>NC_053389.1:618835052-619500330 GCF_905171765.1 Bufo bufo | reverse complement strand
TGTGTGTCTTGTTCAGTGGTGGTCGTCTTTCAGCCTTTCTTACCTTGACCATGTCTCTGAGTATTGCACACCTTGTGCTTTTGGGCACTCCAGTGATGTTACAGCTCTGAAATATGGCCAAACTGGTGGCAAGTGGCATCTTGGCAGCTGCACGCTTGACTTTTCTCAGTTCATGGGCAGTTATTTTGCGCCTTGGTTTTTCCACACGCTTCTTGCGACCCTGTTGACTATTTTGAATGAAACGCTTGATTGTTCGATGATCACGCTTCAGAAGCTTTGCAATTTTAACAGTGCTGCATCCCTCTGCAAGATATCTCACTATTTTCGACTTTTCTGAGCCTGTCAAGTCCTTCTTTTGACCCATTTTGCCAAAGGAAAGGAAGTTGCCTAATAATTATGCACACCTAATATAGGGTGTTGATGTCATTAGACCACACCCCTTCTCATTACAGAGATGCACATCACCTAATATGCTTAATTGGTAGTAGGCTTTCGAGCCTATACAGCTTGGAGTAAGACAACATGCATAAAGAGGATGATGTGGTCAAAATACTCATTTGCCTAATAATTCTGCACGCAGTGTAGTTTTAAATTAGAGGGGCAAAGGTTTAAAAGTAATATCAGGAAGTATTACTTTAATGAGAGAGTAGTGGATGCATGGAATAGCCTTCCTGCAGAAGTGGTAGCTGCAAATACAGTGAAGGAGTTTAAGCATGCATGGGATAGGCATAAGGCCATCCTTCCTATAAGATAGGGCCAGGGGCTATTCATAGTATTCAGTATATTGGACAGACTAGATGGGCCAAATGGTTCTTATCTGCCGACACATTCTATATTTACCGATCTGCACATGCGCAGACCGAAAGGACGGATCCGGCATTCCGGTATTTTTAATGCCGGATCTGGCACTAATACATTTCTATGTAAATTAATGCCGGATCCGGCATTCTGGCAACTGCCGCGGTATTTCCTCCATCCAAAACGCCGTTCAGTGACTGAACTGAAGACATCCTGAACGGATTTATCTCCATTCAGAATGCATGGGGATGAAACTGATCAGTTATTTTCCAGTATTGAGCCCCTATGACGGAACTCAGTGCAGGAAAAGAAAAACGGTAGTGTGAAAGTACCCTAAGCCCCTAATAACATGCACACCATTCCCTCACACTGCTTATCTCAAAACCCACCCAATTTTTTTACCATTTGATCAACCACCCCTCTATGGTTTCCTACCCCTGGTGTAAAGAAATATATTGAGACCCATAATAACAATAAAACTGTAACAAAAAAATTTGCCACGCACGGTAGTAATCCAAGAAGAGCCCTCGGATTTCAGCCATGGTTTAGCATTCTACATGCTGCAGACCCACCCACGGATTTAGCCCCATGCAATGGGACTAATACACGTGTGGACACCAGCTGCTTTTTCCATGAGGATACAACGCCAAGTAGCAACATGTCCATTCTTGAAGATGTTTGGAGAGCTGTGTGAAAATAATCCATGGCTGTATGAACAGCAGCATTGAAAACAATGGGAAGCAGATTCCAGGATCATTTTGCATGGATTTTGGTGCGGAATCTGCACATAAATAAACTGTGTGAACATATGCTAACTAATCCGTCAGCAGCATAGTGACTGCTTAAATTAAACCAAGAGGATGTTTTTCTTGGGGGGAGGCTTCAAAATAACAGAAATAAAATGAAACCTGCGTTTAACACATATAGAACAATAATAATCTTTATTTATATAGCGCCAACATGTTCCGCAGCGCTTTACATTAAGAGGGTTCTTGTACAAACAAAATCATGCATTACATTGTAACAAACAAATTAACAAAAAACAGGGGAGCCCTGTGCGCAAGAGCTTACAATCTATAGAACAACATGTAAGTGGATTAGGTTCTGTTCACATAATGTACGAACCTTCATTTGAGGTCATATTTGGGGAGGATTTACAAAAGTATACCTCCAGTGGAAGGTTGAACCTAATGTCAGCGCATGATGCCTCTGAATAGAAAGCGTAGTTGCACATGTGCTCTAAGGCAATGGGAAAAAACTCAATAATTTGAGTCCATTCTATTACTCTCATGCAGAAATGGACAAGCAGCATGGATGGAAATAATTTCCAACTGTCACCTCTCCAGAAAGGTCTGTTTTAGTAAATAATTGTATTCCCCCAATTCTGCAGCATCCATTCTAAGAACTCTGTGTTGTTCCGGTCTCCTGTTAGGGTGCACTTTTCTGCAACAAAATCTGCAACATATAGACATCCCCTATGTTAGTGTTAAAGCAGTCCTAAATTAGGGCATTTTAGATACACTCTGGTGTTCCAGATCAATGTACCCCCCCAGGGGTTAATATCCACGCGTGGCTGAGAGACTGAACACTGACACAGAAGTTGGTCAAAGCAATCTCTAACTTTATTTAAATCAGGTAAGCCGTATTATACATCTTCAGAAGAGGGCAGCCCTCACTGAGGCTTAAACATTGTTTCATTGGTCAAAAAGGAAGAAGAGATAAGAGAGAGGCGATAATACACCTGCATCTGCGCAATGGGCCCTACTTTGGAATGTGAACTAATGTAAACATCTCGTTACCATCGCCATTTTGTAATGGCTGACAATCTAACAATAATGCTGCATACGTCATATGTGACACTTCCAAGAGGTGCTTCTCTATAGGCAGTGAATAATATATATCATCAAGCCATATGATTGGCTTACGCATCTCCACCACACTCTATGGGACACCTGCAAAAAGATGAGAAATCAGACACTGCCCGCAGCACTTTGCCCCCCCTCTCTTCTACAGTCTTGAAACAAAGAGAGGGGTGGGAGGCACTTGGAGAAGAAAAAGTTTAACTCATTACAGTCCTAGATATACAAAATATAGAATAAAATTCACACATCTTTAACAGTCCCCCCTTGAATTTCATTCTCTCCCTAAACCTAACCATCTGTCCCAATGCTCCGCCTCCTTTTCACCAGCTTCCACGACAAGTCATTCCTAGCGAACAACCTCCCGTGACACTGGATTTGAGCACGAGGAAGTCAGATGATCTTTCTCTAACCAGCGTTGACATTATATGGGGGGGACTGGAGGTCATCAGTGCTTCTGATTTTCTGGATCGATGTTTTCATACAATTTTTCATATTCTTTTGAGTCATGATCAACAGTCACACAAGGGAAAACCAGTCTCAACACTTCCTTGAAATCAATCCAATTATGCTTTTCTTTGTGCTTCACTGTGCTTGTGGTCAACAACACTCGGAATGGACCATCAAACCAGGGTTTTAGGACTTTCCTAACGTGTCTTTTTCTACCACCCAATCTCCAGACACAAGTGGGTGGGTTCCTGGTACTTTATCAAAACCTGGAAGTGAAGCAAAAACTCGAAAATGTACTTTAGTCAAATGCTTGTACAAAACTGATCACATAATCTGTCAGACAACCATGTTGCATCTGAAGCTGCTGTGGGAAATAAATCCTATCCTAGGGGCTGACCCAAAAAGGACCTTATAGGGACAAAGGCCTGTCTCACGGTTAGGCGTATACCTTACTAAAAGAGGGCTACCAGCAGGCACTCGGTTAGGGCTTTTGATTCTTTAACTTAGTGTCCCGTTCAGTTCCTTTTCCCTACTCTACTGCTGCTTTGTGGATGGTACGAAGCATGTAAGGCCTGTCCTACATCCAAAACCTTCATCATCTCCTGCATCACTTCACCTGTGAAGTGAACACCTGTGTCACTTTCAAAGGTACCCCATACCTGCACACAACTTCGGCCATCATCTTTTTTACTTCTTTGGGTACAGTTTTGGCCATCCTGAAAACAAGTCACATATCAATACATACGCATACATGCCCACCTTGTGTAGTTGAAGGTAGTCTGTAAACGTTGAAACAGATACAAAAAGCAAGACGTGTTTCTTGGGTACCTTAACCACCTTGCCCACGTTGTTGTGGGCACAACCGTTTATCCTTGAGTATGTCTGACTGTTACAGTGCTGAACCCTGGGGCGTACCATATGCTACGTACTAAATCACACATAGCAGTTTTTGTCTGGTGCGTCACTCCATGGGTTGCCTGTGCCATCGTGGATTAGAGGGACCTGGGAAGGCAAAGTTTCCCTTCTTATTTGTAGTCCCCCCTTTTCCATCCACCAGTCCCTTTCCTCCTTCCCCATCTGGTTCTGTAAGGTCTTAAGAACTTTCGGGAGACAGGAGGAGTTCTTTCAGGGACCTGAACTGTGGCCACTTAAGACAGGGGTCTGCTTAGGTAATTTGGCAGCCATTTTTGCCGCCTGATCTGCCGTGGCTTTCCCCTTTGCCTCTTCTGCATCTGTTTACAGTGGCCTTTCGTTGCTATCATCACCTCTCATGTTAGTGACAAGAGGGCTTCTATCAGAGACCTCACTGCTTCCCCATTTTCGATGGGTTTACCTGAAGCGATCAAGGAGTCTCTGGCTTTCCATGGCCCATAGTCATGGGCTATCCCAAAAGCACACCTGGAATCAGTGTAAATGTTGGCTGTTTTCCCATCTGCATATCTGCAAGCCATCTTCAGAGTCTTTTAGCTCCACTTCTTGAGCAGACATGTGTGGTAGTTCACGTTTAATCACCACTGCCTAACCTGTGTAGTACCTGCCATCCTGGCCATACCTCGATCCATCCACAAAGAGCACATGATCTAGATTACCTAATGGCTGATTTACCAAATCCCACTACCTCTTGTGACATCATCGGCAAACAGTCAGGAGCCTCTTCCTTTGAATCTGGAAGAAAAGTTTAAAGTGCGGTGCCCTAACTCTTCCCTCCCCCTTGGTCCAGAGGCAACAGGGTGGCTGGATCCAAAGTATTACACCTTTGGAGAGCAACATTGTCAGGCAACAAAATGGAACACTGCATTCTCAAATAAAACGGGCAACAAAACAAAAATTTGGATTGTACGTTCATGAGGATAGATGTAATATCACCATCACTTTGTGGTTCAGAACTATCTCAGAGCTTTCATCAAGCATAGCTAATACAACTACTACAGCTCTGATGCAGAAAGGGGCACCTCTGGCCACGGGATCAAGTCTGGCTGAATAATATGCTACGGGGCGTTATTGCTGGCCATGCAGTTGGGTGAGGACAGCTGAGTCATGGCCACTCACTTCATAGCAATACAATCTAAATGTAATAATCTGATAGTACATTGTTGGGGAACACAAAATTGCCAGTTCTAGGCATAAAAAGCATCTACCACCTCATCTGTGAAGCGGTAGGGACTAAAAAACAGATCAATCACAGTGGAGTGAGTAGGGGTAATGGGAACCTGAGCCAACAAGGTGTGTGTATCGGGCACGCTGTGGGTGTTAGAAACTGTGACTTCATTAACGGCATGTAGGTCATGTACCATCCAATGGTGAGTGGTTTTGCTTTTTTCAGCTTCTGGGAGTACTGATACAAACATGGACCAGAGAATTTTATCACCAATGGCCAACAAACAAAGTTCCTGGTCGTTGAGGGCACCTGTAAGCTTCACAGTGCCGTCCTCCTGATGTGAGATACCAGCATGTACTTTTGCAAGCAAATCTGCACCTAGGAGGCAACAAAGGGCGTTACCACTGACCAGCAAACGGGCAAGCGCATCTTGGTTAGGGGCAAATCTAATATGGATGGTTTCTGTTGAAAAAAGAGCGTACTACTTTCCCATCCACTTCTACCCAAAGACTGGTGTGCTTGGAGAGTAAATCAGGGGAGGCCATGTTTGCTGTGCACAACTGTCTTGGCTGCTCCAGTATCTATCAAAAACGGGACTACTTCTTTATCACCCAGAGTGAGGGATATCATTGGGCCAGACTGAATCTGCTTAAAATGTTTAAAAGTAGAGCCAATACTGGATTTCCTGTTTCCTAATCTTGATCTAACTCCCCCCCCCTCCCTGTCTTTGTGTTCTCCTTATAACAACAAAACATGGGTGTCTGTGGGGACGGACAGTGATCCGGGCATGGTCAACAGTGTGGACGAGGAGTACCACACACAGCACAACACTCTCTCTTCTGGGATCTGGGTCCCACAGACTCTGCAGGCCCATCACAGGGTGGCAGACTTACTTTTTCCTCACTTCAATGAGGCGTTTGACATCAGGGCTGTAGCAATGCCAAAGGAACACTACCTATGGTTGGCACCACTGAACCACCCAATGCCGCTTGATGTTACTCTGCATTTTGGCTTACAGAAGTATCCAACTTTCCCTATCGCGGAATTAATAGACTGGAAAACAAAACAGGACTTCTCATCTTCCATGGGAGTGTCTTATAAGTAGGGGATGGGCACAAGGGCTGTCGTTGTCTGTAACGTCCACCCCTATCCTCCTCCGTCCGCTCTGAGTCATCTAAGTCCACCCCTTTCAGTCGGACGCTGTGGTCTTCCTTTTGTCTGTTAGTAATGTGCTAGCTATCTATAAGAACAGAGCTCTGATGTTTAGCACAACACTTAACATGTAACACGTAACTTCAAACATTGAAACAAACAGATCTGACAATACAGACATGAACACACAAAGGGCCCATAAAAACTTTTCATTGACTTCGATATAAAAAAATGTACAGCTTGATCAATGCTGTTGGCACCAATAAAAACCCAAAAACTTCCAAGAAAAAATAAAATAAAATCCTCAATGCGCATATTATTTAAAAAACAAATACCTTACTCCATACGCATTCATATACATTTTCATTAACAGCTCATAATCAGTCTTCACACATATTCGCCTCAATTACAACTCAAAGCCACACCCATTCACATTCCACTGAATCATTTATGTCTTCCAACCCACATTGTTTCATCCCAAAACTTGCAGCACAGACAAACACAGCTTTCCTGGAAACAGATAGTCACACCACACCCAGAATTGCTGATGGTCTGTCGCTGTAAGACAATATACATTGAAAGACAGAAACATGCAATGCGACAATTAACTGCAATATAGAGTACAAAATTGCATAATAATAACAAGTGCTACACTATAAGTGCGAGATACTTGGCAAATCGTTTTGTACAAAATTATTTGAGCCCGTCTGCCGAGCGTCAAGGCGATCTCTGTTAGACGGGTTCCTACGCTAAATTCTACCTGTTAGGCGCCATAACGGCTACCATACACTTCAGGGAGTGAGGTTCCACATACCTATGATAATTTTACCTGTTAGGTGCCATGACGGCTACCATACACTTCAGGGAGTGTAGGTTACACAGCAGGCCCACTCCACGACATCACCGGCGCCAAATGGCTACCAAGGACTGCAGTGAGAGTCCACAAACTATCCCACTCCTGGTGCCATGGCTTCAGTGAGTGAAGGGGAGCAGGCCTGACTATGTACTAACACTAATTAAAATCAGCCTATAGGGCAGACAGGGTGGTTAGGAGTGCATGACTGAGGAGGCAGCCACACCTCCAGTACAAACTGCAAAGAAAAACCAAAAAAGGGGGTCAGTCAGCACAGACCAAACCGCAGAAGCACATTGCTAAGGCAGGGAACAACATTGAAAGACAGAAACATGCAATGCGACAATTAACTGCAATATAGAGTACAAAATTGCATAATAATAACAAGTGCTACACTATAAGTGCGAGATACTTGGCAAATCGTTTTGTACAAAATTATTTGAGCCCGTCTGCCGAGCGTCAAGGCGATCTCTGTTAGACGGGTTCCTACGCTAAATTCTACCTGTTAGGCGCCATAACAGCTACCATACACTTCAGGGAGTGAGGTTCCACATACCTATGATAATTTTACCTGTTAGGTGCCATGACGGCTACCATACACTTCAGGGAGTGTAGGTTACACAGCAGGCCCACTCCATGACATCACCGGCGCCAAATGGCTACCAAGGACTGCAGTGAGAGTCCACAAACTATCCCACTCCTGGTGCCATGGCTTCAGTGAGTGAAGGGGAGCAGGCCTGACTATGTACTAACACTAATTAAAATCAGCCTATAGGGCAGACAGGGTGGTTAGGAGTGCATGACTGAGGAGGCAGCCACACCTCCAGTACAAACTGCAAAGAAAAACCAAAAAAGGGGGTCAGTCAGCACAGACCAAACCGCAGAAGCACATTGCTAAGGCAGGGAACAACATTGAAAGACAGAAACATGCAATGCGACAATTAACTGCAATATAGAGTACAAAATTGCATAATAAAAACAAGTGCTACACTATAAGTGCGAGATACTTGGCAAATCGTTTTGTACAAAATTATTTGAGCCCGTCTGCCGAGCGTCAAGGCGATCTCTGTTAGACGGGTTCCTACGCTAAATTCTACCTGTTAGGCGCCATAAGAGCTACCATACACTTCAGGGAGTGAGGTTCCACATACCTTTGATAATTTTACCTGTTAGGTGCCATGACGGCTACCATACACTTCAGGGAGTGTAGGTTACACAGCAGGCCCACTCCACGACATCACCGGCGCCAAATGACTACCAAGGACTGCAGTGAGAGTCCACAAACTATCCCACTCCTGGTGCCATGGCTTCAGTGAGTGAAGGGGAGCAGGCCTGACTATGTACTAACACTAATTAAAATCAGCCTATAGGGCAGACAGGGTGGTTAGGAGTGCATGACTGAGGAGGCAGCCACACCTCCAGTACAAACTGCAAAGAAAAACTAAAAAAGGGGGTCAGTCAGCACAGACCAAACCGCAGAAGCACATTGCTAAGGCAGGGAACAACATTGAAAGACAGAAACATGCAATGCGACAATTAACTGCAATATAGAGTACAAAATTGCATAATAATAACAAGTGCTACACTATAAGTGCGAGATACTTGGCAAATCGTTTTGTACAAAATTATTTGAGCCCGTCTGCCGAGCGTCAAGGCGATCTCTGTTAGACGGGTTCCTACGCTAAATTCTACCTGTTAGGCGCCATAACGGCTACCATACACTTCAGGGAGTGAGGACTCTCACTGCAGTCCTTGGTAGCCATTTGGCGCCGGTGATGTCGTGGAGTGGGCCTGCTGTGTAACCTACACTCCCTGAAGTGTATGGTAGCCGTCATGGCACCTAACAGGTAAAATTATCATAGGTATGTGGAACCTCTGTCATGGTCTTACCTGCTTGCTGCTCTCCTTCGTTTGACATGTGCTGGCGGCCATCTTGGTTTCTGGGTTTCTTGTAGCCTTCCACCCTGCGGCTCCTCCTTCCCCTGGGAGGAGCTGGATGCCTAGCTCATATATATAGGAGGTCTGTGGCTTCAGTTCCTTGCTTGGTCCACTTGTGTTCACATGCTTCTAAGACTGCTGCGGCTTCTGGTTCCTGATCCTGGCTTCGTCTGACTACCCTTCTGGTTCCTGATCCTGGCTTCGTCTGACTACCCTGCTGGTTCCTGATCCTGGCTTCGTCTGACTACCCTGCTGGTTCCTGATCCTGGCTTCGTCTGACTACCCTGCTGGTTCCTGATCCTGGCTTCGTCTGACTACCCTTCTGGTTCCTGACCTCTGGCTTCGCAAAGACTCTGCTCGGTTTCACCATCCATTTGGACTTTTGCTTTACAGCTTTATTTTCAATAAAGCCTTCTTATTTTCACTTATCTCTTGTTGTATGTCTGGTTCATGGTTCCGTGACATTAGGACCAAGTCATGAATTCTGACGGTACAGGGCCATCCTCGCTACCCACGCTGGTTGCCAGACTTGATCAGCAGGATCACCTGTTGGGTCGGTTCGCTGTGGCGTTGCAAACCCTGCTTGAATGCACGGCTCATTTCGCTCCCGTTGCCGATGGGTCGGTTGTCGCTCCTGGGCTCGCTCCTACTGCCGCTCCAGTTGTTGCGCCAGAGTCTACCCCGACACCTGTTGTTGCGCCTGCGGTGTTTCGGGGTATGACCGGTTCTGCCCCTCTTCCACAGCGCTTTGGGGGAGAGCCAACTCAGTGCCGAGGTTTCCTTAACCAGGTGGGCATTTATTTCGAGTTGCTGCCACATGCCTTTCCTACTGAGAGATCAAAGGTGGGCTTCTTGATCTCGCTGCTCTCGGACAAGGCCTTGGCCTGGGCCAGTCCTTTATGGGAGAACAACAATCCGGTGGTTGCCGAGTTTTCCGGTTTTGTTGCTTCTCTTCGGAAGGTATTCGATGTGCCGGCTCGTGCTGCCTCTGCTGCGAAGCTCCTTATGTCCATCAGACAGGGTTCACGATCCGTAGCTGAATACGCCATTGAGTTTCGTACCCTGGCAGCAGAGGTGGGCTGGAATAATGAGGCTCTGGTCGCTGCTTTCTCTCATGGTCTCTCGGATGCCTTGAAGGATGAGGTTGCAGCTAAGGACCTACCAGTTGAGCTCGAGTCTCTTATTTCTTTCCTGATTTTGATTGACACCAGACTCAGAGAGAGACCTTCCTTTAAGGAGAACCTGCGGAGGTCTTCTAACAGATTGGTGCCTACGTTTGCTGTCCCACCCGTGCCTCCCTCTCCTCCCACGCCTCCTGGGGATGACTTGTCTGGGGGTGAACCCATGCAGCTGGGGTTTGCTCGCCTGTCCGAGGGGGAGAGGGCACTCCGGAGACGTGAGGGCCGATGCATGTACTGTGGTCTCGGTGGGCATTTTCGGTTGGCATGTCCGAACCGTCCGGGAAACGCTCGTACCCTGAGATCCTGTCGGAGCAGATCTTGGGTGGAGTCTCCTCGTCCCCGGTTTCCCGTGTTGACAAACCACTGATCACTGTTGTCCTCTCCTGGGTCGGGGGCTCGGTGACGACCCAGGCGTTGGTGGACTCTGGTGCTGGTGGTTTGTTCATTGATAGTGTGTTCGCTGCCGCCAATTCCATTCCTCTGCAGGCTCGAGGTTCCCCACTGGCTCTTGAGGCGATAGACGGCAGACCCCTTCTGCCGCCACACGTGACTCATGAGACCCTTCCAGTGGGGATAGCCATTGGTGCCGTTCACAGAGAGTCGGTCTGCCTCCAGGTTATTTCGTCTCCACACTACTCGGTGGTCTTGGGGTACCCCTGGCTCCAGAAGCATAATCCGACTTTCGATTGGAGATCGGTCAAGATCCTCTCGTGGTCACCGCAGTGTGGGACTAGTTGCATCCATGGGTCTGTCAAGTTGCTGTGTACTTCCTCGGACTCTCTGTTGCCTCCTGAATATGAGGAGTACCGGGATGTATTCGATAAGGTGCGCGCGGTTGCCCTACCTCCGCACCGCCCATATGATTGTGCCATAGAGTTACAATCTGGTGCCGTTCCTCCTCGTGGCAAAGTCTATCCACTGTCGGTAGCGGAGAATGAGGCCATGGAGGAGTACGTGAGGGAGGCGCTTTCACGCGGACACATTCGCAAATCTTCGTCCCCGGCAGGGGCTGGATTTTTCTTTGTGAAAAAGAAGGGCGGTGAGTTGAGGCCTTGCATCGATTACAGGGGTCTCAATCGCATCACGATCAAGAACGCTTACCCGATACCCTTGATTTCCGAGCTGTTCGATCGCCTTAAAGTGGCCACGGTCTTTACCAAACTCGACCTGAGGGCGGCATATAACCTGGTAAGGATCAAGGCGGGCGATGAGTGGAAGACCGCGTTTAACACCAGGACCGGTCATTACGAATCCTTGGTTATGCCCTTTGGGTTGTGCAATGCGCCCGCAGTCTTTCAGGAATTCATCAACGATGTTTTCCGTGACCTGTTGCAGCAGTGTGTGGTAGTCTATTTGGATGACATCTTGGTATATTCTGAATCCATGGAGGCCCACATTCTGGATGTCAGACGAGTGTTGCAACGGTTACGAGAGAACAAGCTGTTCGGTAAGCTTGAGAAATGCGAATTTCACCGATCCCAGGTAACCTTCTTAGGTTACATCATTTCCGCTGAGGGGTTCTCCATGGATCCTGAGAAGGTTTCGGCTGTCTTACAGTGGCCCCAGCCCAGTGGTCTTCGTTCCCTGCAGCGCTTTTTGGGCTTCGCCAATTATTATCGGAAGTTCATCAGGGACTTTTCCATGCTGGCCAAGCCTCTCACGGATCTGACCAGGAAGGGCAGTAATTCCCAGGTCTGGCCGCTCGAGGCCATCCGAGCTTTTGAGGCCCTAAAGTCCGCCTTTGTGTCGGCTCCGATTCTGTCGCATCCCAACCCTGGGTTGCCCTTTGTCCTCGAGGTGGACGCGTCTGAGACGGGAGTAGGCGCCCTTCTGTCTCAGCGTAGAACACCAGAGGGTCCTCTGCTTCCTTGTGGGTTTTACTCCCGGAAACTGTCTTCCGCGTAGTGCAACTATCAGATTGGTGACAGGGAGTTATTGGCCATCGTGCAGGCCCTTAAAGAATGGAGGCACTTGCTCGAGGGTTCGGTGGTTCCGGTTCTCATCCTGACGGACCACAAGAATCTGACCTACCTTTCTGAGGCCAAGAGATTGACACCACGTCAGGCCAGATGGGCTCTGTTCTTGTCACGTTTTAATTACGTGGTCTCCTACCTACCCGGTTTCAAGAACATCAGGGCGGATGCCTTATCACGGCAGTACTCCGAGCTGTCCAGGGAGGAGTCGATTCCGACTTCGGTCATACCTCCGAATCAGATCCTGGCCGCCATTCGCACCAGCCTCACCTCTCCCCTGGGTGAGCAGATTTTGGCGGCTCAATCTGGTGCTCCCTCTGGGAGACCCAACGGCAGATGTTTTGTGCCTGAGGAGTTGCGCACTCGGTTGTTGCGAACCTACCATAACTCCAAGACCGCGGGGCATCCTGGAAAGAATCAGCTGTCATGGGCTGTTTCACGTCTGTTCTGGTGGCCTTCCCTACGTTCCGACATCGCCGCATATGTAGCGGCATGCTCCGTTTGTGCCCAGAGTAAGTCCCCTCGGCACCTTCCGTTGGGCCTTCTGCAACCCATAGCCACCGGGGAGCGTCCATGGTCACACCTGGGGATGGATTTCATTGTGGACCTCCCTGCATCCCGAGGCCATACGGTCATTCTCATGATTGTGGATCTGTTTTCCAAAATGTGCCACTGTGTTCCTCTCAAGAAGTTACCCTCTGCACAAGAGTTGGCCACGATTTTTGCCAGGGAGGTCTTCCGGTTGCACGGTTTGCCTAAGGAGATTGTGTCGGATCGGGGGAGTCAGTTTGTGTCCAGGTTCTGGCGCGCCTTTTGCTCCCAGTTGGGGATTCATCTCTCCTTCTCCTCGGCCTACCACCCTCAGTCCAATGGGGCCGCAGAACGATCCAATCAGGCCTTGGAGCAATTCCTTCGTTGCTATGTCTCCGATCACCAAGACAATTGGGTTGACCTCCTGCCTTGGGCTGAGTTTGCCAGGAACACGGCGGTGAACTCTTCCTCTGGGACGTCTCCCTTCATGGCCAATTATGGGTTCCAACCTGCCGTGTTACCGGAGGTATTCTCTCCCCAGGATATTCCGGCTGTGGAGGATCACCTTTCCGTCCTACGTGCTTCTTGGGTACAGATCCAGAAGTCCCTTGAGGTCTCTGCGCAGCGCCAGAGACTCCAGGCTGATCGCAGACGAGCGCCTGCTCCTTCCTACCAGGTCGGAGACCGTATATGGTTGTCCACCCGCAACCTCAACCTTCGAGTGCCCACTCCCAAGCTGGCGCCTCGCTTTGTTGGTCCCTTCCGAGTGCTTCGCAGGGTAAACCCGGTAGCCTATGCCCTTGCGCTTCCTCCTGGCATGCGGATCTCCAACGTGTTTCATGTCTCCCTGTTGAAGCCACTGGTGTGTAATCGTTTCACTTCCTCGGTTCCTCGGCCTCGTCCGGTCCAAGTGGGCAATCGTGAGGAATATGAGGTGAGCAATATCCTGGACTCACGCCTGGTCCGCGGTCGGTTGCAGTTTTTGGTCCATTGGCGTGGTTATGGTCCAGAGGAGCGTTCCTGGGTTCCCTCCGCAGATGTCCATGCTCCTGCCTTGCTCCGAGCCTTCCACGCACGCTTCCCTCAGAAACCGTTTTGTGCTCCGCGGAGGAGGGGCCCTTGAGGGGGAGGTACTGTCATGGTCTTACCTGCTTGCTGCTCTCCTTCGTTTGACATGTGCTGGCGGCCATCTTGGTTTCTGGGTTTCTTGTAGCCTTCCACCCTGCGGCTCCTCCTTCCCCTGGGAGGAGCTGGAAGCCTAGCTCATATATATAGGAGGTCTGTGGCTTCAGTTCCTTGCTTGGTCCACTTGTGTTCACATGCTTCTAAGACTGCTGCGGCTTCTGGTTCCTGATCCTGGCTTCGTCTGACTACCCTGCTGGTTCCTGATCCTGGCTTCGTCTGACTACCCTGCTGGTTCCTGATCCTGGCTTCGTCTGACTACCCTGCTGGTTCCTGATCCTGGCTTCGTCTGACTACCCTTCTGGTTCCTGACCTCTGGCTTCGCAAAGACTCTGCTCGGTTTCACCATCCATTTGGACTTTTGCTTTACAGCTTTATTTTCAATAAAGCCTTCTTATTTTCACTTATCTCTTGTTGTACGTCTGGTTCATGGTTCCGTGACAACCTCACTCCCTGAAGTGTATGGTAGCCGTTATGGCGCCTAACAGGTAGAATTTAGCGTAGGAACCCGTCTAACAGAGATCGCCTTGACGCTCGGCAGACGGGCTCAAATAATTTTGTACAAAACGATTTGCCAAGTATCTCGCACTTATAGTGTAGCACTTGTTATTATTATGCAATTTTGTACTCTATATTGCAGTTAATTGTCGCATTGCATGTTTCTGTCTTTCAATGTTGTTCCCTGCCTTATCAATGTGCTTCTGCGGTTTGGTCTGTGCTGACTGACCCCCTTTTTTGGTTTTTCTTTGCAGTTTGTACTGGAGGTGTGGCTGCCTCCTCAGTCATGCACTCCTAACCACCCTGTCTGCCCTATAGGCTGATTTTAATTAGTGTTAGTACATAGTCAGGCCTGCTCCCCTTCACTCACTGAAGCCATGGCACCAGGAGTGGGATAGTTTGTGGACTCTCACTGCAGTCCTTGGTAGCCATTTGGCGCCGGTGATGTCGTGGAGTGGGCCTGCTGTGTAACCTACACTCCCTGAAGTGTATGGTAGCCGTCATGGCACCTAACAGGTAAAATTATCATAGGTATGTGGAACCTCACTCCCTGAAGTGTATGGTAGCCGTTATGGCGCCTAACAGGTAGAATTTAGCGTAGGAACCCGTCTAACAGAGATCGCCTTGAGGCTCGGCAGACGGGCTCAAATAATTTTGTACAAAATGATTTGCCAAGTATCTCGCACTTATAGTGTAGCACTTGTTATTATTATGCAATTTTGTACTCTATATTGCAGTTAATTGTCGCATTGCATGTTTCTGTCTTTCAATGTTGTTCCCTGCCTTAGCAATGTGCTTCTGCGGTTATGTGCTTCTGCGGTTTGGTCTGTGCTGACTGACCCCCTTTTTTGGTTTTTCTTTGCAGTTTGTACTGGAGGTGTGGCTGCCTCCTCAGTCATGCACTCCTAATCACCCTGTCTGCCCTATAGGCTGATTTTAATTAGTGTTAGTACATAGTCAGGCCTGCTCCCCTTCACTCACTGAAGCCATGGCACCAGGAGTGGGATAGTTTGTGGACTCTCACTGCAGTCCTTGGTAGCCATTTGGCGCCGGTGATGTCGTGGAGTGGGCCTGCTGTGTAACCTACACTCCCTGAAGTGTATGGTAGCCGTCATGGCACCTAACAGGTAAAATTATCATAGGTATGTGGAACCTCACTCCCTGAAGTGTATGGTAGCCGTTATGGCGCCTAACAGGTAGAATTTAGCGTAGGAATAGGAACCCATCTAACAGAGATCGCCTTGACGCTCGGCAGACGGGCTCAAATAATTTTGTACAAAACGATTTGCCAAGTATCTCGCACTTATAGTGTAGCACTTGTTATTATTATGCAATTTTGTACTCTATATTGCAGTTAATTGTCGCATTGCATGTTTCTGTCTTTCAATGTTGTTCCCTGCCTTAGCAATGTGCTTCTGCGGTTTGGTCTGTGCTGACTGACCCCCTTTTTTGGTTTTTCTTTTCAAGACAATATACATGTTATATAATCATACAGTCATTTTGTTAAAAGCCGGATTCCCACAGTGCACTGCTTGGGAAAGAAGAAAGAAGATTATTGAACAATTCTTTGTCTTCTATAATAATAATATTACACATATAACATCACTTACTCTGCACGATTCTCTGCCCCCATTTTTCCCTCCCCCCATTTTCCTGCTCCTCTCATCTCAGGAATGTTTCTGTGTGAAGGGGGGGGGATGAATTTCACTATTTCACAGTTCCTGACTGTCTTTTTGTCCCTCCAGTTGCTGCACCTAATAATCATTCAGCTTTCCCTGACACTGAAAACTCCCCCTTCAACATTACCGGAGTTCTGATGCCCTCAATCTGTAAGCTCTAACTTCAGTTTCTTACAGATTTTCATCCCCGTTGCCAGCCGGGCGACCTTCTGTCCGGGGCCACACTTTCTCTAACATTCTTTGTCACATTTTAACTTTCAATTCTCCATATCACATCCTATAATCTCCCTCTTTATAATACTGGGACTGACCCATCTTAACAACAGTATTACAAACTGACACACACACAAAACAGAGGAGTGATCAGCACCTTTAACCCTTTCCTCCGCAGACAAAGGATTCACCCTCCCCACTGGTTTGCTCAAATCTGACTATCACGTCTGACTAGTCAGCCGAGACTCCCCGCACATCTTCAGGCGGCTCCACGGTCTCCCTGAGGTCAGGTCAGGTGGAGAATATCTCTGCAGTCTTCCCTTAGGTCAAGGGTCATACAGCTCTACGCGTCTCCCTGCCAGGTCAGCCGGAGTTTACTTTGTCCCACACCTCGGCGCTACAGCGCCTCCTTCCAAACCAGGAGGTTACGGTCCCCTCCCTTTGTCTGTGGTTTCACCGTCTGTGCTCAACTCACTCCTCGCATATATCACAGACACACATAAAACATATACACACCAGAGTGATCTATGATTTCAGACTATGGTTCTATGGACCCCAGGCTTTCAGCATTACAGCCGACTACTATACTTACATGGGTACCACCCCACAGCGGACTGAGCTATCTGAGCATGACAAAGTAAATAGCAGAAAGGCAGATGAGATAAAAAGTTTTCTCACCTTTCTTTGAGGTTGCAATCCTCTCCCCTCTGCCGTTCGTCAAGCTCAGGGGCCCGTCTTGTCAGCTGTTTGATGCTACATTCGCCCTTGGGGCCCCACGTTGGGCGCCATTTGTTAAAGCAGTCCTAAATTAGGGCATTTTAGATACACTCTGGTGTTCCAGATCAATGTACCCCACCAGGGGTTAATATCCACGCGTGGCTGAGAGACTGAACACTGACACAGAAGTTGGTCAAAGCAATCTCTAACTTTATTTAAATCAGGTAAGCCGTATTATACATCTTCAGAAGAGGGCAGTCCTCACTGAGGCTTAAACATTGTTTCATTGGTCAAAAAGGAAGAAGAGATAAGAGAGAGGCGATAATACACCTGCATCTGCGCAATGGGCCCTACTTTGGAATGTGAACTAATGTAAACATCTCGTTACCATCGCCATTTTGTAATGGCTGACAATCTAACAATAATGCTGCATACGTCATATGTGACACTTCAAAGAGGTGCTTCTCTATAGACAGTGAATAATATATATCATCAAGCCATATGATTGGCTTACGCATCTCCACCACACTCTATGGGACACCTGCAAAAAGATGAGAAATCAGACACTGCCCGCAGCACTTTGCCCCCCCCCCTCTCTTCTACAGTCTTGAAACAAAGAGAGGGGTGGGAGGCACTTGGAGAAGAAAAAGTTTAACTCATTACAGTCCTAGATATACAAAATATAGAATAAAATTCACACATCTTTAACATTAGCCTAATGGAATAAAAAGTATCTACCTGTGTTCTGTTCCACTGCGGAATATTAATTCCACAGCAGAACAGAATGCAAAACAAGATTTTTGTGAACTCACCTGTAAAATCTCTTTCTCACTTAGTTCATTGGGGGACACAGGACCGCGGGTATAGCTGCTGCTGCCACTACTAGGCTAAAAAGTGTTAGCTGCTGGCTATATCCCCTCCAGCCTGGAGAGAGCATATCAGTTTGTGCCCAAGCAGTAGGAGTAGGAGAAAACCAGTAATGCTGAAAGGGCCGAACCGAACTGAGGACCCACCGGCCAACAAACTGCCAACACCTGCGGCCATAATGGAAAATAATGGGTGGGTGCTGTGTCCCCTAATGAACTAAGCGAGAAAGAGATTTTACAGGCGAGTTCACAAAAATCTCACACACACCCTTGGAACTGCCTCACCGAAGTTCAAGACACTGCTGCCTGCAAGACTTTGCGACCCAGCGCAGCGCCTGCCGATGCAAAAGTATGCACCTGGTAGAACTTGGTAAACGTGTGAAAGGATGACCACGTCACTGCCTTGCACAACTGAGAAGCTGAAGCTTGGTGGAAGCGAGCCCAAGACTCGCCCACCGCTCTGGTTGAGTGGGCCATGATACCGAGGGGTGGTGCCTTGCCCCGGGACGGGTATGCCTCAGCAATTGCCAAACGGATCCACCTGGCAATCGTCACCTCGGCAAACCTTGGCGAGGACCTTCCGGAATGACGAACAGAGAGTCTGAACGGCGGAATGTTCTCGAGACAGATAAGTAGATCCTTAAAGCTCTAACCACGTCCAGCTGGTGGAGAGTCCGCTCCCTAGCATGCGGAGAGGGGCAGAACGACAGAAGAACGATGTCTTCGTTGACATGGAAAGCCGAGACTACCTTCGGCTGAAAAGAAGGTATGGGACAGAGTACTGCCTTGTCTTGGTGCAGAATAAGGAAGGGCTCCTTACAGGACAGCGCTGCCAACTCTGAGATGCGCCTGATGGAAGTGATGGCTACCAGGAAGGCCACCTTCCAGGAGAGAATACGGAGGGGAACTGTGTCTAAAGGCTCAAATGGAGCCGACTGGAGTGAACCCAGCACCAGGTTCAAGTCCCAAGAAGGCAAGGGGGGACGATAAGAAGGGACGGTGTAGGCCACCCCTTGCAGGAATGTCTTAACTGGAGCCTGTAAAGCCAGAGGGCGCTGAAAAAAATGAAAAGCGCTGATACCTGCCCCTTCAAGGAACTCAGGGCAAAGCCCAAATCCATCCCCGATTGCAGAAAGGAAGACGGGGAGAGAGAAGCGTAGCGGAGTGAGGCTACATTCCTCACAGAAACGCAAAAAAGACTTCCAGGTCCTTTAATAAATCCTGGACGACACTGGCTTCCTGGCCTTAATCATGGTCAGAGAAACCTTGTTGCTTCAGAATGGCGGTTTTAACAGCCACAGCGTCAAACGTAGCGACTCTAAATGCTGGTGGAAGACAGAATCCTGAGAGAGGAGAACGAGCCTGAGCGGAAGACGCCACGGAGACATCTGTGTACCATGTGCGACGAGGCCAATCCGGAGCCATGAGGATCTAAGACTCGGGGCAGGAGAGGGAGAGGCAGAAACACATACACTAGTGTGAACCCGTCCCATGGCGCCACCAGTGCGTCTACCGAATGTGCCTTTGGATCTCTTGTTCGAGAGAAGAAGACGGGGAGCTTGTGATTGAGTCTGGAAGCCATCAGGTCCACCTCTGGTTGACCCCACTGGAGACAGATCACTTGAAACACCTACGGGTGTAAAGACCATTCCCCCGGGTCCACTGTCGTCCGACTGATATGCTATCTCCAGGCTGGAGGGGGTATAGCCAGCAGAGAAGGAGCTAACACTTTTTAACCTAGTGTCAGCAGCAGCTATACCGACGGTCCTGTGTCCCCCAATGATACGAGCGAGAAATATTGTTTTGTTGAGGATTTCTTATAGCTGAATGTCTCAATTTTTTTCAGTGGAGATGTAATCTGCACAGAAATCTGCAACAAAATTCACAAACACCCATGCTCTTCTGTTGTGGAAAAATCTGCACCAAAATCCGCCACATAATCCGCAATTACATGATTTTCCTATTTTATGACGTAAAGTCATGATTTTATTAAAGACAAAGAGGCGAGTATTGCTTTCTCTTTCTTTACTAAATCTTATAGCAGCAAAGAAAAAAGCATCAATCAAACTGATAACCATGGCAACCAACTCCTCCCCACTGTGCCGGTATAATAGTCTCTGACTCTGTTAACTCCTCCTCTTTCTTTGGTGACGACCGATGTCCAGAACTTGAAGGCTAGAACCAAACTCTCCAACCACGGAAACTGTAATCCAACGGTAAGCAACACGACTCTTCAACGGAAGAATGGATCTGGAAAATCAAACACCAACCGCACCCAGAAAACCGTATATTCAACCTATGAAAAGAAATAAGACAAAGGTAGAAAAACATCCCAATATTGCACAAAATATCGTCAGCAGTGCATAGTAATGAACATACAGCATAATCAGATGATGAAAATCAATGTACAAAGACAAGTAAACAATGCAAAAACAGAAAAACCCCCAGGGAGGGTAAACAAAATGGTAGGGGCAATACTCGGCTCCGTGTCTTTAATAAAATCATGACTTTACGTCATAAAATAGGAAAATCATGTAATTTTATTACACGACACGGAGGCTCCTATTGCGAGTTTAAAGCTGACCTACAACAGAAGAAAAAACATGAACTGTAGGCCTGAAATAAAACTCACGAAACGTAGATACACGAGACCAATCCGCCATCTTCATAATATCCTCCAAACGCGCTCCAGCTATTGCCATAGATGTCGCAGAGGCTCCTCTAGTGGAATGAGCAGTGAAAATTGCAGTATCCACTCCTGCCAAAGCCATAACCCATTTCACCCAACGGGCTAAGGTGATCGTGGAGACCGGATGGAAAGGACGCCGATAGGACAGAAAAAGCTCAGGAGAAGAAATGGAACGATGAGAGGCCATACGAGCCTCATATTCCCGAAGACATGACACTGGACAAAGAGCAGGAGAATCCGGGAAACTGGGGTACGACACTGACCGAATACTGGTTTTGGTGCGACGTGTGATGTTGAAAACGACCCCATCAGGAGTAAATGAACGAGCGTCGTGATCCAAAGCGCGGACGTCTGACACTCTCTTGCAAGATATTAAACAGAATAAAGAAACCAGTTTGGCTGCAAGTTGCCGGAGAGAAAGGTCTGTATTAGAAGGCCACAAGGAGAACAAGGAAAGTACCAAAGAGACGTCCCAAGTGGAAGAGAAACGAGGCCTGGGAGGACGAGAGAGGCGGGAACCCTTGAGAAGTCTGCAAACAAGAGGGTGCTGACCAGCGGGACACCCGCCAATCCCTTGGTGAAACGCGGAAATGGCAGAACGGTACAAATTGATGGTACGGTAAGCCTTACCTTCTTCAAAAAGTGAAGCAAGAAACTGAAGAACTTCCGTTACAGCACTTGAAAAGGGATCCAGGTGCCTAGCCAGACACCAATCAGCCCAAGACCTCCAGGCTGATCGATAAGCTCGTCTGGTTCCCGGCGCCCAAGCTTCGTCCAATAGATGTCTAGCTGTTTCCGAAATTCCAGCGATGTCCCAGGGTTCCCTGAAATTCTGCATGCCAGGAGCTGAAGGGAGCCGTTGAGGACGAGAGGGTTTCCTAGACCTGTTGGATCCAACAAGAGGTCCGGCAATACCGGAAGAAGTAGAGGGCATTGGATCAGGCATTCCATAAGTTGAATAGCCGCAGCATACCGCAGCCCCTGAAGAAGCGAACAGCGAAACCCGGGTCGGGCATTTTTATGTGCAAGTTTTTATCTTACTAATTGTAAGTATAATAAATTCCTCACCATTGAAGGTACCGAGGGTATTGCACCATTTGTCTTATTCCTTTTGAAGGTCCGGTGTTTGGATTCAGTGGTTGGATTCCCAGCACGAGATCTGTGGATCAGCACGAGGTGTTTGAGATTAATACCTGTTTGTCTCTTCTATTTGGGATCGGAGCTTGGCCAAAGTTCTTTTGAGACTCACTACATTATCCATGGGCCAGTAGCAGAAGAATTAGTTACCATCCCCGCATGAACAATAAGGTTCAGCGTATTCATCTTTGGTAATTGGTTGAGTTTCACAATTTCATCGTATCTGCTGGAGTTTATCACTGACATTTATTGTTTAGTTAGAGCGCGGTTCCCGCACCTTTGTTTTTACCTTTTTTTTTTTTTATTCCATAAGTTGAGGGAACCACGATTGTGTGGGCCAAAACGGAACTATGATTACAAGATCCGCTCCCTGACGGCGGATCTGAGATAATACTCGAGACACCATCGCAAACGGGGGAAAAGCGTACGTGAGGTGGCCGGTCCAATCCTGGAGGAGCGCATCGACCGCTTCCGCATCCGGACGCCAGCTGTAAAAGCGTGGAAGTTGGGCGTTCAAACGGGACGCAAAGAGGTCTAAAGAGAATGGACCCCAACGGGAAGATATGGATGAGAATACTGTGCAATCTAACTTCCAATCTCCCGAGTCCGACAGGAAACGTGAGCTCCAGTCTGCGTGAGTATTGTGGAGTCCCGGTAAATACTCCGCCGTAACTGTGATTTCTCTGGCCAGGCAGAATGTCCAGAAATCCCGAGCCAATCTGGACAGAATCGCAGAATGTGTGCCTCCCATGGCATTGACATACTGAACTGCAGAAATGTTGTCCATCCGCAGTCTGATGCAAATCCTGGACAGGCCGCCTGCAAAACTGCGAACTGCAAAAAAGCCTGCCAGAAGTTCCAAGGCGTTGATGTGGAGTTTGGATTCCTCTGGAGACCAGGGCCCTCCGGTCATCACACCTTCGCAGTAAGCACCCCAGCCAAGAAGGCTGGCATCCGAGTCTATCGTGAAGTCCGGTCGGGGACCACATATCGCCTTCCCGTTCCAGGTCTCCAAGTTGTGGATCCACCACGTCAGCTCTTCTTTGGTGTCCTCGTCCAAGGTGACTAAATCCGCGTAAGATGCCCCCGCATGGAGGTGAGCAATCTTGAGACGCTGCATGCCGCGATAGTGTAAGGGAGCCGGAAATACAGCCTGAATTGACGAGGAGAGGAGGCCTATGACTCGGGCAAGATGCCGAAGAGGAACCTGCTGGAGAGACAGAGTATGAAGAAGTTCCTTGCGGATGGCACGAATCTTGGCAGACGGAAGGCTGAGAGACACTGTGGACGAATTGATATTGAAGCCCAAGAAATCGATGGACTGGGCAGGAGTAAGCGACGACTTCTCCAGGTTGAGAAGGAATCCCAACTGAGACAACAGATCCGTGGACCACTGTAGATGCGTAAGAAGGATTGAAGGGTTCTGGGCCATGATCAGGATATCGTCCAGATAAATAATCAGGCGAATCCCCCGAGCTCGGAGACAGGATACAACTGGGCGCATAATCTTGGTGAAGCACCAAGGGGCCGAAGAGAGGCCGAAAGGTAGACATGTGAATCTCCAAACTTCCGCGTCCCAAAGGAAACAAAGGAGATTCCTGGACGACTCGGCAACCGGAACTGTCAGGTAGGCATCCTTCAGGTCTAATTTGACCATCCAATCTCCCTGGAGGGGCATATCTCTGAGGAGGTGGATGCCCTCCATCTTGAAGTGCCAGTATCGCACGAAGGTGTTTAGTGCCCGGAGGTTGATCACGGGTCGCATCTGGCCCTCTTTTTTGGCCACAAGGAACATACTGCTTATGATTCCCTCGGATGAGGAGGGAGCCCGCTCTATGGCGCCTTTCTGACATAGTGCAGTCAACTCTTGATGCAACAGTAGGCGTATTGAGGACGAGAGAATCACAGGATGTGGGTGAGGTACCTGGATCTGGGAGCAAACCAGCTCTATGTGAAATCCTGGGACGGTAGCAAGAACCCATGGATCGGCCGTGATGGTTGACCAGACATGGGAAAAAAGACGGAGTCTGCCCCCCACCCAAGGAATCAAAGAAGATGTTGGTATACGACTTACCGAAAGGGCGTCTAGAAGATGAACCCCTGGCTCCACGTGAACGCCATGAAGATCCACGGGTGGGGAAGAAAGCGGGCGGCTGCCGGAACTCCTGGTTGAAGGGACGATATGAGAAGGAGCCTCGACCCGAACCCCGGGTCTGGTATGATGAACGGCTAGACAGACGGCCCCTAGAGCTGCCGGCCCTGTTAGAGACCCGTCCCTGGAAGACTCGCTTCATCGATGTCTGGGCCTTATCAAGGGCAGTGAAGGCTCCTACAAACCGGAACAGATCCTTAATGAAGGAATCTCCAAATAGCAATCCTTGAGCCTCTTTACCTGCCTCCGTCAGGGCTAAATTAGAGAGCTTAGGCTCAATTTTGAAGAGGATTGCTTTTCGTCTTTCAATAGAGAGTGAAGTATTTACGTTGCCCGTGATACACACGGCACGTTGTACCCATCCCCAGAGCTCCTCCGGATCCACCAGAGCATTCTGGGTTCTGGCCGACTCCGCCAGTTCAAATATTTTTGTAAGTGGGCCCAAAAGGTCCAGTAATTTGTCCTGACAGGACTTCAAGGACGATTCAAGGCCCTTCCTAGGGTTCCATCCCGATTTTGATTGGAATTGACACATCTTCGGATCTACTACGGGCGTTTCACAGACCTTGTTGGGGATAATAGGTCTGGGGCACTCAGCCTTAAGCTTATTACGCGCCTCCTTAGAAAGGGGTTGGCGCACACGGGCCTCTAGGTATTTGGCTACATGCGAAGATGGGAGCCACTCCGCCGACCTCGGATGATGAAGTGCATCAGGGTCAAAAAGGGGTTCACCCGCAGGATCCAAAATAGCCGAGGATTCCAGAGGAACCTCAATGGCTGCAGTAGGTATTGTAGCAGGTACAGAGGATGGACCCGGACAGTCTGCATCCAAAGAATCCTCCTCCTCCATATCTATAAAGTCCGAAGACTGGTACAGAGCCTCCTCATCAGATTCAAGTTCGGAAACCGAACCACTCTCAAGCTGCGCTCTGGCGCATTTCCATTGCCTC
The DNA here is from genome assembly GCF_905171765.1 of Bufo bufo. NCBI lineage: Eukaryota > Metazoa > Chordata > Amphibia > Anura > Bufonidae > Bufo > Bufo bufo. The sequence continues at coordinate 619,475,414 of NC_053389.1, read as the reverse complement.
GCCTTTTCTGCCTGGCGGGCGTAGGCTCTCTTGCGCGAACGATGCGCGCCATCTTGGGTGGCTACAGCTCCACCAGTCGTATTGGTTCTGGAGGCTGGTAACCCCTTTTCTGGTTTGGAGGAGGAAGGACAAGCCATAAGAGCCTCAGAAATGGAGCTGGAAATGGCTGAGGACATGGATCCCATAGCGGCCTGAATTGCAGCAGTCACAGAGCGTTGAATCGCTAAGGACTGTGCATCAGAAGACATGGTGCCTGACTCCTGGACATGAGGGATAACATCCAAACCCTCAGGGACAGGGCTACTGTCATGTATGTTGTCCCTAGACATGATGTAATGAGTTAGGGATTGAAAAACGTTTTTACTTCCCCTAAATAATTACTTATTAATCACTCCCCAGGTAATATAAAGTGCAGGGGAAACAAAGGAGCGGCTAACTGGTGAATATATATATAATATATAAGAATCGAGGGTCCTGAGAGTAGACAAATATATGCTGCAGGGACAGAAGAAACTCCGGTGTTCTCAGGCAGGAAAACGGCCGAAATCTCGCTAAATCCCGCGAGAACACGCTGAATCCTAAGCGCAGAGAGCGCGAAACTACGCCACAGCAGGAAGGAGAGGAAATGGCGGCCGAAACTGCACGAGATTTCGGCCGCCTGAGACGAACGGAGCGCACCAAGCGGCGCAGACAAGGTAAGAGCCAAGAGACCACACAGGCAGCGAAAATATGCCCAGAAGGGGAAGAAAAAACGGGGGGAATGAAACCCGACCAAAAGGGGGGAAAAAGAAGTTAAACAAAATACCTGTAAAGGAAAAACACTACCTCAAAGCGGAGGGGGAAAACCCCACAAGCACAAGAAGGTTAAGCTAGCACAAAAAAACGATAATAAGAAAATTAAAACAGTAAAATAATCGTAATAGTCAGTATAAATATCCACCCACAGATATAAGGAGAAAATAGTACTTATCTGTGAGAGGAGCAGCAAAGAAAGAGGAGGAGTTAACAGAGTCAGAGACTATTATACCGGCACAGTGGGGAGGAGTTGGTTGCCATGGTTATCAGTTTGATTGATTCTTTTTTCTTTGCTGCTATAAGATTTAGTAAAGAAGGAGAAAGCAATAGGAGCCTCCGTGTCGTGTAATAAAATCTTCAGGTTTTGTTATGGAAAATTCCACACGCTTATTGCTCCAAGAAATTTATAAATAAATTGCCGACTGGGTGTTACCACTGTCCAATCAGTACTGTTAGAGTCTGTGTAGGGCAGGCTTGGCCAACCTGCGGCTCTCCAGCTGCTGTAAAACTACAACTCCCACCATGCCCTGCTGTAGTCTGATAGCTGTAGGTAGTCTGGGCATGCTGGGAGTTGTAGTTTTGCAACAGCTGGAGAGCCTCAGGTTGGCCATCTCTGGTGTAAGGATACAGTCCTTTACCAAGGGAAATTGTAACACCCAAAAGGCAATTTATACAGAATTTTCTAGGAGGAATAACAGAAGAATGAAACATCCAGAATTGTTATTTTATGGTATTTACTTAAAAGAGACATGTCAGGAGTGGTGACAGATCCTCTGTAGCATATAAAATTGACCCATTTCTCTTAAACATCTTTAAAGGGATTGTGTCTTATCGCTAGGATATGCCACCCATGTCTGATTACTGTGGGTCCCAACTCTGGGACCCACACCTATCTCTAGAACGGAGCTGCAAGGAGCTGCTGCCCTCCATTAATTTCTATGGGAGTGCCAAAAATAGTGCTGGCTTGGCTATTTCTGTCAGCCACATAGAAGTGACTTGTTTGCGTGGTACACTTCCCATTCATTTCTGTGAGCCGCCGCTAGGCTATTTTTGGCACTCCCATATGAATGAATGGAGGACGGCCTCGCATGCGTGGTCCATACACCTTCATTATGCAGGCTATGTTCTAGCGATATGCCACCAATTTTTGAGATGACACAATCCCTTTAAGGCCTAGAACTTTGAGTGAACACATATCTGGCAAATTCACCTAAGCTGGCCACAAAGTTGTCCTAACCTGGATATTTTGGTGGGATTGGCCAACGATTTTATGTGTATGGGGCCTCCTGATTCTCCTTGGATGGCAGATGTCAGGGGAAAGAAGGATTAAAGCGTACCTGAGTTATCAAAAATAAAGTTTGCATAATGGCAGTGGTTCCTTGTAGAATCATAACTGTGAAGGTACAGGTGTTTTTTGGGCTTCCCTAAAGACTTCCTCAGCCATATTATTCCCTGTTTCAGTTGCACAGCTAAATGCATTTCACTCAGAATCAGGGGGTGTATCCCTTCTGTGGCAGCATTGTACTGCTGTGACATTCTTTCCCTTACTTCCCACTATGTTTGTTTTCAGCTCTGGAGCTCACAGAACAGATAAGGAGGGGGAAATCACATCTACAGATACACAGGAGGCTCTTATAATCTTCAAAGGTAGTGCAGAAACCGTTGTTTTATCAGGCTCAGGCTCCCCGATAGCTCTGACACCCCCCATTTTCTGTTTGCCCTCTTCTGAGTCTGTTACTAGGGACGGATCTTGCCTGGCAACAGGCAGCGGACTGCAAATCAGGTGGAAGTGAGACCCTTAGTGACCATGACTTTACAGCTTTTCAGGTGGATGCAGGCATATGTTTTTTTTAAAGAAGTGATTTAGAAATTTGCTAGTTACACCATTCTCTATTAAATCAAATTAAATTGTGTGAAAGTACAGTGACTCTACGTATATGGAAATACCTAATGAAGAAAGGTTGTTGCCAGACCCCTCTTACTTATTCCCCTCTCCTCGTTGAAATAAACATAGCCAAACTGTATGACTTAAGTGTTTCATAAGGAAACTGCCCAATGTATTGTTAATTCCTGTGTTCTTGATGTTGGAAGTAAATTTCTAACATTAGCAAGGACCCTAGTAAAGAATTTATTCCAAGGCCAAATAGTGACTCATCGCCATATCCCTGTAGAACGGAAGTAGTTAACCAAAGAGGAAATTGCTCCACTACCTTACATAAAAAATGCTGGGAAGTCTATAATACAGGAAATGTTCTAATTCAGAAACACTAAAGAACTTAATTTTTTTCACAATTTCATGCATTGTTTCTTCAGACTATATAGCTCTAAAAAGTAGACAATCCTTTCTATTGAGTGGGTTTGGTCATATCAATCCCATGGGAAATCTCATTCCTGCTTCTCCGCAAAATGCCCATGTCGACAAGCAAGGGTCATACAAAAATAAATGTTTGGGAGGTGCAATTATACCTCCTATAAATTCTGTAAAGCCATATGTTTAGAAAGAAATGGAGCAGCATCTTCACGCCTCATGTAGAAAAGCTCTAACAGCATCGGATAGAAAATGTACTGCCAAATAAAGCTGACGTTCTGTCTAGTTCTGTGGAACAATGTTGGGTTCCCTGCTGGCCTGCAGTGCCTGTAACGGCTTAATTGATGAAGAACGCATTGGCACATTAAATCCCCCAGGAACTTAAGCACTTAAATGCATTTAATGCACATACAAAGCACATGTCCAGCTGTTCAAGACCTAATGACTTAAAAAGATCTAATGTCTCAGTAACTAAACGGTTAACGTGTGTCACGTCATATGTCAACAAATCAAATCTTCACCAATGTGTGCATAACAGTGTAATGGAGATCTCCGAGCACCGATAAAATATTAACAAGGAAGCCACCCCCCTAAAAAAAAAAAAAAAAAAAAAAAAAAAAAAAACTGGGAAGGTCCCTGAGTTTATGTGCTTCACTATTCTGCCAGCTCTCCTGACGTGTCTGTTTAGTAAATATTCAGTGTGCTGTCTGCAGCTGCAATTGCGGAGCGCGGCCCCGATTTTGGGTCCGCAGCTCCGCAAAAAGATAGAGCATGTCCTATTCTTGTCCGCAGCTTGCGGACAAGAATAGGCATTTCTATGGGGGTGACGGGCTGGTGTGTTGCGGACCCGCAATTTGCGGGTCCGCAACACACCACAGACGTGTGAATGTAGCCTTAGGCCTCTTTCACACGGGCGTCGCATCTGAGGGCCAGACACGATGTGGGTGCATTGCGGGAAAATGCGAATTTTTTCTGCCGAGTTCAAATCGTTTTAATGCGTTTTGCACGCGCGTGAAAAAAATCGACATGTTTGGTACCCAGACCCGAACCTGGACTTCCTCACAGAAGTTCGGGTTTTTGGTTAGGTGTTGTGTAGATTTTATTATTTTCCCTTATAACATGGTTATAAGGGAAAATAATAGCATTCTTAATACAGAATGCTTAGTAAAATAGGGATGGAGGGGTTAAAAAAAATAAAATAAAAAAATAATAATAAAACTCACCTCATCCACTTGTTCACGCAGCCCGGCTTGTCTTTTTTCTTCTTCTTTGAGGACCTGGGAGGAAAAGGACCTTTGGTCATGTCACTGTGCTCATCACATGGTCCGTCAAACGGTCCATCACCATGGTGATGGACCATGTGATGAGTGCAGCGACGTCACTGTAGGTCCTTTTCCTCCCAGGTCCTCAAAGAAGAACAAAGAAGACAAGCCGGGCTGCGTGAACAAGTGGATGAGGTGAGTTTAATTTTATTTTTTTAACCCCTGCATCCCTAATTTACTTAGCATTCTGTATTAAGAATTCTATTATTTTCCCTTATAACCATGTTATAAGGGAAAGTAATAAAGATTGAGTCCCTATCCCGATCGTCTCCTAGCAACCATGAGTGAAAATCGCACCGTATCTGCACTTGCTTGCGGATGCTTGCGATTTTCACGCAGCCCCATTCACTTCTATGGGGCCTGCGTTGCATTAAAAACGCACAATATAGAGCTTGCTGTGATTTTCACGCAACGCACAAGTGATGAGTGAAAATCACCGCTCATCTGAACAGCCTCATTGGAGTGAATGGGTCCGGATTCAGTGCGGGTGCAATGCGTTCACCTCACGCATTGCACCCGCGCGGAATTCCGTGCCGTGTGAAAGCTACCTAAGGCTACGTTCACACTCGCGTTTTGGCTTTCCGTTTCTGAGTTCCGTTCAGGGCTCTCACAAGCGGTCCAAAATGGATCAGTTTTGCCCTAATGCATTCTGAATAGAAAAGGATCCACTCAGAATGCATCAGTTTGCCTCCAATCAGTCTCCATTCCGCTTTGGAAGCGGACACCAAAACACTGCCTGCAGCATTTTGCTGTCCGCTTGACGAAACTTAGCACACAATGTAAGTCAATGGGGACGGATCCGTTTTCTCTGACACAATCTGGCACAACAGAAAATGGATCCGTCTCCCATTGACTTTCAATGGAGTTCATGGCGGATCCATCTTGGCTATGTTACAGATAATACAAACGGATCCGTTCATGACGGATGCATGCGGTTTTATTATTGTAACGGATCCGTTTTTGCGGATCCATGACGGATCCGCCCAAAATGCGAGTGTGAAAGTAGCCTTAAAGGGACACTGTCACCTGGATTTCACTAACTGAGCTATTAACATCACCACATCAGTCTCCACGATTTACCGTACATTAAACTATACTAGTATTACAGTCCTTTGTCTTTTCATTTGTCTAGAAAATAGCTTTTAATCATATGTTAATTACCTCGATAAGGAGCCCAAGGGGCTGTCCCTCCGGCCGTTGGAGCCCAGCTGCGCCCATTATTTTGGAGCCCAGCACCGCCCCACTGCTAATTTATTCACTTCTCATCGCCGGCGTAATGTGTTTGTTGCGCCCAAAATCTCGTGCATGCGCCGTGGACACACATGTCAACGCCCGTGAGGTGTCCTGGCATCTGTCTCACAGAACAAAGTACGCAAGCGCCAGCTTCTTTCGACCCGGAAATGCGCAAGATTTCAGGCGCAACAAACACATTACGTCGGAGATAAGAAGTGAATAAATTAACAGTGGGGCGGTGCTGGGCTCAAAGATAATGGGCGCGGCTGGGCTTTAACGGCCGGAGGGACAGCCCCTTGGGCTCCTTATCGAGGTAATTAACATATGATTAAAAGCTATTTTCTAGACAAATGAAAAGACAAAGGACTGTAATACTAGTATATGTTAATATAAATCGTCTGTTTTTTGGTGTTCATTGTTAATGACCATGCGTTTTTGTGAGTTACCAGTTAGGGATGTCCCGATACCATTTTTTTAAGACTGAGTACGAGTACCGATACTTTTATTTAAGTACTCACTGATACCAATTTTAACAATAATATACACACACATGTATTTTGTGACCACTGACCAACCAAAAGGCCCAAAAACAGAACTATAACATTGTTTATGTACAAGAGGCAGTGTATCAGATGTCTATGGGCAACATGAATAAAAAAAAACACTTGAGGTTCCAAGGAGAGTTAGGAGACGTTATACTGTATGGGGGCCACAAAGAGACGTTATACTGTATGGGGGCAGCCACAAGGAGACGTTATACTGTATGGGGGCCACAAAGAGACGTTATACTGTATGGGGGCAGCCACAAGGAGACGTTATACTGTATGGGGGCAGCCACAAGGAGACGTTATACTGTATGGGGGCAGCCACAAGGAGATGTTATACTGTATGGGGGCAGCCACAAGGAGACGTTATACTGTATGGGGGCAGCCACAAGGAGACGTTATACTGTATGGGGGCAGCCACATGGAGACGTTATACTGTATGGGGGCAGCCACAAGGAGACGTTATACTGTATGGGGGCAGCCACAAGGAGACGTTATACTGTATGAGGGCAGCCACAAGGAGACGTTATACTGTATGGGGGCAGCCACAAGGAGACGTTATACTGTATGAGGGCAGCCACAAGGAGACGTTATACTGTATGGGGGCAGCCACATGGAGACATTATACTGTATGGGGGCAGCCACAAGGAGACGTTACACTGTATGGGGGCAGCCACAAGGAGACGTTATACTGTATGGGGGCAGCCACAAGGAGACGTTATACTGATATAGGGGCAGCCACAAGGAAACGTTATACTGTATGGGGGCCACAAGGAGACGTTATACTGTATGGGGGCAGCCACAAGGAGACATTATACTGTATGGGGGCCACAAGGAGACGTTATACTGTATGGGGGCAGCCACGAGGAGACATTATACTGTATGGGGCAGCCACGAGGAGACGTTATACTGTATGGGGCAGCCACAAGGAGACGTTATACTGATATGGGGGCAGCCACAAGGAGACGTTATACTGATATGGGGGCAGCCACAAGGAGACGTTATACTGATATGGGGGCAGCCACAAGGAGACTGTAGGAGGGCCACAAGGAGACATACTGTAAGGAGTCAGGACAACAATTTTTGAAGCCCCTCCCTCCTCAGTATAAGTCTTGTGGCCATCATACAGTAATGTATATTTCTTCTTGCCCTAATGCCTGCTTTTAGAGATCAATGTGCAGCTTGCAGGCAGGAAGGGAAGGACCAGGGCCATAGAAGACAGACACAACACCTTTCTTTCTTTCTGTCTGTGACCACTTGGGCTGGTTATAATCTTCTAACTAAGCTTTATACACTTACTAGGGTCGGTTCCTATAACTTTTAAAACTACTGGCAGGCGAACTCTGTTTGAGGAGGCCGGAGGGTGTCTGGACTCTGGAGAGGCTTTTCCCGCGGCTGGCTTGCTCCTGTGCTCCGATTCGGAGATCAGATGTCTGTGGGTGGAGTCATCGGGAACATGGGGGGAGGAGCCAGGGACGGTGGCGGCCGCTGCGGAAAGTGTGAATCAGAGCAGCCGCGGGAAAAGTCTCTTTCCAGACACCACATGCAGAACTGGTCACGTCGGATGGCTGTGGGCGGAGTCTTAAACATACGTGGAGCCGGGGACAGCGGAGGCCGCTGGTAATCAGGGCGAGGGCCGGAGAGGGGAGCAAGAAGAAGCTGTTTTTGCTGTGCGAGATGCAGGGGACAGACACAGACACATTTAGAAGCTGCGCACAGGTATCAGGGACATTTGCATGAGTACAAGTACTCGTGCAAATGTCCGGTATCGGTCCTGATACCGATACTGGTATCGGGACATCCCTATTACCAGTGAACACTGAATAGACAATAACTTTCAGTCATTTTACTTTTTTTTTTATTGCAGCCACCATTTGTAAACTACACTAAAAAGAGGGTACTACAGTGAAAGCGACGCTTTATTGCAGTATAAAAAGAACTCCATTCCAAGCACTGCTGCATGATGTGACCTGCAGGCAGGTCCAAACTGACAGAAGACGGGGCAACAGAAGTAGATAATGCTTGCAATACCTTAGTGCAGCACAAAATACCACCCCATCAAAGCTAAATACCACAGTGCAGCATAAGATACTGCCGCCCTCTACACAAGACGATGATACAGTTGAGTTTAGGAGTGCACTGCTGCCGTTGGCCAGGTGCATAAGTACGGTACCTGATGCTCCTACATGAATTAAAAGGGTTTTCCAGAATATTAACCTTGATGACCTATACTCTGGACATTGTGCTCATGACACAATAATTAGCTTGTATAATTGTGCCACCATCAGCTGATAAATGATAAAAACACTATGATGAGCTGTCGTTTTATTCAGCAAAACAGGGATGTGCTGCTGACAAAGAAATCAGTATAGGGATGAACGAGGGAAGGATTGCTGCACGTACAGTGCCTTGAAAAAGTATTCAAACCCCTTAATCTTTTCGACATTTTTTTACGTTACACCCACAAACTTAAATATATTTTATTGGGATTTTATGTGACAGACCAACACAAAGTAGCAAGCATGTGTAAAGTAAAAAGAAAATTATATATGGTTTTCAAATTTTTGAATAAAAAGAAATCTGAAAAGTGTGGCCGGCATTTGAATTCAGCCCCCTGTACTCTGATACCCCTAAATAAAATCCAGTGGGACCAATTGCCTTCAGAAGTCATCTAATTAGTAAATAGAGTCTACTCGGTAAACTACAGCTGTTCTGTGAAGGCCTCAGAGGTTTGTTAGTGAACACTAGTGATCAAACAGCATCATGAAAGCCAAGGAACACACCAGATAGGTCAGGGATAAAGTTATGGAGAAGTGGAAAGAATGGTAAGGTTATAAAGACAAAATATCCCAAGCTCTGAACATCTCACGGAGAACTGTTCAATTGACCATCATCCGCAAATGGAAGGAGTATGGCACAACTGCAAACCTACAAAGACATGGCTGTCCACCTAAACTGACAGCCCAGGCAAGGAGAGTACTAATTAGAGTAGCAGCCAAGAGCCCTATGGTCACTCTGGAGGAGCTGCAGAGATCCACAGCTCAGGTGGAAGAATCTGTTCACAGGACAACTATTAGTCATGTACTTCACAAATCTGGACTTTGTGGAAGAGTGGAAAGAAGAAAGCCATTTTTGAATGCAAGTCAAAAGAAGTCCTGTTTGCATTTTGCCACAAGCTATGTAGGAGACAAAGCAAACATGTGGAAGAAGGTGCTCTGGTCAGATAAGACCAAAGTTGAACTTTTTGGCCTAATGCAAAACTCTATGTGTGGCAGAAAACTAACACTGCACATAAACCTGAACACACTGTCCCCACCGTGAAACATGGTGGTGGCAGCATCATGCTGTGGGGATGCTTTTCTTCAGCTGGGACAGGGAAGCTGGTCAGAATTGATGGGAACATGGATGGATTTAAATACAGGGCAATCCTGGAGGAAAAACCTCTTAGAGGCTGCAGAAGACTTGAGACTGGGGAGGAGGTTCACCTTCCAGTAGGACAACGACCCTAAGCATACAGCGAAAGCTACAGTCGTGGCCAAAAGTTTTGAGAATGACACAAATATTAGTTTCCACAAAATTGGCTGCTAAACTGCTTTTAGATCTTTGTTTCAGTTGTTTCTGTGATGTAGTAAAATATAATTACACACACTTCATTCGTTTCAAAGGCTTTTATCGACAATTACATGACATTTATGCAAAGAGTCAGTATTTGCAGTGTTGGCCCTTCTTTTTCAGGACCTCTGCAATTCGACTGGGTATGCTCTCAATCAACTTCTGGGCCTATTCCTGACTAATAGCAACCCATTCTTTCATAATCACTTCTTGGAGTTTGTCAGAATTAGTGGGTTTTTGTTTGTCCACCCGCCTCTTGAGGATTGACCACAAGTTCTCAAAGGGATTAAGATCTGGGGAGTTTCCAGGCCATGGACTCAAAATGTCAACGTTTTGGTCCCCGAGCCACTTAGTTATCACTTTTGCCTTATGGCACGGTGCTCCATCGTGCTGGAAAATGCATTGTTCTTCACCAAACGGTTGTTGGATTGTTGGAAGAAGTTGCTGTTGGAGGGTGTTTTGGTACCATTCTTTATTCATGGCTGTGTTTTTGGGCAAAATTGTGAGTGAGCCCACTCCCTTGGATGAGAAGCAACCCCACACATGAATGGTCTCAGGATGCTTTACTGTTGGCATGACACAGGACTGATGGTAGCGCTCACCTTTTCTTCTCCGGACAAGCCTTTTTCCAGATGCCCCAAACAATCGGAAAGAGGCTTTATCGGAAAATATGACTTTGCCCCAGTCCTCAGCAGTCCATTCACCATACTTTCTGCAGAAGATCAATCTGTCCCTGATGTTTTTTTCAGAGAGAAGTGGCTTCTTTGCTGCCTTTCTTGACACCAGGCCATCTTCCAAAAGTCTTCGCCTCACTGTGCGTGCAGATGCTCTCACACCTGCCTGCTGCCATTCCTGAGCAAGCTCTACACTGGTGGCACTCCGATCCCGCAGCTGAATTCTCTTTAGGAGATGATCCTGGCGCTTGCTGGACTTTCTTAGACGCCCTGAATCCTTCTTAACAAGAATTGAACCTCTTTCCTTGAAGTTCTTGATGATCCTATAAATTATTGATTGAGGTGCAATCTTAGTAGCCACAATATCCTTGCCTGTGAAGCCATTTTTATGCAACGCAATGATGGCTGGTCACCATGGTTAACAATGGAAGAACAATGATTTCAAGCATCACCCTCCTTTTAACATGTCAAGTCTGCCATTTTAACCCAATCAGCCTGACATAATGATCTCCAGCCTTGTGCTCGTCAACATTCTCACCTGAGTTAACAAGACGATTACTGAAATGATCTCAGCAGGTCCTTTAATGACAGCAATGAAATGCAGTGGAAAGTTTTTTTGGGGATTAAGTTCATTTTCATGGCAAAGATGGAGTATGCAATTCATCTGATCACTCTTCATAATATTCTGGAGTATATGCAAATTGCTATTATAAAAGCTTAAGCAGCAACTTTTCCAATTTCCAATATTTATCTAATTCTCAAAACTTTTGGCCACGACTGTAGAATGGAATGGTTTAGATCAAAGCATATTAATGTGTTAGAATGGCCCAGTCAAAGTCCAGACCTAAATCCCATTGAGAATCTGTGGCAAGACTTGAAAATTACTGTTCAAAGACGCTCTCTATCCAATCTGGGCTCTAAAGGTCCCTATACACATTAGTGTATTGTGAACTCATTGACAACGGCAACAGTCTAATGTGGGTGGGGAGCTCCCAACTCTTTTTCGATATATCATGTCGAGTGAGAGAAAAGTTGGGGAAAATCAATAGTTCTGCTCGATCCTTTTGTTCTCCCAGGAGATAAGCCACAGACAGGAGAGTCTGGCAGCACCTTTATCCTCTCTCTCCCCCTGAATACACGTAGACATTCGGGCCGAGCCCAGCATATATGTGTATGGGGCTGTCGGGGAAGATAGATGTTCTCAGAACAATTGAGCTACTGAATGTGTATGGCCACATTTAGACTGAGACTTTTTGTAGCACATCATCTCTCAGTTTAAACTTCTTATCCTCACCCACAAGGCTCTCCACAGGGCCACACAATCCTATATTTCCTCCCTCATTTATGTCTACCATCCCAGTGAGGCTCTACTTTCTGCTAACAATCTAACACTAACATCTTCTATAATCTGAAGCTCCCATTCCCATCTCCAAGACTTCTCCTGAGCTGTGCCTATTCTATTGAATGTGCTACCCTAGGCAATCATGTTTTTTAGCAATTTCCACAGCTTTAAGGAGGTCCTAATAACATGTTTTTAAGGTAGACTATCACATCCCCTAGTCCAACTCTTCATGGTTCATCACATTTTACACTATTCCTCAGAACCTAATCACTCATCCGTGTATAGACATATGCTAGCTGTGGGGCTGGTTCATACAGCTTTTTCTATATTACCTTGTGTTTTTTCCCTTAAAAGATGGCTGCACTACTGTACAAAACGAGGACTTTTACTTTTTGTGCCTTCCCTACTTCCTCACAGATTGTAAGCTCTTGTAAGTATGCATGGCTTCCTCTATTTACTCCTCTTGATTAATTGTTGCTTAGTTTGTTACATCTACCCTCTAAAAAGTGAAGTGTTGCAGAATATGTTGGTGCTATATGATTACATCATGGAGCTACTCTGTGCCTGCCTCCAATCCGCTACTCGGGACAGGCACGAGTGCCACATCACTCACCTAGCTTCTGCCCACCTAGTCTACCAGATTTTTGTGTCCCATGCTGCAGGCTGGCTGCTATGTCTTTTTCTGTGTATTAGAGTCTATTCATTGAACTTCTCCCTGCAGCACTGCAAGGGGTAATTTAACTTTTTTCTGTGTATCGACTTCTGCCTGTTTCCTGGATTCTGACCCTGAACTGCCTGTCACGTGCCGGGGGTCCCATGGGGGACCTTCGGGACGTCATACAAGCTGGACAAGGAAAAACAGGCCAAGGACCACGGAAAACATAACCAAACAAAGGAACCAAGACACGTGACAATGACAATAATAGAAGACATCAATGTACTGAACCAGATCAGTGGGTGAGAACCCACTGCGCGACTGACTAGCAATACTCTGGAGGGGCTTCACTAAGCAACACCAGGTCTTCACTAGCGCCTCTGGTGGTGAGGATAGACTTGAGCCACGGTAGTTGCCAGGGGCTACTCTAGAGCATAAACCAAGTCAGTGGCAGCAGGAGCCGGCGGCAAGGAGATACCAGACAAGGTACCGACAGTACATGAGCAAGGCATGGCATGGTACAGAACAGGGACAAGACATAGCAAGGCAGAAAATGGGCATTCCCCCTCTGGGGAACACAGGAACCCTCTTCTGAAGGTGGACATGGATTGACAAGAACAGAAGCAGACATGAACGGAATACCAGAAGCAGTAAGGATTGCCAGACAGACAATAACAGGAACATGGAACAGACATGAACAGGACCAGACGCAGATCAGCTCTGCTAGGCTATCCAGACGCAGATAAGCTCTGCTACGCTATCATGGACAAGACGCAGTTACGCACTGCTAGGCGAACAAATACAGGACAGAAACAAGGCATGGGACAAAGCATGGACAAGGCATAGCAAGGTACAGGACAGAAGACAACAATGCAGAACCAGGCGGCACATACCGAGACGTAGATGGCCAGACCCCTTGGGTCAGCAGCAAAGAGCAAAACCTGGCAAGGCAAACAGACAGACCTGAGAGAGCATAAGGGTGAAACACCCACCAGACATGACAAAGACAGACTGACTAAGGCCTCTTGCACACGACCGTATGGGCTTTTTCAGTATTTCGCGATCCGCAAAAAATACTGACGACGTCTGTGTGCATTCCGAACGGAACAGCTGGCCCCTGATAGAACAGTACTATCCTTGTCCGTTATGCAGACAATAATAGGACATGTTCTATCTCTGAACAGAACGGAAAGCATACGGTGTACCTTCCGTTTTTTTTGTGTGGATCCAATGAAATGAATGGTTCCGTATACAGAACAGAAAACCTAGCATGCGCACCTGAAAGGACACACCCACGGACTGAAACAGGGAGGTTAACCCCAGCAGAACCAAAATGGGGAGGTACCAAATCAGGTCAGGGTTAATCAGAAACCGCAGCCTACTTAGCTGCGATACAGGACGTTGCCCCTAGCAACCAGCATGCACGGAACACCGCAGCCAGTACGCAAGAGCGCAACAGACCTGAATCCCCACAGGGAGACAATACAGCCAAAGGGGGGGTACACGCACACACACAGGCAGGAACACACAAGATACTGCAGCCAGCACGCAGTCACAAGCAACCAGCCAGCACAGAATCACCCGCAGCCAGTACGCAAAAGGCGTGCAGCCAGCCTGCATGGCAAACCATGTCACGGTGAACCGCACAATGACACTGACTCGTGTCTGTTCACCCTACTGACCCTGAGCTGCTTGCCCTAACCACTGGATTGCTAAATGGATTCAAACATACTCTGCCTGCTGTGGGGATTCACTCTGGTAGTTAGGACTAGCGGATGCAGCATAGAGGCAAAGTACACAGTTCTTGAATCAAACAGTGTTTATTCACCCATGGATGTATAACAAAATGCAGATAAGCTGTATCACAAAACGCAGGTGGCTTGGTGTTTGTTCACACACAGGGAAAGTCCATAAAGAATAAAAGTCACCTTTTCTCCTGGGTGTTAATTCACACCCTGTTAGCAGTTCAGCCTCATCAAGTCCATAGGCGGCCTGAGTCCTCCAGCCTGGCTCAAACCTCAAATCCCAGCACAGCCCTCAGTTCACAGCACACAAACTCCTGAGCTCCACTGTCAGAGGGAGGTAAATCCACACACCTGGCAGTGCTGGCTGGTTTTTATGCCTGGCAAAACCCAGCCTGGAACACTTTGAGTACTCCTAGTAAGAGCCATCCCGGATCAGCTATGACAGCCATGCTAACTCTCAAGGTGTCAATTAGCAATAGTTGCTGCTGACACATAAAATACCGGCTCTTACTTCACCGAGGCCATGAACCTCGGTGACACATGCCTTCCATCCACGACGGTCCCTTGCGCCTTCCTACATACCTCCCCCTTTGTTCAACCACTTGCCAGACAGTGTACCAGGGACAGGGCATCCACGTTTCCCTGCAAGCGGCTTGCCTTGAGTTCCACTAAGAACTTGAAGTTCTGTAATGACAAGGAACTTTCTCCCCAACAGATAATAGCGGAGAGACTCGAGTGCCCACTTGATGGCCAGGCACTCTCTCTCCACTATACTGTACCTGGTCTCGGCTGGGGTGAGTTTGCGGCTCAGTAAAGCAACGGGATGCTCCTCCCCATTGATTTCCTGAGAGAGTACAGCTCCAAGGTCTACTTCAGAGGCATCGGTCTGTACCACAAACTCCCTCTTGAAGTCGGGCGTAACCAACACCGGTGACCCGCACAGGACCCACTTCAATGCGGAAAAAGCCTCTTCCGCCTGGTCATTCTAGCGAATCATCACAGACTTCCGTCCCTTCAAGAGCCCTTTCAACGGAGCCCCTAAAGTGGCAAAATGGGGAACGAACCTCATATAATAGCCCACCATTCCCAGGAACGACTTTACTTGCCTAGTGGTGACACTTCGGGCCAATTCCGAATCGCCTCCATTTTATTGACTTGGGGTTTAATAACTCCACGTCCAATGACGTATCCCAGGTACTTAGTCTCCTTTAACCCTATCGCACATTTCTTTGGGTTAGCTATCAGTCCAGCCTTCCTAAGGGAGTCCACTACAGCCTGCACTTTGGGTAGATGACTTTCCCAGTTGGTACTGTGGATGACAATATTGTCCAAGTAAGGCCTCATGCACACGACCGTTTTTTTTTGCGGTCCGCAAAACGGATTTCCGTTGTTCCGTGACCGTTTTTTCTACCGTGGGTCTTCCTTGATTTTCGCCTGGCCGTGCGGAGCGAAACGGATCCGTCCTGACTTACAATGCAAGTCAATGGGGACGGATCCGTTTGACGTTGACACAATATGGTGCAATTGCAAACGGATCCTTCCCCCATTGACTTTCAATGTAAAGTCAGGAGTCCCTATTAATATACCATCGGATCTGAGTTTTCTCCAATCCGATGGTATATTTTAACTTGAAGCGTCCCCATCACCCCATCACCGATCGGTAACCATGGCAACCAGGATGCTACTGCAGTCCTGGCTGCCATGGTTACTTAGCAATTTTAGAAGCATTATACTTACCTGCGATGTCTGTGACCGGCCAGGCGCTCCTCCTACTGGTAAGTGAAAGGTCTGTGCTATAAGCAATGCGCCGCAGCGATTAAACTGGGATTCCGATCGGAACTCTCCGCTGCCACCAATGATGGGGGGGTCGGTCATTTTAATTAGGGGGGGGGTAGCGGCCGCACGGGCCACCAATGTGTTAAATACAAGGGAGGGAGGTTCGGGGGGGCCGGCCGGACTGGCCAGCAATGTGTTAAATACAAGGGAGGGAGGGGGGGCCAGCCGCACTGGCCACCAATGAGTTAAATACAGGGGAGGGAGGGGGGCCGCACTGGCCACCAATGAGTTAAATACAGGGGGGAGGGAGGGGGGGTCTGCCCCCTGCTGCCTGGCAGCACCTATGTACACAGTTCTTTTAGTATATTCTAACCTGAAGTGTCCCCATCACCATGGGAACGCCTCTGTGTTAGAATATACTGTCGGATCTGAGTTTTCACGAAGTGAAAAATCTGATCTAAAAAGCTTTTATGCAGACGGATCAGCGGATCCGTCTGTGTGAAAGTAGCCTACGGACAAGGATGACGGACGCGGATGGCAATCTTGTGTGCATCCGTGTTTTTTCACAGACCCATTGACTTGAATGGGTCCGTGAACCGTTGTCCATCAAAAAAATAGGACAGGTCATATTTTTTTGACGGACAGGAAACACGGATCACGGATGCGGCTGCAAAACGGTGCATTTTCCGATTTTTCCACGGACCCATTGAAAGTCAATGGGTCTGCAAAAAAAAACGGAACAACGGCCGCCGATGCACACAACGGTCGTGTGCATGAGGCCTAAGTCGAAGTGTACCGACGATGTGGACGCAGCACAATGTCCATGAGCTGTTGAAAGTGGCGGGGGCACCATGCAGACCAAAGGGTAACACCTTATATTGGTACAGCCCCTCTGGTGTGATGAAGGCAGTTTTCTCTTTGGCAGCCTCCGTCAAGGGTACCTGTCAGTACCCTTTGGTGAGGTCCAAAACAGAAAAATACCAGGCTTGGCCTAACCTCTCAATAAGCTCATCCACCAAGGCATAGGATATACAGTACAGACCAAAAGTTTGGACACACCTTCTCATTCAAAGAGTTTTCTTTATTTTCATGACTATGAAGGTATCAAAACTATGAATTAACACATGTGGAATTATATACATAACAAACAAGTGTGAAACAACTGAAAATATGTCATAGTCTAGGTTCTTCAAAGTAGCCACCTTTTGCTTTGATTACTGCTTTGCACACTCTTGGCATTCTCTTGATGAGCTTCAAGAGGTAGTCCCCTGAAATGGTCTTCCAACAGTCTTGAAGGAGTTCCCAGAGATGCTTAGCACTTGTTGGCCCTTTTGCCTTCACTCTGCGGTCCAGCTCACCCCAAACAATCTCGATTGGGTTCAGGTCCGGTGACTGTGGAGGCCAGGTCATCTGGCGCAGCACCCCATCAATCTCCTTCAAGGTCAAATAGCCCTTACTTTCAAAGTTTTCCCAATTTTTCGGCTGACTGACTGACCTTCATTTCTTAAAGTAACGATGGCCACTAGTTTTTCTTTACTTAGCTGCTTTTTTTTTGCCATAATACAAATTCTAACAGTCTATTCAGTAGGACTATCAGCTGTGTATCCACCTGACTTCTCCTCAACGCAACTGATGGTCCCAACCCCATTTATAAGGCAAGAAATCCCACTTATTAAACCTGACAGGGCACACCTGTGAAGTGAAAACTATTTTCAGGGGACTATCTCTTGAAGCTCATCAAGAGAATGCCAAGAGTGTGCAAAGCAGTAATCAAAGTAAAAGGTGGCTACTTTGAAGAACCTAGAATATGACATATTTTCAGTTGTTTCACACTTGTTTATTATGCATATAATTCCACATGTGTTAATTCATAGTTTTGATGCCTTCAGTGTGAATCTACAATTTTCATAGTCATGAAAATAAAGAAAACTCTTTGAATGAGAAGGTGTGTCCAAACTTTTGGTCTGTACTGTACATCAAACTTAGAGATTTTGTTTAGTTTTCAGAAATCGTTACAAAACTGGAGTGTCCCGTCCGACTTGGGTATCGGCACTATAGGACTAGCCCACTCACTTTTAGACTCCTCAATGGCGTCTAGCCTCAGCATCTGCACTTCCTCTGAGATGGCTTGTAGCCGAGCCTCGGGTACTCGGTATGGTTTTAGCCAGACTTTCGTCTGAGGCTCAGTGACAATGTCATGTTAAATTGTGGAAGTGCATCCAGGGAGATCGGAAAACACATCCGTGTTCCGGCTAATAAACTCCCTGGCCTCCTGAGCCTGTTTAAAGGAGAGGCTGTCAGCAATTCTTACTGTGGCAGCCGCTTCCCTTGCTTCAGACAGAGGGGCCGAAACCGCTTCCCCTAGAAAACCTGGCCGCGGGCTGTGTTCAGTACAGGTTTCCCTATCTTTCCACGGTTTGAGTAGATTCACATGGTACACCTGCTCCGGCTTTCGCCTCCCTGGCTGGTGTACCTTGTAATTTACCTCTCCAATTTTTTCAAGTACCTCGTAGGGCCCCTGCCACCTGGCCAGGAACTTACTGTCCACGGTCGGCACCAGAACCAAAACCTTATCACCCGGGTTAAAGATTCGGACCGGAGCCTGACGATTATAGATCCGACTCTGGGCTCGCAGAGCAGCCTCCATATGCTCCCTGACAAGAGGCAAAACGGTCTCTATCCGCTGTTGCATCTTGGTAACATACTCAAGGACACTTTTATGCGGAGTGGGTTGCTGTTCCCATGTCTCTTTGGCTGCGTCCAACAAACCACGAGGATGTCTGCCATATAGCAATTCGAAGGGTGAGAACCCAGTAGAGGCCTGGGGTACCTCTCGCACAGCGAACATGAGATAGGGCAGAAAAAGGTCTCAGTCCTTCTTCCCATCTTTAGACACCACCCTTTTTAACATGGTTTTTAGTATTTTGTTAAACCTTTCAATCAGACCGTCCGTTTGCGGATGGTGCACGGACGTCCGTAACTGTTTGATATGCAGCAACTTACTGTGAGTTCCCTCATGACCTTAGACATAAAAGGGGTCCCCTGGTCAGTCAAAACCTCTTTAAGTAGCCCCACTCAGGAGAACTTCTCCATTAGCTCCTTAGCTATAAGTTTAGCCGATGTATGTCGCAGTGGCACCGCCTCCGGGTACCGAGTGGCGTAGTCAAGGACGACCAAGATGTGTTGGTGTCCTCTAGCGGACTTCGGTACTGGGCCTACGAGGTCCATAGCGATTCGCTCAAACGGTACCTCGCTGATCGGGAGAGGTACCAAGGGACTACAGAAAAGGTGCTGGGGGCTAGTTGCCTGGCAGGTCGGGCAACACTTACAGAATTCATCCACCTCCCTAAACAATTGGGCCAGTAAAACCGTTGTAGTATCCACTCCTGTGTTTTCTGCATTCCCAGATGACCCCCGAGAATATGTTGGTGGGCTAACTCTAACACAAGTTTGCGATAAGTCTGGGGTACCACTAACTGTTCAATGGGTTTACCCGATACAACATATCCTGATGAGCCACAAAACGGGGAAACACCGACTCTGCCCCAGCTTGTTGTGGTTCACCATCTACTATTAATACATTTTCCCAGGCTCGGGATAGGGTTGGGTCCCAGTGTTGTGCAGTACCAAAATTATCCCCGGAGACATTGAGGTCTGCCAGCTCAGGCCCCAGCGGCAAGTCCTCCACGTTTCCCGCTATTACACTCAGTGGGGTTGTCTCCCCCTCTTCCACCAAAGTGGCGGTCACCCCTACCCCTGGCCCTTCGGCTTCGGGTTCCCAGGGTTATGGCCTCCCCCTGGAGCAAGGCAACTCTGCTGGGATTTACCGTGTCTCATGGGTATCAGTCACTTTCGTAGCAGGCCGGGAAACCCGGAAAGTCTCTCCCGATTATAAGTTCGTAGTGTAAGTTTGTGGCAACTGCCACTTTGTGAGTCCACCTGCCGGCCCCTGTGGTTAGAGACACCAGGGCGATGGGATAGTCTTTAAAGTCCACATGAATGCACATGACCCCGACTTTCCGGCCAGTATACTGAGCGGACCGTACCAGGGGAGCCCTTACCAGGGACACCAGACTCCCTGAGTCCAGCAGGGCCTCCGATGGAGTGTCTCCTACCTCCATCTGGCACAAGTGATTCAGAGTTTCTTGGGTACCCGCTGCACACAGCTTCCTGGCAATTAACTGATAGAAGCCATAGTTCGTGCCCATGGGTTCCACTTGATGTGGACAGTCAGCTTGTACATGGCCAGGCTCCCGACACCGCCAGCAGACTATCAGAGCCGGGTCCACAGGGGGTACATCTCGGGTGGGTTTGGTTGGCACAAGTCGCCGCGTCTGGGGTGGAGATTTATGGGATTTGACTGCCCCCTCCCAAAAGACCCCCCCTGTAGATTCCGGGTAGCCTCATAGCGTTTCACTAGGTCCACCATCTCAAGGGACTTACCTGGAGAGACCTGGCCGATCCATTGCTGGAGAGGGGGTGGCAAAGCCCTCCAGAACATATCAGCCAATATTCTGTCCAGCATAGCCATGGGACTCAGAATATCAGGCTGTAGCCACTTTTGCAAAAGGTGGAGTAAGTCATAATACTGGAGTCTCGTGGGCTCAGCCGGCTTAAGCCCCCACTGATGTACCCGCTGGTCCCGGACCAACACATTCACCCCCAGTCTTGTCAAAATCTCACCCTTTACTTTGTGGTAGTTGGCCGCTTAATCATCCGGCAAGTCGAAATACACCCGCTGGGAATCGGATGCCAGAAACGGAGCGACGACCTCAGCCCACTGGTCTCTGGGTAGCTTCTCCCATGTGGCCACTTTCTCGTACATCGCCAGGTAGGTTTCGATGTCGTCTGCGGGTGTCATCTTAGGAATCGCCGCACGAACTGCCTTCTGGGCATCCTGCTGTCTGCAAAGCCATCACGTGTTGTAGCAGCAACTGGTTGGTATCTTGCTGCTGCTTGTTAGCCTAGCGTTGCTGCAGGTTTGTCTCTCGCTGCTGCAGATTAGCCTCCATGAGGGCCTTCACAACAGCCTCCATTTTGTCGTGGGACACGGGTTGTAATACCTCTGGTTTGATGTATGACATACAACTGTGCCCAAAAATGCAAACAAAAAAATATTTTGGCGTTCACGCCAGCCTCACTGCTATTGCCCGCATCCTCTACCAATTGTGGGGATTCGCTCTGGTAGTTAGGAATAGCAGATTCAGTACAGAGGCAAAGTACATAGTTCTTGAATCAGAGGTGTTTATTCACACATGGATGTATAACAAAATGCAGATAAGCTGTATCACAAAACCCAGGTGGCTTGGTGTTTGTTCACACACAGGGAAAGTCCATAAAGAATAAAAGTCACCTTTTCTCCTGGGTGTTAATTCACATCCTGTTAGCAGTTCAGCCTCATCAAGTCCATAGGCGGCCCGTTCGCCTTTAGAGGGGCCTGAGTCCTTCAGCCCGTCTCAAACCTCAAATCCCAGCACAGCCATCAGTTCACAGCACACAGACTCCTGAGCTCCACTGTCAGAGGGAGGTAAATCCACACACCTGGCAGTGCTGGCTGGTTTTTATGCCTGGCAAAACCCAGCCTGGAACATGGGGAGTAGCCACCCACCCAACACTTTGACTACTCCCAGTAAGAGCCGTCCCGGATCAGCTATGACAGCCATGCTAACTCTCAAGGTGTCAATTAGCAATAGCTGCTGCTGACACATAAAATACTGACTCTTACTTCACCGAGGCCAGGATCCTTGGTGACACATACCTTCTATCCATGACAGTCCCTTGCACCTTCCTACACTGCCCTGACCTCTGCCTGTTTACTGACTATGTGTATTGCCTTACTCCTCAGTGCTTTGCACTGGTGTCTCTGACCCCAACAGTCAACTGCACCAGAACTATTCCAAGAGGTAGCGGCCTGGTGGCTCCTCTGCAGCGAAGGACAGATCTCTGTATAGGCATTAAAGGGTGAAAAACAGGGGACTGCCAGGATAACACCTCAAAGTCAAACTGGATGGTTGGCACACTCACAGCCTGTAACAGATTATTACTATTGTATCTATTGTAATACAATTAAAGTTCAAAGGTATACATTGAGTTGCACGCAATCTTGTGGACTGCAGCCGTCACTCTGTAGTTAAAGAGGTATCCTCATTTGGAAACGTATGGCTTATCTACAGTACACGCCATAAATGTCCGATAGGAGCGGGTCTCAGAGGTGGGTCTTGAACCTATATGAAGAATGGGGTCTCACTGTGTGCCACCAGGAATGGAAAGGTAGCCGTGCATGCATGGTTCTCTCCATTCACTTAAATAGGTCTCCCGAAAATAGCTCAGTAAGCATGCTCAGCTATTATTGGAAGTCCTATTAAAGTGAATGGAAAGAGATATGCATGCACAGCCACCAGATAGCAGTTGGTCCCAGAGATGGGACCTGCACTTATTCGACATTTATGGCATGCCCTTTAAAATAAAACTTTGTGTAGCTGTTGTGCCATGGACTGCATTCATTGCCATGTGGCCAAGAAACATATTGCAAAAACTTTATGCGGTTTACCATGAATTGCTGCAAACTATTAAATTACATAAACGCCTCTAGTCAGCTAATAGCTCCTAAAGGGCAACTTTGTGGATCCTAAATCCATTCTTGTATGAGCAGCACACTTTAAAAATTATTATATTTAGAAGGTTATGGTAGAGAATTGCTATTTATACATAAATTCTAACACACATGTATCACTTAGGCTACTTTCACATTTGCGGCAGAGTGATCCGGCAAGCAGTTCCGTCGCCGGAACTGCCTGCCGGATCCGGCAAAACGTATGCCTCATCAGTTAGAAAAATGCATTGAAATGCCGGATCCGTCTTTCCGGTGTCATCTGGCAAAACGGATCCGGCATTTATTTTTTTCACCTTTTTTTCGGTCTGTGCATCCAGAATTCCGATATTTTTAATGCCGGATCCGGCACTAATACAGTCCTATAGAAAAAAAATACTGGATCCGGCGTTCAGGCAAGTCTTCGTTTTTTTTGGCCGGAGATAAAACCGTAGCATGCTGTGGTTTTATCTTTTGCCTGATCAGTCAAAAAGACTGAACTGAAGAAATCCTGAACGGATTGCTCTCCATTCAGAATGCATGGGGATATGCCTGATCAGTTATTTTCCGGTATAGAGCCCCTGTGACAGAACTCAGTGCTGGAAAAGAAAAACGCTAGTGTGAAAGTACCCTTAAGACCTGCAAAAAATAGAGAGAAAAAACAAACAAACATTAAAAGCGGACTGGAAGATCATGTATAATATCCTGAACATTTAGCATGGTCAGTACAGTGGCTCACTATCTAGGTGTACCAATATGGCGGACATTTCTACTTCACATACACTAATCTATATGAATACATGTTGAAGAAGTATATTCTTCACTTCTGCGTCTCCTGAGGACTAGTCTTGCGGGCTTCTCCTAAGATCGTGCACACAGGTTCCCACTGACCAAGCAACTCATGTTAAAACCGGCTTCTATTTTGGGTGGATCAATATGGCCTCCAGTGGTCAGTCGCCCATGCGCGTGGCTGCCTGGAAAACGTGCTGCCGTTGCGATGTGCGCCATGACGTCAGACGAATAGCTCGCTGTATCGGGAGGGGCCTAGTAGAGCCTGGAGGTTGGAGTGAGACGGAAACGGAGGGGAAGCTGGGGCGGGCGGCTTAGTGGCTACAGGAGAGTGCGGTGCCGAAAGGCCTGCAGACTGACGGGATGGTGGAGAAGGCCGGCTGCGGGAGAGAGTCTATGGTGAGTGGGAGCCCGTGCACACAGCGTGCGCCCAGGGCAGATGGCGAGGGTCGTAGTGGGGAGGAGGAGGGCGGGGGTCACTACACACCAACACACCGCACCTTGGCGACCTGTGCTGCCTGACCGTGCAGTGCTGCACCCTACCGGGGCACGGCGGCTGTCACCTTATCGCCCTGTACGGGCCCCCTATGGTCCAGGGCATCCGCTGCTGCTGCTCTATGGGCGGATATACTCCTAGGATCAGACTTGTGATCTGCGTTCCCGCATGTGCACTCGGTGTATGAATTGTCTCCTAGAAGCCCCCACATGCGCATAAGGTCTATACAAGGGGCTCCTAATGTGTTTTACAGAAAACTTTCTGCACTTCGTTGTGATATTTCTCCTGGGAGATGGCAGCAGTCCCTCCTTCCAACAGGCATGCTGCTCTATTTTACCCACATCTAGTCCCAGTCAGGATCCTTTAAAACCAAAGGCGTAGTTGGTTACAAATTGGGAGGCTTTGGTGCTGGTCTGAGCAGAGATTTAGGGAAATGCTCCTCCGACCCAATTACATCCAATAATTCTGCTGTCTGCAGCATTTAATGTCGGTGCTGCTATCTGCGTCTTCTGAGTGGTGTAAGCGGGTGGTCTGTAGGGTGAGCCGGCATAGCCCATGCCCGTTAACATCTGTACCATGTATATGATGCAGGACTGTATATAGCCAGGTGATTATAGTGGCCAGAGAGCATTTCATCATCCCCCACGCATGTCATTTTTGGGTTTTCTAGTCATAGTTGAGGCATGGACGCCTTTGGATAATTTCATTTTACTGACGTCCACGTATAAGGGTACTTTCACACTAGTGTTTTTCTTTTCCGGCATAGAGTTCCGTCCTAGGGGCTCTATACCGGAAAAGAACTGATTAGGCATATCCCCATGCATTCTGAATGGAGAGCAATCCGTTCAGGATGCATCAGGATGTCTTCAGCATGCTGCGGTTTTATCTCCGTCCGGAATGCCGGATCCAGCAATTATTTACATTGAAATGTAATCGTGCCAGATCCAGCATTAATAATACCGCAATGCTGGATCTGTCCTAACGGTCTGCGCATGTGCAGACCTTTTAAAAATGTTTAAAAAAATTGAAACGCATCCGTTTGTCCGTATAACAAACGGATGGACGGATCCGTACTTGCAATGCATTTGTGATCCAGATCTGTCTACAAATGCTGTCAGTTTGCATGCAGATTGCGGAATCCGGCAGGCAGTTCCGGCGACGGAACTGCTTGCCGGATCGCTCTGCTACAAGTGTGAAAGTAGCCTAATAATCACCGGTTTTGTAATTGGTTTTTATTAAGATCTTTGAATCATTTGCCTTCTGCAGCCTGACTATATTACACTACGCAGCAACCTGCTCTATGCCGATCAGTGTCAATTCCATCAGACAAGCTGTTTAGTAGTTTGGGTTCCAGCCGCTCATGTGTTCTCCTGAGCGCTCATGCAAGCTTAAAGGGAACCTGTCACCGGGATTTTGTGTATAGAGCTGAGGACATGGGTTGCTAGACGGCCGCTAGCACATCCGCAATACCCAGTCCCCATAGCTCTATGTGCTTTTATGGTGTAAAAATACATATGCAAATTAACCTAAGATGAGTCCTGTCCCTGATTCATCTCACGTACAGGACTCATCTCAGGTTAATTTGCATATGCATCAAATAGTTTTTTTTACACAATAAAAGCACACAGAGCTATGGAGACTGGGTATTGCGGATGTGCTAGCGGCCATCTAGCAGCCTACGTCCTCAGCTCTATACACAAAATCCTGGTGACAGGTTCCCTTTAATTGTGCTCGTATCAAAGGTGGATTCAGCTCGTCTGACAGAATTGACACTGATCGTCATTGAGCCGCTTGCAATGTATTGTAATACAAGCAGGCTGCAGGAGCCCAACAGATCAACATTTTTAATAAACGCTGATTACGGAAATGTTTTTTGGCCGATATATGATTTAAGGTCCTTTGGCTTTACAGTGGTCCTTGGCCCTGTGATGGTTTTGCCATCCTGGTTGACGTTTGCAAAAAGCAAAAAGACAGATATTTCTCTAGTTTTGCGCATTTAGTAAATGATTAATACTATTTTAGAGAATATGGAATAACTTTTGATAATGTCTCCCCCCCCCCCCCCCCCATTCATTCTTCCCTGGTTGTAGCCCTCACTAATGCCAAGTGGATTAAATCCTGCCCTCTCGGGCAGCTCACAAATGCATGCCAAGCAGGGCATGAAATTGGAGGCCGTGATGGAGCAACTGCAGAGGCAACAAAAGCAAGCTGCCCGCAGCATGGAGGAGCGGGAGAGACAGATAAGAGAAACACAACTGCTGTATGCCCAGCAGCTGGCATCACAGCATATGATTAAATCAGAACCTGGTTCTGCCAATTTGTCAGCTGCTAAGGCCCGCCCGCCCATGCCACCTCCACATGCGGCTAGTGATCCAGATGAAGACGAGGACATGGAAGATGACGATGAAACTGATGGAGACTCTTATGAGGAAGATGGTGATCGCAGGGAACGTCAGTCATCCACGTTGGCGCAGAAGTATCTACAGGCTCAGAGGGAGCAGCAGGGAATAGTCACTCCTAATTCACAAGGGAACCTTGGTCAGCGACATCTTGCGGTGAAAGAGGAGCCCCAAGATGAAAACAGTAATCCTTCACCCTCTAAACATCCAAAGCAAAATATGGAGGAGCACATTAAGCCGGTAAGATATTCATCCATTGTAAATAATCCATATTTCTGAAATGTTTGCACAAAAATAGAAACCCAATTTTTTTTATGTTTATCCAAGAACATCTACAGATGTAGCAGAGTTAAGTCACAGTCATAACGCTTTATCTAGTTGTGATTGTTAAAGGGGTATTCCCATCTCAGACAATGAGGCAATATCGCTAGTATATGCCCCCAATGTAGGTGGGACCCGCACCTTTCTCATAAACAGAGCCAGCAAAGTCAAGGAGGGCGCACCGTGCCTGTTCGGCTACCGTCCAATCATTTCTATGGGGCTGCTAATAATAGTTAAGTGCTGGCTCTGCTATTTCCGTCGGCCCCATTGAAGTGAATAGAAACGGGGGCCACGAAAGCGTGTTGCTCCGTCCTTCACTTTGGGACCGGCACCTGTCAGACAATGGGGGCCTATCCTAGCAATATGCCCCCACTGTCTGAGATGGGAATACCCCTTTAACTCTGCTGCATTTGCATAGACTTGCATAAAAGTTACAGATGCAGCAGAGTTAACAGTCATAACACGTTAACTAGATGTGATAACTTACCAAGTGTGACTGTTAACTCTGCTACATCTGTCATGTGTGCAAGCCGTTCTCTTATTACACTGCAGTAAAGTACATTGTGCAGCTGATTTTTAATGCAGCAAATGGAGGAGAAAAAAACCCCTTTTTTAGGTGACTAAATATTTTCAAACAGGCAGCTTAAAGGGGTTTTCCATTTTATTTATTTGCCCCTTCCCCTCCTCCATACTTGCATGCTCCCCACTGCACAATTCCATGTCCTAAGTTCTCTTCATTGGGCTTCCTGTCCTGATCTGTCAACTTCCATATGGACAGGGTCACATGCACAGTGACTGGCCCCAGTGGTGACATGTCCCCAAGCGGTACATCTGTGCTGGGTCACGTGCCACTTGGGGACACGTCAGCCCTGAGGCCGGTGATTGGCTGTGGTGGCCACGTTCATGTGGAAGTTGACTTAAGGACTGGAAGTCCATTAAAGAGAAGCCTGAACAGAACTGCAGGGAGGAGGTAAGTGTGAATTTCTGCACAGGTAGTTTTGGGGTGCAAATAAAGAAGAAACCTGGACATCCCCTTTAATGGCTATTTTCATTTGTAAGCGTCTTTTTCTTTCATGGCGCTGCATTTATCACATTGAGAATAGAAATGAGGGAAAAAATAAAACTACTTTTTGTTATTTACCTGAGGTCCCTATTGTGCTCAGTTCACATAAGAAAGTGAGGGATTCTCCAGCAATCTGTGACCAACGGTAAAGGGTTTGTCTGGCGGCAAGATGAGACTAAGCACTGGCCCCAGGTAGCGGGGCTATGGGAGTGCAGGCCCTCCACTGTAACTCCCATTGTAGTAAATGAGAGCTGTGCAAACAAGCTGTACTACGTCTGTAACGCCTGGAGTTATAGTTGTTCCATAAGCCCGGCAACCTGGGGACCGCGCTTATTCCCATTTCGCCGTGGAAATGGCTCGTTGGGACTACCCCTTTAAGGATAGAGCAACAAGGGGCAGATTTTTTGTATTGGATTAATTGCTGTAGACTTTGCAAGAATTCCATGGCCAAGCATGCATGTGTTACAAGCAGATTTACCATATGAGTTGCAAAGTGTGAGAATCCTCTGCACCAGCTGACATGCAGCAAGTTACAAATCTGCAATGCAGGTCAATTTCAGGCTAGTTTACCGTGTGGTAAACGCTCATACACTTTGAGATTGCTGTACAGAATGTGGATGATCCTCCCGACAATACACTGCATAGTGCTCCATTTTGCTGTACGCAGAGGGGCTTTTCTGACTATGGGATGCAAGGACATATTGGCATGCCTCATCAGTTTTGAGTAAGGGGCTTCCTTTAAAGGAGTAGTTCCCCCACTGGTCCTGTATTGCTTTAGACTGTTGGAAATAAAAGCTAGAAAGTTTAAAGGGATTATCTAAGTGTTCAAGAAATTAAACTAGCTACAGTAAATGTTAGAAGATTAAAAAAAATCAAACATTGCCCTGCTCAGCTCTTCAGGTGGTCCCCATGCCATCTCTGCTTTTCGTGCAGTATAGGCCTTCTGATTGCTGCAGCCCCCTGAACTTATTTTTGATCCATTTCAATATCACTATAGTCGGCATTTTCCAAAACAAAGCAACTTTGCAAATCCTGATTACAAACGGCGTACGATTTGTGTATACAGCACCTATGCAGGCCTAAACGTCTCCATGGTTACAGACTACAAAAAGATCTTGTGTCGTCTGATCCTGCAGTCAGGTGTGAGGCTACCTTCACAGTATTTTGGTCAGTATTTGTAAGCCAAAATCAGGAGTGGAAAATATTGACCAAAATACTCCCTTGTGACCATGGCCATACTCCCCCCGAGAGGAGGTGGTAATTAGAAACGAGTTACTGTGCGATTGTCTGTGCTGAGGATGTTGCACGTTAGTTAGGACAATCATATATAAACTATTTTTGAAGCATTGGAACATTAAAAAACCAATCTTATATTGTAGACAAAAGTTGAGTTGGAGGTGGAAACTTCCTACACATACTGTATTTCCTGGATGCATTTATTTGCAAGTAAAACCTATATGTACAGAACAGAGCAAGTTGTGGTGGACTTGCATTTCAGTTACTTTTGAGCTTATGAACTGCAAGTTTTGGTAGAACTCTTTAAACCGTAGTATCGCTTTAAAGAGGACCTTTCAGGGTATGTAGGGCATACAGCAGGGATCTAATAGCAGTTACTATTTTTTCTGGTTGCTACTCCGTTCGCCCGCTGTGGCCCCCATTAAATTCTCCTGCCCTGTATGCTAATTTTCGCATTGGAACAGGGAGGAGGAGACTGCCCTGTTTCTCACTCAATGGGCGTCTCCTTCTCCCTGGCTGTAGCGCCGTCCAATCAGTGGAGAGCGCCACAGCAAGGGAGAAAAAAAACAACTCTCCTTCTCCCTGGCTGTGACGTGCTCCGCTGTGATTGGACAGCTCACAGCCAGGGAGAAGGAGACACCCATTGAGGAAACCGGGCAGTCTCCTCCTCCCTGTTCCGATGCAAAAATTAGCATACAGGGCAGGAGAATTTAATGGGGCCACAGCGGGCGAACGGAGTGGCGCCCCCCCCCCAAAAAAAAATAGTAAGTGCTATTAGATCCCCGCTGTATGCCCTACATACCCTGATACTTAGTTTATAAAGTCTGGACCCACGAAAGGTCCTCTTTAAGGGTCCATTCACACGTCCGTAACGTGTTTTGCGGATCCGCAATTGCAGGCAAGAATAGGATATGTTCTTTTTTTTTGGAACGGAAATGCGGAACCGGAAGTGCGGGTCCGCATTTCCGGAGCCAGCTGCACATTGTGCGGCCCCATAAAAATAAATCGGTCCGAAATTGCGGACATGTGAATGGGGCCTTAAGGAGTTTTCTGGTATGTGGATAAAGGTATATTGAAAACCTTTACACGTTTTCCTAGTCACTCAACTTTCTCCTGTCTTGGTAGTTTACTGCTGTCTGTTTCCACAGCTCCCCCCAGTGGTGGCTGACGGCAGCTTTATTACTTCATTTAGAGGTTTTCCTTGACTTGCATATTGGTGGTCCATCCTGAGGTTAGGTCATTCATATCAGATTGGTGGGGGTCTGACACCAAGCACACCCACTAGTCAGCTGTTTTGGGCAGCCACTGGTGCTGGAAACAGTGAACAGTGAAGTTTCCATCTACTGTGTAGTGGCCACACTAGGATACTGGGCGCTGAGCTGCAGTACGCCGGTGCTAGAAACTACACTGTGTATCAACCATCCACCACACTGTCGTTTCCGGCAGCAACGGTCTGGGTCTTGGACCTCTTCTTGGATGACCTAAACCCTGTTAATGACATATATTATTTGAACAAAACACTGGGACACGTTTACTAATGCTAACATAGACAGCATAAACTTAGAGGCAGCCAGAAGTTACACCAATTTTATCAGAGTGGTGCATGTCTTGCTAGATGTAAAACAGCTTTCCCATCTTTTGACCAGTTTAAAGGGGTTATCCAAACTATAAAACATGCCCCCCCGTGTCGCTCCTGATTCCCCGCACAGCCGCCGCTGCATCTCCTCGTCGTGCGGATCAAAACATTTGGGGGAAGCAGCCAATAGCAGGCCGCAACGGGGAAAAGCCTCCCTAGCATCGCGGCCTGCCTTTGGCTACTTTCCCTGTTGCCAGATGTTTTGTTCCGCACGTCAGGAAGATGAAACGGCGGCCGTGCGGGGATCAGGAGTGACGCAGGTGCCGGGGAGCAGGGTAAGTATAATATATATAAGGGGCCTGGAATTGGGGGCAGGTTTTATAGTTTGGGTAACCCCTTTAAGGTTACCTAACTTTTCAGGATTATTTTGCACCAAACAACTGGCACCCTGCATTAATCTGATTTATGAAGCCACTTAGCCATGTCACTTTTTCTAGACCATTTCCAAAAGTGTTGTGAGGTGCATAAAGCGTCTAAAGCCATTAATAAATGTGCCGCATGTGCAATTCTGTATCCATTTGAGTAATAAATCCTAATGTCGTATTTCTAGGACCTTCTATTTGAATAGTGAAAGCCTCTTGAAATTGAAAGAATTTTAATGGATGCATTGGGATTAGCCAGTTCTTAAGTGGTCTCCATGAGACAACCCTGCACTGTTTCGGCAGTCCTATAGACCATTAATGGAGCTGTGGACATGTTCTCGTGATCTTGGAGTCCCAGCGGTCATTCCCCAGCTATCCTATTTTTCACCTGTCCGGAGGACAACACCTTTCAGTAATTTGCTAGGTGCCTTCACAGTGTAGATATGGGTGCTATCTAATCATCTAAAAGCTCATCTGTGCTGACCTGCATCTCCTTTGGTTGTGCTTTGCAAACGAGTAGAACCAGAAAGGCATAAGCAGTCTAAATTGAAACCAGAAAAAACACGGGGGAGGGGTTGCCAATCAAACTGAGTCAGAATTCTTATGTATATACAGCGTGCCATTTATTTATTAATAGTTTTATCCACTTCTGCTTTTTAGAAACTTTTGTGAATTGTCTAGGAAAGGAGGCATGGCCAAGTAGATTAGTAAACTCGCCAAATTTTTATATTTTTATATTTTTTTTATGCTGTTTGAGGGTACGTTCATAAGTGGCAGACATATCCCCAACTTTTTAGGGTACATCCACACGTTCAGGATTCATGTGCGGGGAATCCGCAGCTGTTTGCAAGCAAATTCGTGCGGTCAATGAGCATCAATTGGTGCGGATTTGCATGTGATTTTACTAAGTGAATGGAGAAAATCCGGTCAGGAAAAATAAAATTGACATGCTGCAGTTTTTAAAATTCACACCACAGGTCAAAATCTGTGCAGAAAAAATCTGCATCGTGTGCATTACATGACCTACGGTGTGGAAAATCCGCACGCAATCCTAATCGTGTTTATTTAGCCTTACACTATCGGCAAAGTGGGTGAGAATACACTGTTTAAGTGACAAAAATACATGGTCTCAAAAAGCAGGAAATGCTCAACCCCAAATGCAGTTGTGCATTTATACTCGGGGGAGCAGATACTGCGCTTGTGGTCTGTTGCTAAGGGCGATCCCCAGCAAAAAATGCATACAGTGGAGGATACCCGCAGCGGACCACAAGTGCCACAGAGACATCCTACACCAGATGGTAAAATGTGTGGATGTGGAATGATATATGGGATAAATAATTACATGAATAGGTGCACTAGAATACACTGCCCTTGTACATGACAGTGTAAAATAATGCATAAAGAAGATGTCATGCCATGTGCGCTGCTGTGATGCATTTTGCGTATCTTCTGACTGCCATATTTGTGTTGTCTGAATTTTAGACGGGATTAGTAAATCTGCCCTTTGGTTTTGTCAGTGAGCTCCAGTCTCTCGTATGAAACCACCCAGAATGGCGGAGGCACGACGAGACTGCATGTTCTTTTGTGGTCCTAGTCAGCTTATGTAGCTTGTGCATTGTATTTTTAATTTTTTTTCTAGTGCAATTGAATTTGCCTCTTGAGCATTGCAAACTGCTTTAACCCTTGAACGACTGGCCACTGTCTTGATGTCGCTGTTGTAGGGGTGGGTTTAAAGGCGTGCCGGAGCTCCTCTTCTATCCTGCATATTACCTCTATGATTGCCATGGTCTGTGACCTCCATGTCCAAGTTGCCCGATTGGAGATGGGGAGGGTGTAAAAAAATAAATAAATAAAACTATTTCCGCTGATGATGCCACACTTGGTACAGTAGCGTGGGGACTACATAGCCTGACCAATTTAACAATACTTGCACCAGCCCCTTCCTGGTAGAGATGTCATTTTCTGGTGCATGGACCAGAAAATTAAAAGGCATGTTCTCTCAAAGGGGTTATCACTTATAAAGTGAATAGGACATTTTAAATGAAATATTATTGCAATATAAGTAAAAATATTGCTCCTATTTTTATGTACATATCATCTTTCTGGTACTGCCTCCTGGCTTGTTTATCCTACTGGTCCCGCTTCTCCTGCATTTAGTGGTGGGCTTCACCTCAGTGCTGGTGTAGTGATCTCATAGAGAAGCATATTATATTGTATGTATCTGGGGCTGTAGATGAGGGACTATTTTCTATGCAGAGGAGGAAGGAGGGTTGACCAGAGCTAAGTGCAATACATCCTGGGAGATGCAGGTGCTTGATGAGCTGCTGCCTGCCCACACAAAGGAAGGGAAGTCTTCCAGATAAGCAGATAAGTCAGGGGGGGGGGGGAAAAAAAGTTACATTAGTAGAATAAAGTCTGTAATAATTTTGTTACATCCTGTGCCAATGTATTAAGACTGGCATAAGAAAAGTCTTAATAAATTCCCTTACTGAGTATGATGTATTATCATACAGGTGTATTATAAGCTTATATTAAAGTTGTAAAATAATAATGCCACAATGGGAGTTTGTATCAATAATGTAACAACAAAGGTAAATGAGTCAACAAAAATAAAAAGAAGCAGTTAGTATAAAATATTAATGTTTGTGCGCACACAGAAAAAAACTACACATTAGGTACGGACATGACTAAAATAACGTGGAGTCAATGTATCTGGTTTAGTGTGGAAAAGCACTTTTCAGTCGTTTCTATCATCCTTTGGGGGGAATAAAAGTAGGACTTGGGCTACTGTCACAATCTCGTTTTGGCTTTCCGTCTGTGAGATCCGTTCAGGGATCTCACAAGCTGTCCAAAAACGGATCAGTTTTGCCCGAATGGAAAAGGATCCGCTCAGAATGCATCAGTTTGCCTCCGTTCCGCCTACATTCCGCTTTGGAGGCAGACACCAAAATGCTGCCTGCAGCGCTTTGGTGTCCGACTGACGAAACTGAGCCAAACAGATCCGTCCTGGCACACAATGTAAGTCAATGGGGACGGATCCGTTTTCTATGACACAATCTAGAACAATAGAAAACGGATCCGTCCTTTATTGACTTTTAATGGTGTTCAAGACGGATCCGTCTTGGCTATGTTAAAGATAATACAAACGGATCCGTTCTGAATGGATGCAGACTGTTGTATTATCATGACGGATCCGCACAAAACGCGAGGGTGAAAGTAGCCTTACAGGGCTTTTTCTACCGTCAAATAACTGGAACCTAACAGAGCTAACAAACTGAGCTCAAGATAAGCCTTTCAAACAAATGGGGTTTATAATGGATTTTTTTTCTTCTGTTCTCCTGACAGAACAGAATATTGAAATAGCGCAAATCTGAACTTCAACTTACACTGTAATTTAAATGTACCCCGAAAACAGCTCCAAGAAAATAATATAAGTCAACATAATCAAACAAGGCCTCATACAGCCACATGAATGAAGAAAAAAAATCGCTGCTGGAATGCAGATAGGCAAAAACCATTTTTTTCCACTCATTAAGGCCCTTTCAGGCCTGGTCATTAAGGGCTTAAACATGAATGTGCGGATCACTTCGTTGGTTTTGCGAACTCTCAATCATTCTTGTATCAACCGTGCAATAAATCTTGTTCTTCTTTCATCCTTTTGTGTGCTTGCCTTATTAAGAATATAATGGTAAATGAGGGGTTAAGGTTTGGTATTTATTAGCAGCAACTCCTTCATTACAAGCTGCCACATGCTGGGTATGCGACCCTTAGACACTTTAAATGGATTGAGAGACCAGTTTAGCCTGACCAACTGGCCACAGTAGTGCATAGTCCATCACGCTTCCATAGAATCTGGTTTTACTTCTTTTTCCCAAACCATTGCTGTATGTCTGATCGGCTCCTCACATGTGGCTTTCCTCCTACTTCGTGTTTTATATCTGCTTGTAGCGGGGTCTGTAGTGTTAGATAAAGGTGTATATAGCTTCTTTCTCACCTCCTGTGTATGAGAGGGTTGAATGAGCATTCGGCTGGTAGACCTCTAATCTGTATGGCCAGCCTAAGGCTATATTTAGGCAATGAAAAATGGCTGCATGACACACAGACCCCATAAGCCAGTGGGCCCATTTTTAATAGCATTCTCCTTAATGACATCTGCCTAACATCATGTATTTTTTTTTGAATTTATTTTAATTAATTTTTTTTATTGCAAGAAAAATACAAATATAAGCCTCTAGCACGTGATATAGGACGCATTAAAGGGGTTGTCTCATCATAGACAATGGGGGCATATCGCTAGGATATGCCCCCATTGTCCTATATTGAAAACAGACCCCGCAAGTGAAGGAGTGCACACTGCGCATGTGCAGTCGCCTACTGTTCATTTTCTATGGGGCCGGCGAAAATAGCAGAGCGCTGGCTCGGCTATTTCTGTCGGGCCCCATAGAAATGAATGGGAGTGGGAGCCGAGCATGCGCGGTACGCTCCCATTCACTTCTATGGTGAGCCGGCTTGGTGGTGGTCAGACCGGAGTCCTCCAGCCACCACCTTGGCGGGGCTCCGTTCTCGATATACAGTAGGTGCGGGTCCCAGTGGTGGGACCCCTGTCTATAAGACAATGGGGGCATATCCTAGCAATCCCTCGCAGTATAAGGCCTCTTGCACACAAGTTTATTTTCTTTCTGTGTCCGTTCGTGTTTTTATTTTTTTTCCATTTCAATGGGTTCGCAAAAAAAACGGAAGGTACCTCCGTGTGCATTCTGTTTTCGTATTTCCGTATATCCGTTCTGCTAAAAGATAGAACTTGTCCTATTATTGTCCGCATAACGGACAAGGATAGTACTGTTCTATTAGGGGTCAGCTGTTCCGTTCCGCAAAATACAGAATGCACACAGTCGTCGTCCATATTTTTTGCGGTTCGCAAAATACATACGGTTGTGTTCAAAAGCCTTAAGGGTGAGGGATTGCTGCCCAATAATATTTTACTTGCCAGCACGAACACTGCTTCAT
Organism: Bufo bufo; assembly: GCF_905171765.1. NCBI lineage: Eukaryota > Metazoa > Chordata > Amphibia > Anura > Bufonidae > Bufo > Bufo bufo. The sequence continues at coordinate 619,439,509 of NC_053389.1, read as the reverse complement.
TGGGTGATCTGCAGCACCTCTACATGGCAAGATTGTTGGGAATGAGCATCTGCACGTCTAAATCCACCTTAGGGCTCTTTCACACTTGCGTTCTTGTCTTCCGGCATAGAGTTCCGTCGTCGGGGCTCTATGCCGGAAGAATCCTGATCAGGATTATCCTAATGCATTCTGAATGGAGAGAAATCCGTTCAGGATGCATCAGGATGTCTTCAGTTACGGAACGTTTTTTGGCCGGAGAAAATACCGCAGCATGCTGCGCTTTTTGCTCCGGCCAAAAATCCGGAACACTTGCCGCAAGGCCGGATCCGGAATTAATGCCCATTGAAAGGCATTGATCCGGATCCGGCCTTAAGCTAAACGTTGTTTCGGCGCATTGCCGGAGCCGGCATTTAGCTTTTTCAGAGTGGTTACCATGGCTGCCGGGACGCTAAAGTCCTGGCAGCCATGGTAAAGTGTAGCGGGGAGCGGGGGAGAAGTATACTTACCGTCCGTGCGGCTCCCCGGGCGCTCCAGAGTGACGTCAGGGCGCCCCATGCGCATGGATCACGTCATCCATGCGCATGGGGCGCTCTGACGTCATTCTGGAGCGCCCCGGGAGCCGCACGGACTGTAAGTATACCGCTCCTACTATGGCAACCAGGACTTTAATAGCCTCCTGGCTGCCATAGTAACACTGAAAGCATTTTGAAGACGGTTCCGTCTTCAAATGCTTTCAGTACACTTGCGTTTTTCCGGATCCGGAGTGTAATTCCGGCAAGTGGAGTACACGCCGGATCCGGACAACGCAAGTGTGAAAGAGGCCTAAATTCTTCCTACTCTTGTATATGTTGCTTCTGTTTGGAAACACAGTTGGTCAAAGTTTCGGTGTCAGCCGGCTGTGTGCGGTCTGTGTAGCTGTGGCATCTCTCTGACATCATAGTGATCCATGATGTCAGTTCCTGGCGGACTGTGGGTCTATGCTCTACTCGCATCATCAGTAGACCTGCGGTCAGGCAGGAACTGACAGCATCATAAATGACTAGCGCTGTGAGTTCAGGTCAGACGAGCCACGGTCTGTCCAGGAGATGCAGCTGTTTTTCTCAGCTCAAAAAGAAATACACAATAAAAAAATAAAATGAAGGTAGCGATTAACACACAAGCTGTCAAAAACATCATATTAAGAGGTGTAGAGAAGAAAGGTGACATTGATTATAACATCTGGTCTACACATTTTGTAAGAGTTATGTGTCAGTTTGCTGCTTTTTTTTTTTTTTCGTTTCCTGTGGAACGATCTCCATAATGTTTATATCTTTTTCTTTTCTTGGCTTTTAGCCAAAAATAGTTGTTGTTCTGAATAGTGCATTTGCACCTTGATTCCTGGGGGTGCAGCTGCCAAACCACTTGGGGCTTTGTGTTTGAGGCATAAAGATGTCAGTAATTTACAAGGCTTTATGTCTGGGAGGAGGGGAGATGATTGTTGGACAACGGAAGGGACAACAGGGAAGGCTTGACCTCTGATCCCTGACAAGGGTGGATGTTGCTCATCAAAAGAGTGATTAGCTGCAGTCATTATGTGAAGAGTGTCTGGTGGATGTAAGTCAGCGTACTGCTGCCTAGTGAAGTGTGTGTAGTGTATGGTAAAATCCCATGAAAATCAACCAAAAGGGGGGAAAAAAGGTCTGGATCCACGATTTCAGACATGGGGTCCACTGGGTTTCCATTATGAAGTCTACCATTCTGCTGGACAGAATAGAGCAGTATGCTGCTTTATTTTGTCCTGTATTTTTGCCAAAATCTGTGACAAAGGCCCTTAACAGAACCTCCGCCGCAGATGTGAACCTACCCTAAAGAATTCTTTCCTCCTGGTTCTCTCCATTGTTGAAGATGGCCGAGGAGGTGGGACAGATTGTCTACCGAGCAGCCTATGCTCCGCCTCTTTCTCTAGCTTTACATATATAATAGGAGAGGTTCTTAGTGCAAATTTAATGAAATAGTTTGAGCCTAGATGTCTCGACACTGCCATTATGCATACATAGCAGGAGGTTAGCTTCTCGCTTGGGTCTTGGTCACAAGCTGCACATTAGACATGTTGTAATCTAAAATAACTAGGACAAGAGAAATGCAGTGCCAAAATGGACACTGAAACTAGGGTGGAGGTACAGACTTGGTTGACAAGTCGTGTGCCTTTTTTTTTTTTTTTTTTTTTTTTTATGTTAAAGGGGTTGGTCTATCTGGGGCACTGATCCATATCAGTAGGATATGCCATCAATGTCAGATAGGTGCGGGTCCCACCTCTGGGACCTACTCCTATATAGAGAACGGAGCCCCCAAAGTGAAGGAGAGCACAATGCACATGGGCAGCATATTTTCCATTGTGGAGGTTTTGAAAGTAGCCGAGCTCAGCTTTTCCCAGAAGTCCCATAACGGTGAATGGAGAGCGACCTGCGCAACTTCAGCCACCTCTACATTCACTGGTATGGAACTGCCAGAAATAGCCGAACCAGTTCCTGGCAATTTGTGGAACTCCTGTAGCTGTGAGCGGAGGATGGGCTACATATGCAGGGCGGCTCTCTGTTCACTTCGGGGGTTCATGGAAAATGCCGATAACGCACAGAAATGTAAACTAGGCCATAGGTGCAGAGTAAAATCCATTTGTTCAGCTGTGTTCTCACTCACTGAAGGCGAACACATTTTGAAGTGAGCTTTACATATAACTGTTGATTTTACAGTGATTAGTGGTTTCAGTATGTTGGCAAGAAGGGGCAGATGGGCGACATATGATGGCAGGTTCAGACTACACAAGGATTGTTTGTAGTCTGTAACCATGGAGACAGGTCTGCATACAAGTTGTAGGTCAAGAAGATTAGCATTTTTTTCCCCCTTTTTTTTTTTTTTTACATTATGTGCATGTAATTTTAGTTTGAGGACAACATGCTCGGCAGTTTGTCGTGATGTTTATAAAAATGAAGGAGAAACTTGTTTGTATGTTCAGATGTGGCAGTTTGTTACATGCGGGTTTTCTAGGGTTTTATGCTTTGCTTCACGGATTTGCTGCTGTAATCCCCTTTTGCAATGCAAATTGTGAAATCCACTGCACGTTCACTTTGTATTTGAAGTGCTGAAAGGTCATGGTGAACAATAGTAAACACGTTTGGCAAGCCAAATATTAGAATTAAAGTCCTCTTTGCTTGAAGGGCCTATTACTAGGGTATTGCCATCTGGGACTTTTATGGCATACTAATACGATAGGCCATAAATGTACAGTAGCTATTCTTCCCTTCTCAGGACCTGCTCCTACCTCAAGAATGGGGCCCCAAAGTGAACATGGAGCAAGCCGCACATGCATGCCCACCCTCCGTTCACCGATATCGGACTTCAGAAAATAGTTTGAGATATTTTCGGATGTCCGATAGCAGTGAACGGAGGGTGGGCATGCATGCGCGGCTTGCTCCATGTTCACTTTGGGGCCCCATTCTTGAAGTAGGAGCAGGTCCCAAAGAAAGGACCCACAGCTTCTGGACATTTATGGCGACCTTTATCTGCAGCTACATGGCGATCTTGGCAGGCCCCCCGCTGCACTACCAGGGATTGCTATGTAGCGCTGCAGTCATGGAAATGAATAGGCTCGCAAGGATTTTAGTGTGGAAAATCTGCAGCATTGTATAGTACCAGCAAAGTGAATGGGGGTCATTTATCAAAGGCTGGCTTTTTACGTCGGTCTTTGATAGCCCCAGCGCTGCCGGAGGAAGTGCCTAATATATTCTCATTTACACGTGGCAGAAAAAATTGAGTAGCAGAGACTGGGGTGCGGATTTAAAATCTGCAGCATGTCAATTTTAGGCTATTTTCACACTTGCGTTCAGAGCGGATCCGTCTGGTGTCTGCACAGACGGATCCGCTCCTATAATGCAAACGTTGGGATCCGTTCAGAACGGATCCGTCCGCATTATAGTTCAGAAAAAATTCTAAGTGTGAAAGTTGTTCAGACAGATCCGTCCAGACTTTACATTGAAAGGCAATGGGGGACGGATCCGTTTGAAATTGCACCATATTGTGTCAACTTCAAACGGATCCGACCCCATTGACTTACATTGTACGTCTGGACAGATCCGTTTGGCTCTGCACGGCCAGGCGGACACCCGAACGCTGCAAGCTGTGTTCGGATGTCCGCCTGCTGAGCGGAACGGAGGCCAAGCGGAGCCATCCTGATGCATTCTGAGCGGATCCGTATCCACTCAGAATGCATTGGGGCTCTACGGATGCGTTTGGGGCCGCTTGTGAGAGCCTTCAAACGGAGCTCACAAGCAGAACCCCGAACGCAAGTGTGAAAGTAGCCTAACCCTTTCCAATGCAAAGAAGAATGATATCTGTGTCTAATCTGCAGCATTTCAGCAACAAAATAGGAGTCCAAAATACACCATTTTGGTGTGCAGATTCTACTGCAGAAATGTTACCAGCTTAAAGGGCATCTGTCAGCAGATTTGTACCTATGCTACTGGCTGACCTGTTACATGTGCACTTGGCAGCTGAAGACATCTGTGTTGGTCCCGTGTTCATATGTGCCTGCATTGCTGAGCAAAATAATGTTTTAATATATGCAAATGAGCCTCTAGGAGCAACGGGGGCGTTACCATTACACCTAGAGGCTCAGCACTCTCTATAACTGCCGCACCCTCTGCATTTTGACAGGCCCAGGTGTGACAATGGCAGCTGCAGAGAGAGCAGAGCCTCTAGGTGTAATGGTGACGCCCCCGTTGCTCCTAGAGGCTCATTTGCATATAATAAAACATCATATTTCTCAGCGATGCAGGCACATATGAACACGGGACCAACACAGATGTCTTCAGCTGCGAAGTACACATGTAACAGGTCAGCCAGTGTCATAGGGACAAATCTGCTGACAGATGCCCTTTAAGAGCATATTCACATGGTACAGTTTTTTGCTCTAATAGCAGCACACTTCTAGCAAAAAAAATGCAGATTTAGTGAAATCGCAGCTGACTGAAATGTGTTTTGCTCAGCTTGGCTGTGAGTGCACAATTTTTCCTTCGATAATGCGTTTCCTAGCCGTGTTGTCTACTGCTTCCACTTCTGCCGGTGGTCTCCAGCTCCTGTAACTTAATATAAATGTCAGATTTAATGTGACAGCGTTGCTATCATTAGTACAATTGTGGCTGACTGCTGTACATTCCTTGTTTGGTACAGAATGGAAGGTGATTGAGGAGCGGGGGCTGGGAAACTTCCAGACATCTGAGATCCTTTCTAAGGAGATAGACCAGGTGGTATGGTGGTAATCCCAGCTGTGTCCTCATCTCCTTTAATTGCTATAAACACCTCACACTTCCCTTGATCTGTGGTGGATCTGGAATTGTATAGTTTGCTTGCAAAGTGCTGTATCCCCTGGTGCCTGTGTGTGCACAACTATAGGGACACATGGAGGAACGTCTTAAGATCGCTTCCTGACCTCTTTTTGCTTTATTTATGAATGAGAAGTGGGTATTAAAATATGATCCATGAGGTGAAATTTTCCTTAAGGTCCGATGCACGCGACCATATTTATTTGCGGTCTGCAAAACGCAGATCCCGGCAGTGTGCATGCCTCCATTTTATTTGTAACTCCTGTAGGGATGTCCTATCCTTTTCCTCAAACTGGGCAAGAATAGGACGTGCTCTATAATGGACATGCGGATGCGGACAGCACACGGTGGGCTGTTTGCATTTTTTGCATTTTCATTGAAATGAATGGGTACCCATCAGATCCCCAAAAACGGTGGATCGGATGTGGACTAAAGATATGGTCATGTGCATGGGGCCCAAGTTCTTTAACTCTCCCGTTATGTTTTATACTTCAGACCGCCACCGTTTTTGTAGCCCACCTTTGCACCCATTCTGTTTTATCTATGTCTTTTTGTATGTGGGGTCCCCAGAACGGTTTCATTTTTTGCGGGCCAGTGGAATGGACATACAGATGCCGTCCTTTGCGGCCCTATTGGAATGAATGAGTCTGCATCCAAGTTGTTTGTGTGCAAGAGCTCTTTGGCCTGACTCAGGCCAAGATTTATCAAAACTGGTGGAAAGGAAAACGGGCTTATTCCCCATATTAACCAATCACATTCCACCTTTCATTTTCCAAAGGAGTTCTGAAAAATGAGGTGGAATCTGATTGGTTGCTGAGAAGGACAACTAAGCCAGTTTTCCTTTGCACCAAGCTACGCTTGTAGCTTAGCAAACCAGGTCTGCGCAGCTATGGCGATCATGTCTAAGGAGAATTTGGTTATGGGTGACTTCAACATGACTGGTGTAGACTGGAATAAGACTTCAACATGACTGGTGTAGACTGGAATAAGGCTACTTTCACATTCGCGTTTGGTGCGGATCCGTTCAGAACGGATCTGTTTGTATTATCTTTAACATAGCCAAGACGGATACGTCTTGAACACCACTGAAAGTCAATGGAGGACGGATCCGTTTTCTGTTCCATATTGTCAGTGAAAACGGATCCGTCCCCATTGACTTACATTGTGTGCCAGGGTGGATCAGTTTGGCGCAGTTTCATCAGACGGACACCAAAACGCTGCAAGCAGAGTTTTGGTGTCCACTTCCAGAGCGGACTGGAGACTGATCGGAGGCAAACTGATGCATTCTGAGCGGATCCTTTTCCACTCAGAATGCATTAGGGCAAAACTGATCAGTTTTGGACCGCTTGTGAGCCCTGAACGGATCTCGCACACGGAAACCAAAACGCGAGTGTGAAATTAGTCTATCTCTAGTGCTCATTTATGCAAGAGCAGGCGCCTAAATGATGCATATAAAGGAGCATCACCCACCAAAGGAGAGAACATTCTAGATTCAGCCTTCATTAATGGGGGTCTGTATCTGAGGTTAATATGGAAGAACTTTTGGGTTCCACCGACCACATGTTTAATATAACAATGATCTGGGAACAATCTTACACTAAGGCTACTTTCACACTAGCGGCAGCCTTCTCCGGCATGTCGTAGTTTTATTCCAGCTGCCTCTCGGCATGTTTGCCGTGCTGCCTGCATAGTCAATGGGGCTATAGAGGACTAGCAGCAGCACAGATCCGGCAGGCTGTTCCCCTGCCGGAGAAGGATGCCGCAAGTGTGAAACTAGCCTAAAAAAGTTCTAGACTTTACAAAAACAAATTTTAAGGAAATGGGAGAATGTTAAAAAAAAAAAGGGAATTAAAAGTGTGGAAAACAGCAGGTGTGTAAGTGGACTCTATTTGCCATATTAAACATGGCAAAATGATGTCTTACAGATTAGCAAGGGTAAGAGGAGGAAGAGGCCACTATGGTTTGCTAGAGGAGTAATATGATAAAAGGAGGCTGCTTGTAGGGCCTCATGCACACGACCATGGTGTGTTTTGCGGTCCACAAATCGCAGATCCGCAAAACACGCATGGCGTCCGTGCGCGTTCCGCAATTTGCGGAACGGCATAGACAGCCTTCAATATAAATGCCTATTCTTGTCCGCAAAGCGCGGACAAGAATAGGATATGTTATATTTTTTTTAGTGGGGCCGCAGAACGGAGCAACAGATGCGGACAGCACATGGAGTGCTGTCTGCATCTTTTGCGGCCCCATTGAAGTGAAAACGGCGGCTCGGATGTGGACCCAAACAACGGCCGTGTGCATGAGGCCTAAGCGATATAAAGAAACCAGAAGTGTAGCTGATGGAGAACTGCATAAAACTAAAGAGGCCAAACATACTATTAAGGCCTCTTTCCCACAGGCGTGTGCGCCCCGTGGTCGTGCAGCGGCCTGGAAAATGCGGGCCGCAATGCACGAACACAGTCCGTGGGGCAGCCGCAGCGGATCACAAAAAGATTTTTTTGCGGAACAGAAGTACTGGACGAAACCCCACAGAAGCACTTCCGTAGGGTTCCGTTCCGCAACTCCGGATTTGCGGACCCATTAAAGTGAATGGGTCCTCATCCGTGATGTGGAATGCCCACGGAACGGCGCCCGTGTATTGCGGATCCGCAAATGCAGTCCGCAATACGGCAACAGGGCGCACAAGCCCGTGGTAAAGAGGCCTAATACTGCTAAACCATCAAAGGAAGAAGTGGCCAAGTCTGTTAAGAAGGTGGATAAGATCTTCTTCAGGTGTGTTAGCTATAGAAAGAAGAAAAAACTATGGGATTGCAAATATTAAAAAATGGAAAAAATTACTATATTGATGGGGACAAGGCTGTCTCTGAGCATTTGTATAATGACTTTTATTCAGTATTTTCAGAAGGTGGCTATCAAAACTTTGAAATTCTCTTTTTATAGAAAAGAAGCATAAATGCACAAATTCAATGGAAGGTTTTCATAATCTGTGCTAAATCAGTAATATGTAGCAAAAGAGTGTATCACATACGAGTCATGGCACATACCGCCAAATGACGATTCTCTTTCACAATTTGGGAATTAGAAGGCACAATAAATGTGATATCGAAGTTAGAAAAGAAGGAAGAAGGAAAGTGGTGTAAATAGGAGAAGAAAGTGGGGGGGGTAAAGACATAGAAGAGGGGTAAGGGTATGGAATAGGAAGGCCTTTTCCATTATATATGTCATATTGTAGTTGCAACCAAAGTCACAAACGTATTTATCTTGAAGGTTGGGGTGGGCTTCGTTCACATCACTGTTCAGCCTTTCCGTTCTCCTGCCCCGGGGCAGGAAAATGGAAAGGACGGATTCAGCACATAACTGAGCAGAATGGAGCCTACAGACCCCATAGACTATAATGGGGTCTATTAGGTTTCCGCTCAGAAGAAGCTTTTTGAAGCGGAGACAAAAGTCCTGCATGCACTACTTTTGTCTCCGCTCCAAAACTTGTCAGGAGAACGTAAAGGCTGAACGGTGATGTGAACAAAGCCCAAGTGTTGTGTTGTAGATAATGAATAAACCACAAGAGATGGCAGAGTGGGTCTGTGTTGAGACGCATGAAGCCTGTGTTGTCAGTTGGTCTAGAGGGTTGATGGGTTTTAAAGGTTCTAAGAGTGAGGAAAGCTATGGACCAAAGCCCCTATATGTCTTCCACAGACTCCAGACCTTCAGAAATCTTTATCAGCTATTGGACTCCCAATGAGTCAATTCCTCAAAGCGGAATAATTGGTCAACCTCGTCTACCCAATCTGACAAAACAGGTGCAGATTCGTTCTTCCACATATAGGGTATGAGTAGTCGAGCAGCTGTAATAAGCATGGTGGGCAGATTTTGAATGGCTGGGGTGAGGCTCGAGTTTGGACACCATAGCAGGACTAGTTTGGAATCTAGGGAAAGTTTTGTGGAACATATTTCGTGAACAGCCTTCCCCACCTCCATCCAAAAAGTCCACCAAAGGTGAGAAAGGGAACCCACTCCCACGCCACTCTGCACCTCCAGCATGTATAGAGTATATCTGCATTAATCCTGTGGAGGAACTCTGGAGCCTTGTACCACCTAGTCAGTAACTTATGAGTTCTCTTGTATTCTGATAAATCTATTGAACCCATGGGAATGTGTTAGAATGAAAGCTTTTTCTGGGTCTGATATTGAGCTCTCTCCCATGCCTCTAGAAAATATAACTGAGGTGGCAAGGCAGACAGAAGAGATCTATGGGAAAGAAAGAGAAGGTGTGTACAGAGTGTTACCAAAATCATAACTTGTATGGCCATGACATTACGCGCGAGTGCAAAACATTGTAATGCGTTTTGCACGCGCATGAGAAAAATCGACATGTTTGGTACCCAGACCTGAACTTCTTCACAGAAATTCGGGTTTGTTAGTTGTGTAGATTGTATTATTTTCCCTTATAACATGGTTATAAGGGAGAATAATAGCATTCTTAATACAGAATGCTTAGTACAATAGGGCTGGAGGGGTTAAAAAAATAAAATAATTTAACTCTCCTTAATCCACTTGTTCGCGCAGCCCGGCTTCTCTTCTGTCTTCTTTGAGGAATAGGACATTTGATGACGTCACTGCACTCATCACATGGTCCATCACATGATCTTTTTTACCATGGTGATGGATCATGTGACGGACCATGTGATGAGCGCAGTGACGTCACCACAGGTCCTTTTCCTACTGCACAGCAAAGAAGACCGAAAAGAAATGGATTAGGCCTCTTTCACACTTGCGTTGTCCGGATCCATCGTGTACTCCATTTGCCGGAGGTGCCCGCCGGATCCGTAACACCGCAAGTGAACTGAAAGCATTTGAAGACTGATCCATCTTCAAAATGCGTTCAGTGTTACTATGGCAGCCAGGACGCTATTAAAGTCCTGTTTGCCATGGTAAAGTGTAGTGGGGAGCGGGGGAGCAGTATACTTACCGTCCGTGCGGCTCCCGAAGCGCTCCAGAATGACATCAGAGCGTCCCATGCGCATGGATGACGTGATCCATGCGCGTGGGGCTCCCTGACGACACTCTGAAGCGCCCCGGGAGCCGCACAGATGGTAAGTATACTGCTCCCCCGCTCCCCACTACACTTTACCATGGCAAACAGGACTTTAGCGTCCTGGCAGCCATGGTAACCATTCAGAAAAAGCTAAACGTCGGATCCGGTAATGCGCCGAAATGACGTTTAGCTTAAGGCCGGATCCGGATTAATGCCTTTCAATGGGCATTAATTCCGGATCCGGCCTTGCGGCAAGTGTTCAGGATTTTTGACCGGAGCAAAAAGCGCAGCATGCTGCGGTATTTTCTCCGGCCAAAAAACGTTCCGTTCCGGAACTGAAGACATCCTGATGCATCATGAACGGATTTCTCTCCATTCAGAATGCATGGGGATAATCCTGATCAGGATTCTTCCGGCATAGAGCCCCGACGACGGAACTCTATGCCGGAAGACAAGAACGCAGGTGTGAAAGAGCCCTTAAGGAGAGTTAAAAAAAAACTCCAGCCCTATTGTACTAAGCATTCTGTATTAAGAATGCTATTATTTTCCCTTATAACCATGTTATAAGGGAAAATAATAATGATCGGGTCCCCATCCCGATCGTCTCCTAGCAACCGTGCGTGAAAATCACACCGCTTGCTTGCGGATGCTTGCGATTTTCACGCAGCCCCATTCACTTCTATGGGGCCTGCTTTGCGTGAAAAATGCACAATATAGAGCATGCTGCGATTTTCACGCAACACACAAGTGATGTGTGAAAATCACCGCTCATGTGCACAGCCCCATAGAAGTGAATGGGTCCGGATTCAGTGCGGGTGCAATGCGTTCACCTCACGCATTGCACCCGCGCGGAAAACTCACCCGTGTGAAAGGGGCATTAGGTCGGTGGGGATTCTACTGCTGGGACTATATGCTCATTTGCATATAGTAAAACATCATGTTTCTCAGCAACGTGGGCACATATGAACATGGGACCAACACAGATGCTTTCAGCTGCCAAGTGCACATGTAACAGGTCAGCCAGTTTCCCCAGGTACAAATCTGCTGACGGATGCCCTTTAAGAGCATATTCACATGGTACAGTCAGTGTCTTGGGTACAAATCTGCTGACAGGACAGACACAACTTCTCTTTTTTAGAATCCATTCCTGGTTTTGGCTTCAGAATCTGCATCAGAAGTCCTGACCGTGTGGCTGTACTTTTACATCTTTTAAAATAACATCCTCAAAATTATTATTTTCTTTGGAGGCAGCACATGTTTTGTATTGTAGTTTTTTCTTTACCCTTGCCTGTTACTTATGCTGAAGTAGTTCATGTCTGTTAACTACTAAAGCTGCTCAGTTAGGGCGGGAATATTACTGAAGGGGGCTCTAGAGCTTATATCTTGATCAACTGAATTTGGGCTGTTTAAGCAGAAATGGAGGCTTGATGGACATGGGATTTCTTTCATCCTCATTCAGTGTTGCCTGTGCAGGAGATTCTCTAATGGCCACATACCAGAGAGATGGCTTTCACACTGCACAAACAAAAGCCACTTTTTGTGTCCGAAAGCAAATAAAAGCCAAAAAGAGGAAAATAAGACACCTCCTCGTTTTTCCTTTAGATCTTCCTGTAGAGTATGTGAAAAGTTGGAGAGAAGTATATCAAAGGTTAAATGACAATGTTAACCTGAGCTTTGATCTTTTAGGAAGGCATTTCAGGTTTCCTATCTTCTGGAGGGGCTTATAAAGCTGACTACAGTTTTCATGAAATCCTTCAGTATCCTATATGTTTAAATCTCTAGGCGTGCCTTTAGATCTTTACAGTGTAGTTTCTCTTTTTCATGATTTATTTTTAACTTTTATATTGGCTCAGATCACTATTTTTACTCATTGTGAAAAAAATATATAATGGGACAACCTCCGAAGAATGTCAAGTATGAACCCCAGAAGCTCCCCAGTCTACAAGCCAACATATTTCATTTCAAGCAAAGCTGTTCTCACCTATCAAGCATATATTGCCCATGGCGTAGGCCTTAAGTGCTTAAAGGGGTTGTCCAGGATTTCTGTATTGTTGGTCTGTCCTCAGGATAGGCCTACCTCCAGCTCTCTGGAGGTAAGACCACACAGCATTGTGTAGTGGACGGAGCTGGTTACTGCTCCTGTTTACATCATTGAGAGCAGGGCTGAAGTAACCAGCTTGTCCACTACACAATAGATGGAAGTGCATACACAGGAGACACTTAGGAGGTGCAGTATCTGATGGACTATCCTCATGATCTGTTTCCTATACTGGAACAGGAAAAAGACCACAGATGTGACCCTAGCTTAAGTATGGCTGGCTTTTGGGCTTTTTTGTTGCCGTTTTTCATGCACTTATTTTCGAGGTACAGAGAGCAGGGAGTCCTAAAAAAATCCTAAAGATCAGGAATATTTGACATGTCTTTTACTTGGCTGAAACCTTCAATAAAAACTTGCATCTGTCCTTACATGGAAGCTATAGCTTGTTCCCGTGTAGTGCTATTGATGTGCAAATGAAAGGGGTTGTCTGCTTTAGACCTCCCTATTCATCTGGAGAGCTGATGCAAATAGTGGATCTCCCTCAGGAGTTCCCGGCTCACAGATGGCACACTTAATTTCTGATGATGGCATCCGATCTTGCTGGTGCAATAGGTTCGTCAGCTTGGGATTTGTTTTATGTTTTGAGGTTGCCCAGATTTTTAAAAAGCACATTTTTATGTTTTCAAATACAATGTTTGGGATTCTGGCTCTGTTTTGAGAGTGAAGACCTTCTGACAATATGCCAGAATTTATTTAAAGGGAATGTGTCAGAAATAACCTTTTGTTTAAATCACAGTTAAATGTTTTAACATTTTTTTTAAAACATTTTTTTATGTTTTAATTCTTCCAATATCTTTATTTAAACCAACACCATAAAATCTTGCAGTTTTTGCACTGGCCACAAGCCTAATAATAGATCCCATATAGTTTATCTATTCTTTCCTTGTACAATGACCTCTGCACAGAACATGCCTAAAAAAACTCTCCCATAGAAGTCACTGAGGTCCCCTCCTGACCAATGTGTCTATGGCCCATGGGGCTGCCTTTAAGCAATTTTCTTAATGCTTTCTAAATGCTGTTAAGAACAGGTCAGGTAAGATGGCCACAAGAGATAAGTGGTGGTAAAAGCAGAATTGAGTTATGGATTCCGTTACCACGGACCATAACGCAATTCTATGACGGAATGCTTTTAGAGGCATTCCGTCATAATAGAATTCTATGGGCTGCATAACTGATCTTTCTCGTTTCCGTTATGCAGGAGAGGACTCCCCTGCATAACGGAAACAGGACGGATCCGTTATGCAGCCCATAGACTTCTATTATGACGGAATGAATAACGGAATGGCTCCTAAATGCAGTCTGTTATGCATTCCGTCATAGAATTGCGTTATGGTCCGTAACGGAATCCATAACGCATTTCTACTTTTACCACCAAACGAAGCGTGAGCAAATTTCAAAATATGAAATTCGCTCATCTCTAATGGCCGCCCCCATAATAATGTTTAGGAAATAGAATAGAAAAATCTGTAATCAGAAAATAGAAACGGCTAAAAAAGAGGGATGTGTTGCTATCCGGTTTTAACTGGCAGAAAACAAAAATTTGGTCACCCATTTTCTTTAAAGGGTTTCTGTCACCAGATTTAACCCTACTAAGCTAGCTGACATTAGTGTTGTGCTAATGTCAGCTAAACCTAACTAGCCTATTCCTACTTTTATCTATGCCCCGTTACGCCAGAAATCTAACTTTTATAATATGCTAATAAGCCTCTAGGAGCAGGGGAAGGGGGGCGTTGTTCCTGCTCCTAGAGGCTCCTTTCTCCCTCCAAGTCCTGATTGACCTTGTCCTGAAAGAAGAAGCAAGATGACCATGCCAGCTGCGCGATCAAGTGGATGAGGCGAGTTCATTTTTTTTGTTATTTTTGAACCGCTCAAGGCACATTTTAGTAAGCATTCTGTATTATGAATGCTATTATTTTCCTTTATAAACATGTTATAAAGGAAAATAATAAATTGAATAGAACACCTAACCCAAATCCGAACTTCAGTGAAGAGGTTCTGGTCTGGGTACCACATTTAGTTTTTTCTCACACGCGTGCAAAACTCATTGCACTCGTGCGTAAAAAACTGAACATCGGAACGCAATCGCAGTCAAAACTGACTGCAATTGCGTGCCTACTCGCACGGTTTTCCCGCAATGCACACGCGACGCATCCAGAGCAAATCCGGGACGCCCGTGTGAAAGAGGTCTAACTTTTTTTCACATTTTATTATATTGCAGCCTAGTGCTAAAACAAATGAAAAAAAAAAAAATCCAAGTTTTCCCTCGATCAATCTACACTAAGTAAAGGGTCTGAATACCTATGTCAATGTAAGATTTTAGTCTTTTCAATAAATTGGCAAAGCTTTAGAACATTATGGGATATTGAGTGCACTCAATATCCTAGCACAAGGCCTCAGCACAACAAATGTGAAAAAGTGAGGGTGTCTGAAGACCTTCCAAATGCACTGTACCACCCTGTAAGGTGCTAAACAGAGGTACATATAGCGTTTAAGCTATTAACACTATTACAGCCTTAAAAAAAAATCACTAATTATACACCGTATGTACATCATAATTTGCAACTTTTTAAGCTTCTCACCACTTTTCTGAAGGGATGGGCGGGACTCGGCACAACCACCTGATTTACCATAACTTACACCAGAATCTGGCATAGACTTCAGTTTCTGGCACCCAGGCGGGGACTCCTTTATTAAGATGCATTTGCCTCTTATTACATTAGGCATATCTCACTCACCGTTCTGCTGTCAGTCCCGTTCACCTGTATCAGGGATGGTATCCAACTTCTTTTAAAGTCTAATCCCGTAAGATGACTCAGTGATTTTGCTCAATAAATGAGGATTGGTGGCTAATTAAGGTTAAGATTTGTCAAAGAAATCGCCTTGGGTGTGGTGAGGTTAAGATGTATAGCTTCCAGATCCTGCAGATTAAAACAGTCACCTCTAATTTACGGCCCATAAACCTATACGCATGTTATTTAATGAAGATGAGCACAGACTCGGAGTGACTGCCACTTTATCCTTATGGGACCTGAAGGGATTATAGGAAGGGGCAGGGTGGATTTATATGCCCACTGATGTGTGAGGTGCTTGTTCCGCATCCGCCTAGGCAAATACTACCCCCTCGTATTAGCAGCCATAGTCTCAAAGGAGTATGACTTGTGCGCCATAGTTCCTGGGTGCCGAGATGTGTACAGAAGCCGTTCAGGGCGGCATGTAGACATGTACCTCTTGCATATGGAGTCCGATGGAATATCCACCCCACCCAAAAAACGTCATATGCCTCCTTGTGCAATTTTAGACATATGGAAGTACAATAGAGGCCCCATGTATCTCTATGGAAGCATTGTTGCCCTTTAAAAAAGACAACCTTAAGGCCTCTTTCACACGAGCGTGACGGATTAGGTCCGGATGTGTTCAGTGAAACTCGCACCATTTTGCAAGCAAGTTGTCAGTTTTATCTGCGATTACGTTCTGTTTCTTCCACCGCAGAATTGATGCGTGAAAAAAAATGGGTCAGTATTCAGTGCGGGTGCTGTGCGTTCACGTCACACATTGCACCCGTGCGGAAAACTCGCTCGTGTGAAAGGGGTCTTAGGGTTTCTTCATACACAAACATTTGCGCTGACTTTTTGACCACCAAAAAATGTAGGAAGTGCTTACATTTGAGTGGCCTTTTTTCCCAAAATAAATGTGTGGGTGGGGCACGTTTTTTTTTTTTTCAGGCTTGTTTTTCCTTTTAGGCTGGGTTCACACTTGAGCGTTTTACAGCGCGTTCAAATGCGCTGTAAAACGCTCAACACATGAAAACCAATGCTTCCCTATGGCCCTGGTTCACACTTGAGCGTTTTACAGCGCGTTTGAACGCGCTGAAAAACGCCCTACGCTCAAACAAGTTCTTGAGCTTCTTTGGGGCGTTTTGACACGCGTTTGTGGCCATAGGACACTGCAGTCAATCACACAAACACGCGTCAAACGCGCGTTTACTATTGCAAAAAACGCGCAGAAAAACGTGCGACAAAAACGCGCGTTAAACGCGCATATAAAATGCGCTCAAGTGTGAACCCAGCCTTAGAGAAAGTTGGAAAAACATCTGAAAAAATGCCATTGCTCCAACATGCTGCATTTAAAAAATAAAACATGCGAGACAAAAAACCCACCAAATTGAAAAAAACACCCTTAGCTAAAAATGCTGGTCTCTTGTATATCATATTTCCCATAGATGTTACGCTAACATCTGGATCTTAAAAAAAAAAAGCACCGTAAAAAACAGGTGCAAAAAATGCCACAAAAGTGCAGCAGAACATCACAAACCTCCCTAAGGGTCTATTCACATGATGGTTTATGCCTTCAGAATTTTGTTGTCTGCCTCCCATTGTTTTCATTGCGGTTTACGTGGCTGGTGGTTTAAAGCTGTGACAACGAGAAGAAAGGAGGACCTGAAGCCGTGGCGGGGGTCTGCTCACGGTTTAGCTTCATTCAGTGGAGCTAAACTGCGAGCAGATCTGCAGTCTCCAAAGTAAACAGCTGTGTGAACATACACTAAGGGCCTCTCCACACATGAATTTAAATTTACTCTGGTATTTTCCCCATATTGAGAAGGGGATGAATAAACGTCAAAAGCTTCAACATGCTGCAGTAAAAAAAAAATTAAAAAAGTCGAGAGACAAAAAATGCTTTCCTGTGGATTTTCAGCTAACATCTGGAGCTGGCATATATGCTGCAATAAAGCATGTGCAAAAAGTCACTAAAACAGCAAGAATGCTTGTGTGCTTTCACCCATAGGCCTCTTTCACACGAGCATCGCGGGAAACCCGCGCGAGTGCAGTTTCAGTCAGTTTTGTCTGCGATTGCGTTGTTCAGTTTTTTTTCAGCGCGAGTGCAAAGCATTTTAATGCGTTTTGCACACGCGTGATAAACTGAATGTGGTAATCGAACCCGGACTTCTTCACTGAAGTTTGGGTTTGGTGTGCAGGTCTTGCAAGAAGAAGAAAGAAGACGTTAACGGCTGCGCGATCAAGTGGATGAGTTAAGTAATTTGTTTGATTATTTTTAACCCTTAATGGGCATTTTACTTAGCATTCTGTAATAAAGAATGCTATTATTTTCCATTATGTAATGGACTTTTATGGGGTCCCGGGGCTCATCTCATCTCCTTAGCAACCATCCGTGAACATTTTCGCACAGCCCCATTCACTTCTATGGGGCCTGCTTTGCGTGAAAAAAAGCACAAAATGGAGCATGCTGCGATTTTCACGCAACGCACAAGTGATGCGTGAAAAACATAGCTCATGTACACAGCCCCATTGAAATGAATAGGTCAGGATTCAGTGCAGGTGCAATGCGTGCACGTCACGCATTGCAACCGCTCGGAAAACTCGCTCGCGTGAAAGGGGCCTAAGGATGCAATCGCATGGCTGTTACAACCACCCTGCAAGCCATCAGTGGTGGTCGTGTTTGCACACTATAGGAAAAAGCATCCGCCTCTCAGGTGGCCGGGACCGTGATAGCATGCATAGGCTAGTGCTTTTTCCTATAGTGTGCAAGCACGACCACCACTGATGGATTGCACAGTGGTCGTAACCATGAAAACGAGCAGTGTATAATGTGATGGAAAAATGAATCCAGCCAGCAAAGGAGACCATATGGACAATCACAGTACATTAGTAAGTGGCTTGTATTCACTTTCTCTACATGATAAAAGCTATTTGCTGAAGGGAGACAACCCCTTTGTCATGCTGCTGGTGGGATCATTTGTACACTTGATTGACCACGTTCCTCATGGTTGCTTATATTATGTATATAACTGGATTTATATGCAGATCTTCATGTGGTGTTGTCTTAGAACTTTTGCACATTTCAACCATGGCAAATCTGCATTGAAATGCACATCAAAACCCACATATAAGACATGCAGGTTTTGCGGCAAATTTGTCTGTAGAGTAAAATGACTCCTTGTGATTGCTCCTGCAGCCGGGAAATAAGGCCTTTTAAACAGAAGAAAACAAAATGTCCTCGATATGTGGGGCTCATACCTGTACCTATCTTACACCTATTTACTCCAAGGATCCTCCTAGCCCAAGAATCTTAAGAAGCTGACCTATGTAATGTAAGATTTATAGCCTTTGTCCACACTGGAATTTTAGGCCATATAGGGGAAGGAGGGAGGGATTTTATTCTCCCATTTCCTTCAGGCTGTAAACAAGCCCTGAAATTTGGTCGAGCCCTCCCTGCCCCCCTCTCTAATAAAATTGTTTGTTAATGCCTGAAGGGAAGTGACTGGTGAATGCTGAACACAATGTTTAGTAGACACGGCCGTCCATTGACTGGCACTGGAGCTAAAAGGGGATTAGTCGCTGCAATTTCAAGCTGATCCCTTCTCAAGTCTGGCGGCAACTCTTTGATATAATGGCGATCCTAATTGAACAACTCTTAACAGTTTTCTATAGGACTGTGTCCTGATAATGAGTTCTATGCATAATTAAATGCGGTTTCCAGTCAGGCCGGTTGTGAAAACTGATGCTTCTCTAAGTGACTAAGATGATGTGTATTTCTTACCATTGTGGCCATAAAATTACCAGCATTTACGGAATTTGACAAACCATATTTAAAAAAAATAATAATTTTTTTATCTGGCTTTTACATTATCTCTTTATGGCCTACCTATGGCCTATTTTATTTTATCTATTTATTTTTTGGGGGGCCTTTAACAAAACATCACAAAAGGCATTCATTTTTTGCAAGTTTTTCTTTTGTTGTTGGTTACTCATTTATGAGATGCTTTCTTTTACCGTATAGAGTAGTCTGTGGAAAACTCCATACCCAAACTGCATGAACCCAATAAGCGTACCGCAAGTGAAGAAAAAAAACACTTCAAAAACCTCATGTTTGTATTGTGTTTCATAATTTTCATAGTTAGTGTTAACATCTGCCCCACCAATGATTCTACTTTATAAACTATATATACTTTATAAACTATATATGAATATAGTTTGTGCTTAATACAAACGGAGGCGGCGATGCAGGTGCCGGACATATCCCATACCCGGCACCCAGCCTCTATGACTCCGATCCGCCGCTAGTAACCCCTCAGGTGAAACTCAAAAAATTAGAATATCGTTCGAAGTTCATTTATTTAAGTAATGCAACTTAAAATGTGAAACTAATATATGAGAGACTCATTACATGCAAAGTGAGATATTTCAAGCCTTTTTTTGTTTATAATTTGGATGATTATGGCTTACAGCCTATGAAACCCAAAGTCACAATTTTGAGGTACCCTTTGCTCAGGGGATATGGACTAATTGGCTGACTAGAGTGTGACACTTTGAGCCTAGAATATTGAACCTTTTCACAAAATTTCACAAATTTTAGGCTGCATTAATGCAATTCCTTTTAATTTGCATTACTGAAATAAATTAACTTTTGCACGATATTCTAATTTTTCGAGTTTCACCTGTATACACCTTTTCAGATATCAGGCAGTTGAGCCCTATATGTAGTAGAAAGTTATATCCCAGAGATCAGTCCTGTGTAATGTATCATGTACGCAGCAATGTTGCATGACATTTTATGTGCCGGGTGAGCACACAGGACACATTCATGTGATATGTAATTATGACTAATGGTTGAATAATTATTTTATTGTGGTTATCATGCCAACTACATCAATGTGTATTTACATAGTGGCCAGTCTCTAGGTGATGTAAAATGGCTGCCTGTCTCTAGGTGATGTCATGTTAATAAAGTTTAGTGTAAAAGGCTTAACACATTGAGCTTTGTTTGTTTCTACCTAGACACTGACAAACATGGAGCTGCTGCTGCAGGTAGTAATACTGTATATGTTCTGCTGCTCAGTACAGTACTATTCACATGTTAGATACCTGGGCAGTAAACAGATTACATGATGTATGTGAGTGTCACATGATACTTGTGGTGTTTTGTCATATCCAGCTCTACTATGGATGCATTTTACAGGACTAAAATGGGCCGTACCATTTTTTTTTTCTTTAGAGAGGGGCTACTGTATGGATTTGATAAAGGTCTGTGGGCAAAATTTTAAGTATTTGTATATTAGAAAATTGTTCAACGTCCTATTCTCTACATAAATAAATGTAATCACTAAAATCGGAATACCTCTAAGTTGTATTGACCATTTGCAGCACATGCCTGATTACACAGGTCAATGTGCTGCTGATAATCGGCCATCTTCTATGCTGCATTATAGCAATAGTTTGCAAACCATCTACTCCAGAAACTGGCATAAAAAATTAATTTTTTTTAAATACCATTGCGTTTGAATGTAATCATTTATGGCAGTTTTCTGGCATAATTGATAACTGGTGTAGAGTTCAGTCATCACGTGACATAGATTTTGTTCTAACTGCAGGGGGGGCCTTTAGTTTATGATGAAGCATGAGGCTCATCGTAAATTAAACACATCCTCCCACAGCACAGGGGACATCATGACTGGCGTAGCACACGCCTGTCTTTGATTAATGACCCCCAGCATGTTGCCTAAAAATAGGCAAACATTTTCAAGAAAAAAAGGCAATATTTAATTAGTATATAGTAAAAGTAGTAGTGGCTACACTTGGTGTGTGTGTGTGTGTGTGTGTATGTATATGTATATGTATATATATATATATATATATATATATATATATATATATATATATATGTGTGCTCACTCCACAACCCACCCCAGGTTGTAGCAAGAAGATTAAATTGTTGTGTATAGATGGAGGGCACACAAAATATCTGGGGCAATGTGGACTGAACAAAAAATATTTATTAATATATATAAAACCTATTATCTATCTATGTATAAATAGGTTTTATATATATTAATAAATATTTATTGTTCAGTCCACATTGCCCCAGATATTTTGTGTGCCCTCCATCTATACACAACAATATTTAATTAGTAATTTGCTTACAATGAAGAATATTTGTAATTCATCCTTTTTGGTTATGTGATCTCCCAGCAGTTCTGCTTGCTGTTTTAAAAATAATAATAATAATTTCCCCCCTTCTTCTGCAGGAGAACACCTCTTGGTCTGAACATGGGGATGGACATAGCAGAGAAGCATCTCGGGACTTTGCCAAGGTAGTATGGATTTTATAATGTATGCGTGATCTTACCATTTGGGCATTTTGGCCCTGATTTATCAATACCGGCATGTGCTACGCTGGTCTAGATAGGGCCCAGCTCTGCCAGAGGTAGCATTTAATGCCATGAAGTCTGTGGGCCAGTAGCTGTCGTACAGTTTCTGGCGTAAATAATGCTGAATGTGTTGTGAGGCTGGTGGACCGATGTGCTAATGTCAGCTGAACCTTAGTAACCTAGTCTAGTTTTAATACATGCGCCGTTACTGCAGAAAAAAACCTTTTTATTATATGCAAATCAGCCTCTAGGAGGGGGTGGCATTGCTCCTGCTCCTAGGGGCTCCGTTCTCCCACCTCTGTCCATGCCGTCCTAGACATGATTGACAGGGCCAGGCAGTGTTCGCATCCTCCTTCCTGGCCCTGAGTGCGGGTGAATAGTATTCGGCGCAGGTGTAGTGAAGTGAGGATGCTCGCCAGCTGTCGACTTTCTGCCTGTGTCGTATATGTGACAGTACACCCAGAAGTCGTCACTTTCTGCAGAGCGGTGCAGGCTGGTGTTTTCTTCAGGGTGTACTGTGACGTATTTGAAGCAGTAAGGAAGTCTGCAGCTGGTGAGCGCCCTTCCTTCACTACGCCTGCACCGAATATTAAACGGCACGACCCAGCCGTGAGATTTCACCCTCACTCAGGGCCAGGCAGGAGGCCGTGAACGCTCCCTGGGCCCTGTCAATCACGTCTAGGAGTGCATGGACAGAGGTAGAAGAACAGAGCCCCTAGGAGCAACGTCCCCCCTTGCTCCTAGAGGCTAATTTTGATATAATAAAAGTTATTTTTCTGCAGTAACGGGGGCATGTATTAAAACTAGACTAGTTGACGCTAGCAAATCGCTAATGTCAGCCAGGTTAAAGGGGTTATCTGAGACAAAAAAAATGCTCCCCTTCACACTGAATATAATTACCCCGCTCCTGGTCCCCGCACCGCTACTTCTCCCCGTGTGTGGATGAAAACATCCGGTGGGAGGGGGTGGGTTTAGCAGCCAATGGCAGGCATTGACTGGGACGAGCCTCCCTAGCATGGCGGGTGACGCTGCTCCCCCCGACACCAGATTTTTTCATCCGTGCCTGGGGAGAAGCAGCTGTGGGGGAGCAGGGTTAGGCCGTTTTGTGCATCCGTGGCCGTTGTGCCGTTTTCCGTTTGTTTTTTTCACTGACCCATTGACTTTCAATGGGTCCGTGGAAAAATCGGAAAATGCTCAGTTTTGCAGCCGCATCCGTGATCCGTGTTTCCTGTCCTTCAAAAAAATATGACCTGTCCTATTTTTTTGACTGACAATGGTTCACGGACCTATTCAAGTCAATGGGTCCGTGAAAGAACACGGATGCACACAAGATTGGCATCCGCGTCCGTGATCCGTGGCCGTAGGCTACTTTCATACAGACTGATCCGAAGATCCGTCTGCATAAAAGCTTTTTCAGAGATGAGTTTTCACTTCGTGAAAACTCATTTCCGACAGTATATTCTAACACAGAGGCGTTCCCATAGTGATGGGGACGCTTCTAGTTAGAATATACTACGAACTGTGTACATGACTGCCCTCTGATGCCTGGCAGCACCCGATCTCTTACAGGGGGCTGTGATCTGCACCTGAGGGGTTAATTGTGCATATCATAGCCCCGTATAAGAGATCAGGGGCTGCCAGACCCCCCTCCCTCCCCAGTTTTAATTTCATTGGTGGCCAGTGCGGCCCCCCCCTCCCTCTATTGTAATATCATTGGTGGCCAGTGTGCGGCCTCCGTCCCCCCCCCTCCCTCCATTGTAATATCATTGGTGGCCAGCGTGTGCCCCCCCCCCCCTCTATTGTAATATCATTGGTGGCCAGTGTGCGCCCCGCCCCCCCTCTATTGTATTAATATCATTGGTGGCCAGTGTGCGGCCCCCCCCCCGATCATTGGTGGCAGCGGAGAGTTCCGATCGGAGTCCTAGTTTAATCGCTGGGGCTCCGATCGGTAACCATGGCAACCAGGACGCTACTGCAGGCCTGGTTGCCATGGTTACTTAGCAATATTACAATATTGGAAGCATCATACTTACCTGCTGCGCTGTTTGTGACCGGCCGGGAGCTCCTCCTACTGGTAAGTGACAGATCATTAAGCAATGCGCCGCACAGACCACTTGTCACTTACCAGTAGGAGGAGCTCCCTTCCGGTCACAGACAGCGCAGCAGGTAAGTATGATGCTTCCAATATTGTAATATTGCTAAGTAACCATGGCAACCAGGCTTGCAGGAGCGTCATGGTTACCGATCGGAGCCCCAGAGCGATTAAACTGGGACTCCGATCGGAATCTCCGCTGCCACCAATGATGGGGGGGGGGGGGGGAGGGAGAGGGGAGGCCGCACACTGGCCACCAATGATATTAATACAATAGAGGGGGGGCCGCACTGGCCACCAATGAAATTACAATAGAGGGGGGGGGGGCGCGACGGAGGCCGCACACTGGCCACCAATGAAGGGTTAATTGTGCTGATCACAGCCCCCTGTAAAATATCGGGTGCTGCCAGGCAGCAGGGGGCAGTCATGTACACAGTTCGTAGTATATTCTAACTAGAAGCGTCCCCATCACTATGGGAACGCCTCTGTGTTAGAATATACTGTCGGATCTGAGTTTCACGATGTAACTCAAATCCGATGGTATATTCTAACATAGAGGCGTTCCCATGGTGATGGGGACGCTTCAAGTTAAAATATACCATCGGATTGGAGAAAACTCTGATCCTATGGTATATTAACTCCTGACTTTACATTGAAAGTCAAAGGGGGACGGATCCGTTTGAAATTGCACCATATTGTGTCAATGTCAAACGGATCTGTCCCCATTGACTTGCATTGTAATTCAGGATGGATCCGTTTGGCTCCGCACGGCCAGGCGGACACCAAAACGACTTTTTTTTCATGTCCGTGGATCCTCCAAAAATCAAGGAAGACCCACGGACGAAAAAACGGTCACTGACCAACGGAACCCCGTTTTGCGGACCGTGAAAAAATACCGTCGTGTGCATGAGGCCTTATTCAGTGTGAGGGGCCTGGCCATTTTGTGGACCGCACATTGCCGCCGCACTCATAGAAAATGCCTTTTCTTGTTTGCAATTGCGGACAAGAATAGGACATGTTCTGTTTTTTTACGGATCCACAAATGCGGACAGCACATTCCGCCTCATTGAAAATGAATGGGTCTGCACCTGTTCCGCAAAATTGCGGAACGGATGCGGACCCATTTTGCGGACGTGTGAATGGACCCTAATACTGTTATTTCTGCTGATAGAAGCCCTTTTAAGAGCAGTTTTACCATACAGCAATTAACAATCAAACTGCGCGGATCTGCAATCTGTTTAAAAACTGAAATGATCCGCCTATCCTAGAAGTCAATTTTTGTTTTTATTTTTTTATGAAGACATCCGCATTACCTCTTGTAAGATATTTGCTAATTTACATAAATGCTTTCTGCCTTGCAGCTTTATGAGCTTGACAGTGATCCAAAACGGAAAGAATTTCTCGATGATCTCTTTGTGTTCATGCAAAAGAAAGGTGAGCATAGTTTCCCCTTCATTTTCTAAAAGGCACTACTGTCACATACCGTAGTTTTGTTTTGTTTTTTCCCCTTATGTTTGCCAAATGCCCTGGCGCTTATGGCGAATGTATCCATAGGACCTCCATGTACATAGCTGATAACAAAAGAGCGTTCCTTTGGTGTGCGCTTGGCCGGCATACATTGAAATAGCTTTTTTATTTTTCTGTATAGGAATGTGTTGCTTGCTGATGATTTTGGTAGATGAAAATCATACATAAACTTGGTATCCCAGAAAGCGGGCAACCTGAACAATAAAAATTACGTATTTTATGCCGCCTCCTAAATCAAATGTTAAATTATATGTCCTCCAATATAATCAGCCTACAAAGTACAATTGTGTCCCAAAAGAAGTCTTCTATATGTGTGAGTTCCTTGTTCTAAATGGTGAAAATGGCCAGCCTTTAAAGGGGTTGTCATCAATATCAGATTGGTGGGGGTCCCGCGCCGATTAGCTGTATGAGGAGACGCAGTGCACACGTGCCATCTCCTGTCTGCTGCTGCAGTGGTCTATGGTCTTAGCTTTTGAACAGGAAGAGAGAAGGAAGGCTGCACGTGCACACTGCGCGCTCCGTTTCCTCATACAGCTGATTGGCTAGGGCAGGCATCCTCAAACTGCTGCCCTCCAGCTGTTGTAAAACTACAACTCCCACAATGCCCTGCTGTAGGCTGATACCTGTAGGCTGTTCGGGCATGCTGGGAGTTGTGGTTTCGCAACAGCTGGAGGGCCGCAGTTTGAGGATGCCTGGGCTAGGGTGCCAGGTGTCGGACCCCCACTGATGTGATATTGATTACCTATCCTGAGGATAGGTCAGCAATAGTAAAAACCTAGAGAACCCCTTTAATGAGGACCCGTCACCACAAAATGCAATGCAGTCAGAAAGCACCATGCTGTAGGGCAGGAGAAGCCGAGCAGATTGACATACAGTTTTGTGGGTCATCATGACTGTATGGTAGGGTATCTTCTCAGCATAGTTTGTGCCATAAAGTTCAGTGTTAGTCACTCACATTCACTGGAACTGTATGATGGGCACGATGCACTACACAGGCATGAAGGCGAGATAATTTCATGTCGGGGGCAGCATTGTATCCCTTCCATCTGGTAACACTCTCAGTATTTGCACAATTTTGTGGGAATCTGAAGATGCGGGCTTTACAATGTCATTTAATATTTAGTTGGTTCCTTTATTGGCAAATGTTGAAAATATATGCGGTTTCTTTCAAAATGTGTGTTAAGATTTGATTCCGTCTGAATCGGCGCAGGTTCTTATGCTTTTCTTAGATGTTTATTGACCTCTAAATTAGTTCAGTTGCCCATTCTGCCACTGCTGCTCCCCCCTCCTTAACAGATCGTGAAATCTGATAAGCCTTGAAGGACCTGTCACTATCATTTATTGAGGAAGCCGGTCATGCTTGGGGGAGGGGAGATGCCATATGAAGCATGCAGGATTTGGTGAGTTAAGGATAGGGGGTGGAATCTGTCATTTCCATGTGATTAATGAACCCATTAGCTCCTGTTGGGTGTGACATGCATCTAAGTGTCGATTTCCTTCCCAGAAACGGAGATGAGACTGGAAGAGATTTTCCCCTAGCTCTTTTTATTCTAGAGAGTATATTTTACTTGTCGCTGGCCCATTTTCTGGTCTCTTTTCTATAACGTGACACACGGCGCGGATGTGTCTTGCTGTTCCACCACTGTGATCATGCCAACATGGATTCTGTTTTTACTGGATTCATTACAAATATACGGTAACTGGTTTGATTTGTCGTGTTTGGGGATAGAAGGATCAGGCTGTTGGATGTCAACGTGCCCGATCCTTGTAAACTGTCTCCACATTAGAGACCCTCTTCACATTGAGAACAGCGGCACACATTGTCAAGAGGAACGTGGATGTATATGGGGGGGCTCAGGAAAGATGGCCGTCGGCCAAGCAAACATCTGGCCAATGGCTATCTAATGTGTATGGCCAGCCTTAGAGGGCGATGGTCTGCATTCTCTCTGTAGAGTAATATAACCATATACTGGTACTTCTGTTTGGGTGACATTGTAAAGTAATTTCTAAAGCGTGGCATATGGTCAGATAAATGGGGGAGCCATCAAATGTAGATTCTTTCGTATTGCTTAAAACTGCAAAATGCAGTTGGGCCAAGATCGCACATGCTGGAAGTTGCATCAAAGTTGATTGAACTTGCATGTCTGAATTCACACCTATGAACTAAAGAACGGCCTGCTTTTCTTAGAATTTAACCCTGCGGCGTTCTCTTCAAGGGGGGAAAAAACAGTAGCTTGTAATTCCTAGTGATCAAGGGATAACGTAACGCAGCCAACATGTGCAATTATAAAGTCTTCTTGCTGTTACAATGATGAGAGCCGCAATCCGTCTTTTTTTTCTTTTTCTCCTCCATAATTAAAAGTAATGACTTTGCTCCTTTCTACATCTTGTCTTTATGGCCAGTGTGGAGTAGTGAAGCCGCAGTCTAGATATGCCTAGTGACGCCAACCCACAGCTGTGATTGTCACACACACTCCCCTCCCCCACAAGCCTCAGGTCTGGAGATAATGAGGGACCCAACACACACATAAGGGAGTCCATGAATCCCTCCCCCGAACCTGCCATCTTTACTACAGGAATTACTTGCTATCACCTCAATGATTGATGACTGTCACAGGACACTCCCCATGATTCGTGTCACAGGGGTCAGGTAGGATCAGTACCCAGGGGACTTCTGGGGACCTAGAGAATGTGATAGTTCCAGATAGTAATAAAATAAAGCCGGTGTGATCTTTGTGACAGATGTCAGTATGCATATTTAAAGACATAGATGCTCAGAACAGACACGCATTTTAGCATCTGCTTTTCATGCACAAGGTCTGGACATTGGCTGCCGTCTTCTGTTCACTAGTTCTATTAAGTCGGGTATCAGGTTTCTGACTAGGCAGGACACATTACGAGAATTCCTATCCTGTAAAATGTCGTTTTTTTTATTTTTTATAATTGTATAATTTATATAAATATAATGTATAATTCTGCACTCTTAATAAAAAGAGATTTGGTTAAATATAATGTATAATTCTGTGCAGAAAGATGAGCATCGCCTGTGTAGTGCGAGCCATCTTATAATTATTGGGTCTGATATTAAAATTAGTTTCTACGGCTATTATTAGGATATATGTACGTTAAGTATTATAAGTTTAATGTAAACCGTGTTTGTGATATTTGGTAGCAGATAAGTATTTAGTTGGCAGACATCAAATGCATGTTTAACCTGTGCTTTTTCTTTTTCCCTGTTGGACCAGGCACCCCAATCAGTCGTATACCCATAATGGCCAAGCAGCTGTTGGACCTGTATATGCTGTACAAGCTTGTAACTGAAAAGGGAGGTCTTGTCGAGGTCATCAATAAGAAAATCTGGAGAGAGATCACCAAGGGACTGAACTTGCCCACCTCCATTACCAGTGCTGCCTTCACCTTGCGTACACAGTGAGTGGAATAATATCACCTCCTCTGTCTGCACACCAAAAATGCAGACTTACTTGGTTATATGGGGTTGTCCAGAATTGACGTGTTTTTCTTTTTAAATATCAGATCAGTGGGGATCTGTCTCCTGACACTGTTGCCGATCAGCTATTTGAAGAAGCAGCAGAGCTCGTACTAGCGCTGCATGCTCTTCAATGTCAACTGCACACTCACTAGAATGTTGGCGGCGTGCAGAGTAATTACTGCTTTTCCGTCCCTTTCACTCACACAAGCATTGCTGTCCCTCCAAACAGCTGATCAGTGTGGGTGCCGGAGGTTGGATCCCTGCTGATCTCATATTAATGACCTATCCTGATGATAGGACATCAATATCCGAAAACAGGACAATACCTTTAAAGGACATCTGTCAGCAGATTTGTACGTATGAAACTGGCTGACCTGTTACATGTGCACTTGGCAGCCGATGGCATCTGTGTTGTTCCCATGTTCATATGTGTCCGCTTTTCTAAGAAAAATGAAGTTGTAATATATGCAAATGAGACTCTAGGAGGAACAGGGGTGTTGCTGTTACACGTAGAGGCTCTGCTTTCTCTGCAACTGCCGCACCCTCTGCACTCTGACAACGCCAGGTATGATGATGATTTTATTGCCTGATCCTGTCAATTAAATTGCAGGGGACGTGGCAGTTCCAGTGAGAGCAGAGCCTCTAGGTGTAATGGTAACGCCCCCGTTGCTCCTAGAGGCTCATTTGTATATATCAAAAAACATAATTTTCCTCAGCAATACAGACACATATAAACATGGAACCAACACAGATGTCTTCAGCTGCCAAGTGCACATGCAACAGGTCAGCCAGTTTAGGGATCGACCGATTATCAGTTTTACCGATATTAATTATTTTGACCGTTATCGGTATCGTCATCTATTTTGCCGATATTCCGATAACGTATTGGGAACACAGATCGCGCTGCTGTCAGCGCTCTCCGTGTTCCCTCAGCAGCACAGAGGAGAAGGAAGCAGTGTCTCCCTCCCCCCTGTGATGCCGCTGCCGCCAGTGAGAGGAATTAGGACAAAAGGAGGGGAGAGGCTGTGGCCGCTGCGCCACCAATGAAGAGAAATCTCTCATTAATTCATATACAGGAGGCGGGAGCTGGCTGCAGAATCACACAGCCGGCTCCCGACCTCCTATGAGCAATAGCTGCGATCTGCGGTAGTTAACCCCTCAGGTGCCGCGGATTGCAGCTACCGCTCATAGAGGTCGGGAGCCGGCTATGTGATTCTGCAGCCAGCTCCCGCCTCCTGTATATGAATTAATGAGAGATTTCTCTTCATTGGTGGCGCAGTGCGCCCCCCAAGCCCCCCAGTATTAATCATTGGTGGCGCAGTGCGCCCCCCCAGCCCCCAAGTATTAATCATTGGTGGCGCAGTGCGCCCCCCCACCCCCATCCCAGTATTATAAACATTGGTGGCGCAGTGCGCCCCCCCTCTCCCCTGCTCCTCCGATCGGAGCCCCAGCAGTGTAATCCTGGGGCTCCGATCAGTTACCATGGCAGCCAGGACGCTATTGAAGCCCTGGCTGCCATGGTAAGCTCCATGCTGCTGTGTGCACAAAGCACAGAGCAGCAGGGACAGTGTGAGCTCCTATTCACTCTGATAGAGCTCTATCAGGGTGAATAGGACAAGGGTTCTAGTCCCTAAGGGGGCTAAAAGTCAGTAAAAAAAAAAAAATAATAAGTATAAATGAAAGAAAGATTTAAAAATAAAAAAAAAATTAAAAATACACGTTAACAATAAACATATTATTTTTCTGCAGATTTGTGTAGGAAATTTTTATTTTTTTTAAAAAAAAAGAAAATTACCAGACTATCGGTATAAATTATCGGCTATCGGCCTGAAAGTTCACAAATTATCGGTATCAGTTTCGGCCCTAAAAAATCTATATCGGTTGATCTCTAAGCCAGTGTCATAGGGACAAATCTGCCGACAGTTGCCCTTTAAAGCAATCAGATCCTAAAATGACCGGTCATAGAGGAAGAGAAAGCATTTCATGTTATTGTTAACAGCTCCACGCAGCTGTCTATCTGATCAGACATATGTGAACAACGAGGTGTGGAGGAGGATCATCCCACACATGGTGTATTCATTCTGGCTCTTTGTATTGTCAGATACATGAAGTATCTTTACCTCTATGAGTGTGAGAAGAAATCGCTCAGCTCTCCAGCAGAGCTGCAAGCTGCAATAGATGGAAACCGAAGAGAAGGCAGACGTCCCAGCTATGGCACTACCTCTTTTAACTACTCCCCAACTCCAGCAGGGCCCACCGCTCTCTTTGGAGCTCAGAAACTTCCTCTGTCCTTGCTTGGCGTGCACCCATCATCTCGCATGTCACCAGTTACTCCACTGAAGAAAGGTCAGTGCTGCAGAGATATATCCAGCTAATCTTACAAACATTAAACATCAGTGTCCTGTATAATCACTTGTTGTCTTACCATAAGAACGTATTACCTATCCAGCTTTCAGTACACTACAGGATTGCTGTTTATCCTTTTCTTTAGCTCCCCCTGCTGGTGATCGGGACAACAGCACTCCCAGATTCTTATTGCCTTATATATAGTATAGGCAAAGGAAGAGTTGGAACATGGGGAACCATTATCATGCTTTGTTTTTTATCAAGTTCCCTATTTCTTTTTAAACTTCCAATAACACATTAGGTTGTGTATGAATTTTAGTGTATTTACGTTGAAACCAGCGTTAAAATACCCTTTTTACTTGTGGTTATGATATGAAGTTGTGTCATATCATTAATATATTACCTGAGACTGTGTGTTCATCCAGGCGGGACATATACCTATTGGAATTGAACAGCAGCAAAATACACACCCTCTGCAGTCTCAAGGGTATGTTCACATGTGGCGTAAATGCTGCAGTTTTGCATATGGCAAATCTACAACATTTTAAATACCACCAATTTGGATGAGATTTTACTTTTTTTCTTTTTTTTTTTATCCACATGCGGTGAAAAAATCTAACTTATTTTAAATCCACAATGTGTCAATGTATACTGTGGGTTTCCACCTCAGATCTTACCCTTTGCAATACATAAGGTGAAATCCAATGCAATACTGCATCAGTCGCACCTCAAATTCTGACCCTTAAGACTACATGGACACGACCGTTGTTTTGGTCCGCATCCGAGCCGCCGTTTTTGCTGCTTGGATGTGGAACCAATCACTTCAGTGGGGCCGCTAAAGTTGCTCTGTTCCGTGGTCCGCAAAAAATATATAACCTGTCCTATTCTTGTCCGTTTTGTGGACAAGAATAGGCCGTTATCTGAATGGCTGTCCGTGGCCTTCCGCAAATTGCAGAACCCACACGGACGCCATCTGTGTTTTGCGGAACTGCAATTTGCGGCCCGCACAACGGTCATGTGCATGTAGCCCAAGGCCGTACCCTAAAGGGTGAAATATGCAATGAACTGAAATGCCGCAGACTTAAAATCCACACTGCAGATCAAGCGGGGTGTGCATTCTGCTGCAGAAATTTTCTGTAACATGTGAATATGGTTTTTCTTTTTAAATCTCCTCCACTTTGTTACTGTAAAATGTTGCAAATTTTCTGCAAGGAAGTCTGCTGCTGAAAATCCATATCCATTCTATTTGAATTTACCATAAAAGTGAAGTTGTGTTTTTGCTTAGTTTTATGATATACTTTACTGTTCTATATGTAGCCCCTATGGTTCACTCCAGTGTAATCACTAAGGAAAACCGCAACATCGAGGTCTAGTGTAAAACTTAGAGGACCTTACACTTCTCCTGACATATCTGTGCCAGTCAATACAGTACTTGCATACCTGATAACAAAACCACCCTGGACACCTTTTCTTAGAACTCTCCATTGTGTCAGTCCTCTGTTGTTACTACTAGAAATTTAGGAATAAATTGACAACTGGGCATTCCCATTTCCCCTTCTCAAAGGAGGGTGTCACTGCACAGACTACCACCATCAATTGGCCGTTGATTGGCCATTGTCAGACTTTGCAGGGACCCCCCTTCCCCCGAACTAGTAACACAGAGTTGTCAATTTATTTAGACGTTTCTAGGAGAAATAACAAAATAATTGTTTACCAGAAGATAACTGTTATTTCATGGGTAAGACAAATAAGTATAGAATAATCTTTCCCATAGAAAATAAACAATGAAACAAAATTTTCTATAAATGTGAAAGTTAAGGATCGTTCATTGATGCAGTATTGCCACCATTTTTTGCAAAACATGGCAAAAAAAAGAAATATTTGACCACAGTGAGTCAGTAGACACAATGGCTTGAGCGACCTGCAGTTTTTCTGTAAGAATAGTGACGGAGAAGTAATACATTTCTTCAGTGTAGGCAAGTAGGGGTGTAGCTCTGCTTATAGTGAATTATAAGCTTGGATGTTATGGGCACTTGAGATTCTTTACAATTTCACTGTGAATCTGTCAGCAGAATTCTGCATGCAGGAGCGGGCAAGTGCCGTCACCAGATGTGTCCGCCTGCTCTTTATACTGGTAGTCTGACTGTGGCTTTCCCCCATGATTTTTCCCCTGTAAGAAGGAAGTCTGGAAGTCATTGAAATATAATTGCATGGTAATATTTTTCTGTTGTAGGGGATTGCCCTGTAAGCTTGTTGCCAAACCGCCTATCTATGGCCCCTGGGTCTTTGAGTGTGCAGCAGACTCCTACAGGAATGCGGATCTCCTCACTGGAACAAGTAAAGGAGAGGCTGGAGTCCGGTGAGCCTCCAGAGAAGCGAGCATCTCGGACCTTGATAGAAGAGCAGCAGAGGCTCATGCAGCAAGCTCTTCAGCACAATTTACTGAGCATGGCCAGGCAGATACCAATGAAACTAAAGATCAATGGGAAGGGTGAGTGAAAAATACCTTCCCCCTGTTCATGCCAAGTTTTGCCCCACTTTGCACTTCTTTGCCCAATCAATAGTCTTAAGAAATGTTAAATCAGTGTTTAATCATTTTTCTAGCAGCGCAGGACACTTCACTCAACCTGGGCACTGGCAGCATCAACATGTCCATTGAAATAAATGGCACAATGTACACAGGTGAGTGGCAGCCCTATATGGAGCGTATTTGTAAGATTTCTTGGATGGTAGCCATATACACTCACCTAAAGAATTATTAGGAGCACCTGTTCTATTTCTCTTTAATGCAATTATCTAGTCAACCAATCACATGGCAGTTGCTTCAATGCATTTAGGGGGCTGGTCCTGGTCAAGACCATCTCCTGAACTCCAAACTGAATGTCAGAATGGGAAAGAAAGGTGATTTAAGCAATTTTGAGCGTGGCATGGTTGTTGGTGCCAGACGGGCCGGTCTGAGTATTTCACAATCTGCTCAGTTACTGGGATTTTCACGCACAACCATTTCTAGGGTTTACAAAGAATGGTGTGAAAAGGGAAAAACATCCAGTATGCGGCAGTCCTGTGGGCAAAAATGCCTTGTGGATGCTAGAGGTCAGAGGAGAATGGGCCGACTGATTCAAGTTGATAGAAGAGCAACGTTGACTGAAATAACCACTCGTTACAACCGAGGTATGCAGCAAAGCATTTGTGAAGCCACAACACGCACAACCTTGAGGCGGATGGGCTACAACAGCAGAAGACCCCACCGGGTACCACTCATCTCCACTACAAATAGGAAAAAGAGGCTACAATTTGCACGAGCTCACCAAAATTGGACTGTTGAAGACTGGAAAAATGCTGCCTGGTCTGATGAGTCTCGATTTCTGTTGAGACATTCAAATGGTAGAGTCCGAATTTGGCGTAAACAGAATGAGAACATGTATCCATCCTCTGATGGCTACTTCCAGCAGGATAATGCACCATGTCACAAAGCTCGAATCATTTCAAATTGGTTTCTTGAACATGACAATGAGTTCACTGTACTAAAATGGCCCCCACAGTCACCAGATCTCAACCCAATAGAGCATCTTTGGGATGTGGTGGAACCGGAGCTTCGTGCCCTGGATGTGCATCCCTCAAATCTCCATCAACTACAAGATGCTATCCTATCAATATGGGCCAACATTTCTAAAGAATGCTATCAGCACCTTGTGGACTCAATGCCACGTAGAATTAAGGCAGTTCTGAAGGCAAAATGGGGTCCAACACGTATTAGTATGGTGTTCCTAATAATTCTTTAGGTGAGTGTACACAGTTGAAATATATTTATACTTATTGTACTCAGCCAGCAGGTTAAATATTGTGTTAGTGAAGAGGCTTATGCGTCCTCCTCTTCCCAGGAACCACTCAGTCCATGGCTTAAGATTTCACCCAAGCCAGACACTTTATCTTCCAGACCTGGATAGCCAGCTATTCAGTGATGTTAACAGAGGTCTTATCGCCACTGTTTAACAGAACAAAAAAAAGACAGAGGGACATTGATCAAGACTGATGTTCCCATACTCCAGTCTTGACCCTGTCCGCTGGTGTGAGATGTGTCTAATAGGTTAGGTGCATCTCTGGCAATCTGTGCGCTAGAAACTGACATGTACGCCAGCTAGCGGCTGGAGTAGACTTCAGCTATAACTTACGCCAGCTTCTGGCGTAATAGTAAACCTGTCGGGCCACACAAAGCCCCTCTTCTCCCGCTAAACACTGCCCCTTTTATTGCCACTTTAGAATAGTGGTGAGAAGCTCAAGAAGTTGCAAATTATGGCGCAAAATCACAGTAGTGGTGTAAAGACTTTAGTAAATGCCCCTGCGGTACAGTGCAGTAACGTTTGGGGCAGCCAGATCTTGTTTACTCATGCTATGGGGCATCCAAGAAATGTGTGTCCCCGGTTTCTGATGTCTTCTTCACTACAAGAAGGAAAAAAAATGGCGCTATTCCCATCGCATTTTTTCATAGCTAGTAAATGGCGTGTGAGAGTGGCCGGAATTGCAAACAACATCTCATCCAGTTGCACACCCGTTTCTGTAACTCCCAGAATAAATAAGGGAAGAGTATGCAAACCACAGCAAGGTGCTGAAGATTTACAGAAACTGCATAGCTAGCGGTGTTACTTTGTTAATGGGAACTATGTAAATACCGTATGTCTGCCTGCAGTTTGCTCATCGATTACAGCTGATTGTTGTACATTTAGACTGGGTTTACAAGTGACTAACTGGGGATTAGCCGTCGGGGATTTTCGTGAATGAGTTTTGGAAATTCGCAGTCACCCATGGCAGAAAAAATCTGCAGCAGGAACTGACCTGTGGTGCAGATTTTAAATCTGCAGCATGTGAATTTTTATATTACGGATTTAATTGCGCATTTCACCCTTTCAAATGCAAAGAATAAAACGGTGTCTAATCTGCAGCTTTTGTGCAACAATATCCACAGCATTTCTGCTGCAGCTTAGAAGCACAAATGCAGCAGGAAATCCGTAGCTGATCAGTCACTTGTGAACCCAGCCTTACAGAGTACCCGCAACTTCTCCTGTCATGTCTGTTTTAGTAACTGCTTGCATTCCCCTTGTAATAGTATTTCTGGACCATCTATTCTTCTGACTGTTGTGCCATTTCTTTATAATTCCTTCTGGAGCATCTGATGGTGGGGTTTCCAGTTGGGGCTGTGTCCCTGCACAGTCTGACACTATCCAGTCAGTGCTGCCAGTGTCTGACTGTTAAGGGACCTACCCAAAACTTGTAACACCCAGATAGACCTTTATCGAAGACTGCTGGCAATTCATTCATAACTTGAAGGAATAATACAGGAATGACAGAACATAAATTCGTCAGAACAGATCCTCCAGAATTGCTATTACATGGGAAATGTAAGTACTTACTAAAACTAACATGTCAGGAGAGGTTAAAAAGTGGGAAAAAAAACACCCAACCCCAGCTCTGCTATTCCTGCAATGCGCTTGAATGACACGTCAGTGCTGTTCAAGTACATGTGACTACTGAGACATGTGATTGGCTGCAGTGAGTACAGGACCAAGCCACATCTGGTCTTGTGGGGATTGGCAATGGCTGGGATAGAAAAGCTGCACTGGAATGGCTGGATCGGTCACCAGTATTAGATTGACTGCAATTGCAGCGAGCAGTGTAATTACAACGATGGTGTCCCCATTCACTTTTATGGGACGGCTCTGTCTGTTCAAGTGAATAAGAAGGAGCCATCCTATAGATGTGAATGGGGATGCCATAGTTGTAATTACACTGCTCTTTGCTGCGGCAAACGGGTAAACAATGAAAAGAAGGCAGCGCATGTACGAGCGCTGCTTTCTCTTTAAATGACTGATCAGTGAGGTTGCCAGCTGTAGGACCCCTGCCGATCTGATATTAAAGACCTATCCTGAGCATAGTTCATCAGTAGCAGACAAGCCATTGCAATGGTCTGATAGTCAGGCCAACTTCATTGTTTAAAAGTTTTGTCTGATGTTGACCTGCTCTCCTTCTCACACATTGGGCATGGGGTCTGGGCAACCTCAAGACCTTTTTAAGTGGAGTAAATAAACCATTGGATGAGTATGCCCAAGAAGAGATTGCTTACTTTTAAAGGGACACTGAGAGGCCAAAACAGCATATATAGTTAGATATATGACATTACAGGTCTTATACAGTCTTTTAAAAGCATATAAGTATCCCCCCTGTCCACCTTATAAAGAGCGAAATATAAAGTTTTATAACCTGCTTCTTCGGTCAGCAATCTGCCCTAGGGGCGGCGTTTCATGTGAAAATGCGCCCAGCCAGCCTTCCCAACTGCCGTTCTTAAGCCCCGCCCAGCTCATCATTATTCACTTCGCTGGGCGGCGGCTAGAACTCTCCCCAGTCCCGATCCTGCGCAATTCAATCCTCCGGGCATCGTTCATGCCCAATCTTCTGCGCCTGCGCCCCGCCGTGCCGTTAGATCGCGCCTGCGTACACACACCAGCCTGCGTCTTCGAGGCAGCTGCATCGAAGACGCAGGCTGGTGTGTGTACGCAGGCGCGATCTAACGGCGGGGCGCAGAAGATTGGGCATGAACGATGCCCGGAGGATTGAATTGCGCAGGATCGGGACTGGGGAGAGTTCTAGCCGCCGCCCAGCGAAGTGAATAATGATGAGCTGGGCGGGGCTTAAGAACGGCAGTTGGGAAGGCTGGCTGGGCGCATTTTCACATGAAACGCCGCCCCTTGGGCAGATTGCTGACCGAAGAAGCAGGTTATAAAACTTTATATTTCGCTCTTTATAAGGTGGACAGGGGGGATACTTATATGCTTTTAAAAGACTGTATAAGACCTGTAATGTCATATATCTAACTATATATGCTGTTTTGGCTCTCTCAGTGTCCCTTTAAGTTACGTACTAGTTTAATGTTCTCACTCTCGGGAATCCTACTGTATCAGCTTTATTTATGAATATCAATTTATTTAACATTCTGTTTTGCCTTCATAGTGTTTATTCCTTTCATAAAAAATAAATAAAAAAAATCAGTTACCCCATACATCTTGTAAATACATATTTTCTCTTGTAGGCATTCTATATGCACAGAAGCCTGTTCCTTTAATTGCTGGTTACACTGGGCAAAGTGGAGGAAGTGGCAGCAGCAATACCTCTCAAGCGTCTCGGAGCCCCAATTCTTCCAGGGGAACCCCAGGAGCTGAGCCCTCCACCAGCTGGTCCCTCTGAATAGGAGGGCATAGGCATGATGATACTACTTACCTCCTCTGCGAGAAAGCGTTACACAACCGTACCTACCTCAGCTTGCAGGAAGACTTCAACTCCGCTTACCTCACCTTGATGAAAGGTTTCACAACCAAATTTTACCTCATTCTCTGAAGGCATTACACAAATTCATCTATGGGCAGGAAGAATACTAGGCAAAGACTTGGTGATTAACCTGCCGCTGAGCGTCAGCTCTTGCCTACTGTATGGCATTTTGGGAGCATACGTATGCAGTAGACCTGCATTCTCTGTCCCCTCCCCATGTTTTTTTTAAAATGAGAGGTAAACTAATACCTGCTGTTTCATCAGTGGCCGCAAACCATTTCTTGTGCATTCACCATGTAATGTACATGGGGACGCTGGGGGCGACTGTTATACTCCTGTCCCCTGTATAATTTAAGCATCGGGTTCTCTGTCCCTCAGTGGTTGGTGCACAATCTAAGTGCTTAAGACAGTAAGACATTTTGTAGGACAGTTGGCTAAGATGTGTTGGATTTTAGCATAGTTCACTCGTGTTCAAGGAGCACGTTTTAAGCTATCCTCTGTCTTTAAGAGTGCTCATGTTTTAATACCTGGTATCCTCTGATGTGATGTGGTTTTGGTTTGACGCTCTATATCTTCAGTTGCATCATGTTCCTTATGTTACTAGGAAAGAAAATCACATATACAGTCAGGGTCTGTGCAGGAGCTGAAATTTTATGACTGATTAATATTCATATTTTTATACCTCTCTCCTGTGTGCGAAACTAGATTAGAAATGGCACAAAATCCTGGAAACGTTGTAAATCGGCCCAAATACATGCTTTCATTTTTATATATTAAGACCCCCTAAGAGAATGACATTAGAAATATTGATCACATTTTACATGCAAAAATTGGGCTAAGGCCAACATGGCAGACAAACGAATCCTATATGGGCAAGGTCATGTTTTGATGTTGACCTGCTCTCCCGGTCACACATTGGGCATGGGGTCTGGGCAACCTCAAGACCTTTTTAAGTGAAGTAAATAAACCATTGGATGAGTATGCCCAAGAAGAGGTTGCTTACTTTTAAGTTACATAGTTTTAATGTTCTCACTCTCAGGAATCCTACTGTATCAGCTTTATTTATGAATATCAATTTATTTAACATGTAGAATACAGTCCACATTTATTCTGGATTATGATTTGATATCAAAATGGTCAATGCAGGAGTTCACACAGTGTAGATAAAGTGATATGTAGAAGATGTAAAAAAAAAAAAAAAAAAAAAACTTAAAAAAAAAGAAAAACAAACCTTTAGCTTTTTTATGTGAAAGATATATTTGCTAGATTTCCAAAATATGGGTCCTCCGCGTATGATCAGCTTAGTATGGCAGTTTAGTTTGAAGTTAGTATTCTGTTGGGTAAGCCGAATCTATACACTGCATGTATACAATGCCCAAATGGTCCCAGAAAGCACTGTGGGAGAGGAGGAGGGGTGGGGGGGGGGGGTTTGATAGCACATTCTCACAGATGCCATCTTTATGACAATCCTGTTGCCTGACTTGGCACATTGCATCTTCAATCATGTTTGTGAACATTTTGCTTCATTTATTATTGTGTATTATTATCTTTCTTTACTAATGGACATTTAAGAAAATGAATAACAAGGGGTGTGGGCAGATGATGGTTTGGAAAAGTTGGCTGAACGGGTATGTTTTGCAGCCATGTTAAGAGATTCTTCTACATCTAATGCATGTGGCAGCTCTTAAAGGGGTTCTCCTGGCTACGTATATTGATGACCTATCCTCAGGATAGGCTGTCGGTATCATACTGGTGGGGGTTCAACACCAGGAGCAGAAGGCTCTGCACCGCTGTGTTTTTGGCGCTTGCTTACTGAAGCTCAGCTCTCATTCACTGGGAGCTAAGCTTCGGTACCCTGGCATGGTTACTAAAGTGTATGGATCTGTCTGCCACCAGCGCCGTACACTATAGTTTCCAGCACTGTGGTAGTCTGAATTAGCTGATGATTGGGGGTGCTGGGTGTCAGACCCACACCAGTTTGATTATTGAGGATAGGTCACCAATATCCATAGCCAGGAGAACCTCTTTAATTGTAAACATTTAGTCTTCTCTTTCCAGGTCCATTCTGCCTTTCTTCCTGAAAAGTAACTTGAAAAGATAAACTTTTTATCTCATGGGTGATAAATTTGTCCCAAAAGACTACATGAAGGCAATCCAGTCAATGGGTGTTGTCCACTGTATCCACTCAGTACTGTCACTGTCATCCGTAGTGTGTCTACCTCACCTTTTCCTAATGCTTCAGTTAATTTAGGAGGAGACCTTTTAGTTACTCTGTAACAGGTACAGAAGTTTCACTTTTCTGCTGCTAATTTTAGGAATGTAAAGTAGTGACAGACACCAGCAGTTGTGTAGTTCTACAGAGAAGTCTACTCTTCCTGGCTTATGCATATTTTGACTTTTTGAAAACTGTTTATTTTACCTCTGAAGTGTAGATTTTGTTTTATTTCCTTTTATGTATAAGAATACTTGAAGCACCAGGTGCTTGATCTGTTTATTTCACTAAACCCATTCAGAAAAGAGTTTCAATTTGTTCATCTCCTCTGAGGAGTGGTATGCGATTAGGTTTGAAACCTATGTGATGGGTATTAGAGAAAATCCTTCCTTCTGTCTCTGTACAGGGCAGTGAAGAATCGGATTACCCGAGTTATAGCGTTGATTTGCGTGAAATATAAAACATTTTGAGTAACTGGTGCTTTTTTTATTTTATTTTTTTATAACTGAACATACCTCAGATACCAGATTAACCTCTGTCACGGAAAAAAAAAAGGAAAATGAGGATAGATTGTCCATTGGAAGTCTTGAGCCACGGACAAAATCCTCATTCTATAGGCCTGAGTTGCAAAAATAAATCATTACCTCAGTAAAAGTTTTATTCTATTTTAAATTGTTTTAAATATTTCAGCCTTTTAAGAGCCAAGTGTTGAGATACATCACTCTGGCTTTAAAAAGGATTACTTTTTTTTTTTTTTTTTTTTTTTTTTTTTTTTTTTATATTTGTGTGGTCTTGTGTATTTTTTTTTTTTCTTGTGTGTATATTTTTTATTGTTGAACCAAAGAACCTCGGGGAAGGGGGGTATGTGTTTTAATCACTATTTGCAGCCTTAGAAGTAAAGTCTGAATTCCAGGCACTCACTGGGCGTCATAAAGAGAGAGAGGGAAGGGAAAATTTGACGCTGGTACAAAGATAACATTTGTTCAGGAAATTTTTAATATTTTTTTTTTTTTTTTGCAGTAAAGTCATTATTAAACGAGAAAAAAAGTTCAACATCTTTGTGTCATCATTTGTCTACTACACATTAATTTTTCTTATGCCACCACTATCAATTCAAAATATCAATATTTATGTGAATATCGTCACGGATTTCCTCTAGTAACTGTTGGGCCAGACACTGACAAGCGAGTTCAAAGCGAGAAACTCTCTGATCCCTGTTCCTCTGACAGGATTGCACAGCATTATAATGATTTATAATGCTGTTACCTTGCAAGACCTGGAATCTATTGAATTATACTGACCTAATGTCATCAGTGTAAGGGCTAGTTCACACGAACGTATTTTGCGTTCCGTCTACAGGCAGTTTTCTGCGTTCCGTATACGGAACCATACGCAAAAATTATGAGTCCTGTCCTATTCTTGTCCGTTTTGCAGACAAGAATAGACATTTCTATAATGGGCCTCCTGTTCCGTTCTGCAAATTGTGGAAGGCACACGGGCGGCATCCATTTTTTTGCAGACCGCAAAAAAACGGCACGGTCGCGTGAACAATCCGTAATTCTGTAGATTCCAGGTCTCTGTCAAAGGAGCAGAATTCAGAACGTGATATCACACTGCCACACGTGAGTTTCTCACATTGAACACACCCGACTGTGTCTGGCCTTAGGGTCCCAACAGTGGAGCCTCCAATGATAATACATTAATTGCCTATACTGTGGATAGGTTATAATTGTTTATCACGGAATGACCCCTTTAAATTTACCCTCTGGTATATATAATTTTGAAAATTGTACAGGGTGGGCCATTTATATGGATACACCTTAATAAAATGGGAATGGTTGGTGATATTAACTTCCTGTTTGTAGCACATTAGTATATGTGAGGGGGGAAACTTTTCAAGATGGGTGGAGACCATGGCAGCCATTTTGAAGTCTGCCATTTTGAATCCAACTTTTGTTTTTTCAATAGGAAGAGGGTCATGTGACACATCAAACTTATTTGGAATTTCACAAGAAAAACAATGGTGT
Source organism: Bufo bufo (assembly GCF_905171765.1). Classification (NCBI taxonomy): domain Eukaryota; kingdom Metazoa; phylum Chordata; class Amphibia; order Anura; family Bufonidae; genus Bufo; species Bufo bufo. Next base: position 619,396,869 of record NC_053389.1, on the reverse strand, counting down.
GCTTGGTTTTAACGTAACTTTATTCTTTCATGAGTTATTTACAAGTTTCTGACCACTTATAAAATGTGTTCAATGTGCTGCCCATTGTGTTGGATTGTCAATGCAACCCTCTCCTCCCACTCTTCACACACTGATAGCAACACCGCAGGAGAAATGCTAGCACAGGCTTCCAGTATTTGTAGTTTCAGATGCTGCACATCTCGTATCTTCACAGCATAGACAATTGCCTTCAGATGACCCCAAAGATAAAAGTCTAAGGGGGTCAGATCGGGAGACCTTGGGGGCCATTCAACTGGCCCACGATGACCAATCCACTTTCCAGGAAACTGTTCATCTAGGAATGCTCGGACCTGACACCCATAATGTGGAGGTGCACCATCTTGCTGGAAAAACTCGGGGAACGTGCCAGCTTCAGTGCATAAAGAGGGAAACACATCATCATGTAGCAATTTCGCATATTCAGTGGCCTTGAGGTTTCCATTGATGAAGAATGGCCCCACTATCTTTGTACCCCATATACCACACCATACATTTTTTTTGTTCCAACAGTCTTAGAGGGATCTATCCAATGTGGGTTAGTGTCAGACCAATAGCGGTGGTTTTGTTTGTTAACTTCACCATTCACATAAAAGTTTGCCTCATCACTGAACAAAATCTTCTGCGTAAACTGAGGCTCCTGTTCCAATTTTAGTTTTGCCCATTCTGCAAATTCAGTCCGCCGATCTGGGTCATCCTTGTTGAGATGCTGCAGTAGCTGGAGTTTGTAAGGGTGCCATTTGTGAGTAGCTAATATCCACCGAAGGGATGTTCGACTAATGCCACTCTCCAGTGACATGCGGCGAGTGCTACGCTGTGGGCTCTTGCTGAATGAAGCTAGGACAGCCACTGATGTTTCTTCATTAGAGACAGATTTCATGCGTCCACATTTTGGCAAATCCAACACTGAACCAGTTTCACGAAACTTAGCAAGCAGTTTGCTAACTGTAGCATGGGAGATGGGTGGTCTCGTAAGGTGTCTTGCATTGAAATCTGCTGCAATGACCCGGTTACTGCATTCACCAGACATCAACACAATTTCTATCCGCTCCTCACTTGTTAACCTCGGCGACATGTCAATGGCTGTAAATAAAGAGAAACTTGTAAATAACTCATGAAAGAATAAAGTTACGTTAAAACCAAGCACACCATTGTTTTTCGTGTGAAATTCCCAATAGGTTTGATGTGTCACATGACCCTCTTCCTATTGAAAAAAAAAAAGTTGGGTGGTGACCATGGTGGCCATTTTGAATCCATCTTGAAAAGTTTCCCCCCTCACATATACTAATGTGCCACAAACAGGAAGTTAATATCACCAACCATTCCCATTTTATTAAGGTGTATCCATATAAATGGCCCGCCCTGTAGTTCATAAAATCTCTGATCTTTAGAAGCACAGTAGTCAACTGGGCAGTTTTATCAATGACAGACCGCTCTCTCTGTATATACACAAGGAAGGCTGTCAACCACAGATAAAACCTACCAATTGGCTACTGAGCTCATAAAGAGCAGAGATTCTAATTAATAAATTACAGGTTTTGCTGAATGTTTTCCCATAAAACTATACATCTGCTCTGCATCTCCTGGTTTATAACCTGCAGATTGCAATGCATTTTCATGGTAAAAGGTTCCCTTTTAAAAAGGATGACCTAATCCTTAGAAGTTGTATTGAAATACCTGATATTTATAAGCATCTGGTTTGTGGATGGAGGTTGAGGAACATCAAATTTAAAATGTCAGACACAGCTGGTCCACTTCAATTCTATCACCATTCACCAAGAGAGCTCACTAACTAACATACACCAGTATGTTAGTATTTAGCTCCCATGTTTTTGGAATCCTTGAACTTGGAACTGTTAAATTTATTTGGAAAAGCTGTTGTACTTGTGTGTATTTAAGGAAGCCTTTGTATCCTTTATACAAGAACTTTTTGCTCAGTGGACAGTCAAATTAGTCAAAAGGACAGACCCATAAAAGTAGCCTTGGACAAGAAATCAACAGAGGCCAGAGTTCTGCTCCAGGGAAAGAATTTCTTCAAAGCCGAATAGGAGAACCTACTAAAGTGAGAGAGAGCTTTTCGATCTCATCCAGGGCTGTTCTGAACTATTGTTGATTATATCCTTTGGACATTGGGTGCTGTATATAATAAAGTAACCTAGATTTGGTTTGAAGAATACGTTCTGGTTTTGGAACACGCTCTAGTTATGTGCAAAACGTCCACAGCCTTTCCAGAACAAAAGTTTATATAAGTCACCTGTTTTCTGTGAGAAAACCAGAGGGGTCACTGAGAAGTTTCACTGTGAAGCTTCTGAATGGGTATATAATAGTAATTTATTAAGACTGCTGTTTTATACGCCGGTCTTAATAACCCCTAAATCTTGCAGTGGATCCGCCAAAGTTATGAAGAGGCAGTGGCCTCTACATAACTGTGGCGCATCCAGCGCCAATCTAAATGTAACAGCTTCCTAGCTGTCTTACATTTTAGACCATTTTCTGTGCCTAGAAAAACAGGCATAGATAATGATTAATGAGACAGGCCTGCCGATCTCGTCCTTTTCCCCGCCCACTTTTTTTAGACCCGGCGTGAGTAGGGAAAAGTTGCCGATTGCGCCAGAGACACGCCTAATATAGGTATATTTCTGGATAATAAATGACCCCCAACATGCCTTTTAATAACTTTTTAACAGGAATGTGTCATCAGAAAATGAACTATTGTTAAAAAAAATTATATTTTTTTAAAAGAATTTTTGTTTTAATTTTCTGTCTATCTGATTCATCTGATCATCTTATAAAAATCCAGCAGTGTTTGCAATGGCCCCTAGGCCTAGTAAGTCAAAACTTCCTGTTTTGTACAGGTAACTTTTCAGCAGTCATTACTTTGTCATCACAGGCAGAATTACAATGACAACTATCACCTTTCTATGGATAACATAAGATCCACCTTTCACAATAGGTGATATCACAACTTGAGCTACTTTCACACTAGCGTTTTTGCTTTCCGTTTGTGAGATCTGTCATGAGCTCTCACAAGCGGTCCAAAACAGATCAGTTTTACCCTAATGCATTCTGAATAGAAAAGGATCCACTCAGAATGCATCAGTTTGCCTCCGATCAGTCTCCATTCCACTCTGGAGGCGGACACCAAAACGCTGCCTGCAGCGTTTTGCTGACCGCTTGACGAAACTGAGACGTTTTCTCGGACACAATCTGGCACTATAGATAATGGATCAGTTTCCCATTGACTTTCAATGGAGTTCATGACGGATCCGTCTTGGTTATGTTACAGATAATACAAACGGATCTGTTCATGACTGATGTATGTAGTTGTATTATTGTAACAGATCCGTTTTTGCAGATCCATGACTGATCCGCCCAAAACGCGAGTGTGAAAGTAGCCTTATCTACCCCCCTCCAGACCTCTGCTCAAGTCACAAAACAAGTCTAGAAACTCTCCCAAGTCAAGGATGTCCCCTCAAGTCCATTGTGTCTATGGCCCATGAAGCTGCTCTAGGTCTTGTGGCAAGCATGAAAACGGCATGATTTTTAGGAACCTTTTTTTAAATATAGTAACAAAAAAAAAAAGAATCCAAAGTTCTAAAAAAAAATAAGTTTCACAAAAAAACTTGATTTAACTAATAAGTCTTGTTGACGCATTTTCCTTTTTGTTTATGCATTTACAAGGTTAGTGAATGCTATCAAAACTCACAGAAGAGCAAAAGGAGGAGTTTTCCCTAGACAGGGATGGGTTTGAATCACCAAGAGAATATGAGCATGGTGTATAGTAACATAGAATGTGTCGGCAGATAAGAACCATTTGGCCCATCTAGTCTGTCCAATATACTGAATACTATGGATAGCCCCTGTCCCTATCTTATATGAAGGATGGCCTTATGCCTATCCCATGCAGGCTTAAACTCCTTCACTGTATTTGCAGCTACCACTTCTGCAGGAAGGCTATTCCATGCATCCACTACTCTCTCAGTAAAGTAATACTTCCTGATATTACTTTTAAACCTTTGCCCCTCTAATTTAAAACTATGTCCTCTTGTAGCAGTTTTTCTTCTTTTAAATATTCTCTCCTCTTTTACCTTGTCGATTCCCTTTATGTATTTAAAAGTTTCTCTCATATCCCCTCTGTCTCGTCTTTCTTCCAAGCTATACATGTTAAAGAGGACCTTTCACCTAAAAAAAAAATTCAAACTAAGACCATAGCTTTACTTACATGCCCCCATGATTTCTTGATCGTTCATTTTCTTTTCATACTGGGCCCCCGTTTGTCCGCTATGCTCCCCGGAATAATTCCCGCCGTTTATGTTAATGAGCTAGCCTCAAATGGGCTGGCTTTAAAAGTTCTTCTCGGCGTGCCTTTACATCTTCTCCCTGGCACGGAGCGCATCCAATCAGCGCGCTCCGCTCTTAGCCAGGGAGAAGACGCTCCAGTTCTCGCGAGACTTCAGAGAACTGGAGCGATTTCGTCTATCCGGAGCCGGCGTCAGCTTGCATTCCTCGGTGAGCATCGCAGACGGCAGCAGCAGCACCCGGATCCCGTAGGTAAGTTTGTCAAACACCCCTAGACAACGAGCAAAGTTGTTCATATGTACCCCCCTAGACAAACGAGCATGATGGGGGTTGTCCTCCCTCCCCTATGACAACGAGCATGATGGGGGGGATTCACCCCCCCACCCTATGTCAATAATAATGATGGGGGTGATCCCCCCCCCCCCACCCTATGGCAATACTAATGATGGGGGTGATCACCCCCCTCCCACCCTATGGCAATACTAATGATGGGGGTGATCACCCCCCACCCTATGGCAATACTAATGATGGGGGTGATCACCCCCCACCCTATGGCAATACTAATGATGGGGGTGATCACCCCCCTCCCACCCTATGGCAATACTAATGATGGGGGTGATCACCCCCCCCCCCCCCCCCTAGACAAACGAGCATGATGGGGGTTGTCCTCCCTCCCCTATGACAACGAGCATGATGGGGGGGGGGATTCACCCTCCCACCCTATGTCAATAATAATGATGGGGGTGATCCCCCCCCACCCTATGGCAATAATAATGATGGGGGTGATCAACCCCCTCCCACCCTATGGCAATACTAATGATGGGGGTGATCACCCCCCTTCCCACCCTATGGTAATACTAATGATGGGGGTGATCCCCCCCCCCTAGACAAACGAGCATGATGGGGGTTGTCCTGCCTCCCCTATAACAACGAGCATGATGGGGGGGGGGGGGATTCACCCCCCCACCCTATGGCAATAATAATGATGGGGGTGATCCCCACCCTATGGCAATACTAATGATGGGGGTGATTCCCCCCCCCCCCCTGGCAATAATATTGATGGGGGTTACCCCCTCCCCACCCCTATGGCAATAATAATGATGGGGGTGATCCCCCCACCCCTATGGCAATAATAATGATGGGGGTGATCCCCCCACCCCTATGGCAATAATAATGATGGGGGTGATCCCCCCACCCCTATGGCAATACTAATGATGGGGGTGATCCCCCCCACCCTATGGCAATACTAATGATGTGGGTGATCCCCCCACCCCTATGGCAATAATAATGATGGGGGTTATCCCCCCTCCCCTATGACAACGAGCATGATGGGGGGGATTCACCCTCCTCCCCTATGGCAATAATAATGATGGGGGTGATCTCCCCCCCACCTTATGGCAATAATAATGATGGGGGTTATCCCCCCCCCCTATGGCAATAATGTTGATGGGGGTTACCCCCTCCCCACCCCTATGGCGATAATAATGATGGGGGTGATCCCCCCCCCCACCCTATGGCAATAATATTGATGGGGGTTATCCCCCCTCCCCTATGGCAATAATAATGATGGGGGTTATCCCCCCTCCCCTATGGCAATAATATTGATGGGGGTTACCCCCTCCCCACCCCTATGGCAATAATAATGATGGGGGTGATCCCCCCACCCCTATGGCAATAATAATGATGGGGGTGATCCCCCCACCCCTATGGCAATAATAATGATGGGGGTTATCCCCCCTCCCCTATGGCAATAATAATGATGGGGGTGATCCCCCCCCCCACCCTATGGCAATAATAATGATGGGGGTGATTCCCCCCCCCCACCATATGGCAATACTAATGATGGGGATGATCCCCCCCCTATGGCAATAATAATGATGGGGGTTATCCCCCCTCCCCTATGACAACGAGCATGATGGGGGGGATTCACCCCCCCCCCACCCTATGGCAATACTAATGATGGGGGTGATCCCCCCCCTTTTGCCAATAATAATGATGGGGGTTATCCCCCCTCCCCTATGGCAATAATAATGATGGGGGTTATCCCCCCTCCCCTATGGCAATAATATTGATGGGGGTTACCCCCTCCCCACCCCTATGGCAATAATAATGATGGGGGTGATCCCCCCACCCCTATGGCAATAATAATGATGGGGGTTATCCCCCCTCCCCTATGGCAATAATAATGATGGGGGTGATCCCCCCCCCCCCCCCACCCTATGGCAATACTAATGATGTGGGTGACCCCCCCCCCCCTATGGCAATAATAATGATGGGGGTTATCACCCCTCCCCTATGACAACGAGCATGATGGGGGGGATTCACCCCCCTCCCCTATGGCAATAATAATGATGGGGGTGATCCCCCCCCCCACCTTATGGCAATAATAATGATGGGGGTTATCCCCCCCCCCTATGGCAATAATATTGATGGGGGTTACCCCCTCCCCACCCCTATGACAATAATAATGATGGGGGTGATCCCCCCCCCCCACCCTATGGCAATAATATTGATGGGGGTTATCCTTACTCTCCGCCACTGTTTTGTAGATGGTCATAATATATATATCGGACAGTAGAGGCATTGTCCGAAATAGCACCCCCATCGACCATCTCATTATAACTGTTACTCACACCTTATTACATGGAATTATGTACCCTTCAAATGAATACCATGAATACTATTTTAATTATCAAAATCTCAAATTTTTTATTTTGTTAAAACAGGTATAAGAATGGATAGTGACTCGCATCAAGTATCATCGAGTGCGTCAACAACAAGAGCTGAAAAAGTAAAAAACTTATTACATTTGCATTTTAATTTTGACTAGAATTTATTTGATAATTCTGATTATTTTTTTGTCATGTCTAGTTGGAATGGATAAAAAAGCGTCTCCAAGAAAAATATGGTTGTCCTGACAATTCAGAACCCTGTTTTCCTGAAAACCCCACTAGACCCTCAAACTCGGAGGACAACGTTGAAATTGAAGAGTCAGACTACAGACTTGGAAATAAGCTATGGTGTACTTGTAACAATTGTGAACCAATGCCAACGCCAGTCGAATCAATATGCTGCCAAGAAGTCTCAAATATTGAACCTTATTTAGAAGAAATGGGATGTATAATCGAACATGACTACTTTCATCAATTTTGTCAAGATCGAGGAAAAGTGGAGGTGTCGATGAGGTCAATAGGTCAAGTGTTGCATCCACCCCCGGACAAAGATTTGAACAGGTTAGTAAATGTTTATAAAGGATGGTTCAACAGATTATTGAATTGATTCAGAAACCAGAATTTGGCTTTTCAGTTTCTATTCAATTCTATGTAAACCTGATAATTTGTTTAAAAATATAATTTTAAAGTATTTACTATTTCATTATAGGTTACTCAGAAAAACAGCTTATCGTGGGTTCACATCGTGGATACATGGCTATCTTGGCGTGGCCAAAAGAAGACCAATTCCTTCTTGTGCTGTTTCCGTCATAAGAAAAGTTTTCCCTGACCCAGAGCAGGATTATTGTGGGTTTCTGATGTTTAGAGAAGAGCCAGCGGAGTATCTTGCCATGGAGTAGATAAAGGGCATCTGTCATCATAATTGAACCTATTACAGTGGCTGACCTGTTACGTGTATACTGGTTCCTTGATTTTTTTATTTGTCCAAAATTCACCAACGAATTATGTTGTAGTACACGCAAATGAGACTCTATTTGCAACATTTGGGTCGTCGTTAGACCTCTGCTCTCATCATGGATGCGGAACGGGACACCTTGGAAGCACTACCTTACTGGTTCAGGGGGGTTTCGTCCTATACTTGCAGCGGATAGATTTACTTTAATGGATCCGCCCGTATGACAATGGGGCACACACCTACTTGTAAACTAGGACTAACAGCGACGACAATGTTTCTTATAGAGATTTTTTTCTGTGTCTATTTTCCCTTTTTCTCCCAAAAAATATTAAATAAATCTTATTTTATGACAATAAACTAACTTTTACTTGAATATTGTTATTTATTATATAATAACACTTGAACACGATTGTCGAAAGATAATGAAACAGCATAAAACATGTCACCATTGTTACAAAGTATTTACTATACAAATAAATACATTTCATAAAATTATTTTTAAAATGAAAACTTGGGCTCTTTCAAATGAACGTTTGGTTCTTCACGCTCGCCTATTTTCAGATACGCAAAACACGGATGCTGCCTGTGTGCCTTCCACTATTGGCTGAAGGCTCAGCCCATAATGAACAGACATATTCTTGTACTCAAAACTGCCAAGAAGAGGACAAGTTGCATTATTTTTGAAGGGACTCGTAACAGAGACGGATGCTGACAGCACATGTAGTGCTGTCGGTATCTTTCACTGACCCATTAAAACAATTCATTTGGATATACAGACCGTCTACATAAGCAAGTAAAAGGCCTGTAAACAGAACCATAAAAACGTTCTTTTTAAAGAGACCTAAGTCATACTACCTGTATACACTTGTGCATCCAAACAAAATTTAAAATAAAAATTTAGAACTATATATAAATATATATATATTTTTTTTTTTAACAAGGCCTCCTCCATATCCCCTCATAGCCTTGACCAATCCTCACACAATTTTTTTGGACATTCACATATAAATTTTATTTTTTTAAAAGAAAATATTTTCCCTTCCAAATATATATATTTATATAAATCTGTCCAAAAACTTATTAGATATTTATATATAATTTATTTTGCAAATATTACTTGATATATACCAGGGATGTCAAACTCGTGGCCCTCCAGCTGTTGCAAAACTACAACTCCCATCTTGCCTGGGCATACTACAGCTATCAGGGAATGATGAGAGTTGGAGTTTTGTAACATCTGGAGGGCCATGAGTTTGAGATCCATGATTTATACATATCATACAAAAAATTTTTAGTTCCTGACATGGTTACAGCAAATGTAAGTTGTAAAAAAAGCATCAGAGGTCTCTGCAAGGTTGGGGCTCTTCACACTGCTGTGCGCTCACATGTTGTCCGCTGTCTTGAGTCCAGGTGGTGTCAAGAATTGGGTGGTACTGGTTCTCCACCTGAGTGAGAAAAGTACTGGTAAGGCATTGGATGGAGAGGTAAAGAAGCAGACACAAACCGTACCTCAACGGGATAGTCAAATAACTACCACCTACCGTGGAGACGCTGATACAAATCACACTCCACGGCTAGAGAGCTTTCCTACCATGCGCCGGCTGTCCACCTGTCCAAAAAAGTCTTGAAAGGTCAAGAAAAAAAATATACTTATTAATAAACGCAAATGAAGCATCAGAGGTCTCGGCAAGGTTGTGGCTCTTCACACTGCTGTGCGCTCACATGTTGTCCGCTGTCTTGAGTCCAGGTCGTGTCAAGAATGGGTTGGTACTGGTTCTCCACCTGAGTGAGAAAAGTACTGGTAAGGCATTGGATGGAGAGGTAAAGAAGCAGACACAAACCGGACCTCAACGGGATAGTCAAATAACTACCACCTACCGTGGAGACGCTGATACAAATCACACTCCACGGCTAGAGAGCTTTCCTACCATGCGCCGGCTGTCCACCTGTCCAAAAAAGTCTGGAAAGGTCAAGAAAAAATATATACTTATTAATAAACGCAAATGAAGCATCAGAGGTCTCGGCAAGGTTGTGGCTCTTCACACTGCTGTGCGCTCACATGTTGTCCGCTGTCTTGAGTCCAGGTCGTGTCAAGAATGGGTTGGTACTGGTTCTCCACCTGAGTGAGAAAAGTACTGGTAAGGCATTGGATGGAGAGGTAAAGAAGCAGACACAAACCGGACCTCAACGGGATAGTCCAATAACTACCACCTACCATGGAGACGCTGATACAAATCACACTCCACGGCTAGAGAGCTTTCCTACCATGCGCCGGCTGTCCACCTGTCCAAAAAAGTCTGGAAAGGTCAAGAAAAAATATATACTTATTAATAAACGCAAATGAAGCATCAGAGGTCTCGGCAAGGTTGTGGCTCTTCACACTGCTTTGCGCTCACATGTTGTCCGCTGTCTTGAGTCCAGGTCGTGTCAAGAATGGGTTGGTACTGGTTCTCCACCTGAGTGAGAAAAGTACTGGTAAGGCAATGGATGGAGAGGTAAAGAAGCAGACACAAACCGGACCACAACGGGATAGTCAAATAACTACCACCTACCGTGGAGACGCTGATACAAATCACACTCCACGGCTAGAGAGCTTTCCTACCATGCGCCGGCTGTCCACCTGTCCAAAAAAGTCTGGAAAGGTCAAGAAAAAAAATATACTTATTAATAAACGCAAATGAAGCATCAGAGGTCTCGGCAAGGTTGTGGCTCTTCACACTGCTGTGCGCTCACATGTTGTCCGCTGTCTTGAGTCCAGGTCGTGTCAAGAATGGGTTGGTACTGGTTCTCCACCTGAGTGAGAAAAGTACTGGTAAGGCATTGGATGGAGAGGTAAAGAAGCAGACACAAACCGGACCTCAACGGGATAGTCAAATAACTACCACCTACCGTGGAGACGCTGATACAAATCACACTCCACGGCTAGAGAGCTTTCCTACCATGCGCCGGCTGTCCACCTGTCCAAAAAAGTCTGGAAAGGTCAAGAAAAAATATATACTTATTAATAAACGCAAATGAAGCATCAGAGGTCTCGGCAAGGTTGTGGCTCTTCACACTGCTTTGCGCTCACATGTTGTCCGCTGTCTTGAGTCCAGGTCGTGTCAAGAATGGGTTGGTACTGGTTCTCCACCTGAGTGAGAAAAGTACTGGTAAGGCAATGGATGGAGAGGTAAAGAAGCAGACACAAACCGGACCACAACGGGATAGTCAAATAACTACCACCTACCGTGGAGACGCTGATACAAATCACACTCCACGGCTAGAGAGCTTTCCTACCATGCGCCGGCTGTCCACCTGTCCAAAAAAGTCTGAAAAAAAAAAAATACATTGAAAGGTACAAGCATTTTCAATTTCAAGTGTTTGTGGCACTTTACGATTCACAAATTGCTTTTTCTCAAAAACCACTCTGTAAAGTACATGAAGTGTAAAATATAGATTTTCTAGATTTAAAAAATAGAAAAATACAATAATACTTACCTTATAAATTTTTGATGTCGAGTTGATACCGCATATCCTCTACTTCATTGTTGATCTGCACATATAAAATAACTTTTCAAATAGTAAAAATTAATAACAAGAATAACTATTAAACGTAACTAAACCAGAAAGTAACGGATGAGCTAAACAAAATTTAGGAACTTTTTGAATAAATTTCGGTTTTTATGGATTTTAATTTATTTATTTTTTGCAAAATCTAGACCAATGTTGACGTACAATATCAGCTTTTTTTGGGCGCTCAACATTTGCTATGTTAGGCGGAAGATCGGGTGTTCGACTGTTCCATTCAGGAGTTATGTCTCCCAAGGCTATTTTCAAACAGTCGACTAAAATATTCTCGACATGTTGTACACTCATCGGTTCATAGACGTTTTTCACCGTCCAGCGTTTTTTTCCCTTTGGCAGAATTAATTTTGTTCGTTTGGTACCGATGGGTGCGGAGACTGATGTTGGCACATGAAAAACAGCTTGATCTCTTCCTATATTATTATTATGTGCCAGGATGGCTAGTTTTGTTCGTGCTTCCATGCCGTCAATACCAAAATGTATCCTTTTAGTACGATATTTTAATACTAGACTATGGAAGGCTTCTAATGGTCCCGTGTGGCAATTACGGATCAAGTGGGGAACATCACTGTTAAACTGTTTATTTCGAACAATCTCTTCTAATCTGTGAAAAGCATTGCTTTCCTTTTTTAACCATAAAACAGAACTGTTTGGAATTTCTAATTCTGCATGGGAACATTTTTTATAGTGTTCTCCATCCTCCCACTCATGCTTGTTGACTATGTGATAGAGAACAGAATTCCAACGTTCCCTGAAGAAAAGTTCGTTGTGATCACAAGTTTTCACGGTCCACCAGAAATGGTTTACAATTTTATCAATCCATGGTTTGAGTTCCTGTCCAGCTCTTCCGTTACTTGCCTTTATCAACTTTTTCTTAATTGACTTTGCGTAATGCCAAATGTCAAACTGATGATCTATGTCAGGGTACAACTCACGCATCACCTTTTGTATACTGACATGTCGATCAGAGACAAAGACACAAACGTCAAAGCCATTGGTAATCACTCTTTCCATAACTGTTTTAAAACCGAACTTCTCCATTGCAACCGAAGAATTGCACTGGCTGCGATGAACAACTTCAAAATCGATAATTTTTTCTGTATACAGTTCCATAACAGTATAAATACAATATTTAGCTGAGTGACCAGGACTATCACATTGGCCATCTCCAGCTAAACACATTGGAAAAGTATGCATTTCTTCTTGAAATTTTCTCTTTTGTTGCTGCCAGGCAATATCGATTGCAGGGAAAATAAATCTTGTTTGATATCTATAGAAGGTTGTCTCTGAAAATGTTGTCAAACCAAAAATATTAAACAACTCGTCCACCTTTTGAAAGTTTAGTCCACTGCACAAGATTGATGCTGCCAAAAGGACATTCCCACTCCAAAAACGACCAATTTTTGGTTGGGTATTCCATAATAAAGACTGGTGCCCTTTCCTGCAACTCCCGCAAACTATTAAAGCACTACCCTGTCTTTGTTTGGAAAATGAATTGACGGTCAGATTGCAACCTTCGGGATACTGACACTTCACCTGCCGTAAGAGGATATCTAGGCAACTTTGGTTAATTATGAATTTAGGTTCATTAACCATGTCTTCAACATGTTGTTCATGAAAGGAAGATTCATTATCAGTTTCATCAAAGGACTGTAATGCTAACAAATCAGAGGAACAGTGGCTAACCATCAAAGGGTCGTACGAGGTATCCCTACAATCAAGAACTTCGCCTCCATCTACATGAGAAGTAGTGTACTCATTATCCGACTCATCCATTTCAGCTGTCAATGGAAATATTCCACTAACATTATCATCATCACGGTTACCCACCTGTTCTTGTTGCACCAAGTTGTGGTCATTTTTCCCACAAATTGGAGAAAGAATATTACCAAATGGAATTATATTTTTAGGTTGATTTACAGTAGTGGAACACTCCGGCAAAGGTGTAGATTCTATAACTATATTGGTAAACGGACGTACAGGGGACTGTTCTTCCGTAAGCACAACATTTCGGTCAATACCAATAAGTACAGAATTGGTCAGATCAAAATCTGTCTGAGTGCAAGCGTCCATGAATTTGGTAGTTGGAATTTCAACATTGTCTGTAACAAGTTGAATTTCATGGTATGAAACCGAAGAAGTTTGACCACTAGACTCTAAAGTTACAGATGATTCAGATGATAATGCTCTGTTGTCTAATTGTGGTTCTGAAACTTTTGCTTTAGTCGTTTTTGTTTTAGGCACTTTTCGCTCAAAATCTGATAAATTTTCAAATATGGTTGGCTTTGCACTGTCACAAAGTGCACGGCCACCAACATTGACAATGAAATTATTAGGAGCAAAATGTAAAGAGCATAATCTATACTTATTATATCTTTTTTGCTTTAATGCCAAAATTTCTTCTGCTAGATAATTAACATTCTCAATATCAGAAGGCATTAGCAGTGACAACCATTCTATAATTCTATCCTTACTGTATGGAAAGCTATGCAATTTTATTTCATTGCCATTGACCATTCGCCCTGGGACAAATTTGCAGTTTTTGACCCAACACGTTGAAGGCATTTTGCAAATTCCTGTGAAAAAAAAAAAAGGGATTAGTAAATACATTCTGAGTGCGTACATAATGAAAATTAAATGTTAACTTACCACGTATGTAGTCCGTAAAAATAAACTTGGTATCGTCAAAACGTAGAACTCTTAAAAGATGTATTCCAACGGGGAATAAACTTTGTGCGCAAACAAATTGGGATAATCTTCTTTTTTCCATTGTCGATTCTTTAAAGGAATATTTTTCCGTTCGCTTCTTGTTCAATACTTACCTAATGTATTTACTTACCATCATTCGTGTTAAAAAGTATAAACACAAAAAACAGTTTAACAGTTGAACCGCCAAATAAACTTTTGAAACCATGGATAGGGTTTCCGAACTCCAAAACTTTACGGAACATGTTTCTTCTTCCAGCGAGGAACGTTGGATTGAAACTTACCGGTCTGGTTGTAAAACGCAAATCCTTACCAAAAAAATTAGAAATATTAAAAATGAATGAATAATAAGGAATATATGGGTTTCTATTATTATCATTACTATTTTTTTCTTACTATAACCGAAAAAGTATTTTTGTATTATAATTACCTTTTTCAAATGGTTTAAATTTTGAAAATATGAATAGATTACTAACAGTGTTGAGATCCTAAAAAAAAAAAAAAAAACGATGATACTTGATGCGTCACTATATATTCTTATACCTGTTTTATGGATCTATTTTGATGATTAAAAAAAATGCATTTATGTTATTCATTTGCAGGGTACATAATTCAATGTAATAAGGTGTGAGTAACAGTAGTAATGCGATGGGGGTGCTATTTCGGGCAATGCCTCTACTGTCCGATATATATTATGACCGTCAACAGTGGCGTAGAGTAATGTCCACAACTTATGATTGGAAGAGGGCGGTGGTTGTGAAGCGTATATTTCAATAAATTTGTCCAAAAATGGCTACTATGAATGTACTATGAATGTACTATGAATGGATAATATTTTTTTTTTCACAAAATACTTGCAGTGGTAAAACCTGAGGCAGCAGTAATGTGACAGAGGCTAAAGTGATGATTACAAGCTGGTAAACACAGCTTGGAGTGAATACTTCAAAGACACCAGAAGTAAAGAGATTCCTCCATCAACAAGTAGTTGGAACAGCTTGTCTGGGTGTCTGAAAATAGCAGGAGGGTAAACCATGGCAGATTATGATAACAGGTGGTGCCACAGGGCTTATTTTATACAAAAAAAAAAAAAAAGGACTTGGGGTCCCCCCTAGTTTTCATAACCAGCCAAGGGGCTGTGTGTTGACATTATCAGGGTGAGAAGGTCCATGGTTTTTGGCGCCTTTTCAGACTATTAATAACAGCTCACAGCCACCACAAGAGCAAAACCATAAAATAAAATTGTTTCACACTTGGCGGCAACCTGGCTCTTCACAGGACCCCTTGGGCTTTGGGTACCGGGATAATTGTCTTTGGGTTTTACTTTTGGCACAGTTATGACACTATACCACACGCTGGCTGACAATAAGACCCGGTAAAAGTTATGGTAGCGTCTGGACAGAAGCAGCCATTACTACCAATGTAAGTACTGTAGAGCAAGAATACAAGTAGCCATCTCTGAAACAAGTTTATTGAAACAAAGTAAAGTAAGACCCTGTTGACCATTTTAATGAGTTAATTTTTAAATTTACTATTTTCTGCTCTTCCTCCGCTCAGATGAAGTCCAAGGAATAATCCTAAAATAAAAAAAAATAAAAAAATCAGTGGATCAACATATGGATCCACATATGGTCATACGGAAAGACAGTTTTTGGGAATTCACAGACTAGAATGGGTTTCGTAATGTCCCAGACTAAGAAAAATTAGTCTAAATGGCTTCCTCCATGCAGTGCTATGAGAGGAGGGTGGGGGGGTTTGTATAACCCCCATCATGCTCGTTGTCATCGGGGAGGGGGGATCACCCCCATCAATATTATTGCCATAGGGTGGGGGGGGGGATCACCCCCATCATTATTATTGCCATAGGGGAGGGGGGATCACCCCCATCATTATTATTGCCATAGGGGTGGGGGGATCACCCCCATCATTATTATTGCCATAGGGGTGGGGAGGGGGTAACCCCCATTAATATTGTTGCCATAGGGGAGGGGAGATAACCCCCATCATTATTATTGGCAAAAGGGGGGGGGATCACCCCCATCATTAGTATTGCCATAGGGTGGGGGGGGTGAATCCCCCCCATCATGCTCGTTGTCATAGGGGAGGGGGGATAACCCCCATCATTATTATTGCCATAGGGGGGGATCATCCCCATCATTAGTATTGCCATAGGGGAGGGGGGTGAATCCCCCCCATCATGCTCGTTGTCATTGGGGAGGGGGGATAACCCCCATCATTATTATTGCCATAGGGGGGGGATCACCCACATCATTAGTATTGCCATAGGGTGGGGGGGGGATCACCCCCATCATTATTATTGCCATAAGGTGGGGGGGAGATCACCCCCATCATTATTATTGCCATAGGGGAGGGGGGTGAATCCCCCCATCATGCTCGTTGTCATAGGGGAGGGGGGATAACCCCCATCATTATTATTGCCATAGGGGGGGGGGATCACCCACATCATTAGTATTGCCATAGGGTGGGGGGGGATCACCCCCATCATTATTATTGCCATAGGGGAGGGGGGATAACCCCCATCATTATTATTGCCATAGGGGGGGGATCACCCCCATCATTAGTATTGCCATAGGGTGGGGGGGATCACCCCCATCATTATTATTTCCATAGGGGAGGGGGGATAACCCCCATCATTATTATTGCCATAGGGGTGGGGGGATCACCCCCATCATTATTATTGCCATAGGGGTGGGGAGGGGGTAACCCCCATCAATATTATTTCCATAGGGGAGGGGGGATAACCCCCATCATTATTATTGCCATAGGGGAGGGGGGATAACCCCCATCATTATTATTGGCAAAAGGGGGGGGGGATCACCCCCATCATTAGTATTGCCATAGGGTGGGGGGGGGGGGGGAATCCCCCCCATCATGCTCGTTGTCATAGGGGAGGGGGATAACCCCCATCATTATTATTGCCATAGGGGGGGATCATCCCCATCATTAGTATTGCCATAGGGTGGGGGGGGGGAATCACCCCCATCATTATTATTGCCATAGGGTGGGGGGGGGGATCACCCCCATCATTATTATTGCCATAGGGGAGGGGGGATAACCCCCATCATTATTATTGCCATAGGGGTGGGGGGATCACCCCCATCATTATTATTGCCATAGGGGTGGGGGGATCACCCCCATCATTATTATTGCCATAGGGGTGGGGAGGGGGTAACCCCCATCAATATTATTGCCATAGGGGAGGGGGGATAACCCCCATCATTATTTTTGCCATAGGGGAGGGGGGATAACCCCCATCATTATTATTGGCAAAGGGGGGGGGGGATCACCCCCATCATTAGTATTGCCATAGGGTGGGGGGGGGGGGAATCCCCCCCATCATGCTCGTTGTCATAGGGGAGGGGGGATAACCCCCATCATTATTATTGCCATAGGGGGGGGATCATCCCCATCATTAGTATTGCCATAGGGTGGGGGGGGGGAATCACCCCCATCATTATTATTGCCATAGGGTGGGGGGGATAACCCCCATCATTATTATTGCCATAGGGGTGGGGGGATCACCCCCATCATTATTATTGCCATAGGGGTGGGGGGATCACCCCCATCATTATTATTGCCATAGGGGTGGGGAGGGGGTAACCCCCATCAATATTATTGCCATAGGGGAGGGGGGATAGCCCCCATCATTATTATTGGCAAAAGGGGGGGGGATCACCCCCATCATTACTATTGCCATAGGGCGGGGGGGGTGAATCCCCCCCATCATGCTCGTTGTCATAGGGGAGGGGGGATAACCCCCATCATTATTATTGCCATAGGGGGGGGATCATCCCCATCATTAGTATTGCCATAGGGTGGGGGGGGGGAATCACCCCCATCATTATTATTGCCATAGGGGTGGGGGGATCACCCCCATCATTATTATTGCCATAGGGGTGGGGGGGGGATCACCCCCATCATTAGTATTGCCATAGGGTGGGGGGGATCACCCCCATCATTAGTATTGCCATAGGGGTGGGGGGATCACCCCCATCATTATTGCCATAGGGGTGGGGAGGGGGTAACCCCCATCAATATTATTGCCATAGGGGAGGGGGGATAACCCCCATCATTATTATTGCCATAGGGGAGGGGGGATCACCCCCATCATTAGTATTGCCATAGGGTGGGGATCACCCCCATCATTATTATTGCCATAGGGTGGGGGGGTGAATCCCCCCCCCATCATGCTCGTTGTTATAGGGGAGGCAGGACAACCCCCATCATGCTCGTTTGTCTAGGGGGGGGATCACCCCCATCATTAGTATTACCATAGGGTGGGAAGGGGGGTGATCACCCCCATCATTAGTATTGCCATAGGGTGGGAGGGGGGTGATCACCCCCATCATTATTATTGCCATAGGGTGGGGGGGGATCACCCCCATCATTATTATTGACATAGGGTGGGAGGGTGAATCCCCCCCCCCATCATGCTCGTTGTCATAGGGGAGGGAGGACAACCCCCATCATGCTCGTTTGTCTAGGGGGGGGTGATCACCCCCATCATTAGTATTGCCATAGGGTGGGAGGGGGGTGATCACCCCCATCATTAGTATTGCCATAGGGTGGGGGGTGATCACCCCCATCATTAGTATTGCCATAGGGTGGGAGGGGGGTGATCACCCCCATCATTAGTATTGCCATAGGGTGGGGGGGGATCACCCCCATCATTATTATTGACATAGGGTGGGGGGGTGAATCCCCCCCCCCCCCATCATGCTCGTTGTCATAGGGGAGGGAGGACAACCCCCATCATGCTCGTTTGTCTAGGGGGGGGGGGATCACCCCCATCATTAGTATTGCCATAGGGTGGGGGGGGGTGATCACCCACATCATTAGTATTGCCATAGGGTGGGGGGGGATCACCCCCATCATTATTATTGACATAGGGTGGGGGGGTGAATCCCCCCCCATCATGCTCGTTGTCATAGGGGAGGGAGGACAACCCCCATCATGCTCATTTGTCTAGGGGGGTACATATGAACAACTTTGCTCGTTGTCTAGGGGTGTTTGACAAACTTACCTACGGGATCCGGGTGCTGCTGCTGCCGTCTGCGATGCTCACCGAGGAATGCAAGCTGACGCCGGCTCCGGATAGATGAAATCGCTCCAGTTCTCTGAAGTCTCGCGAGAACTGGAGCGTCTTCTCCCTGGCTAAGAGCGGAGCGCGCTGATTGGATGCGCTCCGTGCCAGGGAGAAGATGTAAAGGCACGCCGAGAAGAACTTTTAAAGCCAGCCCATTTGAGGCTAGCTCATTAACATAAACGGCGGGAATTATTCCGGGGAGCATAGCGGACAAACGGGGGCCCAGTATGAAAAGAAAATGAACGATCAAGAAATCATGGGGGCATGTAAGTAAAGCTATGGTCTTAGTTAGAATTTTTTTTTTAGGTGAAAGGTCCTCTTTAAGGTCCTTTAATCTTTCCTGGTAAGTTTTATCCTGCAATCCATGTACCAGTTTAGTAGCTCTTCTCTGAACTCTCTCCAAAGTATCAATATCCTTCTGGAGATATGGTCTCCAGTACTGAGCACAATACTCCAGATGAGATCTCACTAGTGCTCTGTAGAGCGGCATGAGCACCTCCCTCTTTCTACTGGTAATGCCTCTCCCTATACACCCAAGCATTCTGCTAGCATTTCTTGCTGCTCTATGACATTGTCTGCCTACCTTTAAAGAGGACCTTTCACTTGTAAAAACTATGTGAACTAAGTATGCTGCCATGTAGAGCAGCGCCCGGGGATCTCACTGCACTTACTATTTTTCCCCGGGCGCCGTTCCGTTCTCCCGTTATGCCCTCCGGTACCTTTGCTCCTTAAGTTATAGTAGGCGGGTCTTCCCTTGTCCTGTGGGCGTCTCCTTCTCCTAGGCTGCAGCGCTGGCCAATCGCAGTGCACAGCTCACAGCCTGGGAGTTTTTTTTCTCCCAGGCTGTGAGCTGTGCGCTGCGATTGGCCAGCGCTGCAGCCTAGGAGAAGGAGACGCCCACAGGACAAGGGAAGACCCGCCTACTATAACTTAAGGAGCAAAGGTACCGGAGGGCATAACTGGAGAACGGAGCGGCGCCCGGGTATAATAGTAAGTGCAGTGAGATCCCTGGGCGCCGCTCTACATGCCAGCATACTTAGTTCACATAGTTTTTACAAGTGAAAGGTCCTCTTTAAGTCTTCTGAAATAATGACCCCTAAATCCCTTTCCTCAGATACTGAGGTTAGGACTGTATCACTGATTTTATATCTTGCACTTATCAACATTACATTTTAGTTGCCAGATTTTTGACCATTCCTCTAGTTTTCCTAAATCCTTTTCCATTTGGTGTATCCCTCCAGGAACATCAACCCTGTTAAAATTCTTTGTGTCATGAGCAAAAAGACACACCTTACCATCGAGGCCTTCTGCAATTTCGCTGATAAAGATATTAAACAATATGGGTCCCAGAGCATATCCCTGAGGTACCCCACTGGTAACAAGACCATGGTCTGAATATACTCCATTGACTACAACCCTCTGTTGTCTGTCCCTCAGCCACTGCCTAATCCATTCAACAATATAGGAGTCCAAGCACAAAGACAGCAATTTATTGATAAGCCTTCTATGTGGGACAGTATCAAAAGCCTTACTAAAGTCTAGATAAGCAATGTCTACTGCACCTCCTCCATCTATTATTTTAGTCACCCAATCAAAAAAAAATCAATAAGATTAGTTTGACATGATCTCCCTGAAATAAACCCATGCTGTTTTTCATCTTTCAATCCATGTGATTTTAGATGTTCCACAATCTTCTCCTTAAGTATGGTTTCCATTAATTTCCCCACTATTGATGTCAGGCTTACTGGCCTATAGTTGTCCGATTCCTCCCTACTACCTTTCTTGTGAATGGGCACAATATTTGCTAATTTCCAATCTTCTGGGATGACTCCTGTTACCAGTGATTGGTTAAATAAATCGGTAAATGGTTTTGCTAGTTCACCGCTAAGCTCTTTTAATAGCTTTGGGTGTACCCCATCAGGCCCCTGTGACTTATTTGTATTAATTTTGGACAGCTGAATTAGAACCTCTTCCTCTGTAAAGACACATGCATCAAAAGATTCATTAGTCGTCCTTCCTAACTGAGGTCCTTTTCCTTCATTTTTCTTTGTAAAAACTGAACAGAAGTATTCATTGAGGCAGTCAGCTAGTTCTTTATCTTCTTCCATATACCTTCCGTCTTTTGTTTTTAATTTGGTAATTCCTTGTTTTAGTTTCCTTCTTTCATTTATGTATCTGAAGAATGTCTTATCGCCTTTTTTCCCTGACTGAGCTCATTTCTCTTCTGCCTGTGCTTTAGAAGCTCTTATAGCTTGTTTGGCCTCTCTCTGCCTAATCTTATAAATTTGCCTGTCATCTTCGTTTTTATTTTTTTTATAATTACTAAATGCTATCTTTTTGTTTTTAATGATTTTGGCCACTTCTGCTGAGTACCACAGTGGTCTCTTCCTTTTTTTGCTTTTACTGACAAACATATACAGAACCCATTATATCGTGTATATATAGTATGCCTTAGGGACTGTTCACATCTTTTCTTTTTGCTCTATGTCAAGTGTATCCATTGTAAACAGTAAAAACGTATTGAATCAGGCAAGCGTAGTTCAGAAGTAATTTTTTTCGCTACTTTTTAAATTTTTTGTTGAAGGACAGAATAGTGTAGCATACAATGCTTTTCTGTCCTACAAAAAAAAAGTATAGAAACTTATCCTTTATTTTTATTTTTTTTACACATTGCAGTCAATGATGGATGCAAATGTAAGAGAGTACTTTTCCATCTGTTATTATGCCTTCAAATCTTTACTTAACCAAAAGTGCACATTACTTAAAAATAAAGGAAAGATAACCTTACCATTTCATGTTTGTGTGTTTTTTCATGTACTTAATGTATATATTAAACACAGCAAAAACGAGATGTGGACAGTCCCTTATATCCTTGGCTATGTCTGCTAGATAAATGGATGTTAAAGGCTATGAACCCCTTCTGGGACAATTTTTATTTTATTTGTGATTGCATTTTACTTTTTTTGTGCTAAAAATATTATTTTGAATCTGCATGAGGCCGATTGATGGCTACTGCATGTAAATGCAGGTCTTCACCTCCACAGGCAGTTTATTAGGAAACTTGCTTGACGTGTCCAAAAGCCCCATAAGATATTTTACAGCTAGTCTTAAATTTAACTCTATTGCAGAAATAACTTATAAAAAAATTGTAATAGACTAAATGGAAAAAATATTTTTAGTCCAAAATGAGTAAAAGGAAATCGTTAAAAAAAATTGCCTCCGAAGGTGTTTATAGTCTTTACGTAATATAGCCTGAGGAACAATTGCTTTCACGAATCCCTAAGTGGCACCATGTAATCATAAATGGAAAACTGTCAACTGGAGCTCGACCTCGGGCGGGACCAATCCTTGTGGGTGAACTTATTAAAAGAAGTCTTCAGTTATGGCCCTCGTTTGAAAACTACACAAGGGATAGTATTCTACAGTGAATCACATTGATGGCCCCTTAATTGCAGAATTATTCATTTTGCGGGCATTGTGTGACTTGCAGTTTGACTGCCTGCAATTAAGCATCCAGTAATGTGGTTCACTGCAGTACCTTATCCCTTGTGCAGTTTACTGACTGCCTCTATTAAACAAAAAATAAATGTTTTGGGGAAAAAATGAAATGTTTGGAGATGACAGCAGCTCTAAGGGACACACAAATATATTTGTAACTGATCAAAATACCTTTTAGAAAGGCAACAACCAACACCATCAGGGGGATCCACCCTCACTGATAAATGGGGGAATAGACACAAGTATGGATGCAGCGGCACATTCTCTAAGAAGTTGTGCTACATACAGAGGGGAAACCAAGGGGCTACCATTAGGTTATAACTAGAGATGAGCAAATTTCCGGTTATAAAATTTGTTCGCGATTCGTTTTCCTGGTAAAAAGGGATTTGTGTTATGGATTCCGTTACCACGGACCATAACGCAATTCTAGGATGGAATGCATAACGGAATGCCTTTAGAATAGAAGTCTATGGGCTGCAAAACTGATTCATCCCGTTTCCGTTATGCAGGGGAGTCCTCTCCTGCATAACAAAAACGGGACGGATCCGTTTTGCAGCCTATAGACTTCTATTATGACGGAATCAATAACAGAATGCCTCTAAAGGCATTCCGTCATAGAATTATGTTCTGGTCCGTGATATTGGAATCCATAACACAATTTACCTTTTAACAGTAAACAAAGCGTGAACACCTTTTTTTAAATATGAAATTCGCACATCTCTAGTGATAACAGCAGCTAGTTGGTCCTCAGAACCTTTGTGAAACACTCCTGGTGACCCTCGGATATAGATCTATGAGAGCCACTACCAGATGTTCTCTTCTACCCATAATCTGGTGCTAGGTAGCTGCCTCCTGTGGAACCAAGTACAGTTTTAAGGAATCTATGATCTGCAAATGGCAATTGTTCTTGGCCAGGCATCATCATCAACCTCTGGCACTCCAGCTGTTTAGAAACTACAACTCCCAGAAGGCTTCATTTACTTCTATAGGAGTGAGAAGAACAGCCGAGCATGTTTGAATGCTGGGAGTTGTAGTTTTGCAGCAGCTTGAGTGCCGAAGGTTGCTGATCTCTGTTCTAGGCAATAGTGAGCTTTCCTTAAAACAGATCTGTGATGTCTAACAGCTAATGGGTGCCAGAACTCCTGAACACCTCTAGAATGTTGTGCGATGGCACAATCACATCAGGCAATCTCATTCTAGGGTCAGATTGTGTTAGCCATTATTCCTGTTGGCCTCTAGAGCTGCCTAAAAAATGAATGTGCTTTATCTTGTAACAACTACTATTTACAGAACATTGCTGCTGCACGGATAAAGGAAGTAATTTACCTGGAATTATTTATCACAGAATCAGATCTCGGTGTACCATTCTGCTAATATACTTGTGTACTTTCAAAAGTGATAAACTCAGCATGTGGATTCAGTCCAACAGAACAGTGCGCACTGAAGGTATTTGATGACTGTACAAGATATAGGATAAAGTTAGAAAAATAGAAGATGCACTCCTCAAGGGGGAGGTGCAGTGGTATAAAGGTAAGTACCTGCTAATAGTCAATATGAATGAAACCACGCACTATAAAAGTAGTATGCAATGGTAGATTTAATTTAATGCTCCTTAATACCAAGTAGGTATATATCTCAGGAATGCAATCAACAAAAAATTATTTAAAAATAAGAAAAAATCTAAAACATTAAAAATTATGAACAAATCTCCATATGTGTTATAGATGAAGCACTTAGTATTGTGATTGCTTGGGGAGACGTTTAGGTCCGTTAGACCTTTATCAACTCATGGCTGCAAAGATAGTACAAATAGAAGCATATTAGTGCTAGGAATTGGAAGTAAAAAAAATTAGTCATAGGGAGGGAAGTAAAAGAAAACTCAATAGTAAACTAAATCAGAGAGATTTGTCGGGGGGTAATAATTCAATTAAGAATGATTAATTATGGTCATAAAATAATTAACCATAAAAAATAAAATTTGTCATAAATTCTTAAAATCATGACCTGGTGAATTGTAGTCAACCTAATTGATACAATTCACATCTGAGGCCGACTATTTCCTCAGATACAAAAACACAAATGCAATAGCACTCTGCCCTGCCTCTATGCTGGATGTTGAATGAGGAATTGGTGTACATTTTGACCAAAGCTTAATAAGCCACTCACCACGTCAAGGTCGCCTCTATGAGTGGTCCCTAACACTAGTTCCTACCTGTTTATGGGCCATGATAGCCACACAAAGTCCAGGGAGCGCAGGTACAGCATGCACGCCAGGCACACTCTGCTTTTAACCCCGTCCGGTGCCGTGACAGCTTTCATCGGATCCAGGGATGCAAGTACCAACATGCATGCTGAGCCCACTATATACTTCTCCTGGAGCCAAATGGCTACTGGTAGGCGCTGTAAAAGTAGACTCAGTTTTATACTGACTTTAAAACTAGCCTCCAGGGCAGACTAACTGGTCAGGTGTGCATGACTGCATGGAGTTTGCCACGCCTCTAATATATACTACAAAGAAAAAATGTGGGGGATTCAGTCAGCACAACCTTGTATGCAGGTGCACATCGCTATGGCAAAATACACATACAAACGCAAAAACACATGCAATAGCACTCTGCAACCAGCACTCTGCCTCTATGTTGGATGTTGAATGAGGCATTGGTGTACATTTTGGCCAAAGCGTAATAAGCCACTCACCACGTCTCACCGACAGCTTTCATCGGATCCAGGGATCCCCCACATTTTTTCTTTGTAGTATATATTGGAGGCGTGGCGATCTCCATGCAGTCATGCACACCTGACCAGTTAGTCTGCCCTGGAGGCTGGTTTTAAAGTCAGTATAAAACTGAGTCTACTTTTACAGCGCCTACCAGTAGCCATTTGGCTCCAGGAGAAGTTTATAGTGGGCTCAGCATGCATGTTGGTACTTGCATCCCTGGATCCGATGAAAGCTGTCACGGCACCGGACGTGGTTAAAAGCAGAGTGTGCCTGGCGTGCATGCTGTACCTGCGCTCAGTGGACTTTGTGTGGCTATCATGGCCCATAAACAGGTAGGAACTAGTGTTAGGGACCACTCATAGAGGCGACCTTGACGTGGTGAGTGGCTTATTACGCTTTGGCCAAAATGTACACCAATGCCTCATTCAACATCCAGCATAGAGGCAGGGCAGAGTGCTGGTTGCAGAGTGCTATTGCATTTGTGTTTTTGCGTTTGTATGTGTATTTCGCCATAGCGATGTGCACCTGCATACAAGGTTGTGCTGACTGAATCCCCCACATTATTTCCTCAGATAAATAAGTTCTTTTGACGTGAGATGACGTTAATGATAAACATGTAGTTCTGCATTATACAATAATACACAGGTATAAAAATATGCAGATTTATTGGTTGCAAGGTTATAAAGATATATAAGTAAATAAACACAATGATACATGCAAATGAATATATATAGCGTTAATATAAAGCATTTCAAGCTTAACAATACATGTGAGTGGAAATAACTTGTCACATTATAACCAAGCTATTATTAGGTTAGGATATCAAAATATGAACATAAGTTATATACATTACTTCTGTTCAGAGAAAACCTCATGATATCAGGATGGGCATGTCGAATCCTAGACATCAATATAGAATGCTAAATACATTCCACCCCCCTCTAACCAACTACACATCACATGACTTCAAGATGGGCAAATCCATTGAAGGATATAACTTAGAAGAGATAACTATATCCTTCCACCCCATCCTGGACTATTTTCACATATATTACTTTGGTAAGAATATTAAGACAAATAACAGGGATCTAAGATCTTGCTAGACCATATCTTAAATGGGAAGGACTTGAAACAAGTCTTTCCTGTGGGAATCCATCACTTAGCTTGGCAAAGAATGTTCTATCAATATATATATATATATATATATTGTGGGGGATTAGCTCTTTTCCGGGGGGTTGCAATCACACACTTCTTCACAGACACCAGGATTTAGGGGCCAAACTGTGCTTTATTGTGGCACACGGCATAAAGAAAAACACACAAAGCCAAAATAAAATACCTTGCCCGTCTGGGCCCTATCTAAACACACAGGTTTCCCTGACTCACCTAAAGCGTACCACAGTTCACACCCGTGATGAGATGCGGCTTTCCCAGCCCAACCTCCAGCAGCCTCCAGGCTGCTCCCACACCAGTGTCTCTTGTGGGATAGTGGTCTCTCAGCCCTCCCGGCTCAGACCACACAGAGCCACTCCAGCCTTCTGTGTGCAAGTCCCCCAATGTCCAGGCTATTGCCTAGCCTCGTGTCCCCTCAGCCTTGCCTAGCTGAGACCACACTGACAGAGCCTCACCAGGCCTCTGTCTGCACACTCTCCAGAGTGAGACACACCCAAGATCCAGTAGCAGGATTAAATAGGATCCCTGGACATGAGCATGCCCTAAGTCCCGGACTGGAACCTGGGGAAACACCACCTCAATGTTCACATTGCCACATATCCCCCCCCTCTGTTCAAACCTGTGGGGGTGAACACATGTACCAACTGGATGCTCATGACAGGGCATCCACATTTTCTTGCCATTGCCTGGCTCAACCTTCCCCCTGGAAGATGTGGTCAGCGTCAGAGGCTTCCCTTTATTTTGCCAGACCCATGCCATCAATGCTTGGTTTGTTACCCACACTGACATCTTGCCCAAGAGACATTGTCTACAATGTTCCCATGTCCATGTGAACGGCAGACCCTCTCTTTCTATTTTTTTATCTTTCTCTCTCTTTGACTTACACAGCTGCTTCAGCCGAGCACGCTTCTTATGACTCGCCTCTTTTTGTCTCTTTATTTTAACAGCAGATCGTACGTTTCTTTTTCCTTTACTCTTAGAATTTCGATCTCGGCTTCTGGAACTCCCTTCAGAATATATTTTTATGCAAACGACAGACTCTCTGTTTGACTTCACTGGCTCTTGCAGACGCTTAGGCCTTTTCTTCTTGTCTTTGCGAAGCTCCGTCAGCAGAGCTGGCTTGCCCCCGCTCGCTTCTTTTCCAGCAGTGGTTTTCTCAGATGGTGCCTCAGTTTCAGGGTCTTCTGCCTCTTCACTGCCTCTCCCCACTTCGGCCTTACCCTTGATCTCTGGAACATCCAAGGATTTCTCCCACTTCAAGAGCTCGGCCTTAGCTTCCTTGGCCTCTGTCTCTTTGGCCTTTACTTTATTAGCCTTCTCACCATTCAGGGACATGGCATCATATCCTTGCTTTCTTAATTCCTCCTTCCCTGTCGCATCAAGGTTGGAGGCACTGGGGTCTTCAGCATACTTCTTGTCTTCTGGCGTTTTCTCCAGAGGCTCACCCAGGACACCGGTCTCCTTTTGGGGAGGAGTCAGGAGAGACAGCCCATCGTAATAACCCGGATCCGAAAACTGATCGTTCACCTCCTCGTACTTCTTCCCCAGCAGCCTGCTGGCTATTTGGAAGGCCTTGTATGCAGAGGGGACGTCTTCCAGGCCTAGGCTACACGCTACCACGGGTCTGTGGTCTTCGGCATCCACATCAGCCCCATCATCTGGTTTAGCAGAAGCATCTTCCATCTTCTCTGCCACAGCCAGCACCACAGTGCCACCATCTCCAGACCCATTCTTAACAGGCTCTGGCTTAGACTTCTTCATCTCATAGACGTTCTTCCTGACATCATCCTTTGAGCTCATGAGATCTTCCATCCCTGCTCCGAGTTGTCTGTTCAGCCTCTCACATTCATCTCGCTCCTCAAGCGCTTCTTCAAGGGATCGAGCCGAGGAGAGGGTCTCCTGTTCCAGATGCTCTTCACTTGGCTCTGCTGCAGCCGATGTAGGAGTATCACCATTCCCCCCTGTGGGGGTTTCACGCAGGGTCTCTTTAAGCACTTTGTTTGTATCTACTGCAGTCTTCTTCGGTGACTCTGTGAAGACATCTAGTCCCTTCTCTATCATATCTAGGGACTGTGTGGAGAGAGAAAAATCTTCAGGATTGCAGCTGTACTGACATGTCAGGTCATCTACCCCTGTCTGGGTATGGGTCTCAGACACTAGGCTGCCATCTCCCCACTCAGCTCTCGTCACGTCATGTATAACTGTCGTCTGGCCGCTACTATTGACCACCAGAATTTTGCAATACCTTGACTTGGTAGCTTCCTTCTCGGAGTTGCTAATGGTCACAGCACATATATCGCCTATGTCACTGGTGTCATTATTAACACTGAATTCTAGAGGCACTGCCGAGTTAATCCCTACCTGGGACATTACATTATTGACCATAAAACACTGTGGAGACTGCATGTCCACCTCTGGTACGTGTGATACTCCCTCTAGGACTGCTACCCTTTCTTGCACGTTTACCAGAGTAGGATTGCTCCACTCGGTGCTCACAACATTTATCTGCACTTCTGCATCATTTACATGTTTCTTATCAGCACCATTGTTTTCTATAGGCAATATTCTTTCCCCATGACAGTCAATGTGCAGCTCCCTTAAACCTTCATTTACACGGGCAAGTACAGGTTCTGCAGGAGTTTCGTCACTATCTGCAGAAGTGTCTACCTTGCCCCATAACAACGAAACGTTATCACAACCCAACATCACATCATATAAGAACATATTGGTAACATCAGGTCCACAAGACCCAGTTCTCACTGGAGACTCCCCCTCAGTGAGAACCACCTGCACTTGCTCAGGCTCTCTTTTAGGTGCCTGGTTCACATTACTTATATGCAATTCTTCAAACACCCTGATCATGTCATAAAGTTCTTCATGAAAAATAGCAGATGAAGAAAATAAAGCTTCATCATCATCTACATTTTTATCACCAGGGGGCGCTTCTCCCCTGACCACAGCCTGCAACGGAAAAGGCATGTTATCAACATCAGATATTTCACATGACATCCCACTTTCATTATGCATTTCCGCTAACCTGGCACAATCACCTTGCACCTTATCCGCACCATTGTCACTTCACTTAAAGGATTAGGTACCAGTTCTGCAGGAGTTTTGTCCCTGACTGCAGAAGTGTTTCCACTTCCCCACAAGTCACGGAACAACGGGAAATCATGGCCCAACCGTCCCTCATGCATGAGCGTAGTTCTACCAGCAAGTCCATAAGTCCCAGTTCTCATGGTAGTCTCACACTCAGTGAGAATCATCTGACAATTCTTATTAACTGCATGACTGTCCCGTACACTTAGCATTATATTACTTTCCATATGGTCACACACTTTTGAGACAGTTTCTAGCCTCGGTGACATATCACCCACCGGCCCAGCGGGTAGCAACTGCCGCCTGCTCAATGTCACTGGGTCAGTTACACACGGGATAATCGGAACGATCTTACCGATTGTCGGCACGGATTCAGCACTCACGGGAGATGAGGGGAGTCCAGGAATATCTCCAGCACGGTGATCACCCTTCTCCTTAATATAGTAGTTGCCACGGGAAACGCCTTGGCCTTGACTCCAGCCTTTTTCCAGACAGTCACTCCATCCGCACCCTTTAGGACTTTGCGCACACGTGCAGGAAACATAGGATCTCCTGAGAGCTGCACCACTCTCCATCTCCTTTTCTTCCCGACGGTTGCCCTTGGCAACGGCATATCTCTGCTTTTTCTCTGGCGTTCCCAACACACTGCCAACCTCTGGGAACTTTGTGCAGGGTCCATACAGCGTTGAGGACCCTCTATTTAGGGCTAGCTGCAGCTGCGCCTCCAGAGCCTCTCGCTCAGCATCAAATTTCGCCAACTCACTTGGGGTACAACCCATCTGTTTTACCAGTTTTTCCTGCCGTTTAATCTCCCACGTCCGTCGGACGTATTCTTCCCCGAGACCCATGGCAACAAACAGTCTTGTAGCAGGAAAAACTTTTAGCAGCGAGTCCCCTTTTTCTGGGCTACTGGCCCTTTAATTCACTGCACAGTAACTCCTTTGCAACCCAGCAAAAAGTGTCCAGAACAGCATGAGCAGCACCTGCTCCTTTCAGTGAGGTCGTTGTCCCTAGCAACCACGTTGTTTTTTTTTTTCTTTTCAGCACGGACGTCTGCCCGCATCCTCCACCATATGTGGGGGATTAGCTCTTTTCCGGGGGGTTGCAATCACACACTTCTTCACAGACACCAGAATTTAGGGGCCAAACTGTGCTTTATTGTGGCACACGGCATAAAGAAAAACACACAAAGCCAAAATAAAATACCTTGCCCGTCTGGGCCCTATCTAAACACACAGGTTTCCCTGACTCACCTAAAGCGTACCACAGTTCACACCCGTGATGAGATGCGGCTTTCCCAGCCCAACCTCCAGCAGCCTCCAGGCTGCTCCCACACCAGTGTCTCTTGTGGGATAGTGGTCTCTCAGCCCTCCCGGCTCAGACCACACAGAGCCACTCCAGCCTTCTGTGTGCAAGTCCCCCAATGTCCAGGCTATTGCCTAGCCTCGTGTCCCCTCAGCCTTGCCTAGCTGAGACCACACTGACAGAGCCTCACCAGGCCTCTGTCTGCACACTCTCCAGAGTGAGACACACCCAAGATCCAGTAGCAGGATTAAATAGGATCCCTGGACATGAGCATGCCCTAAGTCCCGGACTGGAACCTGGGGAAACACCACCTCAATGTTCACATTGCCACAATATATATATATATATATATATATATATATATATATAAGCAATTATTTAATGCTTTGCTAGATTATGAGTCTAGATTCTTCTGCAGGTAGAATGAAGCCTCACAATATCCTAAGACTACATCTCAATATGGAGATGATCAATTAATTTAATTATTTATTTATTCACCAATCTAGATGGTATAATTTCACACTATCAAATTAGTCTTAATAAAATGAAATATTATTTTCTGTCTCTCTTACCAAGTCCTAGTAGGAATCTCACTTCTGCTCCTAGGAAAGCTGGGTGGTCCATCAGAGCGCATCTCACCATGGCTTTCATCTTGATAGACCCCTCTAGAGAGCTCCACTTGTTTTCCTCTCTTTTTTTTTTCTCCTTCTCTTCTACCTTCTGTGTATGGTTTATGATCACAAACTTATCAGTTAGACACACCTTCCTAGTTTGGAACTTTCCAATCATTGTCGGATGGGCGTGACCATTGATACAAAAATGGGACATCATAACCTTACCCAGAATGCACTTTTGTTACTGTTGTAATGTCACCTACTCATACCTAGGTGGCACTGCTGTGTAAGCTATTTGCATCATAGTATAAAGGGTTAACTTATGTAAGTCTGAATAAAATGTATTCTATACATTTGACCTTAGAAGCTTTAATTCAAAGCTATAGGGATTAATTCTGACACTTGTAGCAATTAGAGACAGACCTCTAGGAGTCTCTCTGAATGTTTCTCACACTGTTGATTTATGGACCATGATAGTATGAATGGCCTTGTTTTCTCACAGAGATATCAGTACCTCCTGTCATACCAAAGATGTGAATAATTGTTACAAAACACACATCTTCACAGACACTCTTTTAGAGACGAATATTCTCCTAATGAGAAATATATACACTGCTCAAAAAAATAAAGGGAACACAAAAATAACACATCCTAGATCTGAGTTAATTAAATATTCTTCTGAAATACTTTGTTCTTTACATAGTTGAATGTGCTGACAACAAAATCACACAAAAATAAAAAAAATGGAAATCAAATTTTTTAACCCATGGAGGTCTGGATTTGGAGTCACACTCAAAATTAAAGTGGAAAAACACACTACAGGCTGATCCAACTTTGATGTAATGTCCTTAAAACAAGTCAAAATGAGGCTCGGTAGTGTGTGTGGCCTCCACCTGCCTGTATGACCTCCCTACAACGCCTGTGCATGCTCCTGATGAGGTGGCGGACGGTCTCCTGAGGGATCTCCTCCCAGACCTGGACTAAAGCATCTGCCAACTCCTGGACAGTCTGTGGTGCAACGTGACGTTGGTGGATAGAGCGAGACATGATGTCCCAGATGTGCTCAATTGGATTCAGGTCTGGGGAACGGGCGGGCCAGTCCATAGCATCAATGCCTTCGTCTTGCAGGAACTGCTGACCCACTCCAGCCACATGAGGTCTAGCATTGTCTTGCATTAGGAGGAACCCAGGGCCAACCGCACCAGCATATGGTCTCACAAGGGGTCTAAGGATCTCATCTCGGTACCTAATGGCAGTCAGGCTGCACAAAGGCGGAGGTAGCGGTCCTGCTGCTGGGTTGTTGCCCTCTTACGGCCTCCTCCACATCTCCTGATGTACTAGCCTGTCTCCTGGTAGCGCCTCCATGCTCTGGACATTATGCTGACAGACACAGCAAACCTTCTTGCCACAGCTCGCATTGATGTGCCATCCTGGATAAGCTGCAC
Source organism: Bufo bufo (assembly GCF_905171765.1). Taxonomy (NCBI): domain Eukaryota; kingdom Metazoa; phylum Chordata; class Amphibia; order Anura; family Bufonidae; genus Bufo; species Bufo bufo. The sequence continues at coordinate 619,363,680 of NC_053389.1, read as the reverse complement.
TACCTGAGCCACTTGTGTGGGTTGTAGACTCCGTCTCATGCTACCACTAGAGTGAAAGCACCGCCAGCATTCAAAAGTGACCAAAACATCAGCCAGGAAGCATAGGAACTGAGAAGTGGTCTGTGGTTACCACCTGCAGAACCACTCCTTTATTGGGGGTCTCTTGCTAATTGCCTATAATTTCCACCTGTTGTCTATCCCATTTGCACAACAGCATGTGAAATTGATTGTCACTCAGTGTTGCTTCCTAAGTGGACAGTTTGATTTCACAGAAGTGTGATTGACTTGGAGTTACATTGTGTTGTTTAAGTGTTCCCTTTATTTTTTTGAGCATATTATATAATATACTGGATACATGTCTTCATAACATATAACAATATAATATAAAGTAATATATATATGTCCTACTGATTGTCTTATGCTAAGGACTAACTAAGGCTCATTAAATGAATACATGAATATTATATATTTTGCTTCATTAATAAATGCCTAATTGTATAGGTAATTATTACCAGCTGCATAGAGCTTATCTTTATCTACCGTCATAAATGTATAAGTAGACAAGGAGGATTCTTCTCAGACTGGTACATTCATGAGAAGAATAACACTAAAAAGTAGAAACCTTTGTACGACCTTACTTTGGCCTACTCAAGACATACAAAATTATAAATATAGTCGAGCATGACTCTTAAAGGCAATGAACATCCATCTTGACTAGAATGAATTGGATATCAATGCATTTACCTATGAAAAGGCACAACAGATTGTATAAGTTAGCTATAGTTCCAGGAAGCTAAGAAACCAGGTCTGTACGACACAATTTAGTAAAGGAAATATATAGATAGAGGGCTGAATTGATGTCACAGGGCATAAGATATACAGTACAGACCAAAAGTTTGGAAACACCTTCTCATTCAAAGAGTTTTCTTTATTTTCATGACTATGAAGGCATCAAAACTATGAATTAACACATGTGGAATTATATACATAACAAACAAGTGTGAAACAACTGAAAATATGTCATATACTAGGTTCTTCAAAGTAGCCACCTTTTGCTTCTTTGATTACTGCTTTGCACACTCTTGGCATTCTCTTGATGAGCTTCAAGAGGTAGTCCCCTATAATGGTCTTCCAACAGTCTTGAAGGAGTTCCCAGAGATGCTTAGCACTTGTTGGCCCTTTTGCCTTCACTATGCGGTCCAGCTTACCCCAAACCATCTCGATTGGGTTCAGGTCCGGTGACTGTGGCACCCCATCACTCTCCTTCATGGTCAAATAGCCCTTACTTTCAAAGTTTTCCCAATTTTTCGGCTGACTGACTGACCTTCATTTCTTAAAGTAATGATGGCCACTCGTTTTTCTTTACTTAGCTGCTTTTTTCTTGCCATAATACAAATTCTAACAGTCTATTCAGTAGGACTATCAGCTGTGTATCCACCTGACTTCTCCTCAGCGCAACTGATGGTCCCAACCCTATTTATAAGGCAAGAAATCCCACTTATTAAACCTGACAGGGCACACATGTGAAGTGAAAACCATTTCAGGGGACTACCTCTTGAAGCTCATCAAGAGAATGCCAAGAGTGTGCAAAGCAGTAATCAAAGCAAAAGGTGGCTACTTTGAAGAACCTAGAATATGGCATATTTTCAGTTGTTTCACACTTGTTTGTTATGTATATAATTCCACATGTGTTAATTCATAGTTTTGATGCCTTCAGTGTGAATCTACAATTTTCATAGCCATGAAAATAAAGAAAACTCTTTGAATGAGAAGGTGTGTCCAAACTTTTTTTTTTTCAATCAAATCGTTTTTATTGTTCAAATAAAGTTGGCATATTACAAGACAGTTTGCATCACAATTTCTCTGATATTTTCTCCCCACCACAACTCCAATACACAGAATTGTATAAAACATTATCATATGTCCATATATTTGATACATCTTCCACAGTCATTGTACATAATGAATATACCAAGATAAAAACAAAACAATTACAGAGTAATTTGACTGTTAAAACCCCAACAACTCCCACCCCCATGTCCAAACTTTTGGTCTGTACTGTACGTACAGGAGTAGAGGTGAAACAGAGAGGAAATACAGAACTAGATCAAGTGGTAGACTGAGATACAGGGGTAGTGTATATATTATACAAGGAATTGGAGCGCAAATCTAAAAAATTTACTTGCACATGAATTACATAGTGCCACATTAGCGGAATACCATAAACTAAGCAGAATCCCAAGGGGACTCAGATGCCATTTACGCCCCACATTATTTTCGGATGACAAGGAATTTAGTGCGGTCTCCTATATATCTATTACTACTCACTTCTGCATATCCCTTACATCTTATTGTGTGCCTTAGTTCTCTCCCTCTTATTACCTCATTCCTCCCCTTTTTTCCTGCTTCCCTCTATGCACCATTTTTCCCTCCCTCTACATCGTTTCCACATTTGCCTATTTTCCCCTTTGCTGTCCCCTTTCCCTCTGCATCGTTTATACTTTTTCCCCTCTTGCTGTCCCGTTAGTACCATGTCACACATTCCGACACACACTTGCCCATCCTTAACATGGCCATCTCCCCGATCCGTAGCCACTGCGCCTGCACCTCCCCATTCCTCCTGCGCCCACTTCCAAGATGGCCACCACAACTACATCTCGCTTACGCCGTCCCCACTCAGTGGCCGGATATCCCTGCATCTCTCCCCTCCAGCTAAGTTGCCTTTGATTACTCTCATGCGAAAAGTGTGGTCTAAAGTTAAGCAGGTGAGGGGAGTAGTGGGTATTTGTGAGCTTACTCTGCTTTGGAATAACTCTCTCCTCCCGGAGTTTCTTTCCATACCAGGCCTTCGGGTCTGGAGGGAGAAGGGTATCCTAAGGATAGGAGATTTAGTGGTTGATGGAGTTTTTAAAGCCTTTTCGGACATACAGAAGGAATTCATGTTGGCACGTACACATTTTTACCAATACCTACAGGTACGTCACGCATATGATGCCATGAGAAGGAGAGGAGGGAGGGAGACGGCGGTTCAGGTAGTCAAGTTGGATGCGGCTCAGAAGTATATACTTACAGGCTGTGATAAAAGGGGAATGATATCCATGCTGTATGCTATGTTATTGGATAAGTTTATGGTGCTCCTTCCGCTGTCCAGAATGAAGAAGTGGGAGTCTGACCTTGGGGACATTTCAAGTGACCTATGGAATGATGTATTGGAGGCGTTTCCGCTGGTTTCTCTCAGTGAGCAAGGGAAATTATCCCAACACTTTATTATTCATAGGGTGTACAAAACGCCAGTATTTTTACACTGCATCGGTGTAAGGTCTGATGCCTGTTGTCCGAGATGTGGGGTGGAACCGGCGGATCTGCTTCCTATGTTATGGAGTTGTAGCGTTATAGAGAGATACTGGGTAGAGGTGTTAGAGGTTATTCACCGGTGTATGAAGCTTAGAGTTGAAAAAGACCCCACAGTTTGTGTCTTGGGATATGTCTCCACTTTAGGAGCGGATGAATATAGTAAGACGGCGGTGGGTAGGCTATTATATGTGGCTAGGAAGCTTGTTGCTTTACACTGGATGCAGTCGTGTCCTCCAACCAAGGAAGAATTTGTAGCTAAAGTACATGATATGCTGGTTTGTGAGAAGGCAGTTTTCCTTAAGAGAGGTTGTCCCCAAAAATTTGAGAAACTGTGGGGTACTTGGCTACTTGCTCAACGCATTAGTATGTGATGGTAAAGGTAATATGTGTCATGTCAGGGGTGGTTGGGAGGTGAATCAGGGTTATTCTTGCAGTTTGTGTGTATTTTAAGTTTGTAATTGATGAAACTATGACTGTACACAATGAGTTGTTCCCAACAATTTATTTGCAATGTGTGATGGTCAAGCTGTATGACTGTTGTAATATCATCTTGATTCTCTGTCAATAAATAAAAAAAACTATCTGATTTAAAAAAAAAAAAAAAAACATATACAGGATGTCTAGACCAGCACCATTTATAACAGTGGCAGCCACGCGTCGTTTTGTGCTCCGTTTTGGACAAAACAATAAACCATGTACGGTTTTTGGAACAACATACCTGTGCTACCTTCCTGCAAGGGTATACTCACAGCAGACTTAAATTACATTAATATAACTCATTTTTGTAATTAATCTAATTCAGGTTTGCCCTGTGTAATTTCCTTTTGCTGGAAGAAATTTCGGCATCAACGCAGATGTAAACACCACATGGTTTTTTTGTGCCACATCCAAAAAGCAGCACCATAAAATCAATTTACCCAGACACGCCAATTATTGGGTATGACCTGTGTAAAAAGTGCTTGTTCATCAGAGGATTGTGTCTTTGAGCCGGAACCAAAAACCATCATTTCTATACTGCAGTCTGCTGTGTAAACGGGGATCTGCTGCTAAGAGATCACTTGTCCCCATACAGTGGAGGCGATTTTTGCATGTACATGTTTGGTGTTTGGTTCTTTCCCAATAATTGCCTGAAACACTGGTCCATGTAAAAAGACCTTAAAGGGAACCTGTCACCATGAAAATGCAATGTAAGCTATAGGCAGCATATTATAGAGCAGGAGGAGCTGAGCAGATTGATATATAGTTTTATGGGAAAAGATTCAGTAAAACTTGTATTTTATACATTTAATTTCCTGTTCATTCTGGGCTTTGAAGTCGGGGAGACGGTCCTATCAGTGATTGACAGCTACCTCTGTATACACAGTCATAGAGGGAAGGCTGTCAATTACTGATAGGACCGTCTCCCCGACTTCAAAGCCCAGAATGAGCAGGAATTTACATGGATGAAATACAAGTTACATTGACACTTTTCCCACAAAACTATATACAATCTGCTCAGCTCCTCCTGCTCTATAACATGCTGCCTGCAGCACTGATACCATTTTCAATGTGACATATTCCTTTTAACTCTGACAACCATTGGTTGGCTTTGTCTAAGGCTACATGCACATGACCGTATGTGTTTTGCGGTCCGCAAATTGCGGATCCGTTGTTCCGTTATTAGTTTCCGTTGTGCTTCCACATCCTTTCTGTGTTTCTGCAAATTACGTCCGTGTGTCTTCCGTTTTTTTTGCGGACCACAAAAACAACAGAAGGAGGAAATTGTGTAATTTTAATATCCCCACCCAGGATACTTGTATATAAGCTGGTCATCTGAGTGTTTGGTGGGCATTTTATAGGCTGTGTTTCCAGGTTACAGAGTGTCGTTGTATTCCTTGGCTTTGCTCGCGTCGTATTCTTGCAGTTTGGGTCTTGCTTTCACCATGGCAGATGACTCTGATGATGAGGTCCTACTGCACTGGCTTATTTCTCGGCGATTTGGACAGCAGTGCCTTCTGTTGGAAGAGGAACCGAGGAGAAGGAGGAGATTTTGGGTCCATCCCATTATTTCCCAGCGGTACAGGAAAGGACACTTCCATACACTCTACACTGATCTTTGTCAGCATCCGGAGAAGTTCTTTGAGTTCTGTCGGATGTCAGTGTCTACCTTTGATTGTCTGCTGTCGTCTCTACGTACCAATATGAGGCGCAGCATTTCTCCTGAGGAAAGGCTCATCGTCACGCTGAGGTAAGCAATGTGTTATTTATTGCTAACATTAATGTCCAGTGCTTCTGTCATTAGTAAAATGTTGTTTAAAGTGGGTGATGTTAGACAATGTGCTGATGTAAGCTGAAGTTACCATTGTTTGTTCCTTCTTTCTATGTGCCATTGTGTAGTTAATTTGTTATCTTTTTTTTCCTGCCAAATAACATGCAAAGATTGAAAGGTAGTGTTGTGTTTGCCACGTCATCATCGTGCTGATAGAGTACTCACATCATCCTGCGTTGTCCATACATTGTGCATGGAAATGGCATGACCACAGTAGTCGTAACAGAGCTTGTAGGACTACGGGCCACACACCCATTTTTGTTAAGTTTTTTTGTCAGAAGTGAAACTTTTAAAGTTGTGTTGTTAAAAAGGGACATTTAATTTTTTAACACAGTTTTTGTAAAAAACATTATAGGAAACATATTCATGATGACATAAATATGTTTGTTTAAATATATTCATTTCTACTGGTAACTCATTTGCATCCCTGCATTTTGAGTTTCTTTTGGGAACCTCAATGATTTCTCGGATCGTGCGTCACACTTGCCATGTCATCTGGCATCAACTCCGAGAGACGGTGATGCCACAGCCCAAGGCGGCGGATTGGGTTCCAATCGCTGAGGGCTTCAATCTTTCTGTGCAGTTTCCAAACTGCATCAGGGCAATGGATGGCAAGCACATTCGTGTGAAGAAGCCTCCTCACTCAGGGACCCGATTCTTCAATTATAAACAATATTTTTCGGTAGTGCTGATGGCTGTTGCTGAAAGTTACTACCAGTTTATAAGTATGTTGAGTGCGCCTTTGGAATACTCTCTGGCAAATGGAGGGTGTTTTTGTCATCCATACAGATGGATCCGGAGAATGCTACCCTGGTGATTCAAGCTTGTGTCGTTTTACACAACTTCACCAGGATTCACAAGGCTTCCTCTTCTGTTGACCTGGATGAATTTCCAACGTCATCAGGTTTGGGTTTGGATCTGACCCTGCATAGACGCCCTGCGACTGCAGGCATTGCAGTTCGGGAACTATATGCAGATTTCTTTTCCAGCCCAGAGGGGTCTGTGCCATGGCAAATGGATGCTATTCGTGGCGGGATTTGATTTCTTCTGGGCTTGTTAGTTTTTTTGTTATTTTCACAGATAGATTGTAGAATTTATTATGGTGTAGTTGAGTGTAGGGACTCGCAAGATAATGAGGACCCTTGACGTGGGCTTGCGGGCTGAGGTTTTGGCCCATTTACAAATTGAATGTTCAGATAATTAATAAACAAACTTTGCAAAGTGTGTTTTTGAAAAACATAATTCATCAATTTGCACTATGGACCCCAAAACCTTCTAATACCTCATTAGCAAATTACTACTTTGAAAAGTATGTTGATTATATTAAAATTATAGTACTTGAAGGATAATTTGTGTGTGTTTGTTTTTTGATAATGTGTAGAACTGTAATTTGGGGGAGAATCAATAACACAAGACAAGTGAGTTTTCAAATACTTCTTTGAAATATACTCCTAGCCCCCAAAACAAAAACATACATAAAAGCCATGTATGACATTATTTTTACTTTCATTTTATTGTATAATTAAAAAAATACAACTTTTATAAATAAGAGATCCCTGGTGAAGGATCCTGCTGCATATGAGGGTCCAGGACGTACTTGTCCTGGATCCTGAGCCACTGTTGGATAATGGGCAGGATAATTGGGTTGGGCCAAAGGCTGGTTTTGGCTTCGGGACATATACACATTTTGTGGTGGGCAAGATGGCCCTTGGCTGGGGGCTGGGGATTTTGTGACAACACCACTTGGCGCCTGACCTATTCGATTAGAGTATGTATGTCCCCCTGGTATGGGTGGCCATACATCTCTAACACCAGGGTCAGGGAATCCATGCATGTTGCCTGGTTCTCAACTGGGACCTGCTGCAATCATGGAGCCAGGCCCCTCATCAGAATTTCGTCCCGGCCTTCAGTCCTCTTCTGGACTAGGTACTGAATGACTTGAGAGTCAATAAGTTCTTGTGTAACTAGCCCAGAAGAAGCCTGAGGGGCAGCCCTCCTACGCCGAATCTGTGGCCTTTGGCTTTCTTCTGGGAGAACTTCAGCTGGCCTTGCAGGTTCAAACTACAAATTGGTGTGGTATTAAAAAGCAGGAAGTGCTCAACCCCATATGCAGTGGTGCATCTATACCGAGGGGGGGGGGGGGAGGGGGCAGATCCTGCACTTGTGGCCCGTTGCTAATGTCAATTCCCAGCAAAAATGCATACAATGGAGGATGCCTGCAGTGGACCACAAGAACCACAATGGACATCCTACACAGGATAGCAATTGTGTGTGTCATAAGCAGTCAAAATAACATAACAAAAACAAAGACAGGTGCACTCTGCGGTCTTACTAACCCTCGTACTGGTGTAAAATTGAGAATTAGCCAACATATCCTGCTTGGAGGACATGTCTGAGCCCGAGCACCGCGCCAAAGTTTCTCAAGTAGCTCGAGACCTAACGCTAAACCTACCTGGGCCGTATGGGCAATACCAGGAGCCAGTGGGCGAATTACAGGCGTGCAAGGTCCGACTCAAAGCAATCTCCCAGTAATCTCCAGCATGTGACCATGCATACAATGGGAGGAGGCAGAGAGCTCTGAGACCCACCCAAGACTGGCTGATATAGCCCGGGCCTCACATGTGCACCAGAATGCTGCCTGTGGATGGAAATAAAGGCGGTGCTCGGGCTCAGACATGTCCTCCAAGCAGGATATGTTGGCTAATTCTCAATTTTACACCAGTACGAGGGTTAGTAAGACCGCAGAGTGTACCTGTCTTTGTTTTTGTTATGTTATTTTGGCCTTGCAGGTTCCCCAGGCTGCTGCTCATGTTCTTCTGCGGTGGCTGTGTAGGACTGGGTTCTGGGGAAAACACAGCTGGGGTCTCTGCCCCTTCATCATCGGAATGCTGTGATTCCTCGAGGTCTGGATCATCAAGACTGTTCATAGTACTGTAGGTATAAAACATATGAAAATATATCTTAGACATTTTAAAAAACATTTAAAAAAAATATATAATCCTAGTATGTCAAACATAGTGCTGCATGTCCACAATAAGGTGAGCATGCACAGATTGCACAAGGGTTGTAAATAGGAATGTTCGCAATAAAACCTTTCTGGAAACATTATATAAACCAACAATTGTAGGACTGTTGATTAGGACACTGTGCAAACAGCAACGGAACATTTTGGAGGTAGCTGTGTGTTTGGAGCTGTCCAACACGAAAACTCGTTGACCCGTTTAGGAGCTAACCAAGTTCTGAAATTTGTGTCATGTATATAAATGGGAGAGGGCGCTTCATATTGCTTGGCATACTTTAACAAAAGTGATTTTGGGGCCTTTGCCACGGGTGGGTTGAAAGCCAACATTACAAGAGGCAAAATCCCGAAAACCACTAAAGTATAAAATAGCATGTGAAAAAAAGGTAAAGGTTTATTTTACACACATGTCAAGCGCATGTCCACTTCAACAGTCTACAAAGTCCCACACTTCAAAAAGGCCACTTTTTCAAAATGTATTATCCATATTCAGGGCATAAACACGTTCTGGAGTTACAAACATCGTTTACCCATGATTAGGCAATTGGGGCCACAAAAGGCACTAACTGTGCATCCTCTGTAAAAACATGATAATCTGATGAATAGACGACCGCCATCATATATTGCAGACCAAACCTGGAAGAAAGGTCTTCAATATATTATCATATTGCCCAATGTGTGTGTGTGTATATATATATATATATATATATATATATATATATATACACTTCCTAACATGATTTATTTTCATATATAAACTTACGGCCTCAAATCCATGACTGGCTTCAGAAAACGCAACTGCTTTGTGTACATCTAGTGGCGTTTTCGTGGGGCCCCATCATCACTTCTGCCCATCTCTGTCAGTTTGTGACAGAATTGGTCGCGGCAACTGTTCCATCTAGTTTTGGTTTTCTTTACTGTGAAAACATAAAACATTACAAAATAAATATAATTTCAAACCACAAATAAAATAAAAAAAAGTAACATCAAAAGAGGACAATAACCACATAACTTTCAAATGGGAGAATCCACAGCACATGGTACAGTAGGCCTTCGATCAATGACAGGCCACATCCTACAGTTCACACAGGTCCATGGGCAGGCCACAATAAATAAACGGCATACGCATGGCCCAGTATGAGTCAGGTCTGTATATACAGCTAATGCGTTTCTACATCATCTAGCAGGGATTATACTCTGCTCGTCGTTTATACACTGTCAACTGACCTGCCCAAACTACACACCAGCAAAACAATGTCCTGTCCAACCTGGCGAGGCAGGGGTGGGTATCAGCAGCATTTCAAAACTGACATGATCAGCAAACGCAACACAAAATACACAATAGGGCAATGTCGGACAGTACATGGTGGTACTGATGTGGAGCACTGGATACTAATGTTAGAGAATTGTATGAAGTATGAAAAGCTTTGGGGTACCCCTTTTATCAATAATATTTTATGGGAAGGGTACAGATGTCACCAGATCTATTCTAACAGGCCCACATGAGTCCGAAACCGCATAGTCCGCAGGCTGTGCAGACATTACTACTGTGGGCTGGAGCAAAGGTTGTGACATGCATTGAAACATTGGGGTGATGAGGAAATTGGAAGACAAATTCTATGACAAAACATGCACAGCTCACACCACATTTAAGGCTGTCCACAAAAGGGACATGAATATGAACTCATGCTACTAGTACGGCAATCATTTGGAACAACACAGGGCCAAGACACAAAACGACATCGATAGCACTAACCTAAATCCGCACGACCTCTGTGGTTGGCTAGATCCCATTCAGAAGGCCTCAAGAGTCTTGCCACTTCTTCCCATGAGCTGTCCTTTTTAATGCGGTCGTTGTACACACCGCTCCTTGTGTCCCACAGCACTGGCCGTTCCTGGACCAGGATTATACGTTTTTCGACATCCCAAAGGGGCATTATTTTGGCAAGTTGCACACAATCTCTCCTCACAAATCCTAACTGTTGGCAAACTGCCTTTGAACTTCCTGTCCAATAATTTTTTTTTTTTTAATAAAGCTTCAAGCCCTTGGACACAGGTGGCAACGGATCCGCAAAAAATACGGATGGCTTCCGTTGGGCATCCGCATTTTATGTGGACCTATTGACTTCAATGGATCCGCAAACCATGTTTTGCGGACAAGAATAGTACATGTTATATTTTTTTTGCAGCCAACGGAACGGAGCAACGGATGCGGACAGCATACGGAGTGCTGTCCGCATCTTTTGCGGACCCATTGAAGTGAATGGGTCTGCATCTAAGCCGCAAAAAATGCGGCTCGGATGCGGACCAAAACAACGGTCGTGTGCATGAGGCCTAAGGCAGCAGTTTACACTAGAGTTTTTTACATTAATGGTCATTACTTGGTTACATAATAGCTTATTATCGTATACGCAGTCCCTGCCATAACTACATGAAGTTACAGCTGAGCTCTGATTGGTAGATCTTTACTTAACCCACACTTGTTACATGTTACTTGGCGCCTGTTCCAAAGTTTTATCCCACAACCTCTACATTGCCTTTCCTTACCATTTCAATAGCGCTGACAGGCTACTGAATGTTGACACAGGCTGATGTGAGAGATCCTGCCCACCCCCTCCCCTTTCTAATCAGACCTGTTCTAATGCCCGCTGTGTACATACCTTTCCATCATCCGCTCTGTGAACACAGTGCCTGAAAGTTCTTTCTCAATACTGCCTTACCCCTCAGGCTTTTATGTTTGAGCCTGCAATGGACTCCAGGGACCTTGGAGTGGCATCGTACCCAACTTTAGGAGCCTGGGAAGGTCAGTTACTTTCTTTTCCATTCTTTCTACCTTAGGGCTCATGCACATGAACGTATTTTCTTTCCGCTTCCGTTCCGGGTTTTTTGCGGACCGTATGCGGAACCATTACCCTTCAATGGGGCTGTAGAAAATACAGAAGTTACTCCGTGTGCATTCCCTTTCCGTTTGTCCGAATGGTCGTTCCGCAAAAAGGTATTGCATGTCCTATTATTGTACGCAAATCACAGTCCGAGGCCCCATTCAAGTCAATGGGTCCACAAAAAAATACGGAATGCACATGGAACACATCCGTATGTCATCCGTATTTCATGGATCCATACTGTAGAAATGCTATGCCCAGCCCATATTGCTCATGTGTTTGGTGATTAATAAGTTACTGTTTCTGTATACGATCCGCAAAAAAACCCTGGATGAAATACGGAAACCATACGGATATGTTTTGTGCAATAACGGAACAGAAGAGGACTTAAATCAGAGAAAGAAAAAACTCAGATACGGAACAACGGACCCGTGAAAACCAGACCGCAAAACAACAACAGTCGTGTGCATGAGCCCTTATACTGTATATGTTAACTGCTGTACTGGAAAATGTGTTTCTTCTGTGTGCAGAAATCTAGGTACTGGTGGATATAGTAGATGCTGTTTTTTATATAGCACAAAAAATGTATAGTCTGTATTTTTTACAATGATTAGGCAAAGAAAAGTGAATGATTGTGTTTAGTGTTTTTTTTACTCTTTCCTAAAAAAAGGTCTGTGGCAATCTGAAACAATCTTTGTATGTGACACTTAAATTTTTTTTTTTTTTTTTTTAAGTAAGACTTAGTTCCGTTTTGGATAGATCCCCCACCCCATTCCTTATTGATTTATAAATATAGTCTGAGTCCATCATGCAGTTTCTCCAGCCAAAATCTGGCAGGTACATGAGCGCTTACTCAGTGGGACCTAAATTGGAATTGTCCAGACTTGATATTTACAGGTGACGCCAGTGACTGTCATGGGGGACATGTTGGAATTGAAGGTATCATGTAAACATGCTATCTAATGTTGGGTCCAAGCACAGCCCTGCACCACCGTGTGTTCTTGGAAAGCAGCCATCTAGAATTTTTGTTGCCAGTGCTAGTCAGTGGATGTGCCAGCAAGCTCTGTACAAAACTAGTAGTTTAGTAGGTTTCAAGTAGCTCAGGCATGTCTATGCGAGTACAGGCGTAGGGATACATTGCTAACTCTGCATAGCATTTTCCTGCTCATGACTGCGTCGGTAATGGAAGACACTTGTTCAGTTCATTTAGTTTATACACATATTGTGGCTAGGGCTTTTTAATGGAAACTGATTTTAAGAATTCTTAAGAGATCAGAAAATATTGAAAAAGGATGTCCTCTCGTCAGTCGGAAACTCTGGAAACATTGGGCTATGCAACAAGATATCAATCCAAAGCACAGAAACAAGTCCACTTCTGACTAGCTTACATTTTACAAAATTAGGCCTCATGCACACGACAGTATTTTTTCACGGTCCGCAAAATGGGGTTCCGTTGTTCCGTGATCCGCTTCCGTTTTTCTTTCCATGTGTCTTCCTTGATTTTTGGAGGATCACCAGACAAGAAAAGTGAAAAAAAAATCAAAGTCAAGTTTGCCTTGAAAATGATAGGAAAAAAACAGACACAGATCACGGACGCGGATGACAATCTTGTGTGCCTCCGTGTTTTTTCACTGACCCATTGACTTGAATGGGACCGCGAACCGTTGTCCGTGAAAAAAATAGGACAGGTCATATTTTTTTGATGGACTGGAAACAATGATCACCGATGCGGATGACAAACGGTGCATTTTCTGAGTTTTCAACGGACCCATTGAAAGTCAATGGGTCCGCAGAAAATCACGGAAAACGGAACAACGGACACGGAACCCAACAACGGTCGTGTGCACGAGGCCTTAAGGTTCTGGAGTCCCAGTGGCCTTTTTAAAGTCATAGCTTCAGGACTTTCAGGACCAGACATATCTGTCCCCTGACGCATCTATTTTAGCAACTAGTTGCATCCCTCATGTAATAATTCTGGAGCATCTATTTTTAAGGGCTTACGCACACTACTGTTGCCAAATCGCGGATTCCCAAAACACAGATACCTGCCGCGTGCATTCCGCATTTTGCAGAATGGAACTGCCGGCCCCTAATAGAACAGTTCTATCCTTGTCCATAATGCTGACAAAAATAGGACATGTTCTATTTTTTTGCAGGGCCGCGGAATGGCCATACGCATGCGGACAGCATCCTCCTCCGCCTGCAGCTCTGCCTCTAAGTGCACGGAGAACTTATTTCCATTACAAGACAGAATAATAATAAAGTACTAATTACTAAACTACCAATGATGAAAAGCTGATCATCAGGTGACACATACTGAGGGGCAATAAGTCTTGCAAAAGCCCTATTCACACTTGGTCAATGTAAGGGCTCATTCACACAACCGTATGAATGGGTTCACATCCGTTCCCCAATTTTGCGAAACGTGTGGAGGCCCATTCATTTCAATGGGGCCGCAAAAGATGTGGACAGCACACCGGGTGCTGTCTGCATACATTGCTCCATTCCATGGACCTGCAAAAAAGAATAGGCATTTCTATAATGAGCCGTTCCGAATATTTCGGTAATGCACACAGGCGGCATCCGTGATTCACAGACCGCAAAACACGTCGCAGTCGTCTAAATAAGCCCAAAATCAGCAACATGGAAGCTAAGCAGAAACCAGTATAAAGGAAAAATGTGCACCTTTTTCTGTGCTTTGGACCCACTCTTGGTTTGGCTTACAAATGCTAAAATAATGCCAGCTTCTGTCCAAACTACCCAAATCTGAATAAGGGGTGAGTGGGAGCCTGGAGAGTTATTTTAAAGGGAACCTGTCTGCAGATTCACATGTAGCCCTAACCACAGGCAGCATTCGAAGTCGATTCGCATAAAACTTTGTTGTAATACTGTACGGAGCAGGAACTTCATACAGTATTAGAATGTAGTGGCTCCGATGAGCCGAAGTTATTACATCGCGAAGTCTCGAGAGACTTTGTGTAATAACTTTGTGAATTATTTATTACTGTAAAAAACCTTGATACCAAACTCTGGTTCGGTTCCAAGTGGTACCTTGGAACCGAACCAAAGGCTGAGTCATGTGTCTGATCACGTGACTCTCCATAAGCGGCCATTTTGTGGACAGCACAGAAGATTTGCCAAACAAGGAGACATGGGAATATAGAAAGCGGTACAGAATATCAACAAAGGCTATATTAGTAAGTGCCATATAACCATCTTACATATCCATTGGTTAACTGTAGAAAAACAGACTAGTAATTACCCAGAAATGTAACATTATCCTAGCCAGAGTGGCCAGTGGGGAAGATGAAATGATCAATATGATATTTGCTCATTCGACTATTACTTGAGCACACAATCACTGCCAGGGGCTAACCGTTATTTAGGAGAATGTATTGATTTAGAAAAAGTTTAGTGATTGATAAAAAAAAATTGAATATATAATATTATTTCCCTACTACTCACTGTAATGTATGATAATGTAGCTGTGTGCTCTTCAGAAGCAAATAGGAGACAATAGGCCTTATTTCCATCACTATGCAGCAGCCATGCATGTTTTCATCACTTCTTATCTCTTTACATTCCCATTAATTGCTTCTCTCCCTCCTTTTTTTTTTTCATTGCTTTTAATCATTGTATTATCTTGTGTCTACAGGCTGCACAGTTTGGCCTTTCCCAGAATCCACACTTGCAGAAAATCCACTTTATCACTTAAATAGGCAGCATATGCAAACAGTGTTTCCTGCATTTGACACTTAACCCCCTGAAGTCTGTGACTGCAGCACAGAACTACAAAACTAAAACTCCTAAATATACAAAAAGTTCTACTATTGGCTCTCCAACACCATATTCAAACATTACTCTTTAACCCCTTAAGGACCCCCGCCGTACATGTACGGCGCTGGTGGACGTCACTTAACCACCTCAGCCCCCCTTGCTTAAACACCCTTAATGACCAGGCCACTTTTTACACTTCTGACCTACACTACTTTAACCGTTTATTGCTCGGTCATGCAACTTACCACCCAAATGAATTTTACCTCCTTTTCTTCTCACTAATAGAGCTTTCATTTGGTGGTATTTCATTGCTGCTGACATTTTTACTTTTTTTGTTATTAATCGAAATTTAACGATTTTTTTGCAAAAAAATGACATTTTTAACTTTCAGTTGTAAAATTTTGCAAAAAAAAACGACATCCATATATAAATTTTTCTCTAAATTTATTGTTCTACATGTCTTTGATAAAAAAAAAAATGTTTGGGTAAAAAAAAAAATGGTTTGGGTAAAAGTTATAGCGTTTACAAACTATGGTACAAAAATGTGAATTTCCGCTTTTTGAAGCAGCTCTGACTTTCTGAGCACCTGTCATGTTTCCTGAGGTTCTACAATGGCCAGACAGTACAAACACCCCACAAATGACCCCATTTCGGAAAGTAGACACCCTAAGGTATTCGCTGATGGGCATAGTGAGTTCATAGAACTTTTTATTTTTTGTCACAAGTTAGCGGAAAATGATGATTTATTGTTTTTTTTCTTACAAAGTCTCATATTCCACTAACTTGTGACAAAAAATAAAAACTTCTATGAACTCACTATGCCCATCAGCGAATACCTTGGGGTGTCTTCTTTCCAAAATGGGGTCACTTGTGGGGTAGTTATACTGCCCTGGGATTCTAGGGGCCCTAATGTGTGGTAAGTAGTTTGAAATCAAAATGTGTAAAAAATGGCCGGTGAAATCCGAAAGGTGCTCTTTGGAATGTGGGCCCCTTTGCCCACCTAGGCTGCAAAAAAGTGTCACACATCTGGTATCCCCGTACTCAGGAGAAGTTGGTCAATGTGTTTTGGGGTGTCATTTTACATATACCCATGCTGGGTGAGAGAAATATCTTGGCAAAAGACAACTTTTCCCATTTTTTTATACAAAGTTGGCATTTGACCAAGATATTTATCTCACCCAGCATGGGTATATGTAAAATGACACCCCAAAACACATTGCCCAACTTCTCCTCAGTACGGGGATACCAGATGTGTGACACTTTTTTGCAGCCTAGGTGGGCAAAGGGGCCCACATTCCAAAGAGCACCTTTCGGATTTCACCGGCCATTTTTTACAGATTTTGATTTCAAACCACTTCTCACGCATTCGGCCCCTAAAATGCCAGGGCAGTATAACTACCCCACAAGTGACCCCATTTTGGAAAGAAGACACCCCAAGGTATTTCGTGATGGGCATAGTGAGTTCATGGAAGTTTTTATTTTTTGTCACAAGTTAGTGGAATATGAGACTTTGTAAGGAAAAAAAAAATCATCATTTTCCGCTAACTTGTGACAAAAAATTAAAAATTCTAGGAACTCGCCATGCCCCTCACGGAATACCTTGGGGTGTCTTCTTTCAAAAATGGGGTCACTTGTGGGGTAGTTATACTGCCCTGGCATTCTAGGGGCCCTAATGTGTGGTAAGTAGGTAAATGACCTGTGAAATCCGAAAGGTGCTCTTTGGAATGTGGGCCCCTTTGCCCACCTAGGCTGCAAAAAAGTGTCACACATGTGGTATTGCCGTACTCAGGAGAAGTTGGGCAATGTGTTTTGGGGTGTCATTTTACATATACCCATGCTGGGTGAGAGAAATATCTTGGCAAAAGACAACTTTTCCCATTTTTTTATACAAAGTTGGCATTTGACCAAGATATTTATCTCACCCAGCATGGGTATATGTAAAATGACACCCCAAAACACATTGCCCAACTTCTCCTGAGTACGGCAATACCACATGTGTGACACTTTTTTGCAGCCTAGGTGGGCAAAGGGGCCCACATTCCAAAGAGCACCTTTCGGATTTCACAGGTCATTTTTTACAGATTTTGATTTCAAACTACTTACCACACATTAGGGCCCCTAGAATGCCAGGGCAGTATAACTACCCCACAAGTGACCCCATTTTGGAAAGAAGACACCCCAAGGTATTCCGTGAGGGGCATGGCGAGTTCCTAGAATTTATAATTTTTTTGTCACAAGTTAGCGGAAAATGATGATTTTTTTTTATTTATTTTTTTCTTACAAAGTCTCATATTCCACTAACTTGTGACAAAAAATAAAAACTTCCATGAACTCACTATGCCCATCACGAAATACCTTGGGGTGTCTTCTTTCCAAAATGGGGTCCCTTGTGGGGTAGTTATACTGCCCTGGCATTTTAGGGGCCCAAATGCGTGCGAAGTAGTTTGAAATCAAAATCTGTAAAAAATGGCCGGTGAAATCCGAAAGGTGCTCTTTGGAATGTGGGCCCCTTTGCCCACCTAGGCTGCAAAAAAGTGTCACACATGTGGTATTGCCGTACTCAGGAGAAGTTGGGCAATGTGTTTTGGGGTGTCATTTTACATATACCCATGCTGGGTGAGATAAATATCTTGGTCAAATGCCAACTTTGTATAAAAAAATGGGAAAAGTTGTCTTTTGCCAAGATATTTCTCTCACCCAGCATGGGTATATGTAAAATGACACCCCAAAACACATTGCCCAACTTCTCCTGAGTATGGCAATATTACATGTGTGACACTTTTTTGCAGCCTAGGTGAGCAAAGGGGCCCACATTCCAAAGAGCACCTTTAGGATTTCACCGGCCATTTTTTACAGATTCTGATTTCAAACTACTTACCACACATTAGGACCCCTACAATGCCAGGGCAGTATAACTACCACACAAGTGACCCCATTTTGGAAAGAAGACATCCAAAGGTATTTCGTGATGGGTATAGTGAGTTCATGGAAGTTTTTATTTTTTGTCACAAGTTAGTGGAATATGAGACTTTGTAAAAAAAAAAAAAAAAAACATAATTTTGCGCTAACTTGTGACAAAAAATAAAAAATTCTAGGAACTCGCCATGCCCCTCACGGAATACCTTGGGGTGTCTTCTTTCCAAAATGGGGTCACTTGTTGGGTAGTTATACTGCCCTGGCATTCTAGGGGCCCTAATGTGTGGTAAGTAGTTTGAAATAAAAATCTGTAAAAAATCGCCGGTGAAATCCTAAAGGTGCTCTTTGGAATGTGGGCCCCTTTGCCCACCTAGGCTGCAAAAAAGTGTCACACATGTGGTATTGCCGTACTCAGGAGAAGTTGGGCAATGTGTTTTGGGGTGTCATTTTACATATACCCATGCTGGGTGAGAGAAATATCTCGGCAAAAGACAACTTTTTCCATTTTTTTATACAAAGTTGGCATTTGACCAAGATATTTCTCTCACCCAGCATGGGTATATGTAAAATGACACCCCAAAACACATTCCCCAACTTCTCCTGAGTATGGCGATACCACATGTGTGACACTTTTTTGCAGCCTAGATGCACAAAGGTGCCCAAATTCCTTTTAGGAGGGCATTTTTAGACATTTGGATCCCAGACTTCTTCTCACGCTTTAGGGCCCCTAAAAAGCCAGGGCAGTATAAATACCCCACATGTGACCCCATTTTGGAAAGAAGACACCCCAAGGTATTCAATGAGGGGCATGGCGAGTTCATAGAAAAAAATTTGCCACAAGTTAGCGGAAATTGATTTTTTGGGGTTTTTTCTCACAAAGTCTCCCTTTCCGCTAACTTGAGACAAAAATTTCAATCTTTCATGGACTCAATATGCCCCTCAGCGAATACCTTGGGGTGTCTTCTTTCCAAAATGGTGTTATTTGTGGGGTGTTTGTACTGCCCTGGCATTTGAGGGTCTCCGCAATCATTACATGTATGGCCAGCATTAGGAGTTTCTGCTATTCTCCTTATATTGAGCATACGGGTAATGAGATTTATTTTTTTCCATTCAGCCTCTGGGCTGAAAGAAAAAATGAACGGCACAGATTTCTTCATTCGCATCAATCAATGTGGATGAAAAAATCTCTGCCAAAAAAAAAAAAGGAGGGGAAAGGTGTCTGACAGGACATAGGAGCTCTGCCCAAAATCCATACCCACTTAGCCCGTATGCCCTGGCAAACCAGATTTCTCCATTCACATCAATCGATGTGGATGAATAAATCATTGCCGGGATTTTTTTTATTTTTTATATACAGTACAGACTAAAAGTTTGGACACACCTTCTCATTCAAAGAGTTTTCTTTATTTTCATGACTATGAAAATTGTAGATTCACACTAAAGGCATCAAAACTATGAATTAACACGTGGAATTATATACATAACAAACAAGTGTGAAACAACTGAAAATATGTCATATTCTAGGTTCTTCAAAGTAGCCACCTTTTGCTTTGATTACTGCTTTGCACATTCTTGGCATTCTCTCGATGAGCTTCAAGAGGTAGTCCTCTGAAATGGTTTTCACTTCACAGGTGTGCCCTGTCAGGTTTAATAAGTGGGATTTCTTGCCTTATAAATGGGCTTGGGACCATCAGTTGCGTTGAGGAGAAGTCAGGTGGATACACAGCTGATAGTCCTACTGAATAGACTGTTAGAATTTGTATTATGGCAAGAAAAAAGAAGCTAAGTAAAGAAAAACAAGTGGCCATCATTACTTTAAGAAATTAAGGTCAGTCAGTCAGCCGAAAAATTGGGATAACTTTGAAAGTAAGGGCTATTTGACCATGAAGGAGAGTGATGGGGTGCTGCGCCAGATGACCTGGCCTCCACAGTCACCGGACCTGAACCCAATCGAGATGGTTTGGGGTGAGCTGGACCGCAGAATGAAGGCAAAACGGCCAACAAGTGCTAAGCATCTCTGGGAACTCCTTCAAGACTGTTGGAAGACCATTTCAGGGGACTACCTCTTGAAGCTCATCAAGAGAATGCCAAGAGTGTGCAAAGCAGTAATCAAAGCAAAAGGTGGCTACTTTGAAGAACCTAGAATATGACATATTTTCAGTTGTTTCACACTTGTTTGTTATGTATATAATTCCACATGTGTTAATTCATAGTTTTGATGCCTTCATAGTCATGAAAATAAAGAAAACTCTTTGAATGAGAAGGTGTGTCCAAACTTTTGGTCTGTACTGTATATACAAAGTGTTTGCCAAAGTATATGAACACCGCCGCCTCCTCAGCTCATATGCCTCGGCAAACGTATCTTTTACTGCAGAGGAGAAATCTCGTCTTGCAGCGCCGCATACACCGACTTGTGTGTAATCTGACAGCAGCGCAATGCTTCTGTCAGAATGCACATCAGTGCTGCAGCTAGTCGATCGGTTGGTCCACCTGGAAGGTAAAAAAAACTAAACAAAAAAGAAAAAACCAGGCCGCAACGCAATAAATTTTATTAACTTTATAATAACTTTTGAACAGAACATATAAACTTTTTTTAACTTTTTGAACTGAAAGTTCACTTTTTTGCTTACTGGTGTTTTTTTTTTTGTTTTGTTTTTGTTTGTTTTTTACCTTTTATAGGACAAACCTCTCCTTCCCCATGGGACAATGTGCAAAGCGCAAATCGCCCAAAGATGTGGCGAAGTACATTATGCACTTTATCCCAGGTGAAAGGAGAGGTTTGCAGCAGCTGTGAGTAAAAGGGTCCTAATAGCCCTGTGTGCCTGTTCTGTGAGATGCAATCCCTATGCTAAGTGTACCTGTGTGTGGTACTTCCGGAAACACTCTCCAAAGCATAGGGCAGGGTGGTCAGGGCAGTCAGGACAGAAATAGCGGGTGTCACGCCTTATTCCACTCCTGCTACAGACACAACATCTTTTTCGGGGTGACGGTTGGGTTGAGGCATCGGCAACGACACTGGGGAAATGTCGCTCGTGTAGACGGCTAACTACACTGGTGTATGGGGCCACGGAACCTTCTGGATACAGGAGGTTCTCGATGATCTCTTCCTGAAATTTGAGGAAGGATCGTGTTCTCCCAGCCTTACTGTAGAGAACAAAACTATTATATGCAGCCAATTGAATTAAATATACAGACACCTTCTTATACCAGCGTCTGGTGCGTTGGGAAACTAAATACGGAGACAACATCTGGTCATTGAAGTCCACCCCTCCCATGAGCAAATTATAGTCGTGGACACAGAGGGACTTTTCAATGACACGGGTTGCTCGCTCAATTTGTATTGTCGTGTCTGCGTGAATGGAGGAGAGCATGTAAACGTCACGCTTGTCTCTCCATTTCACCGCGAGCAGTTCTTCGTTACACAAGGCAGCCCTCTTCCCCCTTGCAAGACGGGTGGTAACGAGCCGTTGGGGGAAGCCCACGCGACTAGTTCGCGCGGTGCCACAGCAGCCAATCTGTTTTAGGAACAAATGCCTGAAGAGGGGCACACTTGTGTAGAAATTGTCCACATAAAGATGGTACCCCTTGCCAAATAAGGGTGACACCAAGTCCCAGACTGTCTTCCCACTGCTCCCCAGGTAGTCAGGGCAACCGACCGGCTCCAGGGTCTGATCTTTTCCCTCATAGATCCGAAATTTGTGGGTATAGCCTGTGGCCCTTTCACAGAGCTTATACAATTTGACCCCATACCGGGTGAGCTTGCTTGGGATGTATTGTTTGAAGCCAAGGCGCCCGGTAAAATGTATTAGGGACTTGTCTACGCAGATGTTTTGCTCAGGGGTATACAAATCTGCAAATTTCTGGTTGAAGTGGTCTATGAGGGGCCGAATTTTGTGGAGCCGGTCAAAAGCTGGGTGGCCTCTGGGACGGGAGGTGGTGTTGTCGCTAAAGTGCAGGAAATACAGGATGGCCTCAAATCGTGCCCTGGACACAGCAGCAGAGAACATGGGCATGTGATGAATCGGGTTCGTGGACCAATATGACCGCAATTCATGCTTTTTGGTTAGACCCATGTTCAGGAGAAGGCCCAGAAATTTTTTTAATTCGGAAACTTGGACTGGTTTCCACCGGAAAGGCTGGGCATAAAAGCTTCCCGGGTTGGCGGATATAAATTGAGTGGCATACCGATTTGTTTCTGCCACGACTAAGTCCAAGAGCTCCGCAGTCAAGAACAGCTCAAAAAATCCCAGGGCCGAACCGATCTGAGCTGTCTCAACCCGAACTCCAGACTGGGCGGTGAAAGGGGGAACAAATGGTGCGGCTGAAGTTGGGGACTGCCAATCAGGATTTGCCAGCACCTCAGGGACTCTAGGGGGTCTACGGGCCTGTCTGTGCGGTGGCTGCGACGGGGTAACTATTGCACGTGCCACCGTACCAGCTTCAACTGCCCTTCTGGTGCTCGCCACTTCACCATGTTGTACGGCAGTGCTGGTACTAGGTCCAGGGAGGGCTGCGCTGCTGGTGTATGCCTCACCACATGATCCGACAGCGCCAGCCCCACTCTGCTGCTCTTGAAGCGGATCCTGCACAACCTGTGGTCTAGCGACACGGGGCCGGGTACGCCTGGTGCTATCAGGGACCTCAACCTCCTCGTCCGAACTTTGGGTCAGACTGCCGCTGCTTTCTACAGGTTCATATTCTGACCCGCTAGATTCGTCAGATGAGGGTTCCCATTCCTCATTCGACTGGGTCAGAATCCTGTAGGCCTCTTCAGAAGAATACCCCCTGTTTGACATTTGGACTACTAAATTTAGGGGTATTCCCTGAGACTACCCAAGAAAAAAAGCAAGCCTGTCTTACAAAGGGGAGGCTAGCGAAGTACCGGAGGCCACTGCGATTGATAAAAAATATCAAAACAGATTTTTTTATCGCCGCAACGCTTGGAAAGTGATTGTGCAGTGATCAAAAAAATATTTTTTTTTGGTCACTGCGGCAGGGCGGGCGTGGGTGAACGCACGTGTGGGCGACCAATCAGGCCTGATCGGGAAAACACTGCGTTTTGGGTGGAGGGCGAGCTAAGGTGACACTAATACAATTATAGATCTGACTGTGATCAGTTTTGATCACTTACAGATACTATAAAAGTACAAATGCTGATTAGCGATACTGCGGTGCGGTGGGCTGGGCGCTAACTGACGCTAAACTACCTAACCAAGGGACCTAAACTATCCTAAAACCTATCAGTCAATACCAGTGGAAAAAAAAAAGTGACAGTTTACACTGATCACTTTTTTCCTTTCACTAGGTGATTGACAGGGGCGATCAAGGGGTTAATTGGGGTGATGGAGGGTGATCTGGGGCTAAGTGAAGTGTTTGGTGCTACTCACTGTGATGTCTGCTCCTCTGCTGGAACCAACTGACAAAAAGGACCAGCAGAGGAGCAGAGAAGCCATTTAACACATCATATTTACAAATATAATGTGTTAACTGGCTTCTGATTTGATTTTTTGAAAATCGCCAACCTGCCAGCAACGATCATTGGCTGGCAGGGTGGTGACGAAATACTCCTTTAACTTTTGCGGGCCCACGATGCGCATGCGCGGGCCGGCTTTGAGCGAAATCTCGTGTCTCGCGAGATGGCGCATATATGCGTGACTGTGCGCAGAGCTGCCGCCTCCGGAACGCGATCCTGCATTAGGCGGTCCGGAGGCGGTTAAAGGGGTTGTCCTCTTTTTTTTTTTTGATTAAATTTTTTATTGAGTTTTTCAAATGAGTAGATAAAAATGCGATACAAAAGGTAACAAATTGCAATGTCATGCAATGCCTTATACATTGTAGAGTAATCTCCAGACAAAGGAGGTAACAAGGTATAATTTCATGAGCGGGAAAAAAAAATCACATTGTTTACTTAAGCAAAGAAGGCTATATGAATCTAGGCCTAATAAACATGTACATAACAAAAAAGAAAGGGAAAAAACAAACATAGGGGAGCACAGAACAGTAGGACACAAACAAAGAGGAAAGGCATAGGGGAAGGAGAGGGTAGGGGAATGCGGGATTATAGACTGGCATTACGGAACTCATCTGATCCTCGGAAAGTTTCCCAAGGGCCCCAGGTTTGAACGAATCGAGAGGTGTCCTGAGGAGAAACGCAGATGAGATCTTCCATCCGCTGATGTAGGGCAATTTCTTCAAACCATTCCTCCGGGGAGGGAGGCGTAGGTGACTTCCAATGGCGAGGGACGACCGTTTTAGCAGCCTGTAACATATACTTAAGGAGCGAAACCTTAAAAGCAGGGATGGTCAGATCGAAGATAAACAACAAAAGTGCTTCAGGAGCGTTGGGAATGGCTATTCCCGTCACTACCCGCACAATACGGTGCACAAAGTTCCAGTAAGGTTGCAGGATGGTGCAATTCCACCAAATGTGTAGCAAGGTGCCTTCGTCAGTACAGCACCTCCAACAGCGATCCGAAGCAGATGGAAACCATCTGTGGAGCACAGACGGCACTCTGTACCACCTGGAAAGGACTTTATAATTCATCTCCTGCGCCTTAGTGGAAATTACTGCTTTATGAGAAAGAAGAAAAGCCCGTTTCCATTGAGATGGGGTGAGGTCATTCCCCAGATCACGATTCCAGGCGTGGCAGAAGGAGGGGAGCTGGTCAGAGGTCTGGAGAACAAGCAAGTTGTAAATGGTGGAAATGTCCCTGAAGACAGCAGAGGGGGCAAGACACATTTGTTCAGACACCGTAAGGCTCCTGCGTAAAGTGTGGGTGGCACGTATAGAGGAGTAAAAATGTTGGAGTTGTACGTATTCAAAGTTATGCCTGGGGCGTATTAGAGAGGGCTCCATCAATTGATTTAAGTGCTTCAATCCCGCGGTAGTGAGGACATCACAGAACCGAAGGGGGCGCAATTTAGTAGCAGTGAGGAAGGGTTTCGAAGATTGTCCTGGGCGAAATGCTGGGTTATCAGTGATCGGCGTTAGAGGGCCAGACGTATCAATGAGGAGTGTACGCCGATTAATGGACGCAATTGACGCGAAAGTGTGATTGGCTGTGAAGGACAGTGGGGGGATTTTAAAACCCGGCTTGCCTGCTAACCATGGAAGGACCGTGAGCGCGTATGAGGAAGAGGCGCGTGCAATATTGACCCACGTTTTACTGGAATCTGAACGCAACATGTCCAAAAGTCTGGCGTATACCGCGGAGTAGTGATATAGTTTACAATCTGGCAAACCAACACCCCCAAGTTCTTTAGACCGGGTCAGAACCTCCCATTTTATTTGCGGCCTACCAGGGGCCCACACAAAACACGTGAAACAGCGTCTGAGTTGTGACCAAAAATTGAGCGGTAATCGGATGGGTATGGTTTGCAAGAGGTAAAGCAGCTTGGGCAGTAGGTTCATTTTCAAAATGCTGACCCTGCCGAACCAAGAGAAGTCTCGGCGGTGCCATGCATCTAGGTCTTTCTGGAAGCTTCGTAGAAGTGGGGCAAAGTTTAACTTGAAAAGGGCGGGTAGCTCCGTCGAGATTTTAACCCCAAGATATTTAATCCCCGCCGATGGCCACTTGAATGGGAACGTAGATTTAAGCGATGAGACTAGTGTTTGAGGTAAGGATATATTCAGTGCCTCTGATTTGGTCATGTTGATTTTAAAATTTGTCCATTTACCAAAGAGTGCGATCTCTCGCAGAAGGGACGGGAGGGCGATATGGGGGTTAGTGATATATAGCAAGAGGTCATCCGCAAAGGCCGCGCATTTATGTTCCACATCGCCAATCGTGACCCCTGAGATGTCTGGGTTAGCACGGATCGCGGAGAGGAGGTGCTCCATTACTAGAACGTACAGAAGAGGAGACAGGGGACATCCCTGGCGCGTGCCATTGCGGATGAGAAGGGGCGGAGAAAGGGCACCATTGATTCTAATTCTGGCCGAGGGCTGATGGTAGAGACTCAGTATTTTTCCCAAAAAGATTTGGCCCAAACCCAGTTTAGACAGGACAGATCGAAGAGAGTGCCAAGATATACGATCGAAGGCTTTCTCCGCGTCTAAGGACAAAATCATAAGAGGGGTGTTGGAGACTTTTGCGTGGTGTATAATGTCCAAGGTCCGGAGAGTGTTGTCGCGAGCCTCCCTTCTCGGGACAAAACCCACCTGGTCGTTGTGTATTAGAGAGGGCAAGAAAGCGTTCAATCTATTAGGTAATAATTTGGCGTATATTTTTAAATCTACGTTCAACAAAGAGATGGGACAGTAACTAGCACACAAATGGGGATCTTTGTCATGCTTAGGGATAACCGCGATGTGGGCCATAGTGGATTGGGGGGGAAAGGGGTCTTGGGGAGACACCGCATTGAAGACCTTCACCAGAAAGGGAGCAAGGATGGTGGAGAAAGATTTAAAGAAGCCAGCGGTGAACCCATCAGGGCCCGGACTCTTACTGCCCGGAAGGGTCGCGATCACTTCCTTTAGTTCCCCTTCTGAAAAAGGCGTCTCCAAGGTAGTAGCCTGTTCGGTGGATAATTTAGGACAATCGCTCAACGGGTAGGGAGAATCGTCGGATTCCCTAGCAGAAAGGTCAGGAAGATTGTACAAGTCAGTATAAAAGGACTGGAAGGACGAGGTAATCTCCTCTGTCGTGTGCAATAATTGGTCCCGAGAGTTTTTGACCGCTGGGATATGGGAAGCAGCAATATGACCCCTAAGTGCCCTAGCCAACAAGCGGCCACACTTATTACCGTATTCGTAGAACTTACTGTGACATTTTTGAACTATTCGCTTGTAGGAAGAGTCCAGTAACAGACGCGCGTCCATTCGTGCACTATGGAGGTCTCTGAGCACCGGTAGAGAGAGGGCACGCCTGTGGGCTAGTTCCAAGGAAGCCACTTTCTGCAAAGCAGCCCTGAGTGAGGCAGCTTTTTCTTTTTTAAGGCGCGAGCCATGTTTAATGAGGATCCCCCTGAGAACACATTTAAGGGCTTCCCATTGCATAGGGAGGGGCGTGGGGTCCGAGGCATGATCAGACATGAAATTAACAACAGTGTCAGTGAGATCTTGTGTGCATACAGCGTCGAGGAGGAGAGACTCATTCAGACGCCATGTCCATTCACTTTTAGTTAAGAACGGGAGGGTGAGGGAGCAATACACCGGGGCATGGTCAGACCACAAAATACTGCCAATGGAGGTGGAGTCCAACCATGACAGGGCGGACTGCTGGATTAAAATGTGGTCTATTCTACTATAAGAAGAGTGCGGGGCCGAAAAAAATGTGTAGTCTTTGTCCGAGGGATGTTGCAAACGCCACGGGTCAAGCAGTTGCAGTTGCAGCAGTGCTCTTTTCACTTTCTTAATAGCTGTATAGGAAAGGGTTGCCCGTCCCGAGGAGTTATCAAGCATGGGGTCAAAGGTGAGATTAAAATCCCCGCTAAAAATGACCGTTCCGCGAATTAGGGGGAGGGCCTTGTCCACTAAGTCAATTAGGAATGCAACCTGATTTTGGTTTGGGGCATAGGCGTTAATAATTGTGAATTCCCGTCCTCCCATCAGGAGCGTGAGAATAATATAACGAGCTCCGGGGTCAATGACACAGCCCAGCACCTGGTGAGGGAGAGATTTATGTATCGCTATGGCGACACCTTTTGACTTAGTGTCTGGATTATCTGCAAAGTGCCAGGAGGTGTAATATTTATTACGAATGGCAGGAGCCTTACCGTGCCTGAAGTGAGTCTCCTGGAAGCATACGATCTGGGCCCTTTGTCGATGGAGATGATAGAGCACCTGGGATCTCTTTTCTGGGGAATTAAAGCCCTTCACATTAAACGATGCCAGTTTGAGTGACGTCATACCTGTGACAGGGGGAGGGGAAACACGCAAGGAAAGGACACTAGGGTTAAGGATAAGGAGGGGAAGAAAAATCGACAAACAGTAGGAGAAAAAAAAAAAAAAAAAAGGGGAGTTAACTATCAGGGTCCAAGAGACCAAAGGAGGCAGTCACTAGGGAGCTGAGATTCCCCAGGGGGTGCCTCAAACTACGAGGGAAAGGTGACAGCTTAGGAAGAGCAAGCCAGCCACATTTCCTGACATGAAAACAGTGAACCAACAATAAGTCCCGCCATCCAGACGGGGTCTAGAAGAGAGAAACGAACATGGTTAAACGTGGAGCAAAAGTGTCCAAGACCATTAAACCAACAAAAGCCGCCTAGGGGTAGTCATTCAGACGGCCCGGCCAGTATGATGTCTTCAATGGCAGCCCACCTGCAAAACAATGTAAATACAGTTCCTAAAACAGAAGGAGGAAACAAGGTTAAGCATTATAAGTGCCAATGAGAAGCGAGCACGGGGCTCCAAAAGGGCGTTCAAGTGTCCCAGTCAGCTGAGAATCTCCGGCGACGGTTCATAGGACGCCGTCTTCTTTGCCCAGATGGGGGCATTGTGGACGCTATAGGTAGACCAGATCTGTCGGGCTCAGGTGAACGGGGACGACCCAGTTGGGCGGGTTTAGGGTTCAGTATGGTGGGCCAAGGGCCAATAGTGACAGGCGGCAAGTCCAGAGCCAACAAGAAGTCCGGCAAGTCCTCTGGATTATGCAGAACCACTGCTTGTTTCCTGGGTCCAGCAAAGAGGGCAAATGGATAGCCCCATCTGTAGGGGATTTTGCGTTCCCTCAGGAGATCCAGTAAGGGTCGGAGCGCAGCCCTCTGTGCGAGAGTGTGGCGAGAGAGGTCCTGTAGCAGTTGCAGGGAGGAACCTTCGTAGGATAGAGGCAACAACTGACGTGCGTAGTTCAAGATCCGTTCTTTAAGAGCATAGAAGTGAACTCTGCAGATAACATCTCTCGGCCTAGAGCTATCTGGATTGGGAGGTCTGAGAGCTCTGTGTACTCGATCAATTTCAATGTGGGTGCCCGGCGGCCGTCCCAGGATTTTATTGAACAGTCCGACCAAAGTGGGCATGAGATCAGGTGTCGTGACAGATTCAGAGAGGCCACGGATACGCACATTATTGCGTCGGTTGCGGTTCTCAATATCATCTAGGTGGTAATGAAGCGCATTGAGTTGTTCGCTATGAGAGTGTACCGCATCTTGGAGAGTAGACACTGTAGCTGATAGGGCCTCATGATCACGGACCATGGAGTCGATTTTAGAGTCCAGTACTTTCATGTCAGAGCGGACCTGAGAGAATTCTTGACGGCATTCTTGCAGTATGTTAGTAGCAAAAGCTGATAAGTCCTCTTTAGAAGGTAATGTGCTAATAAGAGTACGCAAGTCCGCCAGCGATGGAGGCCTGGTTTCCTCACTATGCTTGACCGGTGATGCTGATGGTTGCACGCCTAGAGGGGCAGGGGATGCAGCGTGTGAAGCGGGTCGAGCACTGGCCGAGGGACTGTTTGCGGTCACCTGCGGTTCCAGGTGTTGATGGCGCGGACTGTCCCACGATGATCCAGAAGACCAGTGTGGTGAGGCGGCTAAGGAGTTCACTGGAGAGCGGGATGGGATGCGGAATGTATCTAGAACCCCCTGATGAGTGACCTCTGGGCCGGGAGGAGTAAGGGGCAATTGATGTGTCAGCCCATTGAATAGTCCCATCACAGGAGGGGTTGCAGCTGCTGGCAAGCCTGATAGCGCGGGGCCCGTTCCATTGTGAGTGGGCTCAGTAGGGCCTATCAGAGGCTCATGTGGCCGGAAAGAAGGGGCTGCAGGCCTCAGGCCTAGCTCGCCTGTGTGAGCACCAGTGTGTGGGTCTAAGTCCACATTAGGAGGCATTGGCAGATGGGCCGACGGCTGTGTTTGCGGCCCTCCAGCCGGGCTTGAGCTTCCGGCGGGGGGGAGCGATCCAAGATCTCGGGCGGCAGATGGGGAGGACGCCTGGGGCATCATCAGCGGGCGGGGAGACGGGCTCTGGGACCCGCCGTTACCTGTTGCCGGCGAGGATCGAAGAAGTGGAGGCACCGAGGAGGATCGCCGGCTGCATGAAGACCGAGTCGGGCTCTCCAGGGCGACAGGCGGTGAGTGCAGCAGCGGCTTGGCGGCGCCATTTTGCAGGCCTGTGCGGCGGTCTTGGCAGGCTGGAGACAGAGCGGCCGATTGTCTGGCAAAAAGATGAGGTAAGTCTCCTTGGGATGTAGCCAGGGGAGCCAACGGACGGGCTCTACCCTTTTTCACCGATTTCCGCGCCCCCGGGTTGTCCTCTTTTTACTACTAATGACCTATTCTCAGGATAGGTCATCAATATCGATCGCCGGGGGTCAGACACCCGGCACCCCGCCAATCAGCTGTTTGAAGAGAGTGCAGCACTCATAGGAGAGCTACAGTCCACAGTAGTAAGCACGGCGGCACAGCTGCGGGGTATACAAAACGCCAACCACACACTCCAAAAATAAATCCACTACACGTCCACGTCTACAAAATATATAGCAGTATAGCGGTGCACAGCCCTTAAAGAGGCGACATAATCCAATAATAAAAAGAAGAAATGTGGCGGCACTCACCACTGTAGTGTTGCTAAAAGCAGTCCTTTAATCTTGCATAACAATGCTCAGGGTTAGAGGCGGGGGCGGAACATGCAAAGCTCACACATCTCAGCAGCGACGGCACTGCAATTGCAGTGGTGAGCAGGTAAACAAAACAGGAGGCAGCACTCGTCCGAAAAAAAAAAACGGACAAGCCCTTTAACCCCTTAAGGACTCAGCCCTATTTCACCTTAAGGACTTGGCCATTTTTTGCAAATCTGACCAGTGTCCCTTTAAGTGCTGATAACTTTAAAACACTTTGACTTATCCAGGCCATTCTGAGATTGTTTTTTCGTCACATATTGTACTTCATGACACTGGTAAAATGAAGTAAAAAAATATAATTTTTTTTGCATAAAAAAATACCTAATTTACCAAAAATTTTGAAAAATTAGCAAATTTCAAAGTTTCAATTTCTCTACTTCTGTAATACATAGTAATACCCCGAAAATTTTTGATGACTTTACATTCCCCATGTCTACTTCATGTTTGAATTATTTTGGGAATGATACAAGGCTTAGAAGTTTAGAAGCAAATCTTGAAATTTTTCTGAAATTTACAAAAACCCAATTTTTAGGGACCACTACAGGTCTGAAGTCACTTTGTGAGGCTTACATGATAGAAACCGCCCAAAAATGACCCCATTATATAAACTACACCCCTCAAGGTATTCAAAACTGATTTTACAAACTTCGTCAACCCTTTAGGTGTTGCACAAGAGTTATTGGCAAATGGGGATGAAATTTGAGAATTTCATTTTTTTGCCTAATTTTCCATTTTAACCCATTTTTTCCACTAACAAAGCAAGGGTTAACAGCCAAACAAGACTGTATCTTTATTGCCCTGACTCTGCCGTTTACAGAAACACTCCATATGTGGCCGTAAACTACTGTACGGGCACACAGTAGGGCGTAGAGGGAAAGGTGCGCCGTATGGTTTTTGGAAGCCAGATTTTGCTAGACTGTTTTTTTGACACCATGTCCCATTTGAAGCCCTCCTGATGCACCCCTAGAGTAGAAACTCCATAAAAGTGACCCCATCTAAGAAACTACACCCCTCAAGGTATTCAAAACTGATTTTACAAACTTTGTTAACCCTTTAGGTATTGCACAAGATTTAATGGAAAATAGAGATACAATTTAAAAATTTCACTTTTTTGGCAGATTTTTCATTTTAATATTTTTTTCCAGTTACAAAGCAAGGGTTAACAGCCAAACAAAACTCATTATTTATGGCCCTGATTCTGTAGTTTACAGAAACACCCCATATGTGGTCGTAAACTGCTGTACGGGCACACGGCAGGGCGCATGGCGTTCACCATGCGGGGAAAGTAACATGACCGTTTTATAGATCAGGTCATTACGGACGCGGCGATACCTAATATGTGTAGTGTATTTTTTATTTTTTATTTTTATTCAGTGATAAATGTGTTTTTTTTTTATCTTAAC
Organism: Bufo bufo; assembly: GCF_905171765.1. Lineage (NCBI taxonomy): Eukaryota > Metazoa > Chordata > Amphibia > Anura > Bufonidae > Bufo > Bufo bufo. The sequence goes on along the minus strand of NC_053389.1, from coordinate 619,331,461 downwards.
TTTTTTCACTTTTTAATTTTTTTTTTTTACCCAGACCCACTTGGTTCTTGAAGATCCAGTGGGTCTGATGTCTGTATAATACAGTACAGTACACTATATAGGGTACTGTACTGTACTTTATTTACACTTTGTCTGAACAGATCTATGCCTTTAGCACAGATCTGTTCAGCACCATGGACAGCAGGATGCCTGAGAAGGCGTCCTGTTGCCATGGGAACCTTCCCCATCTGCTCAGTTGTAGCCACAACTTCGCAGACGGGGAAGGGTAAGGACGGGGCTGTCTGGGGGCTCTCTCCCTCTCCATCGGGGGGCTGCAGCACAGCAGCCCCCCGATGGGAGAGGGAGCGTGCTCCCTGAGCTGTTAACCTTTTCCATACCGCGGTCAGTATGGACCGCGGTATGGAAAGGGTTAAACGGCTGACATCGCATCACCGATGTCAGCCGTTTATACCAGGGTGTCAGCAATGTGCTGACACCCTGGTATACCACTGCACACCAACGAATTTTCAAGGGGAGGAGGGCGGGGGATCGCGATCCCGCCTGCAGCACCGCCCGCCTCCCGCATCGCCCGCACCGCCTGCAACACCCCCCCCTGCACCACCCGCCCACATAAAATCATTCAGGGGTGCAGGGGGGGTTAATAAAACTTTATTTGGGGCATTTTAAAGTTTGATCCCCGATCAGAATCGGCAGAAAGCGCTGCAAACCGCACGTCTGAATTGACCTGCGGTTTGCTGCGATCACCGATACGGGGGGTCACATAACCCCCCCCCCCCGGCGTTGTGTTGTGACAGGATGCCGGCTGAATGATTTCAGCCGGCATCCCGTTCGGATTAACCCCCGCAGCGCCGCAATCTCATTTTAAACTCATGACGTACCGGTACGTCATGGGTCCTTAAGGACTCGGGAAATATGCCGTACCGGTACGTCATGCGTCCCTAAGGGGTTAAGGACTCTGCCCTATTTCACCTTAAGGACTTGGCCATTTTTTGCAAATCTGACCAGTGTCACTTTAAGTGCTGATAACTTTAAAACGGTTTGATTTTTCCAGGCCATTTTTAAAATTGTTTTTTCGTCACATATTGTACTTTATGACACTGGTAAAATGAAGTAAAAAAAAATCTTTTTTATTTATAAAAAAAATACCAAATTTTACCAAAAAGTTTTTAAAAATTGAAAATTTCCAAGTTTCAATTTCTCTACTTCTATAATACGTAGTAATACCTCCAAAAATTGTTATTACTTTACATTCCCCATATGTGTACTTCATGTTTGGATCATTTTGAGAATGATATTTTATTTTTTGGGGATGTTACAAGGCTTAGAAGTTTAGAGGCAAATCTTGAAATTTTTCAGAAATTTTCAAAAACCCAATTTTTTGGGACCAGTTCAGGTCTGAAGTCACTTTGTGAGGCTTACATAATAGAAACCACCCAAAAATGACCCCATTCTATAAACTACACCCCTCAAGGTATTCAAAACTGATTTTACAAACTTTGTTAACCTTTTAGGTGTTCCACAAGAATTAATGGAAAATAGAGAGACAATTAAAAAATTTAACTTTTTTGGCAGATTTTCCATTTTAATAATTTTTTTCCAGTTACAATGCAAGGGTTAACAGCCAAACCAAACTCAATATTTATGGCCCTGATTCTGTATTTTACAGAAACACCCCATATGTGGTTGTAAACTACTGTACGGGCACACGGCAGGGCGCAGAAGGAAAGGAATGCCATACGGTTTTTGGAAGGCAGATTTTGCTGGACTGTTTTTTTTTACACCATGTCCCATTTGAAGCCCCCCTGATGCAACCCTAGAGTAGAAACTCCATAAAAGTGACCCCATCTAAGAAACTACACCCCTCAAAGTATTCAAAACAGATTTTACAAACGTCGTTAACCCTTTAGGTGTTCCACAAGAGTTATTGGCAAATGGAGATGAAATTTCAGAATTTAAATTTTTTGGCAAATGTTAAATTTTTTCCCAGTAACAAAGCAAGGGTTAACAGCCAAACAAAACTTAATATTTATGGCCCTAATTTTGTAGTTTACAGAAACACCCCATATGTGGTCGTAAACAGCTGTACGGGCACACGGCAGGGCGCAGAAGGAAAGGAATGCCATACGGTTTTTGGAAGGCAGATTTTGCTGGACAGTTTTTTTTGACACCATGTACCATTTGAAGCCCCCCTGATGCACCCCTAGAGTAGAAACTCCAAAAAAGTGGCCCCATTTTAGAAACTACGGGATAGGGTGGCAGTATTGTTGGTACTAGTTTAGGGTACATATGATTTTTGGTTGCTCTATATTACACTTTTTGTGAGGCAAGATAACAAGAAATAGCTGTTTTGGCACCGTTTTTAGATATGTATACTTTTTTTTATTTATGTAAGTTTTACACAATGATTTCTTTTTTTAAGCAAAAAAAATCATGTTTTAGGCCCCTTTCACACGGGCGAGTATTCCGTGCGGATGCGATGCGTGAGTTGAACGCATTGCACCCGCACTGAATCCCGACCCATTCATTTCTATGGGGCTGTTCACATGAGCAGTGATTTTCACGCATCACTTGTGCGTTGCGTGAAAATCGCAGCATGCTCTATTTTGTGCATTTTTGACATAACGCAGGCCCCATAGAGACCCATGGAGACCCGATCATTATTATTTTCCCTTATAACATGGTTATAAGGGAAAATAATAGCATTCTGAATACAGAATCCATAGTACAATAGCGCTGGAGGGGTTAAAAAATTATAAAAAATAATTAAACTCACCTTAATCCACTTGATCGCACAGCCGGCATCGCTTCTGTCTTCTTTCTTTGCTGTGTGCAGTAACAAGACCTGTGGTGACGTCACTCCGGTCATCACATGGTCCATCACATGATCCATCACCATGGTAAAAGATCATGTGATGGATCATGTGATGACCGGAGTGACGTCACCACAGGTCCTGTTACTGCACACAGCAAAGAAAGAAGACAGAAGCGATGCCGGCTGCGCGATCAAGTGGATTAATGTGAGTTAAATTTTTTATTTTATTTTTTTAACCCCTCCAGTGCTATTTTACTATGCATTCTGTATTCAGAATGCTATTATTTTCCCTTATAACCATGTTATAAGGGAAAATAATACAATCTACAGAACACAGATCCCAAGCCCGAACTTCTGTGAAGAAGTTCGGGTTTGGGTACCAAACATACGCGAGTGCAAAACGCATTACAATGTTTTGCACTTGCGCGGAAAAATCGCGCATGTTCCTGCAACGCCACCGCACCTTTTTCCGCAACGCCCGTCTGAAAGAGGCCTTAGTGTTTCCATAGTCTGAGAGCCATAATTTTTCAGTTTTTGGGCGATTACCTTGGGTAGGGTATGATTTTCGCGGGATGAGATGACTGTTTTATTGGCACTATTTTGAGGTGCGTGTGACTTTTTGATCGCTTGCTATTACACTTTTTGTGATGTAAGGTGACAAAAAATTGTTTATTTAGCACAGTTTTTATTTTAAATTTTTACGGTCTTAATCTGAGGGGTTAGGTCATGTGATATTTTTATAGAGCCGGTCGATACGGACGCGGCGATACCCAATATGTATACTTTTTTTTTAGTTATGTAAGTTTTACACAATAATATCATTTTTGAAACAAAACAAAAACATGTTTTAGTGTCTCCATATTCGTAGAGCCATCGTTTTTTCAGTTTTTGGGCGATTATCTTAGGTAGGGTCTCATTTTTTGCGGGATGAGATGACGGTCTGATTGGAACTATTTTGGGGTGCATATGACTTTTTGATCGCTTGCTATTACACTTTTTGGGATGTAAGGTGACAAAAAATGGTTTATTTAGCACAGTTTTATTTTTAATTTTTTACGGTGTTCATCTGACGGGTTAGGTCATGTGATATTTTTATAGAGCCGGTCGATACGGACGCGTCGATATCTAATATGTATACTTTCTTTATTTATTTAAGTTTACTTTATTTGGGGAAAATGACGTTTTTGTTTATTTTTACTTGAAACTTTTAATTTTTTGGGGGGAAATCTTAATTTTTTAAACTTTTTTTTTCATTTATTTTTTGTCCCACTTTGGGACTTGAACTTTTGGGGGTCTAAACCTTTACAATGCATTCCAATACTTCTGTATTGGAATGCATTGGCTGTATGAGTAAGGCCTCATGCACACAACCGTTTTTTTTTTAAGGTCCGCAAAAACGGGGTCCGTAGGTCCGTGATCCGTGTCTGTTTTTTCTTCCGTGGGTCTTCCTTGATTTTTGGAGGATCCACGGACATGAAGAAAAATTCGTTTTGGTGTCCGCCTGGCCGTGCGGAGCCAAACAGATCCATCCTGACCTACAATGCAAGTCAATGGGGACGGATCCGTTTGACGTTGACACAATATGGTGCAATTGCAAACGGATCCGTCCCCCATTAACTTTCAATGTAAAGTCAGGAGTCCCTATTATACCATCGGATCAGAGTTTTCTCCAATCCGATGGTATATTTTAAATTGAAGCGTCCCTATCACCATGGAAACGCCTCTATGTTAGAATATACCATCGGATTTGAGTTAGATCGTGAAAACTCATATCCGACAGTATATTCTAACACAGAGGCGTTCCCATAGTGATGGGGACGCTTCAAGTTAGAATATACTACGAACTGTGTACATGACTGCCCCTGCTGCTTGGCAGCACCCGATCTCTTACAGGTGGCTGTGATCTGCACAATTAACCCTTCAGGTGCCGCACCTAAGGGGTTAATTGTGCATATCATAGCCCCCTGTAAGAGATCAGGTGCTGCCAGGCAGGAGGGGGCACATCCCCCTCCCTCCCCAGTTTTAAATTCATTGGTGCCCAGTGCGGTCCCCCCTCCCTCCCCTGTATTACTGTACATTCATTGGTGGCCAGTGGGCCCCCCCTCCCTCCCCTGTATTACTGTACATTCATTCTTGGCCAGTGGGCCCCCCCTCCCTCCCCTGTATTACTGTACATACATTGGTGGCCAGTGGGCCCCCCCTCCCTCCCCTGTATTACTGCACATTCATTGGTGGCCAGTGGGCCCCCCTCCCTCCCCTGTATTACTGTACATTCATTGGTGGCCAGTGGGCCCCCCTCCCTCCCCAAGGTATTCCGTGAGGGGCATGGCGAGTTCCTAGAATATTTTGTTTTTTGGCACAAGTTAGCGGAAAATTATTATTTTTTATTATTTTTATTTTTTTCTTACAAAGTCTCATATTCCACTAACTTGTGACAAAAAATTTAATTTTACATGAACTCGCCATGCCCCTCACGGAATACCTTGGGGTGTCTTCTTTCCAAAATGGGGTCACTTGTGGGGTATTTAAACTGCCCTGGCATTTTAGGGGCCCTAAAGCGTGAGAAGAAGTCTGGAATATAAATGTCTAAAAGATTTTACGCATTTGGATTCCGTGAGGGGTATGGTGAGTTCATGTGAGATTTCACTTGTGCCAAAAAAAAATAAAAAATTTTACGGTGTTTTTGCAGTGATCAGAAAAAAATACATTTCTGTCACTGCGGTGGGGCGGACTGAACGCAAGTGTGCGCACAAGATCAGGCCTGATCGGGCGAACACTGCATTTTTTTGTAGAGCCTATAGAACATGTCCTTTTCTTGTCCGCAATTGCGGACAAGAAAAGGCATTTTCTATTTAGTTCTGGCAATGTGCGGATCCGCAAAATGCGGAAAGCACATTGCCGGTGTCCGTGTTTTGCGGTCCGCGGTGTCTGTGTTTTGTGGATCCGCGGATCCGCAAAACACATACGGACGTCTGAATGGAGCCTTACAGGGGGTGATCAATAACAGGGGGGTGATCAGGGAGTCTATATGGGGTGATCACCCCCCTGTAAGGCTCCATTCAGACGTCCGTATGTGTTTTGCAGATCCGCGGATCCATGGATCCGCAAAACACATACGGACGTCTGAATGGGGCCTTACAGGGGGATGATCAATGACAGGGGATGATCACCCCATATAGACTCCTTGATCACTCCCCTGTCATTGATCACCCCCCTGTAAGGCTCCATTCAGATGTCCGTATGTGTTTTGTGGATCCGTGGATCTGCAAAACACATACGGACGTCTGAATGGAGCCTTACAGGGGGGTGATCAATGACAGGGGGGTGATCAGGGAGTCTATATGGAGTGATCAGGGGTTAATAAGGGGTTAATAAGTGACAGGGGGGGTGTAGTGTAGTGGTGTTTGGTGCTACTTTACAGAGCTGCCTGTGTCCTCTGATGGTCGATCCAAGCAAAAGGGACCACCAGAGGACCAGGTAGCAGGTATATTAGACGCTGTTATCAAAACAGCGTCTAATATACCATCTGCGATCCGTCTGTGTGAAAGTAGCCTACGGCCACGGATCACGGACGCGGATGCCAATCTTGTGTGCATCCGTGTTTTTTCACTGACCCATTGACTTGAATGGGTCCGTGAACCGTTGTCCGTCAAAATAATAGGACAGGTCATATTTTTACGGCCATACATGTGGTATCGCCGTACTCAGGAGAAGTCGGGCAGTGTGTTTTGGGGTGTCTTTTTATACATGTCCATGCTGGGTGAGATAAATATCTCTGTCAAATGACAACTTTGTATAAAAAAATGGGAAAAGTTGTCTTTTAGAAAGATATTTCTCTCACCCAGCATGGGTATATGCAAAAAGACACCCCAAAACACATTGCCCAACTTCTCCTGAGTACGGCGATACCACATGTGTGACACTTTTTTGCAGCCTAGGTGGGCAAAAGGGCCCACATTCCAAAGAGCACCTTTAGGATTTCACAGGGCATTTTTTACACATTTTGATTTCAAACTAATTCTCACGCATTAGGGCCCCTAAAATGCCAGGGCAGTATAACTACCCCACAAGTGACCCCATTTTGGAAAGAAGACACCCCAAGGTATTTCGTGATGGGCATAGTGAGTTCATGGAAGTTTTTATTTTTTGTCACAAGTTAGTGGAATATGAGACTTTGTAAGAAGAAAAAAAAAAATCATCATTTTCCGCTAACTTGTGACAAAAAATAAAAAGTTCTCTGAACTCGCCATGCCCCTCACGGAATACCTTGAGGTGTCTTCTTTCCAAAATGGGGTCACTTGTGGGGTATTTATACTGCCCTGGCATTTTAGGGGCCCTAATGCGTGAGAAGTAGTTTGAAATCAAAATGTGTAAAAAATGCCCTGTGAAATCCTAAAGGTGCTCTTTGGAATGTGGACCCCTTTGCCCACCTAGGCTGCAAAAAAGTGTCACAAATGTGGTATCGCCATACTCAGGAGAAGTTGGGCAATGTGTTTTGGGGGGTCATTTTACATATACCCATGCTGGGTGAGATAAATATCTCGATCAAATGCCAACTTTGTATAAAAAAATTGAAAAAGTTGTCTTTTAGAGAGATATTTCTCTCACCCAGCATGGGTATATGTAAAAAGACACCCCAAAACACATTGCCCAACTTCTCCTGAGTACGGCAATACTACATGTGTGACACTTTTTTGCAGCCTAGGTGGGCAAAGTGGCCCACATTCCAAAGAGCATCTTTAGGATTTGTGGGGTGCTCAGAAAGTCAGAGCTGCTTCAAAAAGCGGAAAATCACATTTTTGTACCATAGTTTGTAAACGCTATAACTTTTATCCAAACCATTTTTTTTTTATCCAAACATTTTTTTTTATCAAAGACATGTAGAACAATAAATTTTGAGAAAAATTTATATAGAAATGTAGTTTTTTTTAAAAAAATTTTACAACTGAAAGTGAAAAATGTCATTTTTTTGCAAAAATTTCGGTAAATTTCGATTATTAACAAAAAAAGTAAAAATGTCAGCAGCAATGAAATACCAGCAAATTAAAGCACTATTAGTGAGAAGAAAAGGAGGTAAAATTCATTTGGGTGGTAAGTTGCATGACCGAGCAATAAACCGTTAAAGTTGTGCAGTGCCGATTTGTAAAAAAGGGCCTGATCACTAGGGGGGTATAAACCTGTGGTCCTTAAGTGGTTAAAATGCCTCGACACAGTGTGTTTGTCTGATCCACTTCTAATTTTGGTAAAATGCTCAGAAATTCTTTCTTTCAGAGTTCTTTTAGTGCGTCCTATATATTGTTTGTCGCATGGACATTGAAGAATATAAATAACATTTTTACTGTTACATGTTAAACACCTGATTGGCGAATATCCATCGAACCTTCAGAATATCGGATTTTAATCGATTTTATCTATTATAAAGGTTGCATATGCCATTGGAATCTGTCACAGCACCTTCATTCATTCAACCTTTTTATTCTTTACCTTATGTAATTTTATTGCATGTTTATATACTTAGTATGCTGTTCTTATTCCAAATTGTTCCCAATTAGAGTGCTATTTATTGTTCTATTATCTGTTAGTCGTCATTGTTTTAGTATTTTATATTTTATTGTTGAATCTGCATTTGGTGTAATAAATATTGTCACCACTATCCATTGTACCTGTATCTCTGTCTGGTCCAGGTGGAGAGTGCTCAGCCTTTCCATTTTCTATACTTTCACACTTGCGTTGTTGGATTCCGGCAGGCAGGTAATCCAATTGTTTTTTGCATGCAAAAATGATCCTTTACCAGCAGCACATCGTGCTGTGTAAATACGACAAGTCAGTATAGGGAAAAGAAATGGCATTAGTTATGGCCCCTCCCTATACTCTGGAGATCTGTGCATGCAGTCTCGTCCACCAGCGATCAGCAGATTGCCGGGAAGAAACACTTCCTTCATGGCTATCTGCTGTAATATTGTCCTGTGTAAAGGGACCTTTAGTTAGTGGAATGCAGGCTAAGCAATTGCCCAGTTCCCCTGTCCAAAAGGGGGGCCCACTGGCACTGTTAACTGCCCCCCATCATGACTGGACAGAGTGCTGATAGAGCATTCTGTAAAAGAGGAATGGGAACATGGGAAGCAGTCTATGAAAATAGGGGAGCATGAGGTTCTGGTTATTTATAACCATTAGATCGATGGGAGTCCGATCACCAGGACCCCAATAATCATGAGAATAGGGGATCATACCCCCAAAAAGGATGGAGAGGTTGGACAATCATGCACACTGCTGCTCCATTTATGTCTCTGCTGGAGATAGTCTAGTACAGCATTGGGCTATTTCCAGCAGTCCCAAAGGGATGAATGGAAATGTAGCTTGGATCAGCCCAGCGCAAGCTGGCCTGTGAAAAAGCATGGAAGACGAAGAGCACATGCATGTATGATGGCAGCGCAAGGAAAGAAATACAATATCATCTTTATTCATATACAAAAAGACTGGACATGTTACCACACTAAAACAATTAGAAAAGCTCTGAACCATTCATAGACCAGGCGCTGGACCCATTGTGAGGTCAAAAAACCCACACAATATGCAAAATAGCTAAAAATGCAGAACAGCATACAATGTACATGACATGACATGAAAGTAATGCACAATATAACAAAGAAGTGCAATAAAGACATACATTCGAGACGTCTATGCTGTGCTACTACCTAATGACCTATGAGAGTGAATGGTGGGGATGGGAACTGCCATATTATTCAACTGTATCGCCGTTCGAAGCGAGTTTAACAGTTGTATCTCCGGTGGCCATAAAGTTTGGTGCCCTAGACAAAATATCCAGGGCCCAAGCCCCGGATGTATTGGTTTAGCGATGCCCTGCATTGGGTAAAGGTAACGTAACCTGTTAAGAATAAAGTGTGCAAGACCTGAAGATGGTCATAGCCCTTGCAAGGAGGGAAAACCAGACATTTTGTCGTTAAGCTGGGCTTCATCAAGGATCATAGAGATGAATCGAGCGGCAGTACCTATGCTCAACCATCAGTTCCATTCATTTCGGGATTACAGGGGCCCATTCTGGTGATCGTGGGATCTTAAAGAAGCACTCCAGGTTTGTTTTCTTTACCTATATAGTGCAGGATAGGCCATTTTTAAAGAATGAGCATCTCTTGTGTATGCCTTGTGTATACCTGTATACCATGGTTTTCCTAATAAATCCTACATTTCCTATCATGCCTGCCTTTGCAGAGACAGAGGGGTGGCGTCTCATCACATTGCACTGCTCTGTGTAAGGCCAGCCATTACAGATCAGTGACATAGCTGCTGTCCCCTCACACTGCAGGGCCTCCATGTTCTCCTATGTGGTGCAGCTTGAGCCTGTCTCCCCTCTCCTGTTGTCTCTCCTCTGGCGAGGCCAGTGTGAAACTACATCTCATAGAACTGCATTACACAGTGGTCTGAAATCAATGGGCTGTCAGGTCCCCCAGGAAAAGAGTCGCTCTTTGTAGCAGTCAACCTCCACTGTAGCCAAGAGAAGAATATTCTGTACAGGGGATCCCCCTCTATTGACTCAAAATTTCCTTATAGGGTATATGAAAATTGATGGATAAACTGGACAACCCCTTTTAGCTAAAACATGATGATGTGCCAGGCTTTTATTGTAAAGGCAGTGTTACACTGGCCGATTGTCCTACAAACGCTTCTTATTGATGATCTGGCCATGTAATACAAATGCTGATTACCCAATGAACTAGGTCATTCATCGGGCAATCCAGATTTTTAAGCAGGCTTAAAAATCAGTGTTTGCCGGCGGCAGATTGTGCTGTCAGTATGGGGAAGAGTGATGGCATACCGATCTCCTCCTATGGAAGAGATTGCTGCATGTAATAGCAGCGGTCTCCTCCGCTGACGAGCAGGTGATTGCCGGGAAGAAAGGCTTTCCTCTCGACAATCACCTGAATGATCGCTTAATGTAATACTGGCCCTAGCGGACTTGAAGAATCAATGTACAATTGACTGGCACAACAGAAGCTAAATACTTCTAAAGGGTTTGGTTGCTTTAACCCCTTAGTGGCCACCCATAAGTGTTTTTACAGCGGTCACTAAGGGGACTTGGGCTGGAGCGCTGCCTTTTTACTGCGGCACTTCAGTCCAAGCTAGCACTATAAAAAAGTGCAGGCACTTCCTGCCCGCAGCTACTGCAGGCAGCTAAGGGCTGGAGACAGTGATCAGAGACTGTGAAAAGCGGTCTCTGATCACATGATCGCCGTGATGCAGTGTATCACGGCGATCATCAAAAATGCCGGCAGCAGTAAACTTTCTCCCTCCTCTCATGTAAGAAAGTCTCCGGTGTGAGGATCCAGTCCCACAGCTTCCCCATAAGAGAAAGCTGGGTCCTGATCTCACCCCACCCCCACTACCCTAACAAAGATGGTGGCGGCGGCCCAGCGCATGCGTAGACTATATGCCGGTCGCCGCCACCCTTACAGTAGTTCTCTCTCCTCAGGAGAGGAGAGAAAATAATTAATTATGCCCCGATCAGCTCCCCCAGCACCCTGATCGGGGCAATATGGCCCCCAAACGTTTTAATAAAGGGCAGTAGCCCCCCTCCCCCATAGAATAAGTGTAAAAAAAATGGCGCAGACATGCATACTGGTTACTGTGCTGAAGATCTGCCTTCAGCACAGTAACCATCAGGAACTATTACTATTGGTCCCTGATCATGTGGTCTCCATGATAAACCTATCATGGAGATCACATCCATTATATTTACTAGCACAGCCAGGACATGGGCTGTGCTTCTCTCACCCCTCAGTGCAGTTGTTCTGTGAGGAGAGAGAGAGATCAGACTTCTGTCCTGGCTGTGCGATTCATTGTGAAAAAAAAAAAATACATTTTTATAAACTGTCTGTCCGTAACCGGCGGGTAGTGGGCGTCCGTCACGAAGCGCCTGTTACAGTCGGTCAGTGGGCATCCGTCATTAGGTGTCTATTAGGGGCGGTCAGTTACCTCCTTTCATTAGGGACCGTGTATCCATCTGTCACTGTTGGTCAGAGGCCATCTGTCACTGTCCATCTGTTAGTCGGTCAGTGGGCATCTGTTAGGGTCCATTCATAATTGTCGGTCAGTGGATACACCGCTACTGACGCTAGTGTAACACCCCAGAGTTGTGTTACTACACGCCTCTACCCCGCTACTATCTCCTAGGAGCCTTTATACTGTCATCAGATGTGATTTTGCTTATGTCCTCCACAAATGTGCATATAAACCTATGTTAAATGTAATTTCTCATGTAATTTGCCTGGTTACAGTAGGTGGCAGCATCATTGGCAGACATAGTCTTAATGTTATGACAGTTCAGAGTGGAACAATCCTGTTCTACTCTGCCCCCCCCCCCCTTCTAGGGAGAGGCGGGCTATTCTGTCTTCCTGCAGCAAGGGAGGGAAAAACCAGTTAGAAGCAGTTTAGTTTTACCCCTGCATAGGGAAGACAGCAAGGACCTAGTCTCGGCTGAGACTTGGCCATATTCCCAGTCTGAGCACCTTCAGCTCAGCTGGATGAAGAAAGCAGAAAAGTACAGGCAACCTCCAGAGTTCCAGGAAGAAAGCATCCCCTGAGAATCCATCTCTGAGATAACTCCAGAGACCTAGGGGAAGCCAAATCCTCCTCAGCTAGTCTGTCTCCATACAGCAGAAGTTACCAGATAAGTGCAGAAGCTAACCCTGCCATAGTTACAGAGCTACCAAGCAGACGTTTTATCCTGCAAGATCCACATTTAAAGCAGAAGTACTCATTCCTGCCAATGATTGCCAAAACCTGCTGGGACCAAGAGACCAAAGCTGTATACAGCTTAGATGAAAGTTATTTCAAGTAAAGAAAAGTTTGAACTTCATCTAAAGGTCTGGACAGTCACATCATTTATTCTGCCAAGTTCCTCTATTACTCCTACTATCACTACACTAAAATCTATTGCAAATGAGCCAGGTGTCCAGCCATACCCAGGTAGGAGACACCGTGACGCAATTATCACTACCCTACAGAGACATTATAGGCCATTACACCACTCTGGCATTCCTAATCTGGGACGTGCGTTATAACACCTTGGAAGGGCCCTGGGATAGTACCCTGTGCTCTCTGCAATTGGCGTCACAAACAAATTCAGGATATATTATCCATCTGACCTTGCCACTGCATTAAAGTGGCGTCAGCGTACCCGTTCCTGGTCATTGCACTAGCGAACATTTGCTTTAAAAAAAAATTCTTTCTGAGCTTTTTAGTAAAAAAAAATTGCTCAGAGGTTATTCAGTGCAGAGCAGGCATATGAATTTCTATGCGCTGAACACTCTGAATCCGACACCGCTTCAGAGGCGGAAATATCTTCAGATAGCGGGGACTCTAGTTCCGCTTCCATCCCCAGACCCCATAGCCTTATGGTGGTAGAAGTCGCCACCTCATCTCATTCTCCACCCAGCATTCCCATCCCTTCTAATACGTGGGTTCCTGCTTCATCATTCCTCTCCCCCAAGTACCCCAATTTTTATCTTTTCCCCAAATTAATGTGGACATCACCAATTTTACCCCTTATGATTTTTTTCATTTATTTGTGGACAATAAAGTCCTGGAGTTAATTGTGCAGCAGACTAATCTGTACACCACACAATTTGCTGTACAAAAGCCCACATCTATTTATATAAGAAGGTGGACCCCCACAAGTGTCCCTGAAATAAAATAAAAAATTAGGGCTTACCCTGGACATGGGTATTGTAAAAAAGCCATCTGTCCGATCCTATTGGGCTGCGAGTACTGTCTACTCAACCCCTGTGTTTGCAGCAGTTATGTCCCGAAACCCTAATGCGGTTTATGCATTTTTCAGATAAATCCCAAGTCCCCCCAGAACTGACCCAGCCTAAATAAATTGAGAATCCTTATTTCCCTCCTAAAGGATTTATTCTTAAAACTATTTACCCCTGATAAAAATCTATCCGTCGATGAATCCCTTTTTAGTTTTAAAGGCCGCCTTACCTTCCGTCAGTTTATTCCCTCCAAGCGTGTCAGATATGGGGTAAAATTATATAAGGTGTGCGAGAGCACAACCGGCTACACCTGCGGTCTGTCTGTATATGAGAGCAGAGACTCCCAACTTAACCCCCCTGGCTGTCCCGAAAATATTGGGACATCGGAAAAAATTGTGTGGGATCTATTGGCGCCATTACTACACAAATGGTACCAGCATACCTCTTTTTAAATCCCTCCATGCTGCAAACAGAGGGGCTTGTGGGACAGTCCGTAAAAATAGAGTGGGATACCCACAACCGCTGGTGTCCAAGCGTTTGGAGAGAGGAACATCCTTCACCCTTGCAAGTGACCAGCTGCTTGCAGTGAAGTGGAAGGACAGGAAGGATGTCTACATGCTCACCACTGTGCACACAGACACAACAATAACAGTTAGGGAGAGGGGGCTACTGCTGACAAACACAAACCGGTCTGTGTGACAGATTATAATAAATTTATTGGAGGTGTAGACCTCTCGGACCAGGCGCTTCAACCCTATCTAGTGGCCTGGTATAAAAAGCTAGCCATCTAACTCATTCAGATTGCTACCTGTAATAGTTTTGTTTTATTTAAAAAGGCCCAAGGAACCCTCAACTTCCTCGAGTTCCAGGAGAAAGTGGTTGAGAGTCTCCTGTTTAAGTACCCTGCACCTGGGCAAGCCTTTGAATCTGAGGCTGTTCGAAGGCTTTCAGAATATCACTTCCCTCACCCCGTCCCTGCCACTGCCAGTGTAACGTTACATTACCCTACTTCGTGAGATTTCCCTACCTCCTAACTTCCGGTCGCACCGCTAATGACGTGAGGAGGCGTTCCTGAGTTTTGACGATCTGCGCATACGCAAACGGACAGTTTAGGGAAAAATCTCACAGCGGAGTTCAGATGCAGTGTCCCATATATATTTATTTAACAGAAAATATGGCCTTGAGATCTCCCTACCCCCACACTGCGCAGGCGCGGAGATCGGATGGATGTTCTGGAGTTAGCCGCGCTTGCGCACTGGGCCGTAATATTTCCCTACTGAGGCTCTCCGGCGCATGCGCAGTGGGACACTGCAGCTGAACTCCGCTGTGAGATTTTTCCCTAAACTGTCCGTTTGCGCATGCGCAGATCGTCAAAACTCAGGAACGTCTCCTCACGTCATTAGCGGTGTGACCGGAAGTTAGGAGGTAGGGAAATCTCACAAAGTAGGGTAATGTAACGTTACACCAGCAAGACATATCCTCAGAAACAATGCCAGGTGTGTAGCAAACATGGAAGGAGGAGGGACACCCGATTTTACTGCCCCAGTTGCCCATCACAACCAGGCCTCTGCAATTACCCCTGTTTTGAGACATACCATACGGTTGCTAATTATTAATTTTATTTAATCCCAAAAATGGTGGGTGCGGGGTCTTTTCAGGAAGTCAATTTATTCTCATTTTCTGTTTAGTTTGTGAGCTTTCCAGGGAGGGAGGGTTCCTTTTGGGATGGGTTGTGGAGCTAATTTTTTTTTTCCAGACATTGGAACAAATTTTACCTTTTCTGATTTTGTTTTCTTAATTTTCATTATTTAATTTTTTATGACTATGCCCTGCCACACAAAGCTGTTAATTCAATTCACATTACTGTATCTTATTTGGAGGATCTCTAATGATTGAGTTGTTCCTCACCAGTACACTAAGGGCTTTATTAAGAATTTTTTTGTGTGGACCTCTTACACCCCACAACACGTCTAGAAATCCTGACATCATTTTGGGAATTAGTGATCCATTACTGTTCCTACAGACGGTTCTGGACACTGTCCTTTTATATATTCTGTAGGTGACTGGTTGTGTGCATAGCGGTTTCTATCTTGCCGGGCAGGGGCCTGTTATGGTGCACCACGTCACTTAGCACATTCGACTCTCATATAGGGAATGATGGGACTAAAGAAACGTTGTACGACCAGTTACTGTCCCTGAATTCCAGCTTGTCATTACAGCCCTATCGGTGTTCTTTTATCTTGTGAACAAACTGGAATTTGCCACATAGTTGGAGACATTTTGCTCCGTTTTCTTGGACATGTTGCTTTTCACTACAGTTCATTATTTTTTTTTTTCTGCAATAAGTAATTATATGTCAGACCAGAACGCTGCTCACAACAGCATCAGAATGACAGAAATGCAGGACAACTGCTTTGTTGGCGAGACATAGTCATACAGTATGTACAGGCAAATGCCTTTTTAGAAATCTACCTCCCTTATAAGTGCACAGCTTCACTTCTCATCTGTACGCGCCACAAAGATTAGAATGTGGCAGTAACAGGGTTACCCATCTAAAAAAAAAATAATTTTAGAATTTCCTGTGAAAATTTTATTAACAATTTGAATAAAACCATATATACTCATTATTTCATCCTATAATAATTTTGCGCTCAGCATGCTCACTACACCACTAGATGCATGCTTTAAAGGATCTAGTTTTTAAAATGGGGTCATTTATAAGGGTTTTCTATCATTTTGCAGCTCAACGCCATTACATGTGTGCAATGGGGCTTGAACCATTTTCAGTTTATTATCTGAAAGGCCCCAGGTGCTCCTTTATGTTTGGGCCATGCCGTGTGTCATGACATAAGATTAGGGCCACAATGGTGGTATTTATGAAGACAGGAGAAATGGGGTGATACTTTTTGGGTTGTACTTCTTCATTTTTATGTGCTGTGTAGAAAAAAACCTGTCTTTAAATTGACACTTTTGTGTAAAAAATGAAAATATTTATTTTTTGCCTGCTTAGCATTAATTTCTACAAAAAACTAGGGGGTCTAAAAATTCACTACACCCCTATATGAAAACCTTAGGGGGTCTAGTTTTCAAAATGGGGTCATCTATGGGGGTTTACTATTGTTTTGGCAGCTCAACGCCATTACAAGTGTGCAATGGGGTCTAAAACATTTTCAAGCAAATTTAGTGTTCTGAAAGCCACTTGGTGCTCCTTTATGTTTGGGCCCTGCCGTGTGTCAAGACATAGGATTAGGCCCACAATGGGGGTATTTATGAAGAAAAAATAACATTTTGGGGTGTACTTCTTCATTTTCATGTGCTTTGTAGAAAAAAAACTGTCTTTAAATTGACACTTTTGTGTAAAAAATTAAACATTTTTTTTTCACCTTCTGAGCCTACTTTCACATTTTGCGTTTTTTTGCAGATCCGCATACATCCGTCATGAACAGATGCGGTTTCATTATGTCTTCTATAGCCAAGACGGATCCGTCATGAACACCATTGAAAGTCAATGGGGGGACGGATCAGTTTTCTATTACTTGCAGCTTTATTCTGTCTGCAATGGGAGAGCAACTAAATGGAATGGAATGGATTTTGGTGCATTCCGTACCACTACAACCACTGCAATATGTTCAGCTCCTGATACCTTATGCTTGTTCAGGATTCCATGGCTGAGTTAAAAATTCTATCATGGAACATCAGGGGACTAGGCACTCCACAAAAGAGATCAATGGTGCTTGCCTTTATCAGAAATTCCAGCCCACAAATTCTGTGTCTCCAAGAAACACATCTCATAACTAACACCTCTCGGGTCCTAAAGAAGCCTTGGGTACAGTGGGCCGCACACTCCTATCACACCTCTTCCTCAAGAGGGGTATCCCTGTTAGTACATAAACAATTACGTTGGGAGGCAAAGGAACTAGTCATTGATACGGAAGGCAGATATGTCTTTGTTCATGCTCTTATTGATAATGAACATTATACCTTATTAGGCATTTATAACCCTCCCCCTGGCTCTATGTAGATCTTACACGCAGCTGCAACTTTTGCGCCCACTTATCCTCATGCTAAAGTAATTTGCATGGGAGATTAAACATGATGCTAGACCCCTCTCTAGACAGATTTCTTGACGTGGCAGATCATCAAATACAAGGAGCCCTTCAAAACTAAAAAGGTTCTTAACTGAATTCAGATGGTTTGATCTTTGGAGGACTAAACACCCCGGGGGCTAGGGTGTACTTCTGCCATAGTGGCGGCCACAACTCCTTAAATCTAATAGATTATATGTTAGGCAATGGATTAGCGATGTTAAATCTCTGATTCATGATATACTTACCTCGGGGGATATCTGATCACTCGCAAATACTAAGCACACTAATACGTATCACCCCCTCAATAATGTACAGAATGAATATACACCCATTCTGGCTTAATCTCATGATCCCTTACCAAATACACAAGTTTCTGAAAGTGCATGAAGAAGAGCCCAACCTAGCTCTTTGTCACGGATGAGGTATGGGAGGGAACACTACACCGACAACAAGAGGGAAGGGAAAAGCCACTAGGCCTCAATGCTAGGGAAAGGGTCACCTCCTATAGAACCCTACTCCTTGCCCTGATTCCTATCCGTATGGGCACACCTTAACGGTAGGAATGCCCATACACCTGGAACCTGGAGACCCTAAAGAGCCCTATTGGTATTGGCAGGGCTTGAGACGATCCGTTCCTTCCCAGATGAACGAACGGCATCTCCCTGAGGCCTAGTAACAACAGACACGGGGAGGGACAACAAAACACAAAGGAACGAGACACTTAACTTCTGTAGTGAGCTGGTTGAGCACGAACTCCAGAGAGGACAACATACCAGCTCTTCCAAAACCAAATGAAGCTATGAACCGCATAGCCAGAAGGGTGAAGTCAGATATATAGGGGTGTAATGACCACTAAGCTACACCTGAAACAAGGGGTGCAGTCACTAACAACAACAACACTGAAGCAAGAGTAATCACAAAGGCTGTTAGATCCCTTCACATGTAGCCAGTCTCTTCGATCTTCTGACATCTGTCACGGGAGGGACACACTAAAGGCATTTCTCTGCTTTTCCTTACATTCCAGCATAAACTATATAAAAAATGACACCAAACACTCAGAAATGGAGCTGGAGTCTCGGTGCGCTGAGCTGGAACAACATTATATCCGTCACCTGACTGATGCCAACAGGACTGCATGGCTCCAGGCGGGCAGACAATACCTAGTGGTACTTAAAGATAAAGCCGCTAGGAAACTTTTCTTCATCAAACAGACCGCTTTCGAACTAGGTAACCATCAGCTAAGCTACTGGCTCAGCTGATTCGACATGACTCACCATCTTCAGCGATCCTAGCGGTTAGGAACCATGCGGGACAGGAACTTAGCACTCAAGAAACAATTATTCGCACCTTCACTCATTTCTATCAAGACTTGCATAGATCCAGTATAACAGTATCTGAAACAGAGATAGCTAGGTACCTAGGAGGCATCTGTTAGAGATGTGTGATTTTTATTCTATATTTTTTGTATCTCTAGGACTGTAACTGGTTAATCTTAAGTTGTTACAAACTTCTTATCTCAGGAGCCTCCCCCCTCCCCTTTCTGCTGTTAGTCGAGCTCTGTCTATGCAATGCTATGAGGAGAAGAAGGGGGGGGGAAGCAGAGAACTGTGCTGTGGGCAGTATGTGTGTCTTCTATCTCCTCACAGATGCTTTGAAGAAGATGTGTGCACTGTGAAAGGATGCTAAGCCAATCCCTTGGCTGGATGAATATGAAACACACATATTACTCACTGCCTATAGAAGAACACCTCTTTGAAGTGTCATATATGACGTGTGCAGTATTATTGTTAGGATAGACGCCATTACAACATGGCGACGATAACCAGATGTTTACATTAGTTCACATTCCAAAGTAGTGCACAGTGCGGAGATGCTAGAGTGTTATCTCTTTTTCTCTTATCTCTTCTTCCTTTTGAGCCAATGAAATAATGCCTGGGCCTCAGAAAGAACTGCCCTCTTCTGAAGATGTTTACTTTCTGTAATAAAGTAGAGATTGCATTGACCATCTATGTGTCAGCGTCTAGTCTCTCAGCCACACGTGGATATTAACCCCTGGGGGGTACTTTGATTCGGAGCACCAGAGTGTATCTTAAAAGGGTTTCTGTCACCCCATTAAACCGTTTTTTTTCTTTTCTTTACTAATAATCCCTATAGTGCGAGCTCATGATACATAAGCAAATTAATCATTTTGGTTCAGTAGAATTTGCTAAAAATCTATTTTTAAAATATGCTAATTACCTTGCTACCAGCAAATAGGGCGGCTACTTGCTGGTAGCAGCCGCATCCTCCGATGGTAATGACGCCCCCTCGGCATGCTGATTGACAGGGCCAGGGAAGGGAATCGTTCTCTGCTGGCGCTGTTAGAATTTGAAATCTCGCGCCTGCGC
This sequence comes from Bufo bufo, assembly GCF_905171765.1. Taxonomy (NCBI): domain Eukaryota; kingdom Metazoa; phylum Chordata; class Amphibia; order Anura; family Bufonidae; genus Bufo; species Bufo bufo. The sequence goes on along the minus strand of NC_053389.1, from coordinate 619,311,399 downwards.
CGTACCTGTCTTCAATCGGCGCAGGCGCACTGAGAGGCGGCCACTCTCTCGACCGCTCCATCCTCAATGCGCCTGCGTTGATGATGTCATCAAGTACACCCGGAAGAGATTTATTATTAATAATCGTTGGTGGTATAGTGTTAATAACTGTCATTTTTATAAAATTATTTATTCCCATTTCGTTGGTGGTTTTTGTGGCAGCATGCTTATTATGTACATACTTACCTGATTCGAGCATCCAGCGACGTCACCAGACTCTCCGCCTCCTTCCAGCGATGCCGGCGTCTTCTCTTCCGGGTGTACTTGATGACGTCATCGACGCAGGCGCATTGAGGATGGAGCGGTCAAGCGAGCGGCCGCCTCTCAGTGCGCCTGCGCCGATTGAAGTCAGGTACGGCGCAGGCGCGAGATTTCAAATTCTAACAGCGCCAGCAGAGAATGATTCCCTTCCCTGGCCCTGTCAATCAGCATGCCGAGGGGGCGTCATTACCATCGGAGGATGCGGCTGCTACCAGCAAGTAGCCGCCCTACTTGCTGGTAGCAAGGTAATTAGCATATTTAAAAAATCGATTTTTAGCAAATTCTACTGAACCAAAATGATTAATTTGCTTATGTATCATGAGATCGCACTATAGGGATTATTAGTAAAGAAAAAAAAAAAACGGTTTAATGGGGTGACAGAAACCCTTTAAAGGCTTTAATTAAAAGCCGCTTTGTCACATCCTTCTTCCTAAACTCACCATAACACAAAGTGCCCAATTAGATCAACTGATTAGCCTGGAGGAGGTACTGCAAGCGATATCGGATCTTAACAATGGGAAATCTCCAGGCCCAGACAGGCTACCCAAGGAGGTGTACGCTAGATATGTGGAGGTGCTGTAACATTTAATTGTTGGCCACTTTCCATTCGGCGCTAGAGATGGGACGCCTACACGACTCATTTATAGAAGCCACTATAATACTGTTGCTTAAACCCGACAAAGATCCCCTCGACTGCAGTTCCTATAAGCCCATAGCACTGCTAAACGTAGATTACAAAATTCTGACTAGAATACTGGCAACTCGCCTTAACCAGGTAATTCTGTCACTGGTTCCCCAAGCCCAGACAGGTTCCATGCCAGGGAAGTTCACCACTGAGAACATCAGATGGGTTCAGGTAGTTACGCAGATGGGCTATGCCCTGAACTCGGATTGGGCCTTGGCCTTATTGGATGCTGCCAAGGCATTTGACTCTATAGAGTGGACATAGTTGCTAGGCTGCCTGAGGGTCTTTGGGTTTGGTCCACAATTCCTCAGATGGATTAATATCCTGTACAGCAGTCCAGTAAGCAGGCTACTAATAAATGGAGAACTGTCAGAAAGTTTCCCCCTTTACAGAGGAAAGAGACAGGGTTGTCCCCTGTCACCACTCTTATTTGCCCTGGCAGTTGAGACCCTGGCAATTAGGGTGAGGAGTAGTAATAATATAACTGGAGTGACCATGGGTGAGAGAGAGGCCCGCAGAGGACTTTATGCTGATGATATGATCTTATATCTGTCCTCACCTGAGTCGTCCCTCAGCAACGTGGTGGCTCTGATAGATGAGTTTGGGAAATACTCGGGCCTAAGAATAAACTGGGAGTATACATGCCTCTGGGCAGAACAGACTGGACGGGCCCTTCGCATGTAGCTAGATTAAAGGTGGTAGATACATTTAAATATCTTGGGGTAAAAATCACTAAACGACACTCCCAGGCTATATCACTCAACATTTACACCTTAATTGATCACATGTAATATATAAAGCTGAGTGTATGTGTATGTGTGTGTGTCCGCTAAAGGAATCCGTACCGTCACATTTACAATCACGAAATTTGTCACACAGGTATTTCAGGTGTCCGGGAAGGTTTTAGACCAGGTCTCAGCTCTTTAGGATGTACCGTTCCTGAGATATTCCCAAAAAATGCATTAGCCAATAGAAGCTTGGTCCCATGACCCTTATCAGCCAATCGAAGCTCGCAGGTCCTCCAGCCTCCACATACACAGTTTTACTCCAGGTTTCCATAACAACTCAGCCATTTTTCTTCACTGCTGTAGGAGAGCTTTAAAGAAAATCTGTCACAAGTATAATTGCTATTGAAGTAAAGCCATGGCCTAATAGCACTTAGTACCTTATTTCAAGATGTGCATTTGTTCCATCAGTAGATATTTTTATCCTTTAAAAATCCAGTTTATTTGGTATGCAAATGAGCCAGTAAGGTGCCCAGAGGGGCGTCACTCTTGCAGGAAGGAGCCCAGACACGCCCCCTGCCACAATGTGTCCACCCTTAAAAGACTTAAAACCACACCCCCAGGTCCCACTAAGACACCCCTATTCTGAAGGGCACGCCCCCTCCCTGTTCTGGAGTTAGCCGCGCTTGCGCACTGGGCCGTAATATTTCCCTACTGAGGCTCTCCGGCGCATGCGCAGTGGGACACTGCAGCTGAACTCCGCTGTGAGATTTTTCCCTAAACTGTCCGTTTGCGCATGCGCAGATCGTCAAAACTCAGGAACGTCTCCTCACGTCATTAGCGGTGTGACCGGAAGTTAGGAGGTAGGGAAATCTCACAAAGTAGGGTAATGTAACGTTACACCAGCAAGACATATCCTCAGAAACAATGCCAGGTGTGTAGCAAACATGGAAGGAGGAGGGACACCCGATTTTACTGCCCCAGTTGCCCATCACAACCAGGCCTCTGCAATTACCCCTGTTTTGAGACATACCATACGGTTGCTAATTATTAATTTTATTTAATCCCAAAAATGGTGGGTGCGGGATCTTTTCAGGAAGTCAATTTATTCTCATTTTCTGTTTAGTTTGTGAGCTTTCCAGGGAGGGAGGGTTCCTTTTGGGATGGGTTGTGGAGCTAATTTTTTTTTTCCAGACATTGGAACAAATTTTACCTTTTCTGATTTTGTTTTCTTAATTTTCATTATTTAATTTTTTATGACTATGCCCTGCCACACAAAGCTGTTAATTCGATTCACCCCATTTCTCCTGCCTTATTAGGCATTTATAACCCTCCCCCTGGCTCTATGTAGATCTTACACGCAGCTGCAACTTTTGCGCCCACTTATCCTCATGCTAAAGTAATTTGCATGGGAGATTAAACATGATGCTAGACCCCTCTCTAGACAGATTTCTTGACGTGGCAGATCATCAAATACAAGGAGCCCTTCAAAACTAAAAAGGTTCTTAACTGAATTCAGATGGTTTGATCTTTGGAGGACTAAACACCCCGGGGGCTAGGGTGTACTTCTGCCATAGTGGCGGCCACAACTCCTTAAATCTAATAGATTATATGTTAGGCAATGGATTAGCGATGTTAAATCTCTGATTCATGATATACTTACCTCGGGGGATATCTGATCACTCGCAAATACTAAGCACACTAATACGTATCACCCCCTCAATAATGTACAGAATGAATATACACCCATTCTGGCTTAATCTCATGATCCCTTACCAAATACACAAGTTTCTGAAAGTGCATGAAGAAGAGCCCAACCTAGCTCTTTGTCACGGATGAGGTATGGGAGGGAACACTACACCGACAACAAGAGGGAAGGGAAAAGCCACTAGGCCTCAATGCTAGGGAAAGGGTCACCTCCTATAGAACCCTACTCCTTGCCCTGATTCCTATCCGTATGGGCACACCTTAACGGTAGGAATGCCCATACACCTGGAACCTGGAGACCCTAAAGAGCCCTATTGGTATTGGCAGGGCTTGAGACGATCCGTTCCTTCCCAGATGAACGAACGGCATCTCCCTGAGGCCTAGTAACAACAGACACGGGGAGGGACAACAAAACACAAAGGAACGAGACACTTAACTTCTGTAGTGAGCTGGTTGAGCACGAACTCCAGAGAGGACAACATACCAGCTCTTCCAAAACCAAATGAAGCTATGAACCGCATAGCCAGAAGGGTGAAGTCAGATATATAGGGGTGTAATGACCACTAAGCTACACCTGAAACAAGGGGTGCAGTCACTAACAACAACAACACTGAAGCAAGAGTAATCACAAAGGCTGTTAGATCCCTTCACATGTAGCCAGTCTCTTCGATCTTCTGACATCTGTCACGGGAGGGACACACTAAAGGCATTTCTCTGCTTTTCCTTACATTCCAGCATAAACTATATAAAAAATGACACCAAACACTCAGAAATGGAGCTGGAGTCTCGGTGCGCTGAGCTGGAACAACATTATATCCGTCACCTGACTGATGCCAACAGGACTGCATGGCTCCAGGCGGGCAGACAATACCTAGTGGTACTTAAAGATAAAGCCGCTAGGAAACTTTTCTTCATCAAACAGACCGCTTTCGAACTAGGTAACCATCAGCTAAGCTACTGGCTCAGCTGATTCGACATGACTCACCATCTTCAGCGATCCTAGCGGTTAGGAACCATGCGGGACAGGAACTTAGCACTCAAGAAACAATTATTCGCACCTTCACTCATTTCTATCAAGACTTGCATAGATCCAGTATAACAGTATCTGAAACAGAGATAGCTAGGTACCTAGGAGGCATCTGTTAGAGATGTGTGATTTTTATTCTATATTTTTTGTATCTCTAGGACTGTAACTGGTTAATCGTAAGTTGTTACAAACTTCTTATCTCAGGAGCCTCCCCCCTCCCCTTTCTGCTGTTAGTCGAGCTCTGTCTATGCAATGCTATGAGGAGAAGAAGGGGGGGGGGAAGCAGAGAACTGTGCTGTGGGCAGTATGTGTGTCTTCTATCTCCTCACAGATGCTTTGAAGAAGATGTGTGCACTGTGAAAGGATGCTAAGCCAATCCCTTGGCTGGATGAATATGAAACACACATATTACTCACTGCCTATAGAAGAACACCTCTTTGAAGTGTCATATATGACGTGTGCAGTATTATTGTTAGGATAGACGCCATTACAACATGGCGACGATAACCAGATGTTTACATTAGTTCACATTCCAAAGTAGTGCACAGTGCGGAGATGCTAGAGTGTTATCTCTTTTTCTCTTATCTCTTCTTCCTTTTGAGCCAATGAAATAATGCCTGGGCCTCAGAAAGAACTGCCCTCTTCTGAAGATGTTTACTTTCTGTAATAAAGTAGAGATTGCATTGACCATCTATGTGTCAGCGTCTAGTCTCTCAGCCACACGTGGATATTAACCCCTGGGGGGTACTTTGATTCGGAGCACCAGAGTGTATCTTAAAAGGGTTTCTGTCACCCCATTAAACCGTTTTTTTTTCTTTTCTTTACTAATAATCCCTATAGTGCGAGCTCATGATACATAAGCAAATTAATCATTTTGGTTCAGTAGAATTTGCTAAAAATCGATTTTTAAAATATGCTAATTACCTTGCTACCAGCAAATAGGGCGGCTACTTGCTGGTAGCAGCCGCATCCTCCGATGGTAATGACGCCCCCTCGGCATGCTGATTGACAGGGCCAGGGAAGGGAATCGTTCTCTGCTGGCGCTGTTAGAATTTGAAATCTCGCGCCTGCGCCGTACCTGTCTTCAATCGGCGCAGGCGCACTGAGAGGCGGCCACTCTCTCGACCGCTCCATCCTCAATGCGCCTGCGTTGATGATGTCATCAAGTACACCCGGAAGAGATTTATTATTAATAATCGTTGGTGGTATAGTGTTAATAACTGTCATTTTTATAAAATTATTTATTCCCATTTCGTTGGTGGTTTTTGTGGCAGCATGCTTATTATGTACATACTTACCTGATTCGAGCATCCAGCGACGTCACCAGACTCTCCGCCTCCTTCCAGCGATGCCGGCGTCTTCTCTTCCGGGTGTACTTGATGACGTCATCGACGCAGGCGCATTGAGGATGGAGCGGTCAAGCGAGCGGCCGCCTCTCAGTGCGCCTGCGCCGATTGAAGTCAGGTACGGCGCAGGCGCGAGATTTCAAATTCTAACAGCGCCAGCAGAGAATGATTCCCTTCCCTGGCCCTGTCAATCAGCATGCCGAGGGGGCGTCATTACCATCGGAGGATGCGGCTGCTACCAGCAAGTAGCCGCCCTACTTGCTGGTAGCAAGGTAATTAGCATATTTAAAAAATCGATTTTTAGCAAATTCTACTGAACCAAAATGATTAATTTGCTTATGTATCATGAGATCGCACTATAGGGATTATTAGTAAAGAAAAAAAAAAAACGGTTTAATGGGGTGACAGAAACCCTTTAAAGGCTTTAATTAAAAGCCGCTTTGTCACATCCTTCTTCCTAAACTCACCATAACACAAAGTGCCCAATTAGATCAACTGATTAGCCTGGAGGAGGTACTGCAAGCGATATCGGATCTTAACAATGGGAAATCTCCAGGCCCAGACAGGCTACCCAAGGAGGTGTACGCTAGATATGTGGAGGTGCTGTAACATTTAATTGTTGGCCACTTTCCATTCGGCGCTAGAGATGGGACGCCTACACGACTCATTTATAGAAGCCACTATAATACTGTTGCTTAAACCCGACAAAGATCCCCTCGACTGCAGTTCCTATAAGCCCATAGCACTGCTAAACGTAGATTACAAAATTCTGACTAGAATACTGGCAACTCGCCTTAACCAGGTAATTCTGTCACTGGTTCCCCAAGCCCAGACAGGTTCCATGCCAGGGAAGTTCACCACTGAGAACATCAGATGGGTTCAGGTAGTTACGCAGATGGGCTATGCCCTGAACTCGGATTGGGCCTTGGCCTTATTGGATGCTGCCAAGGCATTTGACTCTATAGAGTGGACATAGTTGCTAGGCTGCCTGAGGGTCTTTGGGTTTGGTCCACAATTCCTCAGATGGATTAATATCCTGTACAGCAGTCCAGTAAGCAGGCTACTAATAAATGGAGAACTGTCAGAAAGTTTCCCCCTTCACAGAGGAAAGAGACAGGGTTGTCCCCTGTCACCACTCTTATTTGCCCTGGCAGTTGAGACCCTGGCAATTAGGGTGAGGAGTAGTAATAATATAACTGGAGTGACCATGGGTGAGAGAGAGGCCCGCAGAGGACTTTATGCTGATGATATGATCTTATATCTGTCCTCACCTGAGTCGTCCCTCAGCAACGTGGTGGCTCTGATAGATGAGTTTGGGAAATACTCGGGCCTAAGAATAAACTGGGAGTATACATGCCTCTGGGCAGAACAGACTGGACGGGCCCTTCGCATGTAGCTAGATTAAAGGTGGTAGATACATTTAAATATCTTGGGGTAAAAATCACTAAACGACACTCCCAGGCTATATCACTCAACATTTACACCTTAATTGATCACATGTAATATATAAAGCTGAGTGTATGTGTATGTGTGTGTGTCCGCTAAAGGAATCCGTACCGTCACATTTACAATCACGAAATTTGTCACACAGGTATTTCAGGTGTCCGGGAAGGTTTTAGACCAGGTCTCAGCTCTTTAGGATGTACCGTTCCTGAGATATTCCCAAAAAATGCATTAGCCAATAGAAGCTTGGTCCCATGACCCTTATCAGCCAATCGAAGCTCGCAGGTCCTCCAGCCTCCACATACACAGTTTTACTCCAGGTTTCCATAACAACTCAGCCATTTTTCTTCACTGCTGTAGGAGAGCTTTAAAGAAAATCTGTCACAAGTATAATTGCTATTGAAGTAAAGCCATGGCCTAATAGCACTTAGTACCTTATTTCAAGATGTGCATTTGTTCCATCAGTAGATATTTTTATCCTTTAAAAATCCAGTTTATTTGGTATGCAAATGAGCCAGTAAGGTGCCCAGAGGGGCGTCACTCTTGCAGGAAGGAGCCCAGACACGCCCCCTGCCACAATGTGTCCACCCTCAAAAGACTTAAAACCACACCCCCAGGTCCCACTAAGACACCCCTATTCTGAAGGGCACGCCCCCTCCCTGTTCTGGAGTTAGCCGCGCTTGCGCACTGGGCCGTAATATTTCCCTACTGAGGCTCTCCGGCGCATGCGCAGTGGGACACTGCAGCTGAACTCCGCTGTGAGATTTTTCCCTAAACTGTCCGTTTGCGCATGCGCAGATCGTCAAAACTCAGGAACGTCTCCTCACGTCATTAGCGGTGTGACCGGAAGTTAGGAGGTAGGGAAATCTCACAAAGTAGGGTAATGTAACGTTACACCAGCAAGACATATCCTCAGAAACAATGCCAGGTGTGTAGCAAACATGGAAGGAGGAGGGACACCCGATTTTACTGCCCCAGTTGCCCATCACAACCAGGCCTCTGCAATTACCCCTGTTTTGAGACATACCATACGGTTGCTAATTATTAATTTTATTTAATCCCAAAAATGGTGGGTGCGGGATCTTTTCAGGAAGTCAATTTATTCTCATTTTCTGTTTAGTTTGTGAGCTTTCCAGGGAGGGAGGGTTCCTTTTGGGATGGGTTGTGGAGCTAATTTTTTTTTTCCAGACATTGGAACAAATTTTACCTTTTCTGATTTTGTTTTCTTAATTTTCATTATTTAATTTTTTATGACTATGCCCTGCCACACAAAGCTGTTAATTCGATTCACCCCATTTCTCCTGCCTTATTAGGCATTTATAACCCTCCCCCTGGCTCTATGTAGATCTTACACGCAGCTGCAACTTTTGCGCCCACTTATCCTCATGCTAAAGTAATTTGCATGGGAGATTAAACATGATGCTAGACCCCTCTCTAGACAGATTTCTTGACGTGGCAGATCATCAAATACAAGGAGCCCTTCAAAACTAAAAAGGTTCTTAACTGAATTCAGATGGTTTGATCTTTGGAGGACTAAACACCCCGGGGGCTAGGGTGTACTTCTGCCATAGTGGCGGCCACAACTCCTTAAATCTAATAGATTATATGTTAGGCAATGGATTAGCGATGTTAAATCTCTGATTCATGATAAACTTACCTCGGGGGATATCTGATCACTCGCAAATACTAAGCACACTAATACGTATCACCCCCTCAATAATGTACAGAATGAATATACACCCATTCTGGCTTAATCTCATGATCCCTTACCAAATACACAAGTTTCTGAAAGTGCATGAAGAAGAGCCCAACCTAGCTCTTTGTCACGGATGAGGTATGGGAGGGAACACTACACCGACAACAAGAGGGAAGGGAAAAGCCACTAGGCCTCAATGCTAGGGAAAGGGTCACCTCCTATAGAACCCTACTCCTTGCCCTGATTCCTATCCGTATGGGCACACCTTAACGGTAGGAATGCCCATACACCTGGAACCTGGAGACCCTAAAGAGCCCTATTGGTATTGGCAGGGCTTGAGACGATCCGTTCCTTCCCAGATGAACGAACGGCATCTCCCTGAGGCCTAGTAACAACAGACACGGGGAGGGACAACAAAACACAAAGGAACGAGACACTTAACTTCTGTAGTGAGCTGGTTGAGCACGAACTCCAGAGAGGACAACATACCAGCTCTTCCAAAACCAAATGAAGCTATGAACCGCATAGCCAGAAGGGTGAAGTCAGATATATAGGGGTGTAATGACCACTAAGCTACACCTGAAACAAGGGGTGCAGTCACTAACAACAACAACACTGAAGCAAGAGTAATCACAAAGGCTGTTAGATCCCTTCACATGTAGCCAGTCTCTTCGATCTTCTGACATCTGTCACGGGAGGGACACACTAAAGGCATTTCTCTGCTTTTCCTTACATTCCAGCATAAACTATATAAAAAATGACACCAAACACTCAGAAATGGAGCTGGAGTCTCGGTGCGCTGAGCTGGAACAACATTATATCCGTCACCTGACTGATGCCAACAGGACTGCATGGCTCCAGGCGGGCAGACAATACCTAGTGGTACTTAAAGATAAAGCCGCTAGGAAACTTTTCTTCATCAAACAGACCGCTTTCGAACTAGGTAACCATCAGCTAAGCTACTGGCTCAGCTGATTCGACATGACTCACCATCTTCAGCGATCCTAGCGGTTAGGAACCATGCGGGACAGGAACTTAGCACTCAAGAAACAATTATTCGCACCTTCACTCATTTCTATCAAGACTTGCATAGATCCAGTATAACAGTATCTGAAACAGAGATAGCTAGGTACCTAGGAGGCATCTGTTAGAGATGTGTGATTTTTATTCTATATTTTTTGTATCTCTAGGACTGTAACTGGTTAATCGTAAGTTGTTACAAACTTCTTATCTCAGGAGCCTCCCCCCTCCCCTTTCTGCTGTTAGTCGAGCTCTGTCTATGCAATGCTATGAGGAGAAGAAGGGGGGGGGGAAGCAGAGAACTGTGCTGTGGGCAGTATGTGTGTCTTCTATCTCCTCACAGATGCTTTGAAGAAGATGTGTGCACTGTGAAAGGATGCTAAGCCAATCCCTTGGCTGGATGAATATGAAACACACATATTACTCACTGCCTATAGAAGAACACCTCTTTGAAGTGTCATATATGACGTGTGCAGTATTATTGTTAGGATAGACGCCATTACAACATGGCGACGATAACCAGATGTTTACATTAGTTCACATTCCAAAGTAGTGCACAGTGCGGAGATGCTAGAGTGTTATCTCTTTTTCTCTTATCTCTTCTTCCTTTTGAGCCAATGAAATAATGCCTGGGCCTCAGAAAGAACTGCCCTCTTCTGAAGATGTTTACTTTCTGTAATAAAGTAGAGATTGCATTGACCATCTATGTGTCAGCGTCTAGTCTCTCAGCCACACGTGGATATTAACCCCTGGGGGGTACTTTGATTCGGAGCACCAGAGTGTATCTTAAAAGGGTTTCTGTCACCCCATTAAACCGTTTTTTTTCTTTTCTTTACTAATAATCCCTATAGTGCGAGCTCATGATACATAAGCAAATTAATCATTTTGGTTCAGTAGAATTTGCTAAAAATCGATTTTTAAAATATGCTAATTACCTTGCTACCAGCAAATAGGGCGGCTACTTGCTGGTAGCAGCTGCATCCTCCGATGGTAATGACGCCCCCTCGGCATGCTGATTGACAGGGCCAGGGAAGGGAATCGTTCTCTGCTGGCGCTGTTAGAATTTGAAATCTCGCGCCTGCGCCGTACCTGTCTTCAATCGGCGCAGGCGCACTGAGAGGCGGCCACTCTCTCGACCGCTCCATCCTCAATGCGCCTGCGTTGATGATGTCATCAAGTACACCCGGAAGAGATTTATTATTAATAATCGTTGGTGGTATAGTGTTAATAACTGTCATTTTTATAAAATTATTTATTCCCATTTCGTTGGTGGTTTTTGTGGCAGCATGCTTATTATGTACATACTTACCTGATTCGAGCATCCAGCGACGTCACCAGACTCTCCGCCTCCTTCCAGCGATGCCGGCGTCTTCTCTTCCGGGTGTACTTGATGACGTCATCGACGCAGGCGCATTGAGGATGGAGCGGTCAAGCGAGCGGCCGCCTCTCAGTGCGCCTGCGCCGATTGAAGTCAGGTACGGCGCAGGCGCGAGAATTCAAATTCTAACAGCGCCAGCAGAGAATGATTCCCTTCCCTGGCCCTGTCAATCAGCATGCCGAGGGGGCGTCATTACCATCGGAGGATGCGGCTGCTACCAGCAAGTAGCCGCCCTACTTGCTGGTAGCAAGGTAATTAACATATTTTAAAAATCGATTTTTAGCAAATTCTACTGAACCAAAATGATTAATTTGCTTATGTATCATGAGATCGCACTATAGGGATTATTAGTAAAGAAAAAAAAAAAACGGTTTAATGGGGTGACAGAAACCCTTTAAAGGCTTTAATTAAAAGCCGCTTTGTCACATCCTTCTTCCTAAACTCACCATAACACAAAGTGCCCAATTAGATCAACTGATTAGCCTGGAGGAGGTACTGCAAGCGATATCGGATCTTAACAATGGGAAATCTCCAGGCCCAGACAGGCTACCCAAGGAGGTGTACGCTAGATATGTGGAGGTGCTGTAACATTTAATTGTTGGCCACTTTCCATTCGGCGCTAGAGATGGGACGCCTACACGACTCATTTATGGAAGCCACTATAATACTGTTGCTTAAACCCGACAAAGATCCCCTCGACTGCAGTTCCTATAAGCCCATAGCACTGCTAAACGTAGATTACAAAATTCTGACTAGAATACTGGCAACTCGCCTTAACCAGGTAATTCTGTCACTGGTTCCCCAAGCCCAGACAGGTTCCATGCCAGGGAAGTTCACCACTGAGAACATCAGATGGGTTCAGGTAGTTACGCAGATGGGCTATGCCCTGAACTCGGATTGGGCCTTGGCCTTATTGGATGCTGCCAAGGCATTTGACTCTATAGAGTGGACATAGTTGCTAGGCTGCCTGAGGGTCTTTGGGTTTGGTCCACAATTCCTCAGATGGATTAATATCCTGTACAGCAGTCCAGTAAGCAGGCTACTAATAAATGGAGAACTGTCAGAAAGTTTCCCCCTTCACAGAGGAAAGAGACAGGGTTGTCCCCTGTCACCACTCTTATTTGCCCTGGCAGTTGAGACCCTGGCAATTAGGGTGAGGAGTAGTAATAATATAACTGGAGTGACCATGGGTGAGAGAGAGGCCCGCAGAGGACTTTATGCTGATGATATGATCTTATATCTGTCCTCACCTGAGTCGTCCCTCAGCAACGTGGTGGCTCTGATAGATGAGTTTGGGAAATACTCGGGCCTAAGAATAAACTGGGAGTATACATGCCTCTGGGCAGAACAGACTGGACGGGCCCTTCGCATGTAGCTAGATTAAAGGTGGTAGATACATTTAAATATCTTGGGGTAAATATCACTAAACGACACTCCCAGGCTATATCACTCAACATTTACACCTTAATTGATCACATGTAATATATAAAGCTGAGTGTATGTGTATGTGTGTGTGTCCGCTAAAGGAATCCGTACCGTCACATTTACAATCACGAAATTTGTCACACAGGTATTTCAGGTGTCCGGGAAGGTTTTAGACCAGGTCTCAGCTCTTTAGGATGTACCGTTCCTGAGATATTCCCAAAAAATGCATTAGCCAATAGAAGCTTGGTCACATGACCCTTATCAGCCAATCGAAGCTCGCAGGTCCTCCAGCCTCCACATACACAGTTTTACTCCAGGTTTCCATAACAACTCAGCCATTTTTCTTCACTGCTGTAGGAGAGCTTTAAAGGAAATCTGTCACAAGTATAATTGCTATTGAAGTAAAGCCATGGCCTAATAGCACTTAGTACCTTATTTCAAGATGTGCATTTGTTCCATCAGTAGATATTTTTATCCTTTAAAAATCCAGTTTATTTGGTATGCAAATGAGCCAGTAAGGTGCCCAGAGGGGCGTCACTCTTGCAGGAAGGAGCCCAGACACGCCCCCTGCCACAATGTGTCCACCCTTTAAAAGACTTAAAACCACACCCCCAGGTCCCACTAAGACACCCCTATTCTGAAGGGCACGCCCCCTTCAACTCCTGAGCTGACGGGGATTGAGAAAAATGAAGGTAAAAATCAACTTTTGTCAGCTGCAAGGGTGGGAGGGAGGGTGACTTTCTCCCTGCAGCTTACACTCAGACAGCACAGTACTGCTGTCTTAGGCTCCATTCAGACGTCCGTAGTGCATAGCGGATCCGCAATACACCCTGCTGGCACCCCCATAGAAATGCCTATTCTTGTCGCAATTGCAAACAAGAATAGGACATGCTCTATTTTTTTCCGGAGCTGCGGCCTGGAAGATCGGGGCCGCGCTCCAGAAATGCGGAAAAGCTGTTCAAAAGGACACGCACCCGACCTGGTTAGGCCACGCCCCCTCCCACTCCTCAGCCGACTGAAATTGAAAAAATTAAGTTAAAAATCAACTTCTAGGTTGTGCTAAGCCACGCCCAGATCTGGTAAGGCCACGCCCCCTTCTCTCATCAGCCGACAGGGATTAAAAAAATGAAGGCAAAAATAAACTTCTGTCAGCTGCAGAGGTGGGAGGGAGGGTGACTTTCTCCCTGCAGATCACACTCAGACAGTACAGTGCTGCTGTCTTAGAGTGAGCTGTTCAAAAGGACCCCCCCCCCCCCGATCCAGTAAAGGCCACTGTTAAGGGGGTGGGCCCCTGTGGAGGTCACTGTCAAGGGGGTGGTATGCAGTGAAAGTCACTGTTAAAGGGGAAGGCTGCTGTAAAGGACAAAGTTAAGGGGGTGGGCTGCTGTGGAGGTCCAATTTTAAGGGACGGGGCACTGTGAGGGGGTCAGTGTTAAGGGGTGGGATGCTGTGGAGGTCATGGTTTTGGGGGAAGGGGTGCTGTAGATGACATTGTTATAGTGGATAGTGTTAATATCTTTTAACGACACACACAAACATTAAATGAAATAGATTAAATATACCCGAGCGAAGCCGAGTCCTTTAGCTAGTTCGGAATAAATGTAAAAACTGGAAACCGTTGCCTGTCTCGGTAGCAGGGCGCATTAACTTAATCAAAATGATCATACTCCCTAAGGTGCTATATACAGATCAGCATTCAGAAACGCACATACCCAAATAGATCTTTAAAGAAATGGACTCCTGGACTAGGGTCTTTATTTGGGGCAGATCTCGAGCCAAGTTTAGCTTAGATATATTGAGGCGCTCCAAAACGGAGGGAGGCATTGCATTACCGGATTATTTTATGTACTACCTGGCCGGCCAACTGCGGCTCATGAACACCTGGTATACAACTGAAGACCTGCCCACTTCAGAGTATTTTTTAAAACTATATCTAAATTGTAACACACTATGGTCAGTGTTGGAGGCGACCCCCAAATTTTAGAAGCCATTGTTGCCATTGCACAAATTGCCTCAAACGGTCTGGAAAGAGGCTAAAGCATTGTCCCAATTTACGGAGGTTGTCTTAGACATACCCCTATGGGACAATCAATCCTTGCCGCATTTGCAGGTGGTTATGGGAGCGGACAGATGTAAACTGGCAGGGGTCAAAACCCTTGGTGACATTTCTGATCAGGGAGTAATAATGACATTCATGGCACTGTCACAAAAGTATGATATCCCTCGTACCCACTTCTTCTCATATCTACAACTCAGCGCTGCCATACAAACCAAGTTGCCATATAATGGAAACAGGATCTCTAAGTATCCACTCATAGGAGTTGTCAAAACCCAGGGTCTCAGAGGACTAGTCTTGGCGATCTACTCATACCTGCACACGGGGGGGTTGCTCAGCGCCAGTCCTCCCCCAGCAATAGATAAATGGAAAAGATTGATACCAACACTCACAGAAGAATCTATAACGGTTTTATTGGAATCACATTTACATGTATCACCTGCAGTTAATAACAAAATAATCCAGCTTTACATCATTCATCAGACATATCTCACACCAATTAGACTGCATAGAATGGGCAGGGTGCCTTCCACGGTAGGTAACTGGAAGCGGACTTCTGTCATATGATATGGAGCTGTAACCCGATTGCTGTGTTCTGGGAGGGGGACTGGTCTTCTTTTCCCTTTATTGCCGGTGGGGGTGGCCTGCACCCCTGGGGTCTGCCTGCTGGTAGTGCTGGACGAAGACAGTTGATATCACTATATGGCAACATTCCTGAAAGAATCACTGTTTATGGCACATAAATGCATTGCTCTGAGATGGTATAGCCCCAATACACCGAACTGGACCATGTGGAAATTACAGATAAATAAGATCCTACCTAGAGTTGAGCGAACACCTGGATGTTCGGGTTCGAGAAGTTCGGCCGAACTTCCCGGAAATGTTCGGGTTCGGGATCCGAACTCGACCCGAACTTCGCCCCGAACCCAAACCCCATTGAAGTCAATGGGGACCCGAACTTTTCGGCACTAAAAAGGCTGTAAAATAGCCCAGGAAAGGGCTAGAGGGCTGCAAAAGGCAGCAAAATGTAGGTAAATCCCCTGCAAACAAATGTGGATAGGGAAATGAATTAAAATAAAAATAAAATAAATTAAAATTAACTAATATCAATTGGAGAGAGGTCTCATGGCAGAGAATCAGGCTTCATGCCATAGCAGAGAATCAGGCTTCACGTCACCCACCACTGGAACAGGCCATTGTCAGATATTTAGGCCCCGGCACCCAGACAGAGGAGAGAGGTCCCATAGCAGAGAATCAGGCTTCATGTCATAGCAGAGAATCAGGCTTCAAGTCATAGCAGAGAATCAGGCTTCATGTCATAGCAGAGAATCAGGCTTCACGTCACCCACCACTGGAACAGGCCATTGTCAGATATTTAGGCCCCGGCACCCAGACAGAGGAGAGAGGTCCCATAGCAGAGAATCAGGCTTCATGTCATAGCAGAGAATCAGGCTTCAAGTCATAGCAGAGAATCAGGCTTCATGTCATAGCAGAGAATCAGGCTTCACGTCACCCACCACTGGAACAGGCCATTGTCAGATATTTAGGCCCCGGCACCCAGACAGAGGAGAGAGGTCCCATAGCAGAGAATCAGGCTTCATTTCACCTACCACTGGAACAGGCCACTGTCAGATATTTTTAGGCCCCGGCACCCAGACAGAGGAGAGAGGTCCCATAGCAGAGAATCAGGCTTCAAGTCATAGCAGAGAATCAGGCTTCATGTCATAGCAGAGAATCAGGCTTCATGTCATAGCAGAGAATCAGGCTTCATGTCATAGCAGAGAATCAGGCTTCATGTCATAGCAGAGAATCAGGCTTCACGTCACCCACCACTGGAACAGGCCATTGTCAGATATTTAGGCCCCGGCACCCAGACAGAGGAGAGAGGTCCCATAGCAGAGAATCAGGCTTCATGTCATAGCAGAGAATCAGGCTTCACGTCACCCACCACTGGAACAGGCCATTGTCAGATATTTAGGCCCTGGCACCCAGATAGAGGAGAGAGGTCCCATAGCAGAGAATCAGGCTTCACGTCACCCACCACTGGAACAGGCCACTGTCAGATATTTTTAGGCCCCGGCACCCAGACAGAGGAGAGAGGTCCCATAGCAGAGAATCAGGCTTCATGTCATAGCAGAGAATCAGAATTTAAGTCATAGCAGAGAATCAGAATTCAAGTCATAGCAGAGAATCAAGCTTCACGTCACCCAACACTGGAACAGGCCACTGTCAGATATTTTTAGGCCCCGGCACCCAGACAGAGGAGAGAGGTCCCATAGCAGAGAATCAGGCTTCATGTCACCCAACACTGGAACAGGCCATTGTCAGATATTTTTAGGCCCCGGCACCCAGACAGAGGAGAGAGGTCCCATAGCAGAGAATCAGGCTTCATGTCATAGCAGAGAATCAGAATTCAAGTCATAGCAGAGAATCAGAATTCAAGTCATAGCAGAGAATCAGGCTTCACATCACCCAACACTGGAACAGGCCACTGTCAGATATTTTTAGGCCCCGGCACCCAGACAGAGGAGAGAGGTCCCATAGCAGAGAATCAGGCTTCATGTCACCCAACACTGGAACAGGCCATTGTCAGATATTTTTAGGCCCTGGCAGCCAGACAGAGGAGAGAGGTCCCATAGCAGAGAATCAGGCTTCATGTCATAGCAGAGAATCAGGCTTCATGTCACCCAACACTGGAACAGGCCATTGTCAGATATTTTTAGGCCCCGGCACCCAGACAGAGGAGAGAGGTCCCATAGCAGAGAATCAGGCTTCATGTCATAGCAGAGAATCAGGCTTCATGTCACCCAACACTGGAACAGGCCATTGTCAGATATTTTTAGGCCCCGGCACCCAGACAGAGGAGAGAGGTCACATAGCAGAGAATCAGGCTTCATGTCATAGCAGAGAATCAGGCTTCATGTCACCCAACACTGGAACAGGCCACTGTCAGATATTTTTAGGCCCCGGCACCCAGACAGAGGAGAGGTTCATTAAACTTTGGGTTGCCCCGCAATATAATGGTAAAATGAAAATAAAAAAAGGATTGAATGAGGAAGTGCCCTGGAGTACAATAATATATGGTTAAGGGGAGGTAGTTATAAATGTCTAATCTGCACAAGGGATGGACAGGTCCTGTGGGATCCATGCTTGGTTCATTTTTATGAACGTCAGCTTGTCCACATTGGCTGTAGACAGGCGGCTGTGTTTGTCTGTAATGACGCCCCCTGCCGTGCTGAATACACGTTCAGACAAAACGCTGGCCGCCGGGCAGGCCAGCATCTCCAAGGCATAAAAGGCTAGCTCTGGCCACGTGGACAATTTGGAGACCCAGAAGTTGAATGGGGCCGAACCATCAGTCAGTACGTGGAGGGGTGTGCACACGTACTGTTCCATCATGTTAGTGAAATGTTGCCTCCTGCTAACACGTTCCGTATCAGGTGGTGGTGCAGTTAGCTCTGGCGTGGTGACAAAACTTTTCCACATCTCTGCCATGCTAACCCTGCCCTCAGAGGAGCTGGCCGTGACACAGCTGCGTTGGCGACCTCTTGCTCCTCCTCTGCCTTCGCCTTGGGCTTCCACTTGTTCCCCTGTGACATTTGGGAATGCTCTCAGTAGCGCGTCTACCAACGTGCGCTTGTACTCGCGCATCTTCCTATCACGCTCCAGTGCAGGAAGTAAGTTGGGCACATTGTCTTTGTACCGGGGATCCAGCAGGGTGGCAACCCAGTAGTCCGGACACGTTAAAATGTGGGCAACTCTGCTGTCGTTGCGCAGGCACTGCAGCAAGTAGTCGCTCATGTGTGCCAGGCTGCCCAGAGGTAAGGACAAGCTGTCCTCTGTGGGAGGCATATCGTCATCGTCCTGCGTTTCCCCCCAGCCACGCACCAGTGATGGGCCCGAGCTGCGTTGGGTGCCACCCCGCTGTGAACATGCTTCATCCTCATCCTCATCCTCATCCTCCTCCACCTCCTCCTCCACCTCCTCCTCATCCTCGTCCTCCAGTAGTGGGCCCTGGCTGGCCACATTTGTACCTGGCCTCTGCTGTTGCAAAAAACCTCCCTCTGAGTCACTTCGAAGAGACTGGCCTAAAAGTGCTAAAAATTACCCCTCTTCCTCCTCCTCCTCCTCCTGGGCCACCTCCTCTTCCATCATCGCCCTAAGTGTTTTCTCAAGGAGACATCGAAGTGGTATTGTAACGCTGATAACGGCGTCATCGCCACTGGCCATGTTGGTGGAGTACTCGAAACAGCGCAACAGGGCACACAGGTCTCACATGTCTCACATGGAGGCCCAGTCATTGGTGGTGAAGTGGTGCTGTTCCGCAGTGCGACTGACCCGTGCGTGCTGCAGCTGAAACTCCACTATAGCCTGCTGCTGCTCGCACAGTCTGTCCAGGATGTGCAAGGTAGAGTTCCACCTGGTGGGCACGTCGCATATGAGGCGGTGAGCGGGAAGGCCGAAGTTACGCTGTAGCGCAGACAGGCGAGCAGCGGCAGGATGTGAACACCGGAAGCACGCACAGACGGCCCGCACTTTATGCAGCAGCTCTGACATGTCAGGGTAGTTGTGAATGAACTTCTGCACCACCACTTCAGCACATGCGCCAGGCAAGGGATGTGTGTCAAACCGGCTAGTCCCAGAGCTGCAACGAGATTTCGCCCATTATCGCACACCACCAGGCCGGGCTTGAAGCTCACTGGCAGCAACCACTCGTCGGTCTGTTGTTCTATACCCCGCCACAACTCCTGTGCGGTGTGGGGCCTGTCCTCCAAACATATGAGTTTCAGAATGGCCTGCTGACGTTTACCCCGGGCTGTGCTGAAGTTGGTAGTGAAGGTGTGTGGCTGACTGGATGAGCAGGTGGAAGAAGAGGAGGAGGAAGCCGAGTAGGAGGAGGAGGCAACAGGAGGCAAAGAATGTTGCCCTGCGATCCTTGGCGGCGGAAGGACGTGCGCCAAACAGCTCTTCGCCTGGGGCCCAGCCGCCACTACATTTACCCAGTGTGCAGATAGGGAGATATAGCGTCCCTGGCCGTGCTTACTGGTCCACGTATCTGTGGTTAGGTGGACCTTGCCACAGATGGCGTTGCGCAGTGCACACTTGATTTTATCGGATACTTGGTTGTGCAGGGAAGGCACGGCTCTCTTGGAGAAGTAGTGGCGGCTGGGAACAACATACTGTGGGACAGCAAGCGACATGAGCTGTTTGAAGCTGTCTGTGTCCACCAGCCTGAATGACAGCATTTCATAGGCCAGTAGTTTAGAAATGCTGGCATTCAGGGCCAGGGATCGAGGGTGGCTAGTTGGGAATTTACGCTTTCTCTCAAATGTTTGTGAGATGGAGAGCTGAACGCTGCCGTGTGACATGGTTGAGATGCTTGGTGACGGAGGTGGTGGTGTTGGTGGTACATCCTCTGTTTGCTGGGCGGCAGGTGCCAACGTTCCTCCAGAGGCGGAGGAAGAGGCCGAGGCGGCGGCAGCAGCAGAAGAGGTAGCAGGGGGAGCCTGAGTGAGTTCCTTGTTTTTAAGGTGTTTACTCTGCAGTTCATGCTTTGCATGCAGGTGCCTGGTCATGCAGGTTGTGCTAAGGTTCAGAACGTTAATGCCTCGCTTCAGGCTCTGATGGCACAGCGTGCAAACGACTCGGGTCTTGCCGTCAGCACATTGTTTGAAGAACTGTCACGCCAGGGAACTCCTTGAAGCTGTCTTTGGGGTGCTCGGTCCCAGATGGCGGTGGCCAGTAGCATACGGAATCTCTTGGCGGCGGGTGTTCTGCTTTTGCCCACTGCTCCCTCTTTTGCTACGCTGTTGGCTCGGTCTCACCACTGCCTCTTCCTCCGAATTCTGAAAGTCAGTGGCACGACCTTCATTCCATGTGGGGTCTAGGACCTCATCGTCCCTTGCATCGTCTTCCACCCAGTCTTCCTCCCTGACCTCCTGTTCAGTCTGCACACTGCAGAAAGACGCAGCAGTTGGCACCTGTGTTTCGTCATCATCAGAGACGTGCTGAGGTGGTATTCCCATGTCCTCATCATCAGGAAACATAAGTGGTTGTGCGTTAGTGCATTCTATCTCTTCCACCCCTGGTGAAGAGCTAGGTGGATGCCCTTGGGAAACCCTGGCAGCAGAGTCTTCAAACAGCATAAGAGACTGCTGCATAACTTGAGGCTCAGACAGTTTCCCTGATATGCATGGGGGTGATGTGACAGACTGATGGGCTTGGTTTTCATGCGCCATCTGTGCGCTTTCTGCAGAAGACTGGGTGGGAGATAATGTGAACGTGCTGGATCCACTGTCGGCCACCCAATTGACTAATGCCTGTACCTGCTCAGGCCTTACCATCCTTAGAACGGCATTGGGCCCCACCAAATATCGCTGTAAATTCTGGTGGCTACTGGGACCTGAGGTAGTTGGTTCACTAGGACGTGTGGCTGTGGCAGAACGGCCACGTCCTCTCCCAGCACCAGAGGGTCCACTAACACCACCACGACCATGTCCGCGTCCGCATCCCTTACTAGATGTTTTCCTCATTGTTACCGTTCACCACAATAAGAAAAAAATTATTTGGCCCAATGTATTGAATTCAAATTCAGGCCTTTTTTTTTTACAGGCACCTAACACTATCTGGCTATCTATTTAGGTACTGTATTACACTAATACAGGCACAGCAGTAACGACAGATTTAGCTGAATATAAATTGTAGGCCTAGTATTTAGGCGCTGGATGACAGGTATCCCTTTTACGGACAGAATTAGACTTGAAATCCACGGTAGCGTGTGAAGTTGTTGAGGATGACCCTATCCGCACCTTCAATCTAATATACCCTTTTATGGATAGATTTAACCTTGGCCTGATAGAGCATAAACAACTAATTTAAGGAATTGCTAAGTTGGGAATTGTATTTCAACCCAGAACAAAAACTGTGCTTCAGCAGACAGCAGACAGTATTACAATTGGCTAGCCACAGCTGAAACACCAGATTTAGGGTACTGCTATTTTGGCAATTGTATTTTACCCCTCAATAAAATAGCAAGCACAGCCAAGCCCCTGATGTAGGATATTGCAAAAAAAAACAACACACTATTGATGGTTAAAAATGGACCTGGTGGCAGCTTGTGCTGGCGCACCACAAGACACAGAATGGCCGCCGATCACCCCAGAAAAAAAGTGACTGAAAAATGCTCTGGGCAGCCTTAAAACAGTGAGCAATTGAATAGCAGAGGTTGTATGATACACAGCTGTATATCGATCACTTCAGTAAATAAATCCCTGCCTAATCTCGCCCTAACAGCAGCAGCTGCATCCTATCCCTACACTGATCAGAGCAGAGTGACGTGCGGCGCTACGTGACTCCAGCTTAAATAGAGGCTGGGTCACATGCTGCAAATGGCCAATCACAGCCATGCCAATAGTAGGCATGGCTGTCATGGCCTCTTGGGGCAAGTAGTATGACGCTTGTTGATTGGCTGCTTTGCAGCCTTTCAAAAAGCGCCAAGAAAGCGCCGAACACCGAACCCGAACCCAGACTTTTACGAAAATGTTCGGGTTCTGGTCCGGGTTCGCTCATCCCTAATCCTACCATATATAGGGTTAGTATTTAAACACTGCAATAAACCACAAAAATTTTACAAGATCTGGGGCCTGTGGTGTGGGTCACCTCATACTATGTACTCGGCTTCGAGACTGCGACAAGCCCTGTCGTCAGCTCGAGGAATCGTGGATCAGCCGGTTTAGTGGGGCCACCGGTGAGAAAATGTATTTTATAATACTGTATCAGCCAAGGAGTAAGGAACTCGTAACAATGCAATGGTTGGCTAGAGAAGATGATAATAAGGTCTCTGTACAACTGTTTATAATTTATTCGGTAGTAAGAGTGTATGATGGCAATGTTATTTCATTTTTTGTTAATAAAAGAGTTTAAAAAATAAATAAATTATAACATGAGGTGAAATTTAATTACAGGTTGTAACTGCTATAAGGTTGCTATTTTATTTTTATTTTTTTAACTAAACCTTTAAGATGTCTTAAAGACCAGAATGTTTATATGAGTGGATATACTGATTGGTGAAGAATCTAGAACACATGCATCATTTACGGTGGTGGCAGAACATTTACAGTGTAGTGCCATCTGGTTGTAGATGGGTTAAAAGCAGTGGATGTGCATGACTGCTTTCAAAAATCTAATTAATTTTGACAGTGCTGTGTAAGGATAAAAGAATGTGTCGGAGCTTTTCTATTTCTACCTAAAATGTAAACTTGCAGCGGAGTGATCCCTTTTCATTCCATGTATGACCATTACTAAAAACATTATCCATTTTCTGAAAGGGTTGGTTAATCACTCAGAAGACTGGCAAAGGGTGGAAACTCATTTTGTTCCCTCCCTTCAATGCAGTTGGCACAACAGACAGCATTGTGCATCCCGAAAAGGAGGGAGGAACTTAGCTCAGACCTTTGCAGAAAGGCCCCGTAACCACTGATATCAACCACAGTCAACAAGGTGACCTCTTATTGTCTCACCTAGAAGAAAATCCCTTAAAGAAATGAAAATCTTTTCTGGTTCCTGGAATTCTTAACACTTCAACCTGCCACCAGTCACAGAAGGTGGCTGAAGGTCAGAATCCTCAATTACTGAAGATGACCTTACTCATTCATTTGCCCATGACATGAAGACTGTATTTGGCTCCCTCCATGACCACATCAGGCACAGTGTTAAAGAAGTGAGGAATGATGGACACTGAGCCCCCGATGGCAGAGGAATTAACATCACCAGGGGCTGTGTGTCATTCGGTTATCTTCTTCTGCTCCAAAGGAATGATTGAGGGTGTGGTTGTGTTCCTCTTCATTTGGCTACTGATTCAGGTCCTCCTCAATAAACATCAGGAAGGTGCAGATATTATTTACGCTCTTCATTCTCCAACCTACCATTACTATTCCTTATGGGTTTTATTGTGTTTACATCATCTTCCATTTCTCCAACCCACCTCTGTTATAACTTACCAACTATTATAATTCCTAAAGAATATCTACATATCACTACAGTTAAAGGATATTGATGGGATGTAAGGTAATTTTTTTTATATTTAATAGTATGTCTTCTTTTTGAATTTACATGATAATAATGTATAAGAAATAGCTTGACTGTCTTCTCTTCTGATCATTTCCGTACATTGTTTTCTCTGTAAATCATGGATGCACGAGATGTATTGCTTTGGGCACACAGACACAGAAGATAGTTTGGTATTTTTTTTATACTTATAGTATTCAGTTTTGCTACTTTGTTTTAGGGGAGCAAAGATATTGGGGCTTAATTAAGTTACATTTATAAATGTAAGTTACAGAGCATATATTCTCTTGGAAATAATAAACTGTTTCTCATTGTTTTACTGTCTAATTAAGGTGCAGAACTCTAGAGTTGGCCATATACATTTGTCTAAGTTGATCAAAACAGACGATTTCAATCAAAACGAACATTCGTTGGTTGAAATTTAACAACAATCGTTTTAGCTAACAGATGACAGACCATTATAATTTGAAAAGAAAGTTGGCCATGTTTAATATTTTTGGCAGATAGTTGGATGAAATATCATTTGTGAACATAAGATCTTTCTTTTAAAGAACGTTGCCAGAAAGATCTTTCGTCCATCGCCTGGTTTCATTGAACATATATGGGCAGTTTGAACAACTGTAACAGCCAATATGTACTAAAATCTGTATAGCCGTATCCAGGAGCGGACACAGACAACAGAGGGCCCCTGTGCAAAGAATGTGCCTGGGCCCCCCCAAGCTAAATTCTCAACCTAACTTATTTCCTCCTAACTTTACATACAGTAAAACAAAACATACAGGGTAAGGCTACTTTCATACCTGCAGCTCTACGATCTGGCCACCTGATCCGACTAAGAATACAAGAAATTGGCCGGACACAAACTGCAGCTTGTGGAGGTTTGTGTCCTGCCGATTCTCTGCATTTTTGTTAGATTGCGTCCGGGCCTCTGCCGGACCCTATTATAGTTAATGGGGCCAGTGGGCTTTCCGTCTGCATTCAGCATTGCTGGATCCAGTGAATTTCGGCAGGCTGTTCTCTGCTGGAACAGCCTGCTGAAATCACTAACGCAGATGTCGAAGTAGTCTAATACAGCACAACATACCTCTTACATCCAGTGACATCACCTTAGATGTAGATGTTCTCTGTCTTCATCTTCTCCTTTCAGACCAGACCACGATGATGATTTCTTTCAGCCATCTCTCGTCTCTGCAGAGTTTGACAGACAGACATCTTAGTTTCCTACTTTTCCATTATCCTCCCACCTTCTAAACACCCCATCCCGCCTCCCCCAATACTGTGCCCACTGTGCTCCCCAATACAATACTGTAGAAACAGTCCCCCTGAAAATACTAGTACCACACAGGGAAATGCCCCCTTCAATAATTATTGGTACACAGTGCCCTAAAATAATTGCACCCAGCAAATAGGGTCCATCACTAATAGTGTAAACATAATGTTCCCCAAAAATAATTATTCTAAGCTAATGCTGTGCCAGGGTGCCCCACAAAGTAATAGTGCTCTCCAAAGTCCCACCAATAAAAATAATTATCTGCCAGAGTACACTTAGTGCCCCTACAGTAATAATGTCCCCACTGTGCCCCAGCAGTAATAATGCTCCCATAGTTCCCATACTAGTATTTATGTTCCCCATGTTAATAAAGCCCACCATAATGCCCCCGGTACTAATAATTCTCTTTATAATGTGTGACAGTAGAAAAAAGCCCCCTTATAATGTGCACTAGTACAAAAAAAGTACACTGTGGCAGTATAAAAAAATACCTCCTCCTTGTGCCCCCCAGCCAATGTCCCCATAGTGCCCTCATAATATGTGCCAATGCCACCTACTGTGTGCCCAAAAAAAACCTTTCTTAGTGCCCCCAGTTGAGCTAAGGTCCCCATAGTGCCCTATAATTTACACCAGTATTGAATATTCCTATATAGTGCCCTCAGTAGATGCCCCCATAGTGCCTGACATAATGTGCCAGTATAAAATGCCCCTATAGAGTGCCCCAAGTAGATATCCCCATAATGCTCCTCTCCCCCCTTCCCCATAGTGCCCCCATGTGTGCCAGTATATAATGCCCCCAGTAGATGCGCCATAGTGCTCCTCCTTCCCTTCTCCATAGTGCCCCCCACATGTTCCAGTATATAATTCCAGTATATAGGGCCCACAGCAGATAACCCCATAGTGCTCCTCTCCCCCTTCCCCATACTGGGCAACAGCATAGTGTAAATGAAAAAAATAAACTCACATACTTAGGCCTCATGCACACGACCGTTGTTTGGGTCCACATCCGAGCCGCCGTTTTGGCGGCTCAGATGCGGACCCATTCATTTCAATGGGGCCGCAAAAGATGCTGACAGCACTCCGTGTGCTGTCCGCATCCGTGGCTCCGTTCCGCGGCCCCGCTAAAAAAATATAACATGTCCTATTCTTGTCCGCGCTTTGCGGACAAGAATAGGCATTTATATTGCCGGCGCAAGTTCCGTTCCGCAAATTGTGGAAGGCAACACGGGCGCCTTCCGTTTTTTGCGGATCCACGGTTTGCGGACCGCAAAAAACGGCACGGTCGTGTGCATGAGGCCTTACCTTCATGCCACTTTCAGGAATGCGATGCAGACCTCTTCCAGCCTGTCTCCCACGCTGTACATCATCGCGCCGCCTGCATGGCCTGCAGCCTATCAGAGAAACAGGGAAGGGAGACGCCTCTCCCCTGCCCCGCCGCAGCAATCATCGGTATCACTGTCCTGAGGACGGCGATACAGATGAATATAGAGATGAGCGCTTCCACAATGGAAGAGCTCATTTCCCACTGCCCTGCCACCAACAGCTTGTAATGGGCTCCCCTCCCACACTGGGCCCCTGTATAGCCGAATCGGCTGCACAGGGGGTATGTCTGACTCTAGCCATATCTATGAACGTTCACCAGATGTTTGCGTGTTTAACTGCTGTTAAACCATCAACCAACTTCTATCTAATGTGTATGGCCACCTTAATTGTATGTCTTCCTAAGGCCTCATGCACTATACCGTTGTTTTATTCCGTGTCCGTTGCGCCGTTTTTCGTGATTTTCAGCGGACCCATTGATTTTCAATGGGTCCGTTGAAAACTCGGCTGATGCACCGTTTGTCATCCGCGTCCGTGATCCGTGGTTCCAGTCCGTCAAAAAAATATAACCTGTCCTATTTTTTTCGCGGAAAACAGTTCGCGGACCCATTCAAGTCAATGGGACCTTGAAAAAATGCGGAGGCACACCCGATTGGCGTCCGCATCCGCGTCCATTTTATTTCTATCTTTTGCCATGGCAAAACTATCTGCCAAAACTTGTGCCAATAAAATGAAAAAAAATATATATATACAGGAAGTTTAAGGTCACAGGTTATGCTAATTGCTAGCCACCTGTGCCGAAAATCAGTAGTGTGGTGTGGAAGTCATTGCTGATCGATTTTCAGTCAAAATGCCACGCTGGAATGTAGAGAAATTAATAAATTTGGTACAGGAGAGGCCCGAACTATGGAACACCCGGTCCAGTTCCTATCAGGACCGAGTCCGTAAGGAGGCTGTGTGGGAACAAGTGGCCCGTAGCATGAGGCGGGCCGAATGGGCCAAAACAGATGGCCGAGGCCGGGCAGATTTAGGTAAGTGCTAGCAATGTAGTTGTACTGTCCTTGCCCTGTGTGTGCCACAATGATGTAGCTATAAATTCCATGAGGTCAGAATACTGTATATTTTGTGGCCCAGCTTCATTTTGCATAAAGGCCTGTACATGGTTTTTAAATGAGTCGTGCACTAAATACCATACCCCACCATTTCTAACTTTAAATGGCTGTCCCTCCCTTTGCTACAGCATACAGTACTCATGTATAATAACATGTATGGGCACTTTTTATTTGGTGACACATGTGTCCCTGTTGTGATTGAGCATCTTATAGTTGTCACCCTCACATATTCTAAAGTATTTTAGTACAAATGGCTTGCACGACTAGTTCCCTCCCTCCTGAACTTGTACATTAGTATCCACACACCTGCAGTACTGTACCATGTGCTGTATAATCTTGCCAATTCAGACATTTATGAGATTTGTCTCCTTGATCTAGGTTAACATTTGCACTTTGTTATTTTGTTTTTGATTCAATTTAATTTTTAGTAATTTGTATATTATGTCATTTATTTACAGTCAAACAGACTAAAACCCGGTGGTCTAGTTGCCGGGATCAAATTCGCCGGGAGATTACAAATAAAGGCCGGAGTGGGGAAGAAACCTCCAAAAAAAGGCCCTATCTGTACACTGCCCAGTTGCAGTTTTTGCGACCAGTTATGGATTTGAGGCCGTAAGTATTTTTGATGTTTTATTTTTTTAAAATGTTGGTTAAAATTAGTTCCTAATCTTTGTGAGCAATAGTGGAAAAGAAAGTAATGGGTTGTGTTACGTTGTACTATTGATGACCTATCATTTGTGTAGGTCAGGCATGTCCAAACTGTGGCCCTCCAGCTGTTGCAAAACTACAACTCCCAGCATGCCATAATAGCTGTAAGCTATCCAGTCCTGCTGGGAGTTGTGGTTGTGCAACAGCTGGCAGGCCGCAGTTTGGACATGCCTGGTGTAGGTGATCGCCATCATTTTTGTGGGGGAGTCACACCAGGCACCACCGCTGATGAGCTGTATGATGAGACGACAAGTGCAGTGCGCACATGGCGCCTCCCCTCTCTCTTTTGTTCCTGTGAAGCAATATTTTCACGGTCAATGAACATAGATGTTTGCAATCAGAGCAGGAATAGAGAAGGGAGATGGCACGTGCTCACTGCACGCATTGTCTCCTCATACAGTTGATCATCGTGTTTGCTGGCTGTTGGTCCCACACTAATATAATCTTGTGTACCTATCCTGTGGATAGGTCACAAATCTCAAAAGGTTGGACAAACCCTCCTTTTATTTTTTGGCCCTGAATAGTGTAGCCATTTGATTATGTTTTGATTGGTTATAATTTTTTCCTACATACCTACTATCTTACTTTTGTCTGTTTTTGAATTTGATACCTGTTCTGTACTGTAATTGTCATTTACATAGGTTAAATGGTATATTACAAACCACAACATGGATTCCTAAAAGTTCCCATATAAAATGGCAATTACATAATCCGATGATAATCGAGTATAATGATGCTCCAACTACGTCCGACCAGCAAATTTTAAACTACTACTCCCACCATGGGCTTGTGTTGCCTGGTACATGTTGTTTCTCAGGAAATTATGTTCATTACATCAAGGATGTTTGGATGGTGGAAGCAGGCCACATACAGACGAGATGGACCGAATATCAGCACTGGTTTTGGTCCTTGAATGACTAAACCTCTTTTGGTGCTGGACAGCTCCAAACGCCAAACAATGTATTCCAAATAGTTTCACATTAGGCCTTTACATCAAATATCCAAATGTGTTTTTTTTAAAGTTTAAATTTTTTATTTGTATTATGAACAATTCACATTGAAGGTGTTATTCCTTTTTTTTTAAACCAATATGTGATGTATGCAGCCACACCGTATATATTGTACACACACAGCTGTTTTAACTTAGTAAAAATGATGTACTTTTGCAATGAGGTAGTCAAATGATGTAATATATTTTTTCTTGTTTCTTTCAAATACAGTACTGTGGACAGTCTGGATGCCTCAGATGACTCTGAGACGGCGCGAAGTGAGACACCGGCTTTTTTTCTCCCGCAACAAGTCCAGCCCCAATGCCAGCAGAGGAGCCTGAAGAGTCGTCACTGGCCCAGCCCACCCTAGCAATGGCGAGCCCAGAGAGAGGCCAGCAGCCGCAGCCCAGGCGTCGCCGCCATGTCCCTCCCTCTTCCTCTGGGCAAGCGAATCGTGAAATGATTGACGGACGAGTCATAGAATTCCTTGCCCAGAGGAGGAGTGATGCCATGGAGGAGGCAATGTTAAAGGGACTAGGACCATTAATGAAGCAGGTCACTGCGGACAAGTACCATGAGTGCATGGCTTCTCTGGCCATAGTCATTAAAATGTATTCCTCCCCTTACCAGGGAGACATAAACTCTAAAATAAATGTTTTAAAAAATAAAATATTAAATGCTGCTCATCAGCTGCAAACACGCAGCTACCTCCAGCATCCCCAACCAACTCAAGGGCCATCTCCCCCCCCCAACCACCATTCCCAAGACCCGACACAACATGTGGGTCAGCCAAATTACCCGGCCACTTTGGCAACTGGGGCCACACAACAGGCCCATGTACGCCCACGCTCTTCATATGGTCCTGGGTCATTTACCCAAGACCTCTTTGAACTTTGATATGGTATGTTTCAAAATGTTTTCATAGCACTTTTTAAATATGTGTTTATTATTTATGTATAATTGTATGGTTTTAGTATTTGTGATCCACATATTTTATGTAAAGTTTGTTTGGGAACAAACAATTTGACTTGTGTTAATTTTTTTGATACACAAATCATTTATAGTTCAACACATCTCAAAAACACATAGACACGCACAATAGCTCACAAATAAACACTTTATTTTGAAGAACAACATCTGTATTTTTGGATAATGTGATCATGAGGTATTAGAAAAAAATTTGGACCATATAAGCAAAATACTAAAGATGTTAATGTCAATTAACATTTTGTAGAAAACATCTTTAGTATTTATTTATATGGAGTTTAAAATATGTGATGTCCAAAAAATCTCAGCCCGCAAGCCCACGTCAAGGGTCCTCATTCTCTTTCGAGTCCCTACACTCAACTACCACAATAAATTTTGATTAGCCATCTAGAAATGTAAAAAAAACTAACGAGGCCAGAAGATATCAAACAC
The DNA here is from genome assembly GCF_905171765.1 of Bufo bufo. Lineage (NCBI taxonomy): Eukaryota > Metazoa > Chordata > Amphibia > Anura > Bufonidae > Bufo > Bufo bufo. The sequence goes on along the minus strand of NC_053389.1, from coordinate 619,280,707 downwards.
TGCCACGAATAGCGTCCCTCTCCCATGGCAAGGACCCCTCTGGGCTGTAAAAGTAGTCTGCATAGAGTTCCCGAACTGCAATGCCTGCAGTCCCAGGTCGTCTATGCAGGGTCCTTTCCAAACCCAAATCTGATGACGTAGGAAAATCTTCCAGGTCAACAGAAGAGGAAGCCTCATTAATCCTGGTGAAGTTGTGTAGAACAACACAAGCTTGAATCACCAGGGTAGCATTCTCCGGATCCATTTGTATGGATGACAAAAACACCCTCCACTTGCTAGAGAGTATCCCGAAAGCGCACTCAACATAACGACGGGCACGAGTCAACCGGTAGTTGAAAATACGCCTCCTGACATCCAAACCACGCTTTGGAAAGGGCCGCATAACATGGGGAGTCAATGCAAACCCTTCATCCGCCACGATGACAAATGGAGCCGGTGGACCTGCATATCCGGGCAGTCTTCTGGACTCGGGCAGGGCAAGTTGGTTGGCACGAAGCCGCTCACCCATTCTAGAAGCACTAAAGATGCGAGCATCCGCAGTGCTTCCATAGGCCCCGATATCAACCATTATAAACCGGTAGTTACTGTCAGTAACAGCCATTATAAACACTACCGAAAAATAGTGTTTATAATTGAAGAATCGTGACCCTGAGTGAGGAGGCTTCTTCACACTGATGTGCTTGCCATCCATTGCCCTAATGCAGTTGGGAAACTGCGCAGAAATATTGAAGCCCTCAGCGATCCGAACCCAATCGTCCGCCTTGGGCTGTGGCATCACCGTCTCTCGGAGTTGCTGCCAGATGACATGGCAAGTGTGACTTACAATCCGAGAGATCGTCGAGGTTCCTAAAAGAAACTCAAAATGCAGGGATGCAAAAGAGTTCCCAGTTGCAAGGAATCTGTAGGAAAAAGAAAAAAAAAACATCAGTAAGCAGCAAATCAAAGGGAACATCAGATACATGATTCGCCTATAATGTTGTATACAAGACATGTTTTTAAACAATCTATGTCCATTGTCGAGTAAGCAAAATTTAAAATAGTGATTTTGTGTGTATGAACCAAACACTACAAGCTATTGGGGTGTGGGCAGTACTACCACAACTAAGTTACAACAACTGTGTTTAGACCCTTGACATGCTGAAGGTTATGGGCGACTTAAGAATGATGTGAACATTATGCATGATGATGACAATAGCTGAACACAAATTGGAAACTGATAAAAAGAAACGACGACCTTTAATATTGCCATGTTATGTATCAAGGATTCAAGTAAAAAAAAAAAAGGACATAACAATGTTCGCAATACATTATGGGCAAAGAAAGGTTACTTCAGCAAACAGCAGCACATGTCTAACAGCAGCCATTTCCAGAAACATGTTCCTCCTGACAGAAGCAGTGCACATTACTGTTGAAACTATAAACGTAAAATATTGCTTACCTCAACGTGACGATGAGCCTTTCCTCATGAGAAATGCTGCGCCTCATATTGGTGTCCATGAAGGTAAGGACAGTACGAAGAGACGACAACAAGTGATCAAATGTAGTCACTGACATCCGACAGAAGGAAAAAAACTTCTCAGGATGCAGACGAAGATCTTGGTAGAGGGTATGAAAGTGTCCTTTCCGGTAGCGTTGTGAAACAATCGGATGGACCCAAAATCGACGCCTTCTACTAGGTTCCTCGTCCAACAAAAGAGCGCGCTGTCCCCATCGCCGAGAAATAAGCCAATGCAGTACGACCTCTTCCTCTGAGTCATCCGCCATGGTGAAACAGCAAAGACAAGCAACCAAAAGAACCTCTGTACTCTGTGAAGACTACAGAAAATGGCCACCAAACCAAACTCAGGTGACCTGCATATATACCAGTATCCTGGGTGGAGATATAAAAAAAAAATTCACCCTTGCTTGTTTTCTGACGGTCCGCAAAAAAAAACGGAACACACACACGGAAAAACAACGGAAGCAAAAACGGACACGGATCACGGAACAACGGAACCCCATTTTGCAGACCGATAAAAACAACTGTCGTGTGCATGAGGCCTAAGACTGAGTTTATAGTATGGAGCATTTAGACTTTCTCAATGCTTTGCCGAATCAGACTTAGGCCTCATGCACACGACCGTTGTTGTGTTCCGTGTCCGTTGTTCCGTTTTCCGTGATTTTCTGTGGACCCATTGCCTTTCAATGGGTCCGTTGAAAACTCGGATAATGCACCGTTTGTCATCCGCGTCCGTGATCCGTGTTTCCAGTCCGTCAAAAAAATAGGACCTGTCCTATTTTTTTGACGGACAACGGTTTCGCGGACCCATTCAAATTAATGGGTCCGTGAAAAAACACGGAGGCACACAAGATTGTCATCCGCGTCCGGGCGTCCGCGTCCATTTTTTTCCTATCATTTGCAAGGCAAACTTGACTTAGATTTTTTTTTCTCTTTTCATGTCTGGTGATCCTCCAAAAATCAAGGAAGACACACGGAAACAAAAACAGAAACGGATCACGGAACAACGGAACAGCTTTTTGCTGACCGCAAAAAAATACTGTCGTGTGCATGAGGCCTAAGGCCCCTTTCACACGGGTGAGTTTTCCGCGTGGGTGCAATGCGTGAGTTGAACGCATTGCACCCGCACTGAATCCGGACCCATTCATTTCTATGGGGCTGTTCACATGAGCGGTGATTTTCACGCATCACTTGTACGTTGCGTGAAAATCGCAGCATGCTCCTCTTTGTGCGTTTTCCACGCATCACAGGCCCCATAGAAGTGAATAGGGCTGCGTGAAAATCGCAAGCATTCGCAAGCAAGTGCGGATGCGGTGCGATTTTCACGCACGGTTGCTAGGAGACAATCGGGATGGGGACCCAATCATTATTATTTTCCCTTATAACATGGTTATAAGAGAAAATAATAGCATTCTGAATACAGAATGCATAGTACAATAGGGCTGGAGGGGTTAAAAATAATAATAATAATAATAATTTAACTCACTTTAATCCACTTGTTCGCGCAGTCGGCATCTCTTCTGTCTTGTTCTTTGAGGAATAGGACCTTTGATGACGTCACTACGTTCATCACATGGTCCGTCACATTATCCATTACCATGGTGATGGATCATGTGACGGACCATGTGATGAGCGTAGTGACATCATCAAAGGTCCTTTTCCTCACAGAACAAGACAGAAGAGATGCCGGCTGTGCGAACAAGTGGATTAAGGTGAGTTAAATTATTTTTTAATTTTTTTTAATCCCTCCAGCCCTATTGTACTATGCATTCTGTATTCAGAATGCTATTATTTTCCCTTATAACCATGTTATAAGGGAAAATAATACAATCTACACAACCTTGAACCCAAACCTGAACTTCTGTGAAGAAGTTCGGGTCTGGGTGCCACATTCAGTTTTTTATCACGCGCGTGCAAAACGCATTGCACCCGCGCGATAAAAACTGAACAACGGAATGCAATCTCAGTCAAAACTGACTGCAATTGCATACCTACTCGCGCGGGTTTGCCGCGTTGCACCGGGACGCTTCCGGACCTAATCCGGACACGCTCATCTGCAAGGGGCCTAAAGGTTTTTAGCATATATATCACCTATCCTCAGGATAGATCATCAAATATGTTTAACATATACCTACAAAGATTGTATCACATAATTCACTGGAAATTATTTCATGGGCGACTCATGAATTTCCTTCTGTGTTATACTTTGTTGTACTTGCTTGATCTATTTTTGTATTCTTGTTTATTAATAATAATAATAATAATAATAATAATAATAAAAAAATATGCTTAATATAAAAACATGGGCGGATATTTATCAAAGCTGGTGCAATGGAAAACTGGGTTAGTTAACCATATCAACCAATCAGATTCCACCTTAAATTTTTTTGCACTCCTTGAGAAAATAAATTGGTCGATCTGATTGGTTGCTATGAGCAACTAAGCCAGTTTTCCTTTGCACAGGTTTTGATAAATCTCATTGTTCAAACAATATGTCATATTCTGATGACACATTCCATTTAAGGCTGCTTTCACATCTTCTCTATTGTTTTCCATTCTTCTGCTCAGAAAATGGAAATAACGGATGTGACGGATTCAGCAAATAACTGACATGAATGGAAACTAACCGATCCCATTGACTATAATGGTATCCGTTCGGTTTCCGTTCTGAAGAACATTTTTTAGTGGAAGAAAAAGTTCCTGCATGCAGGACTTTTCTCTCTGCTATTTTTTACAATTTCCCAAACAGAGCTGCTGCTGTAGATGTGAAAGGAGCCTACGGTGGTTATTTTGTCCATCTATAGGCAGCTTCTTGTGGAGTATTTGAAAGCATTACCTCTGATGATTAGGAATAAGTGGGAGATGGATTTTAGGAATATTACTGATGAGCCATGGAATGAGGATCTGGAGCGGACCCACTATCACTGTGCGAAGCCAAGCAAATATCTCAATTGTACCTTTTGCATACAGTCTACAAGACTCCCTTTTTAGGCCCCATTCAGACTACAGTATGGCCAACATGCCTGTTCTGCAAAACGCAAACAGCGGGTCCACAATACACGAGAACCGTCCGTGTGAACTCTGTGCTATGTTGCGGACCCATTGACTTCAATGGGTCTGCGATCTGCAACATACAGCAAAAGATAGGACATGTTAACATGAAGGGCTTCCAAGTGTTTCCGTGGGCTTCCGATCCGTGCTTCCGCACTGCAAAAGATAGGAGTTGCGAATCTCGGACCCATTATAGTCAATGGGTCTGCACCGCAGCATGCAGTTCACACGGCCAGTGCCCATTGTCTGAATGTTCAAAATTGGCATCCGATCAGACTCTTGCTGTTCCAGGTGTGGTATGGTTGAAGCACCTTTGTTCCAGGTGTGGTATAGGATTGAACAAAGTCGGGTTTCTATCTGGAAGGGGATCCTTGATATTATTAAAAGGGTTTACTCTATTAATTTTGCTGCAGAGCCACAACGTTGTATTCTAGGAATTACTGATCTGAATAGGGGTGCGGTGCTGGGTATTCACAAGATACTGTATCAAGCTTGGAAAGCTATTGATTGCAACTCTTTGGATTAACCCTGATCCTCGTACCATTCAAAAGTTTCTCTCTAGAATGAATGAGATGATTAAGCTTAAAAGGTTGGAGTACCTTAGGATAAGTTGTATATGAAAATTTGAGGCAATTTGAGAAAGATGGCTAGATACCCCATGCTAGCCTACTCGGGCCCAAGTTCCATTCAGGTTTGATGTGCAATCAAACTTTGGGGACAATTTTTGTGAATAACACCTAGGTTTTTACTGTTTGGTCTCTCTTGATCTGCAATGTCTCGTACTGTTCCTATGTAACATAGTAACATAGTAACATAGTAACATAGTACATAAGGCCGAAAAAAGACATTTGTCCATCCAGTTCGGCCTGTTATCCTGCAAGTTGATCCAGAGGAAGGCAAAAAACCCTGTGAGGTAGAAGCCAATTTTCACCACTTTAGGGGAATAAAAAATTTCTTCCCGACTCCAATCAGAATAACTCCCTGGATCAACGACCCCTCTCTAGTAGCTATAGCCTGTAATATTATTACGCTCTAGAAACACATCCAGGCCCCTCTTGAATTCCTTTATTGTACTCACCATCACCACCTCCTCAGGCAGAGAGTTCCATAGTCTCACTGCTCTTACCGTAAAGAATCCTCTTCTATGTTTGTGTACAAACCTTCTTTCCTCCAGACGCAGAGGATGTCCCCTCGTCACAGTCACAGTCCTGGGGATAAATAGCTGATGGGATAGATCTCTGTACTGACCCCTGATATATTTATACATATTAATTAGATCTCCCCTCAGTCGTCTTTTTTCTAAAGTGAATAACCCTAATTTTGATAATCTTTCAGGGTACTGTAGTTGCCCCATTCCAGTTATTACTTTAGTTGCCCTCCTCTGAACCCTCTCTAGCTCTGCTATGTCTGCCTTGTTTACAGGAGCCCAGAACTGTACACAGTACTCCATGTGTGGTCTGACTAGCGATTTGTAAAGTGGTAGGACTATGTTCATATCACGGGAATCTATGCCCCTTTTGATGCAACCCATTATCTTGTTGGCCTTGGCAGCAGCTGCCTGACACTGGTTTTTGCTGTTTAGTTTGCTGTTTATTAAAATTCCTAGATCCTTTTCCATGTCAGTGTTACCGAGTGTTTTACCATTTAGTATGTACGGGTGACTTGCATTTTTCCTTCCCATGTGCATAACCTTACATTTATCAGTGTTAAACCTCATCTGCCACTTATCTGCCCAAGCCTCCAATCTATCCAGATCCCTCTGTAGTAGTATACTGTCCTCTTCAGTGTAAATTACTTTACACAGTTTAGTGTCATCTGCGAAAATTGATACTTTACTATGCAAGCCTTCTACAAGATCATTAATAAATATATTGAAGAGAATAGGGCCCAATACTGACCCCTGAGGTACCCCACTAGTGACAGTGACCCAATCTGAATGTGTACCGTTAATAACCACCCTCTGTTTTCTATCACTCAGCCAGTTACTTACCCACATACAGATGTTTTCTCCCAGTCCGAGCATTCTCATTTTATATACTAACCTTTTATGCGGTACAGTGTCAAATGCTTTGGAGAAGTCCAGATATACGACATCCATTGATTCGCCGCTGTCAAGTCTAGAACTTACCTCCTCATAGAAACTGATTAAATTAGTTTGACATGACCGATCCCTCACGAAGCCATGCTGATATGGCGTTATTTGCTTATTTCCGTTGAGATGCTCTAATATAGCATCTCTCAGAAAACCTTCAAACAGTTTACCCACAACAGATGTTAAACTTACCGGCCTATAGTTTCCAGGCTCTGTTTTTGGCCCCTTTTTGAATATTGGCACCACATATGCCACGCGCCAATCCTGTGGGACATTCCCTGTCAGTATAGAGTCTGCAAATATCAGAAATAAGGGTCTGGCTAGGACATTACTTAATTCCTTTAGGATACGGGGGTGTATGCCATCCGGTCCTGGCGATTTGTCTATTTTAATCTTTTTAAGCCGCTGATGTACTTCTTCCTGGGTCAGACAGGACACTTTTAATGGGGAATTTATTTTTGCATTCTGCATGTCATCTGACAATTTATTTTCCTCAGTGAATACATTGGAGAAAAAAATATTTAACAGCTTTGCTTTCTCCTCGTCGCTCTCTGCGACTCCCCCCTCATTACTCTTTAAAGGGCCAACACCTTCAGCTTTATACTTTTTAACATTTATATAATTGAAGAACATTTTAGGGTTGGTTTTACTCTCTTTGGCAATTAATCTCTCGGTCTCTAGTTTGGCCGCTTTTATTTGTTTTTTACATGTTCTATTTTTTTCCTTAACCTTTTATTACCATACGGTATGTACCTCTGACAATGAGTTTTTAGGATGTTTTTAAAGATATCCCATTTTGTGTCTGTATTTGTGAGGACTTTGTCCCAGTTAGTTTGGCCTATGGCCTCTCTTAGTTGGCTAAATTTAGCTTTTTTGAAGTTTGGTATTTTTGTTCCTCCCTGTAGAAACGCTCTTTTGAATGATAATTGGAAGGTTATTACTTTATGGTCACTATTTCCCAGGTGTCCCCCGACCTGCACGTCTGTTGTTCTGTCAGGTCTATTGGTTAATACTAAGTCCAGTATGGCCGTCCCTCTAGTCGGGTCCTGAACCAGTTGGGAGAGGTAATTGTCTTTGGTTATAGCCATGAACCTGTTTCCCTTATGAGATATACAAGTTTCAGTTTCCCAGTCTATATCTGGGTAGTTGAAGTCCCCCATAATAACCACCTCATTATGATTTGCCGCCTCGTCTATCTCGTTTAGTAGTAGATTTTCTGTGGACTCTGGTATATTAGGTGGTTTATAGTAAACTCCTATTAGTAATTTATTGTTGTTTTTAGCTCCATGTATCTCTACCCATAGTGACTCCACATGTTCATGTCCCTCACTTATATCTTCTCGGACTGTGGGCTTTAGACAGGACTTTATATAAAGGCAGACCCCTCCCCCTCTCCGGTTTTGACGATCCTTTCTAAACAGACTGTAACCTTGTACATTAACTGCCCAGTCATAGCTATCATCCAGCCATGTCTCAGTTATTCCCACTATGTCATAGTCCTCCTCACACATCACTAATTCCAGTTCACCAGTTTTATTAGTCAGGCTTCTGGCATTAGTATACATACATTTGAGAGGTTTATGTATATTTTTTACCCTACACCTTTCCTTCTGAATTGTTCTAGTCCCTCCTTCCATTCCTCCCCCATTCTTATTACCTTGCCCCCGGTCTCTATCTGCACTATCTTCCCCTCCTATAACGTAATTACCCTCCCCCCAGTCCCTAGTTTAAACACTCCTCCAACCTTCTAGCCATCTTTCTCCCCAGCACAGCTGCCCCTTCCCCATTGAGGTGCAGCCCGTCCCTACGATAGAGCCTGTTGCCGATAGAAAAATCAGCCCAGTTCTCCAGGAACCCAAACCCCTCCATCCTACACCAGTTCTTGAGCCACTTGTTAATCTCCCTAATCTCCCATTGCCTTTTTTGTGTGGCTCGTGGTACAGGCAGTATTTCGGAAAATACTACCTTAGAGGTCCTTGCCCTCAGCTTTTGACCTAAATCCCTGAAATCATTTTTAAGGACTCTCCACCTACCTCTAACTTTGTCATTGGTTCTGATATGGACCATGACCGCTGGATCGTCTCCAGCCCCTCCCAGTAATCTGTCAACCCGATCCGCGATGTGTCGAACTCTAGCGCCAGGAAGACAGCACACTGTTCGGCGATCACGGTCTTTGTGACAGATTTCCCTATCTGTTCCCCTAATAATGGAGTCTCCCACTACCAGCACCTGTCTGGCCTGCCCTGCTCTCCTGGTTCCCTGCTTACTGGAGCTGACATTCCCCTGACTGGCAGAGGAAGTGTCTGGCTGCAGCAGTGCCGTCCCCGGACTGACATCCCCCTCATCTGCCAAACGTGCAAACTTGTTGGGGTGTGTCAGATCAGGGCTAGCCTCCCTGGCACTCTTCCCTCTACCCCGCTTTCTAACTTTTACCCAGCTAGCTACCTCACTTTCCTCAGCCTCCTCTCTGTCACCCTCCCCCTCATCTACCCCAAAGAGTGCTTGCTCGGTGAGAAGCAAACTCTTTTGCAAATTATCAATGCCTCTCAGTGTTGCAACTTGCCCATTTAGAGACTCGATCTGCGATTCCAAACGGGTAATTTGCTCACATCTAGAACAAAGATATACACCCTCGAATGGCTGTTCCAGGACTGCATACATCATGCAAGATGTGCACTGGACTGCGTTGTAAATTGTGCAACACATACTAAATGGGGATTACAACTGTAAAAAAGTAAAACAGTATAAATGATTTAGATTTAGACCCTGTCTGCTGTAGTTGAAGGACCACGTAAAATTAAGCCAACAACACACAAGGAAATTATATCCAACCTTAGTTTCCAAACTCCTTTTCTTAAACTCCTTATTTTTTAACTCCACTTAATAAGAAGTCACTTAGTAGAGCAAGCCTCAGAAAGAGCAGGCTCTGAAGAGTATAAGTGGCTCAATTTATAGCACCTGGTTGCCCCAGGCACTCGCCTTAATTAAGCAGAGAAAAAAAAAAAAAAAAAACGATTTTAAATGCAAGTACAAAAATACAAACACTTAACTTTCAATGATCTCTGCTGCAATCCACACTCAGCCACCTGCAATCACTCCCACAAAACCACACACAGCTCTAGAACTCCTTATTTTTTAACTCCACTTAATAAGAAGCCACTTAGTAGAGCAAGCCTCAGAAAGAGCAGGCTCTGAAGAGTATAAGTGGCTCAATTTATAGCACCTGGTTGCCCCAGGCACTCGCCTTAATTAAGCAGAGAAAAAAAAAACAAAAACGATTTTAAATGCAAGTACAAAAATACAAACACTTAACTTTCAATGATCTCTGCTGCAATCCACACTCAGCCACCTGCAATCACTCCCACAAAACCACACACAGCTCTAGAACTCCTTATGTGCTGTACACGTAATTACATACTACAAGAAACAAATCTTTTTCTCATGTAGCCCATAAAATTGCAATATAACCAAGTAAATATAGTCAGAAGTAGTTGGGCTAAGACCACACACATTCATCTTCCTTGGTTACCGCAAAGGGAGAACAATTTTCTCTATTATGAGTTTAAAAAAAGGCCCAAATTTTTAACTATCTTTGCCACTCCATCATTTGGACACTATCATCAATATCAGTTGGATAATGTATATTAATCTACATTAACATTTTAGCAAATGATCATCACAATTTCATGGAGTGTGGACTACATACATTACTTTAATTATGAAATCCATGCTGTACAGTAGACCTGAATGGTTAAACCCATGTTGCCTTGTAGTGCAATGGTTCTAGAAGATTTGTGTAATGCAGCATCCAAAGAAGTATGCCAGATGTATCGTATAGGTCTGTACCAGCACTGGAGCATTGTATTACAGTTCTATACATCAGGAAACTGTAATAAGCCCATATGTATGAGGTGCAATGCAATATTAGATTGAAATGTGTTTACCAGCTCCACCTGGTTTTGCAGCCAACGACATTACTTGAAAATAATCTTGGCATTCATTATGGCTTAATTGATACAGAGAATATGCTAGAGAACCTTTTAAGAAACTCCTTACTAAAAAAAACACATCAATAGCTCAGATTCTTTCAGATGTCCATGCTCCAGCAATGTGATAACGACTTACTTAGGCTACTTTGAAACTAGCGTTTTTAAAGGGTTCAGCAAAAACGCTCCCATTACTGATAATACAACCATCTGCATCCGTTGTATTATCTTTAACATAGCCAAGACGGATCCGTCATGAACGCCATTAAAAGTCAATGGAGGACGGATCAGTTTTCTATTGTGGCAGAGAAAACGGATCCGTCCCCATTGACTTGCATTGGGGGTCATGCCGCTCCGCATCCCAGGGCGGAAAGCAAACTACAACATGTTGCGGTTTGCTCTCCGATATGGGAACGCAACTAAAAAGAACGGAATGCATTTTGAAGCATTCCGTTCGGTTCGGTTCAGTTCAGTTTTGTCCCCATTGACAATGAATAGGGACAAAACGGAAGGGTTTTATTTTCCGGTATTGAGCCCCTGTGACGGATCTCAATACTGGAAAACTAAAATGCTAGTGTGAAAGTAGCCTTAAACTAGTATTAGTTTTTATTTAGATAGTCCAAACATATGATGCAACAATGTGCAAATAATCTATAAACTGATCCCTGGTGTAGTTTGCTTTTACGGGGCTGTTTACTATTATAATTTTCTATGGGTTTTGTGTAGACCAGTTGGCCTGTGTAAATACACCTATAAAGTTCTGGACTTCAACACTTCATCATTGCTTAAAAATAATTGTTCTTTCTATTTTTCATCTATACTCTTTGCTTTTAGATTTAGTTTTCTTATCAGTAAAGCTGGAGATTGAAGTGTTATTTTTTCCATGACTGCACTCTGATACTTAGCACAGAGATAATTGTAACATGCACATTATGCACAGCGTCACATAACATACATTTTTGCAGTAGTGTTTTAGGATATCCTATAGGGTAATCTTTGTCTATTTCTCAGGGGAATGTAGTGTTTGTCTCTTTCCCAGGCTCAGACTGGTCACAGGGGAACAGGCGAGTCCCCCAATGGGCCCCTAGTCTCCCACCCCCTGCATAAGTGGCACATGGCACAGTAGACTGACTGCACTACATACAGATATTCTGTGTACAGAATCCTAAATAGGCTATGCGTTCATATAAAAACCTGAGTAGATTAACAAACTACCCAGTTTATTATTATAGATCAGGCATGCTCAACCTGCGGCCCTCCAGCTGTTGTAAAACTACAACTCCCAAAATGCCCTGCTGTAGGCTGTTTGGGCATGCTGGAAGTTGTAGTTTTGCAACAGCTGGAGGGCCGCAGGTTGAGCATGCCTGTTATAGATGAATCAGGTGGGTGAGATGATGTCATGCCCCACTCTGACGATGTGCGGAGGTCGGCCAGGATTGCAGCACGTGTTTAGTGGTTCTTTTGGAGCTGTGCTGGATCCGCCTCTCATCAGGTGCACTGGGTGGGGTCAGTTTAAATAGCACACTAGCCCAGTGCCCTTAGCGGATTATACTAATCATTGTGGTCTTGGAAGCTAGGAAGGAAGGTTAGCTGTCTGCTCCAGCTCAGGAAGATAAGTGTTATTTCAAGTTTGGTTGTTTTGTGTCATCTATCCCTTCCAGGTTCTGTGCGAGCAGGCTGCTCCTATTTCCCTACTTCCCCATCTCAGGGAATTCAGGGTTTTGTCAGCCCAGGCACGGGGAAACCTCATACCTACCTTAAAGGTCTGTAGGTGGGCTGAGCACTGCAGGGAAAGAGGTCAGGGATTAGTTAGGAGGTGACCCTTCCCCTGTCTCTCGCCCAGAGCCTGGTTGGTGCGTTATCTGTTAGACTGAGTGCACGCCCGCCGTGACATTATAATCCGCCATACTGTGACTACCATATTTTTGTGATGGCGTCAATTGATGCACTGGTTGACCGCATGCAGGGTTTATCCCTAGAGGTTGCGGATCTGCGTAGTTCGGTCGCACAGTGTCAGAGGGTTCTGGCATCAGGTACAGGTCAAATTGGTGGGGAGCCTAAAGTCGCTCTTCCCGAGAAATTTACAGGGGGTACGGATGATTTTTTCCGCTTTAAAGAGTCATGCAATTTGTACTTTCGACTGCGTCCATTTTCGTCAGGTAATGAAGATCAGAGGGTTGGTATCATCATGTCTTTGCTTAAAGGGGACGCGCAATCCTGGGCTTTTTCTCTGCCGCCCGGTTCTCTGGTTCTCCGATCGGTGGAGGAATTTTTCAAAGCCCTGGGATTGATTTACGATGACCCAGATCGGGTCTCGATGGCAGAATCGAGATTGCGTAACTTACTACAGGGTAAACATACTGCAGAGGGTTACTGCACAGAGTTTAGGAGGTGGGCTACTGAGTCGGGGTGGATTGACCCCGCGTTACGTAGTCAGTTTTGTCAGGGGTTATCTGAAAGGTTGAAGGATGCCCTGGCTTTTCATGAGTACCCGGATACTTTAGAGAATGCAATGTCTTTGGCTATACGGTTGGATAGACGTATCAGAGAGAGGGGTAAGGGTCCCTCCGTGCAGGGGATCCCTCCTGCGTGTGGTTTTGTTTCTCCTACCTGATCTGAAGACCCATCAGGATCATGTGAGACAGGTTTTGACGATCCTTCGGGAGAATAAGTTATATGCCAAATTAGAGAAATGTTTGTTTGCGGTGCAAGAGCTTCCGTTCTTGGGATACATGCTTTCTGATTCCGGTTTTCGTATGGACCCCGAAAAGGTCCGGGCGGTTCTGGAGTGGGACCGACCAGAGAATCAGAAAGCTTTGATGCGGTTCTTGGGGTTTACGAATTATTATAGAAAATGTATTTCGAATTATTCTACCCTAGTAAAACCTCTTACTGATATGACCAAGAAGGGCGCCGATGTCTCTGTCTGGTCGGATAAGGCATTGCATGCCTTTTCGGCTGTTAAGGAGCGTTTTGCGTCTGCTCCCATTCTGGTGCAGCCGGATGTGTCTCAGCCATTCGTAGTGGAGGTTGATGCATCAGAGGTGGGGGTTGGGGCGGTGCTGTCACAGGGTTTATCTCCTGGCAAGTGGGTCCCGTGTGCCTTCTTCTCCAAGAAGCTCTCGGTCACCGAGAGGAATTATGATGTTGGAGATAGAGAGTTGTTGGCTATCAAGTTGGCCTTTGAGGAATGGCGTCACTGGTTAGAGGGGTCGTCTCACCCCGTTACGGTGTATACTGACCATAAGAATTTGGCTTATCTGCAATCTGCCAAGCGTCTGAACCCTAGGCAGGCCAGATGGTCACTGTTTTTTACCAGGTTCAATTTCGTGGTTACCTTTCGCCCAGGGGTAAATAACATCAAGGCAGATGCCTTGTCTTGCAGCTTTCCTCGGGGAGGTGATTCAGAAGATCCGGCGCCGATTTTGGCAGATGGGGTGGTGGTCTCCGCTCTGTACCCTGAATTGGATTGGAGATGAGGGTGTTGGGAGCCCAGGAGGGGGCTCCTGGTTCTTGTCCCCCAGGGAGGTTGTTTGTTCCTGAGGGCCTACGATACAAGGTGTTCAAGGAACATCACGATACTGTTCTCGCTGGACATCCTGGTGGTAAGTCCACCTGTGATCCCGGAGGTTCTGGTGGCCAGGGTTACGTAAGAGCATTGAGAATTACGTGACAGCTTGTGAAACCTGCGCTCGGTCAAAGGTTGCTCATACTCGACCGCCTGGTTCACTTCTTCCATTGTCTATTCCATCTCGTCCTTGGACGCATTTGTCTATGGACTTTATTTAGGATCTGCCGAGTTCCTTTGGGAGAACAGTGATTTTGGTGGTAGTTGACCGTTTCAGTAAAATGGCTCAATTTATACCACTAACGAGTCTGCCTAACGCTAAGACTCTTGCGCAGATTTTTGTGGATAATATTGTGAAATTGCATGGTATTCCTTCGGATGTGGTCTCTGATAGGGGCACGCAGTTTGTCTCCAGGTTTTGGAGGGCGTTCTGCTCTCGGCTTGGCATTCAACTTTCATTCTCTTCGGCTTTTCATCCGCAGTCGAATGGTCAGACGGAGCGCACTAATCAAAACCTGGAGACCTACTTGAGGTGCTTTGTGGCTGAGAATCAGGAGGACTGGTCCTCATTCTTGTTCTTAGCAGAATTTGCGTTGAATAACCGTAGGCAGGAGTCCACGGGTAAGTCGCCATTTTTTGGCGCATACGTTTTCCATCCTCAGTTTGGTACCTTTTCTGGGTCTGGTTCCTCTGGGATGCCAGAGGAGGAGAGATTCTCTTCTGCCTTATCCTCTATCTGGCGGAGGATTCAAGGGAATTTGGGGAGGATGTGGATTCCGGCAGTGGATGTCAACGCCAGCCGACTGGTGAGGGCTTTTCATAGGTCCCATCCGGATAAGGTTGGTCCGGGGTGTCCGGAGGTCACCCGTAGAAGGGGGGGTACTGTCATGCCCCACTCTGACGATGTGCGGAGGTCGGCCAGGATTGCAGCACGAGTTTAGTGGTTGTTTTGGAGCCGTGCCGGAGCCGCCTCTCATCAGGTGCACTGGGTGGGGTCAGTTTAAATAGCACACTAGCCCAGTGCCCTGAGCGGATTATACTAATTGTGGTCTTGGAAGCTAGGAAGGAAGGTTGGCTGTCTGCTCCAGCTCAGAAAGATAATTGTTTTTTTAAGTTTGGTTGTTTTGTGTCATCTATCCCTTCCAGGTTCTGTGCGAGCAGGCTGCTCCTATTTCCCTACTTCACCATCTCAGGGAATTCAGGGTTTTGTCAGCCCAGGCACGGGGACACCTCATACCTACCTTAAAGGTCTGTAGGTGGGCTGAGCACTGCAGGGAAAGAGGTCAGGGATTAGTTAGGAGGTGACCCTTCCCCTGTCTCTCGCCCAGAGCCTGGTTGGTGCGTTATCTGAGTGCACGCCCGCCGTGACAGATGACTTCTAGGTATAGAGGCAGGCCAGCCAGTATTCTCTTTCATCAGGGACCTGTCTTCTCAAAGTCACTGGAGAGACCCCCATAAACAATCCTCTTGAAGCGTCTTGCTGCTGTGTGAGCAGATAATATTTGCATGTAGCTTTACAGTGGACCCCCAGTGCAAATTTTACTGTTGAGCCCAAACCACCCCAGTCCGACACTGCTCTTCCCAGTAGAGTACTTGAGTAGCCATGGTGAAAGAACTACAAAAATGGGGTCATTCCACAGTTTACGGAACTTTTTCATATTGTTTTTCCTATAGGCGTCACTAAGTGAACCAGTGGTGGTCAATGTATGGGAATCTTAGAAATGGTCCTATGCTGTATCCAAGGGCATCACATTGCATACAATGCCCCCTGCCTGCAAACTAGGAGAGATACAGATGAGTGAGCATGGTCATCTATGTTCACCTATGGTTTCGTCCACTGACTATCATGAAGGGGCTGTGTACTATACAGACTGTGCAGTATTCAGTATACAGATGAAGGAGGGGAGGCAGAGATAGCAGGGTATGTTTGCTTGTATAAAAACTACGGGAGGAATTTATCATGAGGGGAATATCTGAAGTCTGTTTTGATTGAATCTGAGTTGGAATAATTTGCTCCAAAATGTATCAAATGTCAAATATTTTTTTAAGTTTGACACATCTTTAGACCTAACACTTTTGTCTAGAAATGCTACTCTAGTATTTTTTACACCACCCATCATCTAATGATGTGAATTTGTGACTTTTTAAAAAGATCACTGTGTTGTAAAATGTTGCATGTGAGATTTTGTGCAAAATTTTGTGACCTTTGGTGTGCTACGCATTCCAAAGCCGCTTTCAGAAGTGGAGTGAGAAATTGGTCAGGTTTTGCCAGTAAGAACACTTCTAAGTCACATTTTAAAATTTAGGGAAAAAAAAAAGGGTGCAACCAGTCACAATTCAACACCAGGTATCTCCCAGGCGTACTGTCATTGAAATAGGTACAACAATACTGCACTTGCGCTGAATTTATAAAAACCATGCCCCATTTGGCGCAGATTAGTATAGCAACTTCAATCTTAAAATTGACTTCAAATACACCTACAATGATAAATTGCCCCTACATTTTTGTGCAAATAAGTCCAAAAGGTTGCAAAGGATCTATTTTGCGACATTTTAAAGCCAGAAATCTGGAGTGCAGCTAGTGATACATTTCCCACTATATAAGCATACTATTAGGTATCTAATGTCAGGTTTATTTATTTTGCACTTCAAGCTGGATTTCAACTGCCCAATCCTTTTGCTCTTGAGCAGATGTCAATGCTAAAAGAGTCTAGCAGCGGTTTCCTCCGCCTTTTATAACTAGGAACAGACACTTGCCCACATAATGTTGAGATTAATCAACTCGTCCAAGATGCTTTGTAGGTAACAAGATGTTCTAGATAGCGGTAGACTAAAATGAATGCATTATTATGCAAGACTGCAAATGCTGGTAATTTCATACAGCGCAATATCTACAGCGCAGCATCATGACCTTGATAGGTTGTGCTGGCAGCTGAAAGTTATGAATAATACATGGGTTATAGGCCAGGAAGAAATAACATAAGAGAAAACTGTTGGTATAGCTGCGTTACTTTTATATTAAATCCAAATTCTTTTTCTCAGTCCATTTGCAGGTGCTGCTAGGAGCTGGTCTGGCACTTCTATCCTTCTGCCTGCTGCTTGGCTGCGCCATCTGTTGGCATAGAAGTCGCAAGCAACAATCTTCAACCAGCACTGATGGTGGGGACAAAGGCTGTACACAGCAGTGTAACAGAGACATAGAGTTATCTGACTGCCTTGAAAAGCCTATTAATGTTGCCATTCATCAAAGTTATGAAACTGTGGACCTCACTCCTAAAGGTGGGGGCGAAGGATTGTCCCCAACTCAGCAAGAACTGAACAGCATATCTGAGAGGAACCGTCATGTTAGAGCTTCTCTGCCCAGCCTTTACCAGCTTTCATCAAAGACTAAGCGTGCTTTAAAGCGTAGGAGCACTGTTATGGGGGGAAGTTCATTAGATGGGGATTGTGACCGGCTGATGAGGGTGCCACAATCTCGCACTGATCCCAATGGGCTCTCTTCCATCAAGCAAAAGTCTCAGCTACTTGTGCACTTTACTTTATGTTACTCTTTGGCTGATGAAATGTTAACTCTTACAGTCACTGGTTTTTCCAATCTGCCGAAACGGTTGTATCAGAAAAGAGACTCTTTTGTCAAGGCATACCTCCTGCCTGGATTTAGGGAGCCACACGCTGGGCAGACAGTGAATTCAGATGGCATACAGATGTTCACTTTCCTTGGCTATATGCCAGACGATCTAAAGGACAAAACCCTGAGGCTAGCAGTATATGCCCGTGACAGAAGCTCAATGAGGGAAGGCTTCATTGGGGAAGTGCTTTTTTCCTGTGCCAATTTGGACTATAACTCTCAAGCCACATCAGGCTTTACGAAAGAGTTGTCAATCAATAAAGCAAAGCTAAAGAAGGTCAGTGTCGCTCTTAGGCCTCACGCACATGGCCGTTGTTTTGGTCCGCATAACTGCGGCTCAGATGCAGACCCATTTACTTCAATGGGGCCGCAAAAGATGCGGACAGCGTTTTGCGGACAAGAATAGGCAGTTAAATTAATGGCTGTCCATGCCGTTCTGCAAATTGCGGAACGCACACGGACGCCATCTGTGTTTTGCGGATCCGCAGTTTGCGGACCGCAAAACACACAACGGTCGTGTGCATGAGGCTTTACTGCACATTTCATAACTGAGTGTAACATTTTGTGCATACAAAAGGCTGGAAGCATCACAAGCATCATGGGACAATTATGCTTGCTGTCAGTGACAGGCCTCCAGGTTCTAAATTTGTAAGAAATAATGTGCAGTTTACTTTTTTGCTATGACTCCATCTGTAATGTCATTATAGCCAATAGGAAATTATTAGAACCCTCATCACCCCAGGTTGATCTGTCAGACTAACATAATGTAAAGAAGTATCAAAATGGCCGATTCGCCATATTTTTATTGCTTTTCTCAGCCCAAAAATTTGAATAAAATGTAATCAAAAATACACACACACACTCCAAAATGGTATCAATAAAAACTACAGATCATCCTGCAAAAATGAGCCCCCACAAAGCTCAGTAGATATAACTACAAAAAAGGTATGGAGGTCAGAATATGGTGATGTAAAAAAGGTCAGTTTTACCGCATAGGGAGCGCCGTAGGGACAAAATCTGTAAAACTGTGGAATTGCGCTTTTTGTCCTATTCCACCACATTTGGAATTTTTTTCCTGCTTCCCACTGTATTGTATACCATATTAAATGGTGGCACTAGAAAGTACATCTTGTCCTGCAAAAAACAAGCAATCATATGGATATGTGAATGGAAAAAGAAAAAAGTTCTGGCTCCAGGAAGACGTATGAAAAATGAAAACACAAAAACGCAAAAACCTCCGGTATCCTGAGGTTTAATCGCTGACTCCTGCACTTTTTTTTCCTCTTCTAGCTTCTTCCATTCGGCCGCTACCATTGCTGTTAGTTTCAGAAACCGATAGAAGTGAATTGTCATGTGTGCTTTCTCCAGCCCAGTGTCAAAGCCTGAAATTAACTTCCATTGACTGACCACCCACCTGACAGGTCACTGCTATTGGGGGCCGAAACTAATAGCAGACAAATGGGAGAGACTAGAACAAAAAAAAAGACAGTATATGAGTTAGAAATTTGAGGTATAGGCCCTTTATAATTGCAATCTGTATAATTCCTATAAAAATATATGACAATTTGCATGGCTCTATTAGAGCAGCGTTTAACACATTCACACAGCCAATATGCCTGGAGATTTGCTTCTGGCAGATGTTTGCTTGGCTACTTCTGTAACTCCAATGGAACAGAATGGAGGCCGTTGTGCATGTATGAGGCTACCCCTGCAGTCATACTCTGCCTGGATGCGCTGGTCACCTCATTAGGTGGGACAGGACTCGGCATAGACTAGACACATCTAACAGACATTTATGGTATATCCTGTGGAATGTCATTTTTTTCTGACAAATGATTACTTAACATTAATGCAAATAGTCTTTCATCCAAAATGTTATGCCTCCCTGTCCAAGGCTAGGTCTATGTGAATATTGACAGTCAATACATTGCACAGGGCAATAATTGGAAACAAACCATTCCATCCCGATCATTGCCTGGTCATTCACCTTCATTCACATGCAGCAATTTTACTCTCTGTATGGGAATGAGAAATTACTACCACCATACAGATACATTTTTGACAGCAGCACATTCCTGTTTACATAATGTATGATAACTTATGATTTCTTAAATACTATCCATAGTATATTATGAAATACTATCCATAGTATATTATGTACTGTAGAGTTTATATAGCACGATTGGAAGCATTTGCAGTACACTTTTAGAACTTGCACAGTGATCTGAAAGTGATAGGCAATAAGTGTCTCTTTGTAACCTATTGTATATATGTTAATAGAGTTTGAGCGTTTTGGATGTTGTTTTGCCTTCCACATCCAATCTCAAGTCACCTGGACAGATATTGATCCTTCTGCAGCACCAAGTATTAGCCAATCGTATCAAGGTGATGGTACAGAAGGCAACGAACCTAAGCAAACTGACCCGTATTCCTGGAGCCCCTGGTAAGATGCCAATAATCATCAAAACCTCGTGCACAATACACATCTACTTCACATAAGAGGACCTGTCATCTCTTCTGATATGTCATGTTTTCACATAGCTCTGTGTTGTGCTATTCATCTGTTAGGCCTCTTTCACACGGGCGAGATTTCCGCGTACCTACTCGCGCGGGTTTGCCGCAACACATCCGGACCTTATCCGGACACGCTCGTCTGCAAGGGGCCTTAGGCTTCATTTATACGAATGTGAAAAACAGCCGTCACATGCCATTTTCAAAACCAATTAATTAAAGTCAATGGAGCTATTCACATGACCATTTTTTTTACCAATATCCAATGAAATTAATAGGATTGTTCTTAACAGGTGTTTAGAAAGGACCATTAAAAACTGGTACACAATGTAAAAAAGGGTATTTCAGCAATTAAAAAAAAATAATGATACTCAGCTCATCCACTTGCACACATGGGCACCCTTGCTACTCACTGGAAGCAGCAGGACCTGAGTCTCCCTGCGTGGTGACATCACATTATCACACTGGGAGCGTTAGGTCCTGCTGCCTGCCATGTGGAGCTAGAGTCTCCATTTATGCAAGTGGTGAGGAGAATAATATTATTTTATTTTTTTGGGCTCAAGCTGAATGGGGGCCATTAAGGCTGGCAATGGAGCATTATTCCTACTGGGGAACACAAAGGGGGCCATTAATCATATTGAGGGGCACTAACTGGGGCATTAATCATACTGGGGGCTCTAAGGGGTCCATTAATCATAATGGGGACACTTTCAGGGGCATTATATATACTATGAAGGCACTGCAGGGATTGGGATATTAAATAAAAACCCAATGAAATTCATCTGTTTTAATTACATAGTAACATAGTATATAAGGCCAAAAAAATACATTTGTCCATCCAGTTCAGCCTGTTATCCTGCAAGTTTATCCAGAGGAAGGCAAAAAAAAACTGTGAGGTAGAAGCCAATTTTCCCCACTTAAGGGGAAAAAAAATTCCTTCCCGACTCTATTCAGGCAATCAGAATAACTCCCTGGATCAACGACACCTCTCTAGTAGCTATAGCCTGTAATATTATTACACTCCAGAAATACATCCAGGCCCCTCTTGAACTCTTTTAGTGAACTCACCATCACCACCTCCTCAGGCAGAGAGTTTCATAGTCTCACTGCTCTTACCGTAAAGAATCCTCTTCTATGTTTGTGCACAAACCTTCTTTGCTCCAGGCGCAGAGGATGTCTCCTCGTCACAGTCACAGTCCTGGGGATAAATAGATGATGGGGGAGATCTCTGTACTGACCCCCTGATATATTTATACATAGTTATTAGATCTCCCCTCAGTCGTCTTTTTTCTAAAGTGAATAACCCTAATGTTGATAATCTTTCAGGGTACTGTAGTTGCCCCATTCCAGTTATTACTTTAGTTGTCCTCCTCTGTACCCTCTCCAGCTCTGCTATGTCTGCCTTGTTGTACCGTTGTGTACCGTTAATAACCACCCTCTGTTTTCTATCACTGAGCCAGTTACTTACCCACATACAGACGTTTTCTCCCAGTCCGAGCATTCTCCTTTTATATACTAACCTTTTATGCGGTACAGTGTCAAATGCTTTGGAGAAGTCCAGATATACGACATCCATTGATTTGCCGCTGTCGAGTCTAGAACTTACCTCCTCATAGAAACTGATTAAAGTAGTTTGATATGACTGATCCCTCATGAAGCCATGCTGATATGGCGTTATTTGATTATTTTCATTGAGGTGCTCCAGTATAGCTTCTCTTAGAAAACCTTCAGTTTACCCACGACGGATGTTAAAATTACCGGCCTATAGTTTCCAGGCTCTGTTTTTGGACCCTTTTTGAATATTGGCACCACATTTGCTATGCGCCAATCCTGTGGAACACTCCCTGTCAGTATAGAGTCCTTAAATATCAGAAATAATGGTCTGGCTATGACATTACTTAATTATCTTTGGATACGGGGGTGTATGCCATCTGGTCCTGGCGATTTGTCTATTTTAATATTTTTAAGACGCCGCTGTACTTCTTCCTTGGTCAGATAGGGCACTTGTAATGGGGAATTCACTTTTACATTCTGCATTTCATCTGACAGTTAATTTTCTTCAGTGAATACAGTGGAGAAAAAAATATTTAATAGCTTTGCTTTCTCCTCATTGCTCTCTGCAACTCCCCCCTCATCACTCTGTAAAGGACCGACACCTTAAGATTTATAATTTTTACCATTTTTATAATTGAAAAACATTTTAGGGTTAGTTTTGCTCTCTTTGGCAATTAATCTCTCGGTCTCTAGTTTGGCTGCTTTTATTAGTTTTTTACATATTCTATTTTTTTCCTTATAGTTTTTCAGTGCTTCCTCACTACCCTCCTGTTTTAGTGACTTAAATGCTTTCTTTTTGTTATTTATTGCTTTCTTTACAGTTCCATTTATCCACATTGGTTTCTTTTTGTTATTTAACCTTTTATTCCCGTAAGGTATCTTACAATTATATTTTAGGATGCCTTTAAAAATATCCCATTGTGTGGCTGTATTTTTATTTTTGAGGACTTTGTCCCAGTTAGTTAAGCCTATGGCCTCTCTTAGTTGGCTAAATTTAGCTTTTTTGAAGTTTGGTATTTTTGTTCTTCCCTGAAGAGACACTCTATTGAATGATAATTAGAAGGTTATTACTTTATGGTCACTATTTTCCAGGTGTCCCCCAACCTGCACATCTGTTGTTCTGTCAGGTCTATTGGGTAATACTAAGTATAGTATGGCTGTCCCTCTAGTCGGGTCCTGAACCAGTTGGAAAAGGTAATTGTCTTTGGTTATTGCCAAGAACCTGTTTCCTTTATGAGATGTACAGGTTTCAGTTTCCCAGTCTACATCTGGGTAGTTGAAGTCCCCCATAATAATGTCCTCATTATGATTTGCCACCTCGTCTATCTCGGTTAGTAGTAGATTTTCTGTGGACTCCAGTATATTAGGTGGTTTATAATAAACTCCTATTAGTAATTTATTATTGTTTTTGCCTCCATGTATTTCTACCCACAGTGACTCCACATGTTCATGTCCCTCACTTATATCTTCTCGGACTGTGGGCTTAAAAAAGTCATAGACGGACAAAAAATGGATAACACACAGATGCAAAATGGCCATGAAAAACTGACAGCGTATCAGTCTTAATTGCCTAATTCTTCCTGATTATTTAGGAATGAATGGACAACTGGGTGTTACCTTTCTACTTGTCAAAGGGGTGTGTCCCTATATCGCCTGTCACTGTCAGCACTGATTCAATGTCAGAGTGTGTTGAGACACCACCGCAACTGGTAAAACCATGGTAAGCAAGAAAGCTGCAGCACTCATCCAGAAATGTTCTTTATTGTATATGAAGCATATAAAATAAGCTGGGATGTTAATCCATTTTATATGCTTCATAAATAATAAAGGACGTGTCTGGGTGAGTGCCGCTGCTTTCTCGTTTATTTGGAATTACCTACACTTACTAGATCTGTGGTTGCAGAGTACTGTCCAATGTTATATAACCCAGGAGCCACTCACCGCCGGCAGAGCTGTTACTAATTTTACCTTTTGTTATGATTCCCTAGTTGTCAATTTATTCACAAATATCTAGGAGAAATAATGGTTGAAAGGCACAACGCAGTGTTTTAGGAACCGATGCTCCAGAATTGTTATCCCATAGGAAATATAAGCATTTACTAAAACAGACATGTCAGGACCTCAGGTGAAAGATGTTAAAATGAAGAATAAAAATATGTATTATGTTGTATCTCACTTGTATCATTCACCCCTGCTTCTAGATCATTTTGTCAGCATTCGGTTGATTCAGGAGAACCAAGTGATGGACATTAAAGAGACCCGGACAGCGTCAGGTTCCTGTCCAGTGTGGAATGCCCCATTTCTATTTGATGCCCCTGTCGAATTTGTGCAGAGTCCACACTTACACCTAGAATTTTTAGTCATGCAGGTGAGTAGTCAGATAAGAGAATATTGCAATATTGCATTTCTGCATTTTTAAATAGATTCTTTACTTCTCTATTCGCTGTAGTGTGAGCACGTTAGTTATTTTAAACTCTGCAATGCAACATTAATTCAAACTGCTATTTGTGTCAATGTGTAAATGTAAGAAAACTGCACGACTTTTCTTTATACAATAAAAATATGTATTTGCCTAAACTAGAATACCCCATTAAGGCTACATTAACACAAAGGCTGTTTAATCCCAGCCCTTGGAGAGCCCCCATTAGTGGACTTCAATATTATTAATGCCCTTATTAGTGGCCACCAGTATGATTAATTGGAGTATGGTTTTCTTTAAAACCTAAAAGGCCATTCTTTACCTAATGTACCTGTTTTTAATGGCCACTAGACGGGAGCACTCCAGTCTAAATGGCCATTAAAAATGGTCCCATTGATTTCAAACTGGCCATGTGAATAGCCCTATAGACTTTAATCAATTCTAAAAATGGCCGTGTGTAGTGTGAATGTAGCCTAAAGGTAAAGTGAATGATTATGAATGTTGCTGTGGCTCCTCTATTTTATACAATAATTCCAGTCTTTTTCTACTTTTAGCCCAGACATATACGGTAGATTTCTGCAGCTGTCTTTACCTACAATTAATCGTGAGCTCTCTGTGCTTACTTTCTAGGGCCGAATGTACAATCGTGCTCGTATTCTTGGGCGTGTAGTAATTGGTGCTGGTACCTCAGAAGCTGGCATGGCTCACTGGCAGGAAATGTGTAACAAAGCACCAGTGGAGTGTTTCCAATGGCACACAATACAGTCAGATACGTTTTAACATGTTTTATTGCCACTCTATGGAATCTAGAGATACAGGAAAAAAAAACTACCAGACTTGAAAATAGTTTGAAGAAAGTGAAGTCACTGAATTACATAATGTGTTTGTTTCGTATACTATCGGGAAAACGATGATCAAGGCATATTGTACCAATCTTCTTTTATTTATAAGTTTTGGATAACATGATGACACACAGAAACACACAGGCGCTTCTCCAGGTATATAAAATTAATATATACAAAGTTAAAAAAAAACGTAGCTACACACAAGTGCTTGAACATGTGCTTGGACGAACTGTAGAAAATTAATATATATAGTATGTGTTTCTAAGGTAATGTCTGCTTTATGTAAGTATGCATGTAATGTAGTTCGGGAGATAAAAAAAAAAGGCACAAGCCCAGTTCTGTATTTCATCCATGAGGATGTGCATGTCCCATCTGTTTTTCTTTTTGCTCCACATGCCTACTTTTTGCCCTCCATGCAGTGGCGTACCTCCAATAGAGGCAGACCACTCAGCTGCTATGGGGCCCGTGGGTAAAATGGGCCTGCAGTGAATCAAAGGCCCTGCCCCCTAATTACACTCATTACTTTCCAGCTCCAGTATAGTATTCCTATCATCAGTGGAGAAAGCTAAAGGAACTGTGATGATGTCATCACAGGTCCTGTACATCTAGTAAAGGAACTGCACAGAGCATGGTGTAGTTCCCAGGAGAGATAGGAGCATCTGCCAGGACCTGTGGTGACATCATCTTCAGCATCACAGGTTACATTTAGCAAAGGAACTCACAGAGCATGGTGTAGTTCCCAGGTTAGATAGGAGCATTTTACAGGACCTGTGATGACATCACCACAGGTCCTGTATATCTAGTAAAGGAACTGCACAGAGCATCATCACAGGTCCTTCAACCCCCTCAGGATAGGTCATCAATATCACATCGCCGGGTGTCCGACACCTGACACCCTCACCGATCAGCTGGCTGAAGAGAAGATATAAATCCTTATTTATCAAGTGCCCCCTACTTTGTACTTTGAGGAAGACTTTCCTGTTCTATCCTTATTCTTAAGCCTTGAATGATCTAGGAGAATAGAAGATTATACTGTAGGCTCCGGACTTCCTTATTTAATAAAATGCTTTCACTACATATAGGGCACATCTATGCCATCTGTACAATATCTATAAAATAGTGTGACAAAATTAATGTCTACAAGATTTAATTTTGCCTAAAGTAAACTATTTTCTATATCCTAAAGGACTGCACATGATTGTGCACCTCACTGTCATGAACTGGGTGATTCCTGTACAATCATAGTTTTTAAGTGGCTGAATAGTTTTTAATAAGTTCTACCAAGTCATCCAACCTTTGAAATGAAGGAGTCTAAATGGATCATCAAAATACTGTATATGAATAAAACTTGTAAGTGAAAATGCATGTTATGCATCCATATATGGGTTCTATCCATTCCATGGTTAACTGTAAATCAGTCAATATCCTCATACATAGAAGATTTGTTGAACACATTTCTGTGATTGTCCATTTCATCTAAATGAGGCTTGCAGAAATTAATGCGCTTGCCTCCAAAATAACCCCGTTCAGATGAACAGATTTTTAGTCACAGAAATTGATGAACAAAACTGCGGTGTATGAACTCACCTTTACCTGTTGGTATACATTTATTAAATTATATATTTAACATTGCAAGAAAAAGATTTAAGTTAACCTTTTGGTTTCATTTTTGTTACATGACATTAAGACAGATATGTGAATTTTGCTTCAAATTCCTTTAATAATTAATTTCCAGATTTTACTTGGTATATTTGCAGACAGTTGGTCATTTAATACAAGATTGGACATAGTCCATCAGCACAGACTTCAGAGATACAAATACTTCAAGCCAGGCGTACATGAACAGCTCTGTACAGCAGGCTCATGACAAGCTGTTCTCCTAGCAGTTCCATATGTAGGCTGAGCCATGACAGTAACATTTATATGTAGTCACAGCCAGCCGAGAGGAGCAAAGTTAGTTTAGCTGCTGAACTTTATGGTCTAAAACATCAATCCCAGAAAGACAATGATAGATGCTCAACCAGTTTAGAAAACCTGTTCATATGTTAAAGTCAATATCATTGCTATAGTTGAATTTGTATGAGTTGTATGAGTTGCAGTGTAGTGCCATGAAAAACAGAAACGACACATAGATATAAAAAAAATACAAAAGAAAACACAAGTGACAAAATCAAAGATTTACTGTTATAAATTCTATGCTCATCATAACTGATCCATTACAACATGCACATTCTAAAATACATTTTAGTATAGAAATGCTAATTTTGTATAAATATAAGATCTCAGTTATTTAGTAGTGTAACTCCTTTAACTAAACAAACCTGTAGTCCAAAAGTAATGATCACTCATGATAATTTAGGAATACAACTCCATAGCCAAAACCTGTCATTTTAAACCACAGTACATTAACCTTGTGTGAGAAAAATAATAAATATACAAAATAAGTTAAAGGATTGCAATGCATATAGTAAATTTTGTAATCAAAAATGGGGCTTTAAATGACATTCATTATACTTAATACATTTGTTCATCTTTCAATGCTCTTTCTCCATGCATTTGCATATATTATTCTTGAAAATTTTATCAAGACTAGTCTATAAAGATGCACTTTTAAAGGGGTATTCTGAGACTGTACTTTTGTATTTCATGTTCCTCTCTTGCTGTGTGTATTCATTTTCTAAATCATAGTTAGCATCATTTTCTTACTGAGCCAACGATCTGCTCCCTGATTGCATGGTACACTCCAGCTGCTTTCTCCTTGCTCCATGATGCTTTTCATAGTGCACATGATCCTAGCCGTCAATGACAATGAATGTGTCAATCATCACCAATGACATGTTCATGGCCTACCCCCTGCTCTCCTTCACCGCAGTGCATGCGCGAGAATGAATCTCTGCGCTATCGGTGTCAGAGCAGAGAATACTAGCCTGCCCCCAACCCAATCAGCTGACTTGCATGATGTTAGCTCCAGAGGCTGCCTGACTGTGCAAAACACATCAAAACTTGCTTCAAAGGTACTGAGTTAGTGTTAGGATTCTTTCACATCTGCGCTTTCCCTTTCCATAGGACCTCAATAGCGGGGGAAATCTCTTCCGTTTTTGTCCCCATTCATTGTCAATAGGGACAAAACTGAACTGAACGAAATGGAATGCAACAGAATGCATTCCATTCCATTTGGTTACGCCCCCATCGCGGACAGAATAACACTTCATTGTAAGTCGATGTTGGCGGATCAGTTTTCTCGGACACAAAAGAAAACGGATCCGTCCTCCATTGACTTACAATGGTTTTAAAGACGGATCCGTCTTGGCTATTTTAGAGATAATACAACCGGATCCATTCAAAATGGATGCAGACGGTTGTATTATTATGACGGAAGTTGTGTTCAGCAAGTTTTTTATTTTTTTTATTTTGCTGGAGCTGGATGCACTTTGGCGCATCAGTTTTGAGGACAGATGTAAAATAGCATCATACAGAAAACTGTTTCATTAATTTATGTTCAATCTTGTCAGAGTATGGAGGATGGACTAGTACACTATTGCCGGATATATATGAAGAAGCCCTTATGATGGGATAACCCCTTTAGCACATATTTAATGGCAAAGACACCATTTTTGTGATGGTAAATTACTGCAGGCAAGGTATACATGTTTATTTAAATGGGGAAAGCGGAATCATTATTTCCCCTAATACCTGCTGTCAGGAGAGTATCAGGAAGTCCATACAAATTAATTATAATTAAGGAAATAAAACTGCATTATTTATGTAGGTCAACATGTTTGCATTAGAAAATCATTCATGTCTTATTCTAATTATGTCATCATCTCCCTCCAAATGTGTCTTCTTACGTTGTTTTCCGAGGCTGATACGGTCTAGGGGAAAGAAGTGCTGAAGCCCTAGGTGTGAAGGCTCCCTGTCCATCGCTTGATCCCTCAATCTCACCATGGCTTCTTGGACTTAGTGGAGATCCCTCTGTGTAACTCCTCCAGTTCTTGCTTATTGCTCCAGTAATATTAAGCCTCACAGGAGAATGTGTAGCGTTGGTATTTATAGGTGTTGGAGATCTGGAGCTTTGAGCAGAGTCTGTCCAGAACCCTTCTGGAGTTTGAGCTCCAGTTACTGGTGTTAATGATCCATGGCTGCCTGACTCAGCTTCATAAAGATTTCTGGAGCCTCCAGATAAACGGGGCACGGTAGGGTCTGCAGGTTCTTTATCACGACCAGGTTGGGAGATGCTTCTTATCTGTTGGACCTGCTGCTGGAAACGTAGCTTAGCTTCGTAAAGAGAAAAAAATACCACTCATGTAAGAAATACATGGAAAGTAGGAAATGTTTCCATTGTACAAACCCATCCAACCAAAATACTGCAAATAATAGAGGCATGGGAATGCATTTGACAACAAGAGTGTCAAGTCACTTTCTTAAAGCAGACCTTTCATGGTTTTTGTTTATTCTAGATAAATACCTTTACTTGCGGGGTACCTTCTCCCTGGCTGTGACGCTCTCCGCTGTGACTGGATCGCAGCACAGCCAGGGAGAAGGAGACGCCCATTGAGAAACCCTGGCGTCCCCTCCTCCCTGTACTGATGCTTAGTATTAACATACTGAGCGGGAAAAATACAGGGGGGCACAGTGGGGCGCAGGAGCGATATTTTAAAAAAACAGGCAGGGTGGCAGCATCAGCGGGGGTTACCCCACAAGTAAAGGTATATATCTACGATAAACAAAAACCATGAAAGGTACGCTTTAAGCAGACCATCAAAGTTCAAAAATAATTAAGCCAACATGACAAGTAGCGTGCGTTCAGACTGAGCTCAGCTAATGTAATCAACCTATTTCTAATAAATTCATACACATATCTGAAACTATGCTATATAAACACACACTATATGGCCAAAAGTGTGAGGACACACCTTGCCACAAGTCAATTTGAGAAATGTATGATCCGTTATCTCTTTAAGTGCCATTACTGTCAAGTGGAAATATAATACGAAAAAACAGCTCCGCCACAATGAGTAAACCATGCAAACCACAAGTGCTGAAGTGTGTGACATGTAAAAATCACCTGTCCTCATTTGCATCACTCCCTGCACAGATCCATGCCTCCTCTGGAAGTGACATCAGCACAAGAACTGTGTGTCAGAAACTTTATGAAATGGGTTTTCATGGTTGAGCAGCTGCATACAAGCCTAATACCACCATGATTTCAGGCGACAATATGAATCATTTAGTGGGCAAGGGTTTGGTGAGGGCACTACCTACCTGAATGCATAGTGTACTGTACAGTGTACAGTGGCCTCTAATTTACATTGAAGGGCAATGTTAAAGGGGTTATCCAGGAATGGATAATGATGACCTATCCTTGGGATCAGCTATTTCAGGGAGCTGCCGTGCTCACCGGAGCTCTGGTGAGTGCGGCCAGCTCTCAGCAGCTTTTCAAGCACAGCGCCGTACATTGTATAGCGGATGTGCTTCGTATTGCTGCTCAGCCCCATTCACTTCAATGGAGCTGAGCTGCAACTAGGCCTTGTGACCGACGTACGGTGACATAACATGACCTAGGAGGAGGCCACGGCGCTCAAGGAGTGCTGCCCTTTTCTAACAGCTGATCAATGGGGGTCCCAGCTGTTGGACCCCAACCAATCTAATAACGATGACCTATCCAGCGAATAGGTCATCAATATTAATTACCAGTTAATCCCTTTAATGATATAGCAAACAAATGTATTTTACACAATTGTAAGGTTCCAACTTCATAGCCAAAGTTTGAGGAAGGCCCTTTTCTGTTTTGGCATGACTGTGCCCATGTGGACAACGTGAGGTCTATAAAGACTTGGCTTGATAAATCTAAAGTGGAGAAACTTGACTGGCTGCACAGAGCACTGACCTTGACCTAATCCAACACCTTTGGGATGAATTAGAATACTGATAGTGTGGAAAAGTAAAGACCTTCCTTCTATATCTGAAATTGTACCTAAAGTACACTATAACTACAAAATGGAACTACTAGTTGCCAAACGATTAAACCAGTTACCTAGATATAGTGTGAGATGGAAGAAATGGTCTATATTCGTGGCGAGTAATTATCCTTCCTTGCCACAACCTCAAATATAATTAAGAGTCATGCCACAAAAGGATGCTATGCAAACTCGATGAATATGGTGTAGCACTTATTTATTGTTTTGTTCTCTATTTCTTTGTGTACACTGAATATTTTATTGTTATTCCATTGTCATGTCATATAAAACCTTTGGAGTGCACTTCACCTCATTGACAAATCATTGCACTATAATACTTTGTGACGTGTAACCTTTTAGAAGCACTCTGTAATGTTTAATCCTCAATAAAAAATATGTTAAATAACCTAAAAAATAAAAATACGCATAGTGAGCCAGATCGTCTTGTCTAACATTTGTACCTAACCTCAAAAATGTTCTTTTGGCTAAATGGGCACAAATATCCACACACACTTTATGGTAAGCTTTTACAATTGCAGCTATTGTAGCCAAATAAGGGGGCCAACAAAGTATTATGTCCATAAAGGTCATATAGTTGTGATTGTCAGGTGTCCATATACTTTTAGCCAGATAGGGGGGAATTTATCATCGTAGTTGAATTTGCAGTTAGTTTTATGCCTCATTCACATGTCAGTGATTTTGAGCCAAAACCAGGAGTGGCTCTAAACACAGAACAGGAGCAGATCTTTCCATAAGGCCTCATGCACGCGACCGTTCCGTTTTTTGCGGTCCGCAAACCGCGGATCCTCAAAAAACGGAAGCCTCCCATGTGCCTTCCGCAATTTGCAGAACAGAACGGGCGGCCCATTGTAGACATGCCTATTCTTGCCCGCAAAACAGACAAGAATAGGACATGCTAATTTTTTTCGCGGGGCCTCGGAACGGAGCAACGGATGCGGACAGCACACAGAGTGCTGTCCGCATCTTTAGCGGCCCCATTTAAGTGAATGGGTCCGCACCCGAGCCGCAAAAACTGCGGCTCGGATGCGGACCCGAAAAACGGTCGTGTGCATGAGGCCTTATATCTTATGTCTGTGGAGGCTTCAATACTGGTTTTGGCTCACAATCACTGATGGAAATCACTGACCAAACACTGACGTGTGAATGAGACTTTAAGATTGGAGTTGCTAGGCTAATTTGTGGCAAACTTACAAACGTGGCTTATGACTTTTATAAGTTTGGCAGAAGTGTATAAATAGAACTTAAAGGTGTTATCCAATTTCAAGAAAACCCCCCCACATGTGCCGGGCCCCTCACCGGTAATATACTTACCCTTTTCCTGGCGCCGCTCCTGGTCCCCGCACTGCCGCCGCTGCTTCTCCCTGCACACGGATGAAAACATCCGGTGTCGGGGGTCACCCGGGACGCTAGGGAGGCTCGTCCCCGTCCCCACCTGCCATTGGCTGCTCCCCCCCCCCGACACCGGATGTTTTCATCCGTGTGCAGGGAGAAGCAGCAGCGGCGGTGCGGGGACCAGGAGCGGCGCCGGGAGCGGGGTAAGTATATTACCGGTGAGGGGCCTGGCACATGTGGGGTGGTTTTCTTGAAATTGCATAACCCCTTTAAGTTATTTACTGGCAAAACCTGACCAACTTCTTACTCCAATTCTGAAAGTGGCATGAGAAGAGGCAGCTCACAAAAAGTTGCTAAATTTGCATCTTTTGCTACAAAGTGTTGCATACAACAGTTTTACGCCACAAAACTGGTGTAGCATATTTGATAAATGTCCCCCATGGTGTACTTCTAATAGGGAAGCCCTTTTTTAGTTGTCAGATCTCATTGTTCCTGGTGGAAAAACTTGGCATCCAGTTGATGACATAAATGCTATTGGCTGATGGTGTCCCACTGTCTGCCCACATCCAAATGGCCGTGAGGCTTAGCCATGCTAGAAATTTTAGTTCCACACAACCATTGCTGAACTAGAGTACTTGGTAGATGGGCGTTTCAAGCTGACCACATTCATGGCTGTCTGACTTCCTCTGCAGCAGGTACAGTTGAGAAAAGCAACAACAGAGCCCTTTGAATCCATTTCTCCCCGACCATTATACTGTATATACACTAACAAAATATGATAATGATCCATTTTAATATCAGATTTTTTTTTTCAAAGAAAAGTACACAGTCTGTAGTTTATGTTACCATATAAATAGATGGACTTACTAATACTAATAATTTCTAATATTTATTGGCTCATGCTGGATGATAAATTTTTTGCATTTTTAGATACTCTGACACCACATATTTGTTGGCTTACTTTGCACAACATTTTGCCAAAATTTAAAGGCAGTAAAAGTAAAGGAGTATTCCCATCTTGGACTTTTATGGCATATCCATAGGAAATTCTATAAAAGTCCAAAAGAGACATGTATCACTGCATGTATCACTCTCTCCGTATTCAAATCTATGGAAGTTCCGAGAACAGCCAAGGAACTGTGAAAAAGCAAATGCGCTCTCATAGAAGTGAATGGATAGAGTGGTTCAGTTTTTCTGTGTAGAATTTATGCCAAAACGCTGCACCAATCCTGCTGCATATAAGCCCTTCTGTAAAGTAGTTGAAAGGTAGATCTGAATCTATATTCTGCAGTACTTGCCACTTCAAAGCTGGTATTGATTTAACAAATTACTTGCACAGACCTTTCATTAGAGATTCATTTTTTTCTTTCAACATTTTGATTTCTGAAGCCATTGTGGATATCTGTACAGAATAAAGCAATAAAATACAAGTCATTTTTTTTTCACATTGTTAAATATTCTTATCCATCCTCAATTGGGTTTAAGCTTTGGGCATTCACTAAAACTTTTAGTTCGGAGTTGCCCTTTGGATTTCAATGCAGTTTTTATTCTGCACTGAGTGTGAATGGTTTTAAAAAAAGAAATGTATTAGATTTATGCACCATACAGACTATTGATTTGTGTTGTACGGATCTATAATATGGAACCTGCACCTTACCTTAATATGCTTATGAAGGGACGTGGAGTTTATTGTATAATTCTGTGAGGAAAACAATTAGGATATGTTCTACTGCAAGGTGGTTTACCCTGGTATAAAATGTTGCATTCAAGGGGAATACAGTGCCTCACGAGGAGCATCATACAGCAGCACATGCTGAACAGGGTCTGTGCCCAATGCTTTGCCATGTGCATTAGCCTTAAAGGGGATGTCTAACTTCAGCAAATGGCATTTATTATGTAGAGGAAGTTAATACAAGGCACTTACTAATGTATTGTGATTGTCCATATTGCCTCCTTTGCTGGCAGGATTCATTTTTCCATCAATCATACACTGCTCCTTACCATGGTAACGACCACCCTGTAATCCATCAGCGGTGGCCGTGCTTGCACACAATAGGAAAAAGCACTAGCCTATGTGCTGCCCCACGGTCCCAGCCACCAGAGAAACTGGTGCTTTTTCCTATAGTGTGCAAGCACGGCCACCACTGCTGGATTGCAGGGTGGTCATAACCATGGAAACGAGCAGTGTATAATGTGATGGAAAAATTGATCCAACCAGCAAAGGAAGCAATACAAATAATCACAATACATTAATAAGTGCCTTAAAGGGCTTCTGTCACCCCCCATTGTGCAATTTTCATTAGCCGACATTAGCTATTTGCTAATGTCAGCTGAGTGTAATCATACATGTCCTATCTTTGTCTGTGGCTTATTTCTTGTAAAAATCATACTTTTATCCTATGCAAATTTCTTCACTACCAGCAAGTTGGGCGTGTACTTGCTGTTAGCCGCCGCATCTGCCGCTTCTAGACACGCCCCATTTCCTCTTGATAGACAGGGCCAACGAGCGCTCTCCTCCTCCCGCTGGCCCCGTCTGCTGCTGAATTCCCATGCCTGCGCTTGGCAGCTCCTTCGTCAGTGCACCTGCGCCGATTACGTCACACTACACCGGGAAGAGAAGACTGCAGATTATCACTGATGCCGGCAGTCTTCTCTTCTGGGTGTAGTGTGACGTAATCGGCGCAGGCGCACTGAGGAAGGAGCTGGCAAGTGCGCGTCCTTCACTCAGTACGCCTGCGCCGATCGAAGAACGTTACGGCGCAGGCGCGGGAAATCAGCAGCAGACGGGGCCAGCGGGAGGAGGAGAGCACTCGCTGGCCCTGTCTATCAAGAGGAGATGGGGTGTGTCCAGAAGCGGCAGATGCGGTGGCTACCAGCAAGTGCACACCCAACTTGCTGGTAGTGAAGAAATTTGCATATGATAAAAGTGTGATTTTTACAACAAATAAGCCACAGACAAAGGTAGGACATGTATGATTGCACTCAGCTGACATTAGCAAATAGCTAATGTCGGCTAATGAAAATGGCACAATGGGGGGTGACAGAAGCCCTTTAACTTTATAATAAATAATAAATGCTATTTGCTGAAAGGACACAACCCCTTAAAGGCTATCAATAATAAGTCTCCTGCTTCTGGACTAAATTAAAGGCCCCCTTTCACGGGCCAATACAGCAGGCAATTATCGGAAATGAACTGTTCATGCATGATAACAGTCTGTTGGTCAGAGCAGGTGAGAGTTGCATTTATATGCAGCAATTACCTCTTCTGTATGGGGACGCGCAAAATCTCCATAAACCTTTATAGTTTTTGGGCAGCAAATTTCTGTTTCTGCCCGGAAGCGATGATTTAGGTGACTGCACCAGTGATGCTTTTACATGATGAATGTGATGAATGAGCATTTGCTCGTTCACTAGGTGATCAGTGGTACCTTTACACAGGGCAATTATCAGGCAGTGCATTCCTGGGAACCTTCCTTCCCAATAATTGCCCTGATTATTGGTTGGTGTATAGAAGTCTTTAGGCTATGGCTATAACAACTGTTTGTAGCCATGCATCATAAGATTACAATGTTACTAATAATGATAGTGAATGTGGTCAAGCTGCAACCCATAAGCTATGTAGGCAGTAATTCAAACCTTTATTTCAGCGCAACCTCATCTACTTCATTAGTTGTATATTTCACAGTGCGATATTGCTATCATATTCTGCACAGTTGATGTATAAGGATGCTGCATGATTATACTACATCAAAATGCAAAATGTGAAGTAAATATGTATCAACCCAAGATTATTGATAATGACCACCTACTAAGTGCAGACAAAGAAGGGATGCAAGATAATGTCACTTGATATTTCACTACATTGCAGTATCATGCATGCTGTCTCTCTGAAGTGAGAAGGGTGATTTATACTGAATGTACAAAGAAATTGTAACTTCTGTTTAGAATACAGTGGCTTATACGTTATATTGTCATGAACCATGAAAACATTTTAAATACTTGTATGTGAGTTTATGCACATTAAAACTGATAGGTACCAATTATTGAAATTACTGGGAGACAAAAACCATCACACACAGGTAAACAAATAAGAAAAATTGTTTGTTGTCTACATGCCTTATTATAGCACATTTCCCCATGTTTATAACCTACCCCTATTAGCTAGATCAGAGAATAGCTCCTGCCCTAGAGTGCTCAGCATGGCCATCTACTACTAAATTTCACTTAACGGATCCGGTTGCATTATCGTTAAAATAGCAATGACGGATCCGTCATTAACTCCATTGAAAGTCAATGAGGGACGGATCCATTTTCTATTGTGTCCAAGATCCGTCCCTATTGACTTGCATTGTGGGTCATGCCGGATCTGTTTTGCTCCGCATCCCAGGATGGAAAGAAAACTGCAGTCTGCTGCGGTTTGCTCTCCGGTATGGGAGTGCAACGGAACCGAATGCATTTTGGAGCATTTTGTTATGTTCAGTTACGTTTTTTCCCCATTGACAATGAATGGGGAAAAAACGGAAGCGTTTTTCTCCAGTATTGAGCCCCTATGAAGGATCTCAATACCGGAAAATGTAAACGCAAGTGTGAAAGAAGCCTTAGACATGGTGCTGACTAGTCAGAACAATCAGATATTACAGAAGCAATGAAAATTAGGGCTACTGTACTTTTTCAGTTTTTTCTTCAAGCTGCCTTTGCAGTTTGCTGATGTCTTTTTCAACCATTTCTCTTGATGGGTCTTGCTGATCTTCCTGAAGATCTCCATTGTCATTTGATATCTCCTGCTTGGCTTTGACGGATCTCAACACATTCTAGAAGTGAGGGCAAGTTCAGAAAGGAAACACCAGTGCAGGACAATAACTTACATCATGACATACCCAGCCATTTTCAGATTCTAATTAGTTAAATGATCTGTGAAATGAGCCATAATAAGAGCACAAGGGGAACCTGGCCGTCAGCTCTTTGAAGTCTGAATGTTCTCCCCATGCTTGTGTGACTTACATGCTCATAATGCTGGGCCATGACCCAACACATTTTCTATCTTGTCTCATATGAAAACACAAATTGCCCTGATTTATCATGCCTTCCCCCCAAAATATTGTCTTCAAAAAGTAGCAAAATGAGGCTTTCTGACTTTTTGGAAAATTTGGGACTTTTTCCATTTTTATTCCACTCATTCCAGTTTTGAAATATGGGTGGGAAAGTGGGTGTGGCCTTCTATGTTAAAGGGGATTTCCGACATTTTAATACTAATGACTTATCCTCTGGGGATAGGTCATCAGTATTAAGATGGCGAGAAAACCCTTTTAATGAGTTTCACTACAGATTTATTATTGAGACTTTTTTTTAAAGTCACAAAAAAAGTTGTGGACTAGGAAAACTGAAGTAGCTTTTCGAGACAAAAGTGTTAGGTTTAAGGATGGGACAAATTTATCAAACACGTGACATTTGATAAATATGGCATAAAGGGTTTTCCGGGATTTTAATATTGATAACCTATCCTCAGAATAGGTCATCAATATCAGATCGGTGGGGATCCGACACCACTGCCGATCAGAGAAGAGAAGAGATAGCAACGCTCTGTGTAACACCGCAGAGTTGTGTTACTACACGCCTCTACCCCGCTACTGTCTTCTAAGAGCCTGTATATTGTAATCTGATGTAATTTATATTACGTCTTCACATATGTGCATACAAAACCATGTTAAATTCAATTGTTCCTTGTAATTTTCCAGGTTCACCAGCAGGTGGCAGCAATGAATTGGCCAGGTACAAGTCCTAGTTTAGTGTATCTAGGCTGGAATGGATTATTCCAGCTTAGCTCCCCCTCTGTGAGTGAAATGGGCTGTTCCCACATCCTGCAGCATGGGTGGAGAAGGAAGTTAGTGTGCCAGCCACCCCTGTTGGGGAAGGCTGTGTGATAGCGTTCAGGAGATCCCCCTGCATAGGGAAGACAGCAAGGATTTTGTCTCGGCTGAGACTTGATTAAATTCCCAGTCTGAGCTCCTTCAGCCTCAGCTGGATGAAGAAGCAGAGAACCACAGACAGTCTCCAGAGTTCCAGAAAGAAAGCATCCCCTGAGAAATCATCTGTGAGTTAAGTCTAGAGACCTAGGAGAAGCCATTCCTCCTCAGCTAGTCTGTCCCCATACAGAAGAAGTTACAGAAAAGTGCAGAAGATTAATTCCTGCCACAGTTACAGAGCTACCAAGCAGACAAATTATCCTGCAAGCTCAGATAAAAAGCAGAAGCACACCTTCCTGCCAATCATTGCCAAAACCTGCTGGGACCAAAGACCAAAGCTGTATACTGCTTGGATACAAGTTATCTTCAGTAAAGAAACGTTTGAACTTCATCTAAAGGTCTGGACATCATTTCTGCTGCAAAATTCCTCTATTACTCCTCCTATCACTACACTCAAATTTATTGCAAGTGAGCCAGGAGTCCAGCCAGGGCCGGCCTTAGGTGTCCAGGCGCCCTGTGCGAGCTAACCTTGTGGCGCCCCCCCCCCCCCCCCAAAAAAGAAAAAACACTGCTTGTTGCTGGCATCATGGCATAGGCTGGCTGACTATCCAACCAAGTAGTTACCAGCCCACACACCCCAAAGGCCGGTGTAATGTCATACTTCCCTACTTCGTGAGATTTCCCTACCCTCGTCACTTCCGGTCGCACCGGACATGACGTGAGGAGGTGTGCAGCGCCGCGCAGGCGCACAACGTCAGGTTAGGGAAGTTTCACAGCAGAGTGCGCATGCGCCAGGAGTCTCGCCGGCGGTTAGGGTAGGGAAAAACTATGGGCCAATGCGCAGGCGCAGTGATCGGATGGATGTTCTCAGCTGAACACCGGCCGACACTGCGCATGCACCGGGAGCCTCACCAGCGGTTAGGGAAGAGAAAAATTACGTACGGGCCAGTGCTTTTTCCCTACCCTAACCGCTGGTGAGGCTCCCAGCGCATGCGCAGTGTCGGCCGGTGTCCTGCTGAGAACATCCATCCGATCACCGCACCTGTGCACTGGCCCATAATTTTTCCCTACCCTAACCGCCGGCGAGGCTCCCAGCGCATGCGCACTCTGCTGTTAAATTTCCCTAACCCATCGTTGTGCGCAGTGCGCCCCCCCAATATAATAAACATTGGTGGCACAGTGCGCCCCCCCCGACACCCCAGTATAATAAACATTGGTGGCGCAGTGCGCCCCCCCAACACCCCAGTATAATAAACATTGGTGGCGCAGTGCGCCCCTCCAACACCCCAGTATAATAAACATTTGCGCAGTGCGCCCCCCAATATAATAAACATTGGTGGCGCAGTGCGCCCCCTCAACACCCCAGTGTAATAAACATTGGCGCAGTGCGCCCCCCTCAATATAATAAACATTGGTGGCGCAGTGCGCCCCCCAACACCCCAGTATAATAAACATTGGTGGCGCAGTGTGCCCCCCCTCAATATAATAAACATTGGTGGCGCAGTGCGCCCCCCCTCAATATAATAAACATTGGTGGCGCAGTGCGCCCCCCCCTCAATATAATAAACATTGGTGCAGTGCGCCCCCCCTCAATATAATAAACATTGGTGGCGCAGTGCGCCCCCCCTCAATATAATAAACATTGGTGGCGCAGTGCGCCCCCCCTCAATATAATAAACATTGGTGGCGCAGTGCGCCCCCCCTCAATATAATAAACATTGGTGGCGCAGTGCGCCCCCCCTCAATATAATAAACATTGGTGGCGCAGTGCGCCCCCCCTCAATATAATAAACATTGGTGGCGCAGTGGGCAGTGCCAATGAGGGTTAAAAAATAAAAAAATAATTAACTCACCTCCTCCAATTGATCGTCTTCTGTTCTTTCTTTATGACCTGTCAAAGGACCTGTGGTGACATCACTGTGCTCATCACATGATACATCACATGATCCATCACCATGGTAATGGGTCATGTGATGAGCTCAGTGATGTCACCACAGGTCCTGAAGAAAGACCGGCAGCTACGCGATCAACTGGAGGAGGTGAGTTAATTTTTTTTAATTATTTGTTAACCCTCATTGGCACTTCCCACTGAGCCCCCAATGTTTCTTATACTGGGGGGGGGGGGGCGCACTGTGCCACCAACGTTTCTTATACAAATACAGGAGGCGGGTGCCGGAATCAAATAGCCGGCACCCGACCTCTGTGACAGGGAGCTGCGATCAGCGGCAGTTAACCCCTCAGGTACCGCACCTGAAGGGTTAACTCAACTGATCGCAGCTCCCTGTCACAGAGGTCGGGTGCCGGCTATTTGATTCCGGCACCCGCCTCCTGTATTTGTATTTCAGGTCAGTTCTCTTCATTGGTGGCGCAGTGGCCACAGCCCCTCCCCTCCTCCTCCTGTCTCTCTTCTTATTGGCAGCGGCGGGGGCAGCAGACAGGTCAGACAGGGGAGGGGGAGATGGAGGGGGCGCCCCGAGGGAGAACACAAGTGCCGCCTCGCCTGCCGCAGATTACATTGCGAGCTGTCAGCCGCCCAGCGCCCCTGTTACTATGGCGCCCTGTGCGGCCGCACAGCCCGCACACCCCAAAGGCCGGCCCTGAGTCCAGCCATACCCAGGTAGGAGACACCGTTGACACAATTACCACTACCCTATAGAGACATTATAGGCCATTACACCACTCTGGCATTCCTAATCTGGGACTGCAATTGGCATCACAACAAATCAGAACTTTAAATACCCGTATCCTGGCCCACTGCATAAGTAGCGTCAGCGTACCCTGTTCCTGGTCACTGCATCTGTACAAGCGCAGACTTCCCTTCATTGTTTACCTGCTCGCTGTTGACATCGCAGCGGTGAGCAGTGTAATTACAAGAAGCCGTCCCATTCATTTCAATGGGACAGCTCGTTCCTAAACACTTGAATAAGAAGGAGCCATCCCATTGAAGTGAATGGGACGGCTTCTTGTAATTATACTGCTCACTGCGGCAATGTCGACAGCGAGCAGGTAAACAATGAAGGGAAGGCTACACTCACATGGAGCATAGCCTTCTCTTCAACAGCTGATCAGTGGGGGTGCCGGGTGTCGAACCACTGACGATCTGATATTGGTGACCTGTCCTGTGGATAGGGCATCAATATTAAAATCCTGGAAAACCTCAGGCAAGATGGATGCCGCCATAATCATGTTCAGGAAACAGAATAAAAAAATCTGAAATCAGAAAATAAAGTGTATGCATCCAAAGCTTTCTTTTTCCTGGCAAAGGACATTCCGTTACATGCTGTAAGGCTGTAGTTATCCGCTGTTGTAGGTTATATGAGGTGAATGTCAGTTTGTATATAAATTACCTTAACTAATCTGGATTTCTCTGTCCAGTCATCTGCTGGCTTCTCGTCCTGGGGAAATTTCTTGTAGGCATTTGCCAAGTTTTGTTTTTCTTTAAACAAAACCTTGAGCTGCACCAAAAGACATTGCATAGAAAGAGATAAACCCACAGAGAAAAGTAATGTTTCTGATAAAAATGTGTCTACTATTGGCCATCATAACATGTCAACTATCATAGAAATAATACACAGAGTGAAATCTTTATGACAATATGAAACTCTACAACATCAAAACTGTTTATAGACCAGAGCCATCTGTACCGTAGACGCTGTCAACACAACCAGGAAGGAAATGGAGAACAACTGCCGTTGTCCGGTGATCCTACTGATATTGTAATGTCCTAGTGCCCTGCTACAGTCACTGCTATGAATGCTGATAGGTGACTTCAGCCAATAATGTAGATTTATTATGAACATTCTATTTTAGGCATTGGTCCAAAAATGTTAAAAACTGCAGGGCAGAAATCATGCCAGATTTTAGATTTTTCACTTGTAAAAATGATAATTAATAACATCCAATTTATTACAGTATCAGCAAAGTGGATAAGCGGATTTTACAAAAACTCATCCACACTGCAGAAAAAATCTGCCCCAGAAATGAACCTGTGGTGTGGATTTTAATTCCCCAGCATATCAATTTAAAATGTGGATTTCATCCTTTGCACTGAGGAAAATCCGCAACAAATGCAGATTTGCCATGGATTTCAGAATTGCTGCAAAATCCACAGCAGAAATACCACCCTTTGTTGCTGTGCTCCTAGAAACAAACCGCACAAAGTTTTTGTTTTTGCAGTTTTTGCAGTTTTTTTGAGTCAAAGCCAGATATTGATTCAGCAGGAAGGAGATGTATAAATCCTTCCTTTATATTTCCTCTTCCTTTTTGGCTTTAGCTCAGAAGACTGCATGAAAAACTGCCAGAAAAACTAAGGCCTTTAAAAAAAAAAGAAAAAAAAGGCATGTGTGAAACCACCCAAGGCCACTTTCACTCGATCAATATTTGGTCAGTATTTTTCATCAGTGTTTGCAATCCAAAAAGAGGAGTGGGTCCAAAACACTGAAGAGATGGAAGCCCCTGGTTTTGGCTCACAAATACAGATGCAAAATACTTTCCAAAATATGCAGAGTGAAAGTGACCTAAAGTTAATGTCATACATTTTAAAGAACACCTCTTCTCTACCCCAGTTTGCCATTTTATTGCCATTTGTTATGATGGGATTCAGAACCCTTCAGCCACAATTCATACAGTAAAGAATTTACTGTATTTACCACCTCATTAAAGTGGTATTCCCATCACAGACAATGCGTGCATATCGCTAGGATATGCCCCCATTGTCTGACAGGTGCAGGGCCTACCTGTGGGATCCGCACCTACACTGAGAACGGAGCAGGGAAGGTGGTGGCTGGAGGACCCCGGTGTGGCGAAAATAACCTCGCCACTGGGTTTTGGAGGGGCCTGGTTGCCAGCCTCTTGCCCCAGGATTATGGGCCCTCTCATCAGCCCATGCAAAACTTAAACCCCATGGCGATTTGACTGTGTTTGTGGCATCTGAGCGCTCAGATCCAAGCCATATGGGGACATGTGGGGTTTTGAGGTGTGTGACAGAACCATCTGTCTGTGTAATTGTATTGTATGTTATGTGATGGTACCCAGATAGCTAATTTTATTGTATTTGTGTATTCTGAGTGCTATTCACCTAATGATATGCACTCAGACTTGAGCTATCTGGGAATATGTTAAATGTCTGTGTTTGCTGTGAGGGTGTGACATTGTGTGTTTGGGTGGTGATTCCTGTCCTGTTGTTCCCACATGTGTATTGGTGATTTCCCTTTGTCCTGAGAGATAATTGAATTGCTCCTCGGGTGTCTCCAGGGCAGAGAGGAGGAAACCATGATGCATTGTGGGG
Organism: Bufo bufo; assembly: GCF_905171765.1. Classification (NCBI taxonomy): domain Eukaryota; kingdom Metazoa; phylum Chordata; class Amphibia; order Anura; family Bufonidae; genus Bufo; species Bufo bufo. The sequence continues at coordinate 619,236,995 of NC_053389.1, read as the reverse complement.
ATGTGTTGTGTCTGTGTATCCTGAGTGCTACGTATCTGTCCTGTGTCACAGTCTTCCTTCTGGTCCCCTAGGGGCGTGTACACCAGATGGGGACCTGCATAAATACGGGCGGGTAGCCCTCAATAAAGTGTTCCTGTTTTACACTCAACATAGAGCCTCGTCTCATGTGTGTGGGGATTGCTATACGTGTATACTCCCCTGGCTATTACTCCTAGCTCTTGTAAGAGCTGTTCCTGTTCCTGGTTCCTGTGGTGGTATAGGTGTCGAGCGGAGTGCTTGGAGTCCTCGGGAGGCACTGGAGGTACCCGGTTGGGGTGCCAGGAGATCCGTTACATTGGTGGCAAGCGGCGGGATCGTTCCCACAGCCAGAAGGACAGCTACAGGAGACACCATTCCATGGATTTTACAATTTGAGGGCAACGCATGTCCTAGTACAGCGACCCTGACAGCACCAGAATGGAAACAGCAGTGGAGTACGATGAGGGTGTCATGGATGACCGAGATGAAGTCCGCAAAGGCATCTGGTACCAGGTACTGGGTATTGTGGAGTATATGCGGGACGAGAGACTCCCCACGGAAGACCAGCGGTTGCAGAAGCGAGTAGCCCTGCGGATGCCCTTCCTGGGAGAGCAGCCCCGGGAGGAATGGGTAAAGAAATTGGAACACCTAGCATGGCAGGAGCTGTGGCTGGAAGATGCCTACCAGGCGCTCTGGTGGTATGGGGCACAGTACCTACCCAGGACAGCTGAGCATGACAAGCCAGAGGGAGAGGAGTTTGATGGTCCTGGCTTGTTATGGGAGACTTTTTCAGAGCTGGAGTTTGGGAGCCCTACACAAGCCCGGTTCAGGGACCTCTTTGAGTGGCGGGAGAGCAGGTATGACTGGGACGACACTCATGAGATTGAGCAGGACCTGGTCCACCTGGTGACCCGGGAGATGGAGCTGGAACAGGGCTATCAGCAGCTGTTCCACTCCAGTGAGAAGGCTCAGCAGGAGAGCAGAGTGTCAGACCCAGGTCCAAAGCCCTTCAGCTGGGAGGATATTGTGTATGTTTACTGGGAAGAACCCCAGGTGGCCGGTGGAGATGGGACCGAGGTCTCTCCACTGCTCCTGCAGGGAATTGGGAGCCCAGTCTCCATTCCCCAGCGGCAGGCTGAGTTACAGGGGGCAGAGACAGTCAGTCCTGTCCCCCAGCGGCAGAGTGTTTCTACAGGGAACAGAGAGCCCAGTCTTCTTTCCCCAGCAACAGGACACTGTATTGGGAGCGGAAACAGTCGGTCTCCCTCCCCAGAAGCTGGAAGTATGTATGGGAGAGGAGCTTGTTACCCCCTCTCCCTATCGGCAGTGTGAATTGCAGGCAATTGGGAGCCCAGTCTCCATTCCCCAGCGGCTGGGTGATTTACAGGGAATTGGGAGCCCAGTCTCCATTCCCCAGCGGCTGTGTGATTTATTGGGAATTGGGAGCCCAGTCTCCATTCCCCAGCGGCAGGCGGAGTTACAGGGGGCAGAGACAGTCGGTCCTGTCCCCCAGCGGCAGAGTGTCCAGCAGGGAATAGGGAGCCCAGTCTCCTTTCCCCAGCAGCAGGACACTGTATTGGGAGCGGAGACGGTCGGTCGCCCTCCCCAGCGGCTGGAAGTATGTATGGGAGAGGAGCTCGTTACCCCCTCTCCCCAGAGACAGCTTAACGCACCAGGGGGAGAAAGTAAGCCCCACAACAGTGCAGATGGGACCGTGGTCTCTGCACTTACAGCACAGGGGGTAGGGACAGTCGGTCTCCCCCTCCAGCAGCAGAGCTGGGTATCCAAAGGGGAGACAGTCGGTCTCCCCCTCCAACAACCAGGCTCCAACCAGGCTTCTTCCATGGTAACGCTGGCACCAGGGCAAAGTACCGCTGATCCCTGCCCACAAAGCAACCTCCACTCCAAGCCAGGGAGCAACACAGAGACCGGGAGTACCAGCTACCAACATAACCATGGTGGACTCACTGGACAGAGACAGGCTACCAAATTCAACAGGTCCAGTATTTGGTTGTGGGTGGGCTGCCAGACTAACTCAGGTACCGACCGGCGTGAGGTCGGGTATCTGGTTAGTCTTCCCTGGGAGGGGGAGATGTGTGGCGAAAATAACCTCGCCACTGGGTTTTGGAGGGGCCTGGTTGCCAGCCTCTTGCCCCAAGATTATGGGCCCTCTCATCAGCCCATGCAAAACTTAAACCCCATGGCGATTTGACTGTGTTTGTGGCATCTGAGCGCTCAGATCCAAGCCATATGGGGACATGTGGGGTTTTGAGGTGTGTGACAGAACCATCTGTCTGTGTAATTGTATTGTATGTTATGTGATGGTACCCAGATAGCTAATTTTATTGTATTTGTGTATTCTGAGTGCTATTCACCTAATGATATGCACTTAGACTTGAGCTATCTGGGAATATGTTAAATGTCTGTGTTTGCTGTGAGGGTGTGACATTGTGTGTTTGGGTGGTGATTCCTGTCCTGTTGTTCCCACATGTGTATTGGTGATTTCCCTTTGTCCTGAGCGATAATTGATTTGCTCCTCGGGTGTCTCCAGGGCAGAGAGGAGGAAACCATGATACATTGTGGGGATGTGTTGTGTCTGTGTATCCTGAGTGCTACGTATCTGTCCTGTGTCACAGTCTTCCTTCTGGTCCCCTAGGGGCGTGTACACCAGATGGGGACCTGCATAAATACGGGCGGGTAGCCCTCAATAAAGTGTTCCTGTTTTACACTCAACATAGAGCCTCGTCTCATGTGTGTGGGGATTGCTATACGTGTATACTCCCCTGGCTATTACTCCTAGCTCTTGTAAGAGCTGTTCCTGTTCCTGGTTCCTGTGGTGGTATAGGTGTCGAGCGGAGTGCTTGGAGTCCTCGGGAGGCACTGGAGGTACCCGGTCGGGGTGCCAGGAGATCCGTTACACCCGGGTTTTCCGGGCTTCAGCCACCACCAAGTGCTCTCCCCGTAGTAGTGAATGGGAGTGCACCGCGCTTGCGCAGCCACTACTCCCATTCATTTATATGGGACCAACGGAAATAGCCGAGCGCTGGCTATTTTCGGCTGCCCCATAGAAATGAATGGAGGGCACCCTCCACAACTTTCAGGGCTCCACAACTTTCAGTGCACCCTCCACAACTTTCAGGGCTCCGTTCAAAGTGTAGGTGTGGGTCCCAGAGGTGGGACCTGCACCTATCAGACAATGGGGGCATATCCTAGTGATATGCCCCCATTGTCTGAGATGGGAAAATCCCTTTTATTACCATTACTCATTAATTACCACCTCATTAACTAACACCTTGATTTCTTTATCAACTGAAAGCAGTAAACTATTAGGCTACTTTCACACTCACGTTTGGTGCGGATTCATCATGGTTCTGCACAGACGGATCCGTTCAGATAATATAAACGTCTGTATCCGTTCAGAACGGATCCGTTTGTATTATCTGTAACATAGCCAAGACAGATCCGTCCTGAACACCATTGAAAGTCAATGGAGGACGGATCCGTTTTCTATTGTGTCATAAAAAACTGATCCGTCCCCATTGAATTACATTGTGTGCCAGGACAGATCCGTTTGGCTCAGTTTCGTCAGACGGACACCAAAACGCTACAAGCAGTGTTTTGGTGTCCGCCTCCAAAGCCCTGAATGGAGACGGAACGGAGCCAAACTGATGCATTCTGAGCGGATCCTTTTCCATTCAGAATGCATTAGGGCAAAACTGATCGATTTTGGACCTGATCTCACAAGCGGAAAGCCAAAACGCCAGTGTTAAAGTAGCTTTACTTATAATACTATTTGAAAACAACTGATCATAGCCTATGTCCAGAAAGGCAAGCTCCAGTCTGGGCAGTATAACCCAGGCTATTTGGAAGATTAATCTGAATATATAATTCCATTCATCTCAATATCTCCTCCCATGAATATACCTTTCTTGTATGCACATTGGAGTTTACATGCTTTTGAGGAAACTTTGATTACTAACCCCAAGGATGGAATTATATTTAATGAGCAGAAACAATATATTACAAAATAAGTAGTTTAACTACTCGGCTCTTTCGATAACTTGCTTTTGGGCTGTTCCTACCAACGTTGGATACTGGCGGTCATGTCTCTTGTCAGAGTTTTTAGTAAATAAAAGGGGTTCTTCGTGGTTTGCACCAAGCCATTGTTAGCATCTGATCTCTGCAGATTAACCTAATGAAGAGCTAGCAGCGCTCCTGTGCAGTGATAGCCAGTTCGCCAGCGAACACATGCGAGCTGCTATCTTAACTCACAAGTCCGGCGAGGCGGTCTGAAACAAATGCGGTCAGCGGGAGCAGGCAGTTCCGAGAACAGCCGTCGGGTGAACACGGCGAACTGGCCATCACTGCTCCTGTGAGCTCAATGTCTGTCCTTCTAAACACAGACCATTAATGTAGAATAGTGTTGAGCGAACTTATGTTTTAAGTTTGGCGTCTAAAGTTCGGGTTCGGGTTATCGGACCATTCCGTGGTAGCGGAATCCATAACGCGATTCTTTGATAACCCGAACTTTAGACGCCAAACTTAAAACACAAGTTCGCTCAACACTAATGTAGAAGTCCTGAAGAACCTCTTTAAATGTGTTGTCTAAGATAAACATATTTTTTTGTAAAAAAATGAGGTTCTGCTGTTTTAGTGGCGATAAAAAAGGCCATTCAAACACTGGTTTTGCAAACAAAAAAAGGCCAATAAATGCCATAAAAAAAACACATGCAGCATGGAACAAACATTATTCATTTCTATGGTGGGAAAATGCCAAATCATGTGTAGGGGCCTTTAAAGGAGTCGTCTCACTTCAGCAAGTGGAATTTATCATGTAGAGAAAGTTAATACAAGGCACTTACAAATTTATTGTGATTGTCCATATTGTCTCATTTGCTGGCTTGATCCATTATGCACTGCCTGTTTCCAGGGGTTATTGACACCCCTGCTATCCAGCACTGGTGGCCATGCTTGCATACTATAGGAAAAAGTGCCGGCCTCTCTGGAGGCTGGAATCGCAGGAGTGTGCATTGGCACGAATGTGGAGCAACCCCCGGTCCGGCCACCTCGTATCTGCGCTGCAGCGGTTGCAGTCAGCCCTTGAAACGGGCAGTGTATATGGAAAAATGAATCCAGCCAGCAAAGGAGACAATATGGACAATTACAATACATGAGTAAGTGCCTTGTAGTAACTTTCTCTACATGATAAATGCCATTTGCTGAAGTGAGACAACCCATTTAAGGTTGCATTCACAGAGGCATAATATGGCACTGTGCAGTACACAAATATTTAGTGGCAGAAAGGGGATCAGAAGGTTTTACAGTTTCTTTAGCAGATTTGTTCTAGTAGGTGACTAGAAGTAGTTTTCAAATGTCTTACCTGTTCTGTTACAAGTTTGTGTTGATTTTTAAGGGTCTCATTGTCCGTCTGCAGAGCCTGTGCCACCTGTTCATTGACTTTAGTCTGCTTCGAGAGGCTCTGTAATTAAAAGAAAATAATTAGGAGAGACAATATCCTGAAGATATGAAAGGAGGATATTGTATAGCAGTGTTAGGCTACTTTCACACTAGCGTTAATATTTTCCGGTATTGAGATCCGTCATAGGGTCTCAATACCGGAAAAAAAACGCTTCAGTTTTGTCCCTATTCATTGTCAATGGGGACAAAACGTAACTGAACAGAACGGAATGCTCCAAAATTCATTCCGTTCCGTTCTCATACCGGAGAGCAAACCGCAGCATGCTGCGATCTGCTTTCCGTCCTGGGATGCGGAGCGAGACGGATGCGTCATGACCCACAATGCAAGTCAATGGGGACGGATCCGTTTTCTCTGACACAATAGAAAACGGATCCGTCCCCTATTGACTTTCAGTGGAGTTCATGACGGATCCGTCTTGGCTATGATAAAGATAATACAACCGGATCCGTTCATAATGGATGCAGATGGTTGTATTATCAGTAATGGAAGCGTTTTTGCTGAACCCTGCCGGATCCAACAAAAACACTAATGTGAAAGTAGTCTAAGGCTAGTATTTTGCTGTTTATTTATATTTTTGCTTATATATCAATATAATTTATATTGTTAAGTACGCATAATTGAGATTCATAACATGAAATGCTGGTAATAAAGGGGAAAAGTCGGAGATTCGGCTCTTACTCTTACTCATAGGAGAAGTAGGGAAGATGACTGCTTCTTTGATAAAAATGTATTAGGTATATATACCTTGAATATAATAAGAATACATAAAGAAAGTAAATACTATAAGACATATAGGGGGTCATTTATTATTAGATATTCGCCAAATTTTGGACAATATATCTGTCGCGGATTCAGTCGCAAAGGGGATTTGCGGCCGAATCTCCGACTTTTCCCCGCTTACACCAAGTCTAAAAAAGAAGGCGTGATGTGGGCGGAGAAGGGGGAGGGCCAGCCTGTCCATATCATTTATCATTTTCAGCGCGTGTTTTAGGCGTAGAAAATGATCAAAATCTATGCCAGCGTCTACGCCGGTCTTAATAAATTACCTCAATAGTTCAAAGGGTGACAAATTAGCTCTTTCTGAGGTTTTAATTGGGTATGTTACTACCACTACATGAGAGAGAAAAACTATATTAGACAGTAATTTTCAAAGGGTTGTCACAACAGGACAAACCACCACCATTTGTCTGAACAGCTGTCATGTAATACAACATTAATCATAAATATATTAATACTAACAGAAGGACCCGGCTTCACACAGGTATATTTCATCTATTTCATTTAATGTTTGTGTGTGTCGTTCAAAGATATCGACACTATCCACTATAACAGTGAACTCCACAGCCCCCACCCCTTAACACTGACCCCCCCCCCCCCCACAGTGCCCCATCTCCCTAAAATGGGACCTCCACAGCAGCCTACCCCCTTAAAGGGGTTCTACAGTTTGTTTTAACTGATGATCTATCCTCAGCATCTGACTGGCGGGGGTCCGATACCCGGGACCCCCGCCGATCAGTGACGTCACGACTAGTATCACTGGCCTAAGCGCGGCTAAACTCTGTTCACTTGAATGGAGCTTAGCCTGGAGCTTAGCTGACCTACAGCAGTGAAGAAAAATGGCTGGGTTGTTATGGAAACCTGGTGTAAAAAAGTGTATGTGGAGACTAAGGGCCTGTGAGCTTCCATTGGCCGATAAGGATCCTGTGACCATGCTGCTATTGGCTAATGCATTTTTTGGGAATATCTCAGGAACGGTACGAGCTAGGGAGCTGAGACCTGGTTTAAAACTTTTCCGGACACCTAATGTACCTGTGTGCCAAATTCGTGATTGTAAGTGCGATGGTGCTGATTCCTTTAGCGGACATACACACATATACACATACACTCAGCTTTATACATTAGATGGAGACAGTTATCAGAAACTGGGATAAAAGGGCTGGCTGACTCCAATAAATAATTTTCTTTGGTGAAAAAAATGAAAAATAAAACATTATATATTGTAACTTTCTAAACTTTACTAATGGCCCAGTTTCAATGTCTGCTGCGTGATCTCCAAAGCGGAGCTTCTGCTGTAAATGAAGATGTTCTGACCCAGGCTCCGGTGGCAAGGAGCACCCCCCCCCCCCTCTCTCTATATTGGTCATGTCATGAAGAGGCTCTCTGTCTGGCTCAATTCATTAGCTAAGCCAGCCCCCCTTGTCTGTCCCTGCATCAGTTGTGATGGAGAAGAGAGCTGGCTTAGCTAATGATCAATGCCCCTTGTAAAGTGTGGTGGAAAAAGTTTCTAAAGCCCTAATAAATGGGGTGTTAAGGCATGTGCTCTAAAATTTGGAGATTATCCGCAGTGTAATTTTTTGCTGAACATTCCCAGTGTTTACAATATCACTGAAGCGGATGGGATTTCAGAAATCTCATCCAGACACTGCGGATAAAATCCAAAGAGTAAACTGACTTGTGCTACAGATTTTCAATCCACAGCATGTGAAATTTATGCTGCAAACAGAGGTCACACAATGGTTTCCGAAAGACTAAAAATATTCCTCTTAGCATTTTAACGGGGTATTTTCAGCCGAGGAGTATGAAATAAGGGTGAAATAGGTTTTTTTCTGTAGTCATATAAGGGCAAATTGTATTTTAGTGGCATCATTTTGGGGTAAATATAATATATATTTTTTTAAATCAAATCGTTTTTATTGAACCAATAAATACAGAGTATAACATAAAACAATACGTTGTATTTTCTTTGCTTTATCCACCGTGTGGAATCAGTGTACAACAGTAATCATAGAAATACCAACACACAGTTTTATCAAGTATCTATACATTGCGTGTACACATGCTAAAACAAATATTTGAGACAGAGAGTTACCAATATCTTAACCTCCCCAACATCCCTCCCCCCCCCACCCTGCCCTAACCCCCCCCCCTCCCTGACAACTGGTCCTGACCATTACGAGCCTATATAACCACGTGAGTATGAGATAACCATTCACTTCACATTTTATCAAACTTCTGAGGACACCCTCTCTTCACATACACCCCTTTTTCAAGTATCAGCATGTCATGCACCCTCCGTTAGAACTCACCCAGTGTAGGCGGACTTCCCTGGATCCACCTCATAGCAATCAGTTTCCTGGCCACATACAGCAACCTCCCCACAGCTACCTTGACCGATTCAGTCCCTCCAATCTCAGACACATACCCCAAAATACACACCTTAGGGTCTTTTTGAATTTTCAATGTCATTTTGCTATTAATCATATTTCTAACATCCTCCCAATAATTACCAACTACTGGACAAGACCACAGCATATGTAACAAGTCCGCACCATCTTCCATACACTTTGGACACTTGTCATCACTTCTCACTCCAATCTTTTTTAGGAACACTGGTGTTTTGTACACTCTATGTATAATAAATAATTGGGACAATTTGCCCTGTTCGCTCAGAGACACCTTGGGGACCCCTTCCAATATATCTTCCCACTTATCTTTAGACATATCCCCCACGTCAGCCTCCCATTTTTTCATTCTTGAAAGCGGAAACCCCTCTAAGAATTTTTCCAGTAAAAGAGCATACAACTGTGATATCAGCCCTCTTTTTCCCCCACCTGTCGGGAGAACAAGCTTATGAACCACCTCCATTTGAGCTATCACACATCCTTTCCGCAGTGTGACCTCAAGGGCATGCCTTATTTGAAGATATTTATAGAACCACTCCCTTGGAATATTAAATTCCTGCTGCAGGTTTTGAAATGACTTACATATCTTGTCCTTAATTAATTGGCCAATTCTCGTCACTCCATAAGTTTCCCAGTTCCTAAGTTCTGGTATGGCAAATAATTCGGGCAACAGGTGATTCTTTCCAATAGGGGAAAGTTCACTAATTCCACCCACACCTCTTAGCTGCTTCACCTTTGCCCAAACTCTTTTCATAAGTTCAATAAGAGGGAGTTTTTCCCTCCCAGCATGCATTCCTGAGCCTTCCAGAATACCCATGAGGTCACGACTGCCCAGCCAATGCTGCAATATCTGCCCAGTCATATCCGGTGCTTGTAGATCAATCCATCCCTTAAAATGCTGACATTGGGAAGCCAGAAAATAAATCCATGCGTTAGGGACAGCCAGGCCCCCTTCCGACTTAGGATACTGCAATGTCTCCAGTTTGATCCTAGCCTGCCCATACTTCCAAATAAGATCCCTAAATATAGAGTGAATTTTCTTGAATCTATCCAGGGGGATCCATACGGGAGCATTATTCAGTATATATAGCAACTGGGGCATCATAACCATTTTTAAAAGGTTAACTCTACCTACCACCGAAAGAAAGAGTCTACACCATGACCTCACTTTAAGCCTAAAAGTAGCCAGCAATGGGGACAGATTAAGGTCTTCAAAATCCGATAGTCTCGGTGTTATATGCAATCCCAGATATTTAAATTTATCCACCCAAGGCACCAGACTATCTACTTGTCTGCCTGACAGGGCCTGCCCATCAATTGGCATCAAAGAGGATTTTTGCCAATTTATCCGAAGTCCAGAGAAGCTACCAAATCTGTCAATCAATGCCATGGCCGCATCCAGGGACGCACCAGTATCGCCCATAAAAAGTAGAGTATCATCAGCGTACATAGCCACTTTATTGTGCAGCCCACCATATCTAAACCCCTCTATATTTGTTGATAAGCGGATATGCGCCGCAAGCGGCTCTATTGCAAGAGCAAACAATAAGGGCGACAATGGGCATCCCTGCCTGGAGCCCCTGGCAAGGGGAAAACAATCTGACAACCCTCCATTCGCTCTAATTCTCGCCTTAGGACTAGAATACAGGACCTGTACCCACTGAATGAACCGCTCTCCAAAGCCCATAGCTCTCAGGACCCCCCACAAGTACCTCCATTCCACACTGTCAAACGCCTTAGCGGCGTCAAGCGCAAGTAAGGCCCTGTCTCCACTGTTATCCGCCGGAATATTTAAACTAGTGTACAGCCTACGAAGATTAATAGCAGTCGATTTCCCTGGCATAAACCCCGTTTGATCCGGGTGTACTATGGTCAGAATCACCTTGGACAGCCTGTTCGCCAACACCTTCGCCAGGAGCTTAACATCAGCCGTGAGAAGTGAAATTGGTCTGTAGGAATCCGGTATTTTAGGATCCTTTCCAGGTTTAGGTATAACCACAATTATAGCTTCCTGCATCGAATGTGGTAACGAACCTGCCTCCAATGAGTGCTCAAACACCTTAAGTAATTCAGGAAGTAATATCCCCTGCAGCTTTTTATACACCTCTACTGGGAGACCATCAGCTCCCGGCGCCTTACCACTTGCCATGTCCCCAAGTGCAGCTTCCAGTTCCTCGAGTGTAATCGGCTCCTCCAGCCTTTCTCTATCCTCCTCTGACAGCACCGATAACTGTGCCTCCTCTAGGAAATCATTCAGAGCCTCATCAGAACTAGATCCAGTGGAAGTATATAGAGATACATAAAAGCTTTTTAGAATATCTAATATTCCTTTCGTGTCCTGGCTACTATTCCCCATGTCATCTCTCAGTTCCTGAATACAAGAGGAGCCTCTCTGGGCCTGTGAGACCACCGACAACAGATGACCCACCTTCTCGCCTTCATCAAAGGATCTCTGACGATAAAATCTACTCTTTCTTTCTGCGGCCTGGACTAAATGACATCTCAGCTGCTCCTGAGCTACCACCAGCGCCTCACTACTAACCATGGTGGGGGATCTGCTAAACTCTCTCTCAGCCTCAGCCACTAGTACATGCGCCTTAACATCCGCCTCGCTAGATCTGGATTTGTGCTTGCTGATTTCTTTCATCAAGACTCCCCTCAGGAATGCTTTCATGGCGTCCCATACACCTGGTATCGAAGCCGTCCCTGTATTGATATCAAAAAATTCCTTAATTTCCAGAGAGATCCCCGACAGGTCACCCAACACATTCAGCCAATGAGAGTTACACTTCCACAGCCTCGGTCCCTGTCTGAGCACCCCCAGGCACAAGTCAATCTGCACCAGAGAATGGTCAGACAACGACAGAGGATGATAGACAACATCCTTAACCAGTGGTAGCATTATATCGTTAACAAGGGCCAAATCTATACGCGATAGCGAATGGTGCGTGGCTGATCTACACGAGAATTCACGCTTATCTGGGTTACGCAATCTCCATACATCCTGTACACCTATTTCACCCATAATATTCCTGAGAGCCACACTCCCAGGTAGACCACCTGCTCCCTCCACCCGGCATCTATCTAGGGAGTCATTCAGCGTGCAATTGAAGTCCCCCACCAATAGCCACGGCAACCCAGGGAAGTCCGCCACAAAGTTCATAATCTCTCTTATTAATGGGGAAGCAAACGGCGGAGGCACGTACACAGACACCAGCACCACTTGTATTCCATCCACCTTACACACAACACACACATATCTACCCTCAGCATCCACACAATCCTGCATATGTTCATACCTAATACTACTATGCACAATCATACTTACCCCTCTAGAATGAGAGGAATGAGTTGAATGTAACGCATGGATCACCCAATTTTTACTCATCCAGTGTAAATCTTCTCCAGTCAAATGCGTTTCCTGAAGGCAACATATAGCCGGCTGAAACCGCCCCAAGTATTGAAAAATGCACTGTCTTTTCCGTGCATCCGCCATCCCTCTCACATTCCAACTTAAAACTCTAATCACCTGTGACATGGTAGAACATCAAACCATACTTGAATCTCACAACCCACTCATACAACATTTGCTCATAGTTCAAGACCTTAACCCTTCCCCCCAGCCTTCTCCCTGCCCCCTCACCCCCTCCCTCCCTCTCATAATCAGGTTACTGTAACTGGGGATCACTGTCCCCTCTGTATCCACTTCACACATTAAAACAGGGCAATCCGAGAGCAACCTGCCCCCCAACCTACAATAAACATAACAGTTTATAACACGTTTCCTCAGGTAGAGAATCCTCCCCACATCTGAGAAATACATTTTACTTTCTCTACCGCCTGCTCCCTCCTCAGGATCTACCATGTGGTAGCATTACATAGTACACTCCTTAACTGGTGCAACATTTAAAGCAACCCTAGAGTGCAAATGCATATATAAAGTGAACAAATGAAACCATATATCTGCCTCCTTCAAGTGTCCAGGGCTCCACTTCTCAATTGTCGCTCGTGGACGTCCAGCCACTGCGCCGCCTCCTCCGGATCTTCAAAAAATCTGGTGGATCCCAATGCCACCACACGCAGTTTAGCAGGAAACAGCATAGCGTACTGGACTTGTAGAGCTCTCAGCCTTTTCTTTATATCCATAAATCTACTTCTCCTCCGCTGCACTTCGTTGGAATAATCCGGAAATATGGACACTTTAACCCCATTCAGGACCATCTCCTCATTGTCCCTTGATTGCCGCAGGATAGTGTCCCGGTCTTTAAAATGCAGGATCTTCGCCAGTTTAGGACGGGGAGGTCTGCCAGGCGGAAGCGGCCGCATGGGGACTCTGTGCGCCCGCTCCACCGCATATAGGGAGGATAGACCTTTCTCATGAAATAGTTGATGCAACCATTTTTCCACAAACTCTGTGGCATTATCCCCCTCCGTCTTCTCTGGCATACCCACAATCCGCAGGTTATTCCTTCTGGACCTGTTCTCCAGATCATCTGTTTTGGCGTATAAAGCAGCTATATCTTTAGCAGTTGTTTTTGCCGCCATTTGCAAAGGCTGAATAACGTCCTCTATGGTGGACACCCTCTTCTCCAATTCAGAGGTGCGCTCAGAAATTTTGTGTAGGTCATGCCTAATTAAAGACACATCCGACCTCAGGCTACCAACTTGCACTGTAAGCACCTTCAGTGTGCTGTTACAGCTGGCCACAGCGGCCATGATATCTTTTAAAGTAGGCTCTGCATTGACCACAGCTTTAGGCCCTACCGCGTCTTATGCCGGCCGTGCAGGGGTTAATGGCGGCCAATTCACCGCATCCAGGGCCTCCCCATCGATGGATCCATCCTCCTGTTCAGAGGAGGTATGAGCGTCCGTCTCCTTTCCCTCGGCCCAATCTCCCACATCGCTATCTGTGCGAGCAAACCTGCTCAGCTTTGCGGCCGCACTCTGGCTCAGCTTGGGCTGTAAGGCCGGCCCCTCTTCTTCCTCGGCGCCATGCCGGCTCACCTCTGGCCTGTCGGATCGCGGCCCTTTACTGGACTTCCTCGGCATGTCGGAGCTCAGAAATTTACCACCGCACTCTCCTGTCACCTCTCAACCACCAGGTAAGGAAGGATCAGCGATTCAGGGGGTTGCTACCACTCGAAAATCAGGATATCTGCAGGAGCTATGTGCGGTGCGACCTACTCCATGCGCTCTCAGGCCACGCCCCAAAATATAATTTATTTAATTTACATATAATTTATTTTTATTACCTTTTTGGGGTGGTAATGGCAAAAAAACTGTTCTGCCATTAGTTTTTGCACTTTAAATGTATGAATTTCACTGTACGGCAATAACTAGTGTGTTGCTCTAATGATATGCAAATTTACCTCTCTGGTCCAGATGTCAACTCCTTACTATCCAGAATCCCACAATGTCTATCTGCTATATCTTCCTTCCCTCCTCTCGCTTTCTAAAACTTAACATGAATAATTATCTTTCCTCCATCTCACTTGGCCCACCCAAAAGCTCTCCCTGGTACCACAAGTCCACTGCTTGGGGTAAATTATAATTCTGCTCTGTTCTTCAAACCACACATCCAAGCCCTTTTCGCCTCCAACTCAAAAACATCTTTCGGATACGCACATTCCTTGACCAGGTATCTGCAAACATGTTTGTACATGCCCTCATAATCTCCTGCCAGTGGCGTACACACATTCCATGGGGCCCCGGTGCAAAACTGATCTATGGGGCCCCACCCGCCGCCGCCCCCCCACTTATGGGGGATATCTGTGGAGGGCACTTATGGGGGATATCTGTGGAGGGCACTTATGGGGGATATCTGTGGAGGGCACTTATGGGGGATATCTGTGGAGGGCACTTATGGGGGATATCTGTGGAGGGCACTTATGGGGGATATCTGTGGAGGGCACATATATAGCATAAGATGCTATATATGTGTCATCCACAGATATCCCCCATAAGTGCCCTCCACAGATATCCCCCATAAGTGCCCTCCACAGATATCCCCCATAAGTGCCTTCTAGTAAAGTAATGTATTGCTCCATAAGTCTCCTGAGCGGCGGCCGCTTCACCACTCCACCACTCCTCACATGGCCGGCAGTGGGCAGCCGAACTAGAGCGCCGCTGCCCGCCCTTCTGCTGCTGTGCTGCCTGTGCGCAGCGTGACATCTCTCCCTCCGTCATGCGCCTCCTGCCCCGCCTGCCTGCTTCATTCATAAAGTGGAAGGAGCAGACAGACGGGGCAGGAGGCGCATGACGGACATTTTGCAAGCAGCTTGAGTGCCGGGCCCGGTCGCAACTGCGACTCCTGTATGTATGCCACTGTCTCCTGCCTAGCCTACTGCAACATCCTCCTCTGTGGCCTCCCATCTAGCTCTATCACACCCCTTTAATTTATTCTCAACTCCACTGCCTGACTAATCCACCTCTCCCTCCATTACTCCTCTGTCTATTCTCTCTGCCACTCTCTTCACTGGCTCCCTGTTGCCCAGAGAATCCAGTACAAAACACTAAGACATACAAGGCCATTCATAACCTGTCCCCTCCATACATCTGTGACCTGATCTCCCCGTACCTTCCCACATGTTATCTTCGATATTCAAAAGACCTCCTTTGCTACTCTCCTCTTATCTGCTCCTCCCACAATCGCCTCCATGAGTTCTCCCATACCTCTCCTGTATTCTAGAGCTCTCTACCCCAACATATAGGATTATCACCTACCATCAAAAGCTTCAAAAGAGACTGAAAAGCCATATCCGTAGCTTTCTACTCTCACCTACTGTATCCTTCCCCATCCCTCGCAGATTGTAAGCCCTTACAGGCAGGGTCCTCTCTCCTCCTGTACCAGTTTATAACTTTTTTCACTCCTATTGAATTTATTTTGCTTTATGTAAGCCCATCTGTTTTCATATGTACAGTACCATGGAATGAATGGCACTATAATAAATAATAATAATAATTAGTGATGGCCAGTTCGCAGTGTTCGCCCGCGAACACATGCGATCTGCCATCTTAACTGACAAGTCCGACAAGGCACAGGTAAGTCCTTACCTGTGCGCGAGCCGGTCAGAAATGAAATGCGGTCTCTGGGAGCAGGTAGTTCCGAGAACGGCCCCCGGAGGCTGTTCTCGGAACTGCCTGCTCCCGGAGACCGCATTTCATTTCAGACCAGTTCGCGCACAGGCACAGGTAAGGACTTACCTGTGCCTCGCCGGACTTGTCAGTTAAGATGGCAGATTGCATGTGTTCGCGGGCGAACACTGCGAACTGGCCATCACTGATAATAATTACGGACCAATAATAATTACAGGCCAACACAATTAATGCGATACCAAATATTTACAGTTTTATGTGTTTTTTACTACTTTTAGACACTGATTGCATGCCTTGTTATGTTGCTGCATTCCAAGAGCCAGAACTCATTCATTTTTGCACTGTTGTAGCCATATGAGCGCTTGTTTTTTGTGGGTTAAGATGTGTTTTTTCATTTGTAGCAATTTTTGGCGTACATGGGATTTATTGATTAGCATTTATTATTTTGGGGGGTGATGGTGAATGGATGCAAAAACAATTCAGTATATTTTTTATTAAGTTGTTCACAGGATTGTTTAAATAACATGTTACCTTTACTATGGTGTGATATCATATATGTGTGGGCATGTTTTTTTTTTACAAAATAAAGCCACTTTTTATGGAAAAAAAAAGTTTTTTTTTTAATATAAACTTTATTAACTTTAACTACTTACTAAAGTTATTCTTGTATTATATACACTGGTATATCTTGTATTCTAATGCATTATAGCCTATAACTGTACCAGTGACAGTCTGTCCATTAGGCTGTGTCTGTGGTCCAATCTAGGGCTTCCTGCACACGACCGTAGGTGTCCCGTTGCCGTATTGCGGACCGCATTTGAGGATCCGCAATACATGGGCATCGTTCCGTGTGCATTCCGCAACACAGATGCGGACTCATTCACTTAAATGGTTCTGCAAATCCGGAGATGCGGAATGGTGCGGAACGGAAGCATGGAACGGAACCCTACGGAAGCACTACGGAGTGCTTCCGTGGGGTTTCGTCCCGTACTTCTGTTCCGCAAAAAGATAGAACATGTCCTATATTTTTGTGGAACGGCCGGATCGCGGACCCATAAAAGTGAATAGGTCCGCGATCCGCTGCGGCTTCCACACGGTCGGTGTTCATGCCATGTTCATGTGCAGGAGGCCTAATAGACATACAGTCATGTTAGGCCCCCGGCTGCCATTCTGATCGTTGATAGTGGCATAGTGAGTCCTCTCTCTCTAACTGCCTAGATGCCGCTGTGTTATTAAAACCTCTGGCAGCAGGTATTACTGGTGGCTTTCAACCTTTGCAATGCAAAGGTTGAAAGAAGAAATATCCTGGCTGCAATGCCACTGCAAAAACCAGCCCATTTCGGGAATTTTTTGTGGTAGTGGATTTTCGACTCCAAGAGTGGCCATACCCTAATAGTTTCTGTCAGTGACATTTACCTCACTTAGGCCTCATTCACATGGCAGTGCTTTGGTCAGTGCTTCCCATCAGTGATTGTGAGCCAAAACCAGGAGTGTAGACTTCATAGAGATCAGGTATAGTGGAAAGATCTGCACCTGTTCTGTGTTTAGAGCCGCACCTGGTTTTGGCTCTAAATCACTGACCAAAACACTGACGTGTGAATGAGGCATTAGGCTACATGCACACGACCGTATGTGTTTTGCGGTCTACAAAAAACCCAAACGGATGACATCTGTATGCCATCTGTTTTTTTTGCGGATCCATTGTAACAATGCCTGAAACGGACAACAATAGGACATGTTCTATTTTTTTTGCGGGGCTATAGAACGGACATACTGATGCGGACAGCACATGGTGTGCTGTCTGCATTTTTTGCGGACCCATTGAAATAAATGAGTCCGCATCCTATCCGCAAAAAAACCGGAACAGACATGGAAACAAACAACGTTCGTGTGCATGTAGCCTTAGGCTAAGTTCACACGAACGTGTGTGATCTGTGGCCATATTGCGGCCCGCAAATCGCAGGCCGCAATACACGGCCACAGTTCCGTGTGAATTCCGCATCACGGATGCGGACCCATTCACTTCAATGGGTCCGCAAATCTGGAATCGCGGAACGGCCGCACGGGACGGGACCCCTCGGAAGCACTACGGAGTGCCTCCGTGGGGTTACGTCCCGTACTTCCGTTCCGCTAAAAGATAGAACAAGTCCTATCTTTTTGCGGAACGGCCGGATCGCGGACCCATTAAAGTGAATGGGTCCGCGATCCGATGCGGCTGACCTACGGCCGGCTATTTGCGGACCGCAGCACAGGCACGGGTCACACACGTTCGTGTGAACTCGGCCTTAGGCACATAACAGGAACACTCTTGTGCTTCCTGATGCAGTATCTAGAAATAGTTACCTTTAGAATATCTTTCAGCTGGTAAAGAGAAGCCAAAGTTTGGTTCTTTTGCTCCTGTAATTCCACATCACGTGATTGGCATCCTGGTTAAAGTACAGACCATGTGGTTAATTTTATATAAATATATAACAATGTAAATTAATACAATTTATGATAATGAATTATTTCCCATCAGGAAAACCTCTGTCCATGTACTCTACTAGGACCATACTACATGTGCGGCTGGTCCTGGCTTTCCCCAGAAAAATCAGTTGAGGGTCTGTAGCGAAACATTTACAGAAGTTTTTGTTGTAAATTGTTATTGTAATGGTTTTTTAGAAAGTGGTGGCATATCGCTGGGATATGCCATAACTGTAAAATGGGGGAAGGAGTCTAACCTCTGAGACCCCCACAAGCATTTTTCACTTTCTGTTTTGCAGGGAACTGCAGTGCAGCCCATTCATTAGGATGGGTCTGGCCTCATTCTTAGGCCCCTTTCACACGGGGGAGTATTCCGCGCGGATGCGATGCGTGAGTTGAACGCATTGCACCCGCACTGAATACCGACCCATTCATTTCTATGGGGCTGTTCACATGAGCGGTGATTTTCACGCATCACTTGTGCGTTGCGTGAAAATCGCTGCATGCTCTATAGAAGTGAATGGGGTTGTGCAGGCCCCATAGATATGAATGGGGTTGGTGAAAATCGCAAGAATCTGCAAGCAAGTGCGGATGCGGTGCGATTTTCACGCAAGGTTGCTAGGAGACCATTGGGATGGAGACCCGATCATTATTATTTCCCCTTATAACATGGATATAAGGGAAAATAATAGCATTCTGAATACAGAATGCATAGTAAAATAGCGCTGGAGGGGTTAAAAAAAATAAAAAATAATTTAACTCACCTTAGTCCACTTTATGGCGCTGCCGGCATCTCCTTCTGTCTCCTTCTTTGCTGATTGTAGGAACAGGACCTGTGGTGAAGTCACTCCGGTCATCACATGATCCATCACATGATCTTTTACCATGGTGATGGATCATGTGATGGATCATGTGATGACCGGAGTGACGTCACCACAGGTCCTGTTCCTACAATCAGCAAAGAAGGAGACAGAAGGAGATGCCGGCAGCACGATCAAGTGGACTAAGGGGAGTTAAATAATTTTTAATTTTTTTTAACCCCTCCAGTGCTATTTTACTATGCATTCTGTATTCAGAATGCTATTATTTTCCCTTATAACCATGTTATAAGGGAAAATAATACAATATACAGAACACCGATCCCAAGCCCGAACTTCTGTGAAGAAGTTCGGGTTTGGGTACCAAACATGCGCGATTTTTCTCACGCGAGTGCAAAACGCATTACAATGTTTTGCACTCGCGCGGAAAAATCGCCGGTGTTCCCGCAACGCACCCGCACATTTTCCTGCAACGCCCGTGTGAAAGAGGCCTAAGGATTAGCAGAGGTCTCATTTAAATAGATTAAAAATTAAGGTAAATATGGCAATAAGTGGTTTGAGGACTGTCAGGCCTCTTTTCCCCTTTTATGATCACAGTTCCATAGCAACTTGTGGTTTGTGCACAGAAACATGAATAATCTGAGGCTAGCTGGATACTGTGGACATGCTGTCTGGAAATCCAGTTGAAATGTTAGCGCTGTAAGGCTACCTGCACACTTTGCAGATTATATGTGTTTTTTCTGCATGGAAAAAGGCAATGTAATACAGTACCAGAAATACAGTACCAGCAAAGGGAATAAGATTTAACACATGTGGATTTTGATGCAAAATTTCTCTTTTGAAACCCACACCCAGTGCATTCAAACGGAGAGGCTAAGCAGGCAGCAATTACCTCTACTGCATGTGGTTGAGCCATGGCTTATTGCAACAGCAGATCAATGTGCTGCATAAACAATGATTTTACCAGATTAGGCTACCTTCACACTTGCATTTTTGCCGGATCCGGCAAGGAACGGGCTGCATCCGTCATAAACAGATCCGGTTGTATTATCTTTAAAATAGCAATGACAGATCCGGCACCATTGACTTGCAGCGTTTTTCTGTCCAGTATGGGAACGCAAACCAAACGGGACGAAATGCATTCTGGTGCATTCCGTTCTGTTCAGTTTTGTCCCCATTGACGGAATGCCGGATCTCAATACCAGAAAAGATAAACGCAGATGTGAAAGTAGCCTTAATGAGCATTTCGCTTATTCATCGGGTGATCTGCGGCAGTGGCACCTTTAGGCCAGTTTCAGGCGTGTATAAATTGCAATGACATAAGGCCAGCAGTCTAATTCATTAGAGGTGACATCGGGCAGGGAAACACAGCATTATAAATCATTATAATGCTGTGAGGTCCTGTAACAAGAGCAGAGTTCAAGATGGGAAATCATGGTCCCATGAAGAGCGTGTTTCTCGTAGTCAACTCTCTACTCTGAAACTGAGCTTACACAGGCCAACTATCGGGAACGAGCGTTAGTACTAACGTCTGCTCCAGATAGTCTGCCTGACAATTTCCCAGTGTAAATGCGGCTTTAGGCAGACTGCCAGACGTAGCTCAGCTAATTAGCTCCAGGCTGGATCTGCACTGTATGGAGAAAGGTAAAAACAGCTTGGCTGCAGTAAAGACATGCCCTGTCTCAAGCTGATCACATTTTTCCACCACCTACAGATTTACAACAAAATACTTATTATTTAGTGGGCAATACAATACAGTATGGGGTTACACTAATAATAATAGTAGGATTTGAGGAACCAGCCAACTGTAATCCCAATGGAGACATAAATAATGCACCAGTCACAGTCAGTGTTCGGCTGCATGGAGCTATTGGCCCAAGGATCACAGTGACATCACAGTGTAGCGGCCGTAGCATAGGAATGAATGAATGGGGTTGCAGCATGACTTACACATGTGCTGCGGCCACGAACCCAGAATTGCAAAAAAACAACAACAACAAAAAAACACTGTTGCATTCTTTTGTGATTATGGGGTCTGTGCAAACGTGTGGGTTGCACTGTGACCCCATTAATTTCTATGTTAGAACCACTAAACCGCGATACCACTGCGATCCTTGATCTATGATCTGCGGTCATAGCTGCAATACACTTGGGTCACATAGCTGCAACAGATATTATTCTAGCCTGAGAAAATCACTCCATAGAAAAGGTGAATTACACATGTCCCACCTTTAATTGCATTGTCTAGTTGCTGCAGGAAGACTTCACAGCGAGGACAATTATGTGTACTTGCTTCATTTTGGGATCCTGCTGGACTCCAACTCTTCAGTTCAGTGTGGGAATCCTTATCAGTATTAAATGAAGAGACTTTTCCATTTTGCTCTTGCATTTCTGCGAGCTATAAAGTCCAGGAGGACAAAGTTACAACATACCAGCATAAGAAAGTAACACATTATGGCAGATTTCAGGTTCTTGCTCACTGCTAACAAACAGACCAAAAAACGGAATACTGTTTAATGCCTAGCTGCTCATCAATGACAATGTGGCCATATTACTGAAGTGAACGCATTGTATATTACTGCAAGTTTTACTGCTATCTGCATGGCGTACGAGATAAATATAGTCAAGCAATGCTTTTTGAAAAAGTATAGTGACTTGCAGAGGATGCTGTCCATGTCCAGGAGACTGTCTTTTTGTTTAAGCCTTTCTTATGTGGCAAGGAATTTCCTCCTGGACTTGCAGTAACAGAACAGTCTGCCGTTGCACTGCCTGAATCGCGGCATTCCAACTCGCTGGAATTCTACCTTGCATATGCTTGAGCATCTGTATGAGTAGCGTAAAGCACTGAATGATTTCATCATGCACCAGACCACCCCAGCAAGTAGCATGTGTTTTGAGTTCAGGTAGTGGCAGCTCATCAGAGATGCATGTCGCATACTCAGGCCCTTAGAAAAGGCCACCAGATTTGTCAGTGGGGACAACTGTGGTATCAATAATGTCACCCCCATGATATTTATCTCACAGCAGACACTCACGCTGATAAAGCAAGGGATAGCAGAAGCTTATGCATCTTGCTGGCCTCCCTGTGGCTGTAAGGGACCCACATGGAGAAAGTCCCAATGAAGGAGGAAGTGGATAATGAGCATGAGGAGCTACCATTAGAGGACTAGGAGAAGGAGGAGTCGCTTGTGCAGAAGGATGAGGCTGATGATGATGACAACTACACTGGTCATGATGAGCAATCATCTGAGTGGGGGGGGGGGCAGAGTCGAAAAGGACTGGGTCCTTTCACATTGGTGAACATGGCAAGCTGCTTACTTGCCTGCTTACACACTGATAGGCATATGGTTTGCATGAAGCAATCTGATGATTACTGGATAGCCATGCTTTTAGACCCTCACTATTAATGCAAAATGGGGCATTACAAAAAAAAGGCCAAATTACTTTACCAGGATACACTGTGTATGCAGCTTGCTGCGGCTTTCAGCAAGCAGATGCCTGCTGCTTGCATGTCTGGCCATGAATCCCCTCTCAACCTCTCCTCTTCAGCCTGCAGTGTTACCTCAGAGAGGGTTTTCAGCATGGCATGGCAGCCAAGCTGAGAAAGTTGTCATCCTCCAGTGTACAAAACATAATATTTGCGAAAATGAACCAGGCATGGATTTGTGAGAATTTTTACAAACCTGGCTCAGGACAATAAATAGATCTGCGACTGCTGATGGTGTCCCATCATGTCACTGATGCTGTCTGCCTACCTATCATCAAGTTCTGTACTGTATGGCTGCTGTTGAGCAATCACTGCAGCTGTTACTCCCTGCTGGTAAACACCTACTGCCCCTTCTATTACCCCTACTGCCACTACACAGCCTCCACTACTACTACTACTACTACCCCAATGCAGCCGCATACATATACTTACTGCTTTGTCTGTTCCATGCTGTGCTGCTACATCTGACACTACTCTGGGCGCTTGTGCAGAACAAGCCACTGTTTCTTTTTACCTTAAAGGCTATGTACGCCTTTGGAGGCAATTTTATTTTTCCATTGGCCTTTATTAAAAATATTGAGATGTTATGTTACAAAGGGTTAACTGTTTTTCTAGCTGTGTGGTACAATCAATTTCACTTTGTGGTCATCTGATAAACCTTATCTCTAAACTTCTAAGAGGTTATACACACTTATTTAAGCCACATTCTTATGAGTGTTTATAATATCAGAGAGCAGAGATAAGGAGTATGTCTGCTTCTGGTCTGACGTAAAAGACAGAAAATCCAAAGGGTGCTACTAGAGCATGTCAGCTCTGTACAGAAAAAATGATGCTATATTTTTAATAAAGACCAATTAAAAAAATAATTTCTAGCTCAAAATAACTACAATGCAATAATAAAACTAATTGCCCCCAAAGGTATACATAGCCTTTAATTTATGTGTGTATAAACAGGGGTAGGGATCTGCCCTCGTTAAGGCATAATTTTTGGACACTTGGATCCAAAACGCCACAGTTTGTTCCCCCATAACATAGTATGTATAAACACCATCTGCCCACAATAAAAGACAATTTTTAGAAGGCTCCTAATGTGAAAATACATAACACATGCAACAGCGCATTGTGTTTATAAGCACACTGTTTGTTCACACCATCAACCATTCGTTTACCCATACCTATATGTCAGGGTCACTCTGTCAGAGCTTAAAGAGGGGAGAGGGGAAGAGAAAGTGCACAAATTTATAAAAAATAAATTAAAAAAACAGATAATGAAAATATATATAAAAAAAATTGGAGTCTTAGGAGATTTCAGAGTGTCATATACCAATTTTCAGGCCAACTGGAGCACATTTGATTTGCGTACAATTATTATTATTTTTAAATCCAACAAATTGGACACAAAACAAATTTCAAGAAGTCCATCAACTCTACTTTGTACCTTCAACTGCAGGGAGGACTTTTCAATGTTCATCTCGGTCTTCTCCATCTCCCTAATCTGCTGGAGATACTTCATTGCATGGTCCCTATGTAAGTTGTGAAAAACAAATTATTTTTGCCTCTTAGTGTCATGCAGCCATTGTAAGTTTAAATGGTCAGTAACTTTTCACACAACTTTGCTTTAAAATATTACAGGTGAATATAAGAACCTTTGTTTGTTTAAGCATGCATGGGATAGGCATAAGGCCATCCTTCATATAAGATAGGGCCAGGGGCTATCCATAGTACTCAGTATATTGGGCAGACTAGATGGGCCAAATGGTTCTTATCTGCCGACACATTCTATGTTTCAATGTTGTAATATATTGTCAGAAAAAAAAAATGATATTCCTGATGAGAATATCCGCAATTGGTATGTTTCTACTGCTGTCCCCAGCACCTACCTAGTGCTGTCAACAGTATAGCATAGTCAAAACAGCTGGAAGACTCCAGTTAAATTTATTTTATGGCTGGAAAAGTGATTCATAACTTACTTCTCTTCCATCTGTTTCTGTAGAGACATGACCAGTTTCTCCAGTCGCACTTTCTCTGTACTGCATTCTGTGTACTATGGAGAGTATAACAAATTATGTGTACATACAAAGAAAATAAAGTGTGTATTAAGACTACTTGTATGTACTGAGTTTCATTTCTAAACACATGAAAGGACCAGACATGTGTTTTACCTTATTAAATGTCTGGTGATCACTGGTTGTTTATATTCATAATCTTCATCACAATACTTATAT
This sequence comes from Bufo bufo, assembly GCF_905171765.1. Taxonomy (NCBI): domain Eukaryota; kingdom Metazoa; phylum Chordata; class Amphibia; order Anura; family Bufonidae; genus Bufo; species Bufo bufo. The sequence continues at coordinate 619,212,228 of NC_053389.1, read as the reverse complement.
GCATGGCTGCCATGGAAGAAAGTTGATGCTAGCATCATGTATGTTTTTTTTTACTTGGTTGTAGAATAGCACAGGGGTAGGGGCACTGGGTACTTTTTGTCTCCCTGCAGAAATTCATCTATAACACAGGGCAGATTTGCTGCAGATATTTCTGCAACCGTCAAAAACGTCTGAATACAGTTTGTAAAAATCCATACACCTGCTGCAGAAACAATCCCATTCAGATACATAGAACTGATTCTCAGTTGCAGAAATATATAATTACAAACCTGGTCCCGAGCAGACTCCAGTTCATGATATTGTTCTTCTAGTTCTGTGTCTTTTGTCTTCAACATGTCCCAGACCTTTTGTAGTTCCTCCCGAACTAGCATTAATTCAGAGTCCACTTCCTCCAAGGAGGCCTGATTAAAATATCCAGATAAGAGACAACTGAGGCTGCAAGTATTTGAATGTAATAACAACAGCACTTTATCAACTTATTAAAAACATTTAAAGAATACTTGTACTTTCAGAAAAGTTTTGATATGTCATAGTGGCATTTCAAAGGGTTTGACGGGGGTCTGAGTGCTGAGATTCCTGCCCATCACTAAAATGATAAGTTAGAAGAGCTCACACAGAGTAGCGTTTCTCCTCACTGCTGGTGACGGGCTCAGTGACTTTCTACCGAGCGTGTTTTTAGCAGGGAAGGGGGGGTGACAGTGCTCTTTGTGAGCGCTTCTAACTCATTTTGGCGATCAGCAGGAATCTCAGCAGACCCCCACCGATCAAAATCTTTGATATGTCCCCATGCGATATGAAAATGTTTAAAAAAAACAGGCACACTTTCAAAGTTTCATAATCCATATTAACAACAGGACACAACAGAAATATTTTATTTGATACTCACCTTTATATATCCAGATTTCTTACGTTTTAACTCTTCCAGTTCCTGTTTTACAGGCAGAACAAATGTTTAGGCAAACTATAATGAATACTAGTAATATATGATAACAGAGTGTTGCATAACAAAAAGGAGATCCCTTCATTTATCTTTGCAACATTTAATCTCAACAGTGGAGCTTTTTTGTCTAAAGGGAAAACAATAGGATCTGACTTGTTAAACTTTAACCACAATCAAGCTACCTCTAATTTAGGCCTGAATCAGACTGAAGTATTTTTCATCCATGTGCTTTCTGTATGTTCAACAAACTGCACACAAACAGTAGGCAGTCTGTGTAAAAACAAGCTAAAAGTCAATGGTACAATTCACACCTCACTTTTCTACACAGAACTAAGGGTGTGCACTACTTTTCTCCGTATCTCAAAGAACAAGGATCTGGAAACCACTGGAGACAACTGTCATTGGCAGCTGCCAGGACAATGTCCTACACAGACATAAGAACCACTGCAGACTGAATGAAGCCTAAAGAGGAAATCCTGAAGATACTGGCAGGGTTGGCTGATAAAAATCTCATGTCTGTTGCTCGCTTTAAAGTTTCTCACCTCCTTTAAAGTAAATATAAGTTCATCCTTCTGCTTCTTTGCTTCTTTTTCTTTTTCCAGCTGCTGCTCTAAACTGTAAATTTCAGACCTGAAATCAAACAGAATCATATTGAAAAACAGTGCAAATCCAGAAATAAGAAATCAACTTACTATACTATGGAAATTCATTGTTATCCAATCAAAATGTATAGTTTCTTTGGTTTAAAATGCTCTGTTAGCTAGCATGATGTATGTATTGTGAGGTCCACAAACTTCAGATCTGCAAAATATGGATACAGGCTGTGTGCATGCTGCATTTTTCGCAAAACCAATAGTAGAAATGCTTATTCTTGTCCGCAAAATAGACAAGAAAAGGACAGGTTTAACAATGTGAAGGATGGACAGATGGATGCAGACAGCATTAAGATGACATATGTATGCTGTCTGCATTTTCTTCAGTCCCATAGAAATGAATGGGTCCACATCTGAACTACAAACAATGCGGATCAGGTGCAACAAAATTTGGACGTGTGCATGAGGCCTTATTCAGCAGGAACTACTCCCAGGGCTGATCAGTTTTGATTGACACAGAAGTGTACGGCTCATGATACAGCTCTGATATACATACTATAACTGTACACTGTCTGTGGGTACGTTACATGACCTGGACAGAGCTTTTTATTGAGCTTTATTGTTCATTGAGTAGAAATCTTGGAACGGGTAAGAATTTCATAATGAAAATATATTTTAAAAACTGCATAGCTTTTTGCTAAACAGAAAATACCCTTGACTTGCTGAAACCAGGATACTTACTTAATACATGGGTTAATCGCACTCACCCGCTCAGAATACTGTACTACACTGCCATGTATAGACTGTTTCTTTCTTTTTAGTCAGGAGGGTCAACAGACTCAAACATTGCCCAGTTTAAAAAATAGGTTCTACCAGATAACAAACCTTTGCGATTGGCTCACAGAGCTCTGGACTTCCACATCACCATGACAATCCTGAAATGACATACAATATACATGTATCATTTGTTAGTGGCCTTATTTGAAATAAAATTAAAAACCACCTGCCTAAATTGTGTAGGTCCCTCTTCTGCAGTCAAAACAACTTTGAATTGTAAAGGCATGGAGTCCAGAAGACATGCCATTAGGGAATAATGCTGCCATGAAGGGGTGTACTTTACCTGCAATAATGTTTTTAGGTAGATGGTATATCTAAAAGTAACATCCTCATGATTGCCAGGACCCAGCATAACATTGTCCAGATCACATTGCCTCAGCCAGATTGCCTTGTTCTCATAGTGCATCATGGTGCTATCTCTTTATCAGGTAAGGCTCTGTTCACATTTTCGTCTGACTATTGTAGTTCATCGTATACAGCATTGCCAAATACGAAAGTGTACCGCCGGATTCCCATTGACTATAATGGGATCTGGCTGGACAAAAACCGCTATCATTACAAGGTAACAGCTTCCCCGATCTCAGCGAGAGGAAACTGTTACTAGTGTGGGAGCACACAGCTCCTGCATCTTCACCACTCATGTTCTGTGATCAAAATTGACCACGGCATCTGAGGGGTTAAATGTCATAGATTGTCGTTATTGCAGATCTCAGTTTAAAAGAGCAGAAACCTGCCAGGTATGGCGTCTGCTGTACGGTGGTGGCAGTCAAGGGTTTAATTGCCCTAGCTGTTCTGCCAAAATCTTGTATTGAACAGTTCCAGGACATGCCAATGAGTCTTCAATATTTATGAGCTCCAGGCTCTCCCCGCTCACCTGATGCTCATTGCAGTAGGAAAAAAACCTCTTGATCAGTGGTGGGAAGGAAGGAAAAGGCAGGCAGTAGAAAATGGGTGACAGATTTTCTTTAAAAGGGTTATCCAAGTTATATAATGCCCTCCCCCCATATGCCCGGGCCCCTCACAGAGGTTGTACTTACCTCGTTCCCTGGCACACGCGTCACTTCTCATACCTGCACGGCTGCCATTGCATCTCCCCATTGCGCGGATGAAGGAGGGCAGCCAATAGCAGGCCACGATGGAAACAAGCCTCCCTAACCTCACCCTGGATGCTAGGCCTGCTGTTGGCTGCCCCCCCAACACTGGATGCTTTCATCCACACGACAGGGAGATGCAACGGCGGCCGTGCCGGTATGAGAAGTTATGCGGGTGCTGGGGAGCAAGGTAAGTACAACCGCTTTGAGGGGCCCGGGCATATGGGGGGGCATTATAGAACTTGAATAACCCCTTTACGGTAGCAGACAGGAGTCAGCATGGACAGTTTTTGACTTCACAGCCCCATAAACAGCTTCAGTGCACTTGGTGTTCTGATTCTTTTCTATCATAGTCAGCATTAAAATGTTCAATTTTTTAAATTTTCAACTCAATTCTTTAGGACACCTACCCCTAATGCACACTGTTTCGCTCATGGACTATGTTGTGAATGTTGTGTTTGCACACAAAGACACTGACCTGGCTTCTTCTCTCTTCTGCAAGTTTAGATTCCAGTTCTCCTACCCTGCACTGTAGCATCTCCCGACGGCTTTTCTCCAATTCTAGCTGCTGTCGGCGTGCATCCAACTCAATGCGCAGGACAGATCCATTTTCAGTCTGTGTAGCATACAGTATATAGGTTAACAGGTGCTTTTGTAATTGTTCATTAATGTCATACAACCCCTACCTATAAAAAAGGGTATTATACATAGTGTACCTCCTCCAGGTCCACCAGTGGCATCCTTTAGACATATATACAGTTGAAAACGGCCCCAGGAACCCCCTCCCCTGCCTCCTAATAGGGGATGGGGCAAGCTGGAGGTAGAGAGCCCAGGTCTTGTCACTGTTGAAGGGACCTGCTGTCACAGTGTAGGGGAGGAACACCAGAATGACAACAGAAGGAAAATAACCAGGAACTAGGCCTCAAGGCTAGGGAAAGGGAAATGGTGACCACCTACGGTGACCCTAAACCTAGCCGTGACTCCTGTCAGTATTAATAGACCCTGAAGGTGGGAATATTCATACACTGGAAACCTAGGCCCTAGTTACCCTGAAAATCCCTAGGATTAGTGACAGGGTCTGAGACTACTGGTTCCTTCCCAGATGAATGAACCAGCGTCTCCCTGAGGCCTAGTAAACAATGAGCAAACGGGAACAACAAAATACCAAGAGAAGTACACTTATCTTCAATAGAAAATGGATGAGCAGGAACTCAGATGAGGACCACACACCAGCTCTTTCAACTCCAGGCAGAGAATTTCAACCGCATGGTATGAAGTGTGAGTCCAGACTAAATAGTATTTATCAGCAGCACATCCCTGATTTCACAGTCTGATGTGCTGCCGATAACTGAGCACCTTTTATGATGAGTTTTTCTTCGTTTATCAGCTGAACTGCAGGACAATTACAAAGGCCAATTACTGGGAACAAGAGCGTCAATAAATGTCTATTCCTTATAATTGTCCTGAAAAATCAGGCAGTGTAATAGACCCTTAAATGGCTTGGCCATGTTTTTTACATTTTTTAAAATTCCCCTGACTACATCCAGTGGGACGTCACTGCTGAGGCCAGTCATTGGCTGCACCAGTGAATGGACCCCATCCGTGCAAGAAGTTCACATGCAGTGCCAGAAGTGCAGTGAAAATAGCACGGGATACACAGAGCCAGAACAGGGTGGCGGGGAGCAGGTTAGTATAAAAAAAAAAATGGATTGCACTTTGTTGATCTGAAGACATCAGTGGCTGCAGCACCTTCAGGCTGGGTTTTACACATTGCTTTAAAAAAAAAAAAACGCCTCATAAATGCATTACAAAAAAAAAAAAGCATCAAACCCAGTCTCAGAGTGTTAGTGTGCAGCCTCATGTTCAGGTTTAGGTTTTCATGCAGTTTTTGAGGCCAAGATCAGGAGTAGATAAAAAAAAAAAAGGGAAGTATTATCTGTCCTTAAAGGGAACCTGTCACTATGAAAATTCAATATAAGCTACAGGCAGCAAGTTATAGAGCAGGAGGGGCTGAGTAAATTGATTACATATATATATATATATATATATATATATATATATATATATATATATAGGAAAACCTTCAGTATAACTTGTATTTCATTCATCTAAATTCCTGCTCCTTCTGGGCTTTGAAGTCAAGGATGCGTTCCTATCAGTGATTGACAGCTGTCTCTATATACACACTTATGTCTCATTCACACACCAATGTTCAGTCAGTGATTTCCATCAGTGATTTTTGAGCCAAAACCAGGTGTGGCTCTAAACACAGAACAGGTGCAGATCTTTCCCTTATGTATGTGGAGGCTCCAATCCTGGTTTTAGCTCACAATCACTGACCAAAACACTGACGTGTGAATGAGGCTTTACACAGAGATAGCTGTCAGTAACTGATAGCTGTACATGGGGGAGGTATTATCAGTGATTGATAGCATTCTCTGTGTAAGGCCTCATGCACACGACCGTTCCGTTTTTTTGCGGTCCGCAAAAAAACGGAAGCCACCCGTGTGCCTTCCGCAATTTGCGGAATGGAACAGGCGGCCCATTGTAGAAATGCCTATTCTTGTCCGCAAAACGGACAAGAATAAGACATGTTATATTTTTTTGGCGTGGCTACGTAACGGAGCAACGGATGCGGACAGCACACGGAGTGCTGTCCGCATCTTTTGCGGCACCATTGAAGTGAATGGGTCCGCACCCGAACCGCAAAAACTGTGGCTCGGATACGGACCAGAACAACGGTCAGGTGCATGAGGCCTAAGTGTTTATACAGAGATAGCTGTCAGTCACTGATAGTTGTACACAGGGAAGGTGATAGTAATGATTGATAGTATTCTCTGTGTAAGTGTGTATACATAGATCGCTGTCAGTCACTGATAGTTGTACATGGGAGATGTGTTATTAGTGATTGATAGCATTCTCTGTGTAAGTGTGTATACAGAGCTAGCTGTCAGTCACTGATAGTTGTACTAGGGAGAGGTGTTATCAGTGATTGATAGCATCCTCTGTGTAAGTGTGTATATATACAGTAGATAGCTGTCAGTCATTGATAGTTGTACATGGGAGAGGTGTTATCAGTGATTGATAGCATCCTCTGTGTAAGTGTGTATATATACTGTAGATAGCTGTCAGTCATTGATAGTTGTACATGGGAGAGGTGTTATTAGTGATTGATAGCATTCTCTGTATACATAGTTGCACAGAGAATGCTGTTAAATTCCTGCTCGTTCTGGGCTTTGAAATCAAGGAGACGGTCCTATCAGTGACTGACAGCTTTCCCTTTATGACTGAGTACACAGAGACAGCTGTTAATCACTGATAGGACCGTTTCCTTGACTTCAAAGCCCAGAATGAGCAGGAAGTTAAAAAGGTTTTCCGAGCTTTAACCCCTTTGGGACACAGCCTTATTTCACCTTAAGGACCAGGCCATTATTTGCAAATCTGACCAGTGTCAGTTTAAGTGGTGATAACTTTAAAACGCTTTGACTTATCCAGGCCATTCTGAGACTGTTTTTTTTTGTCACATATTGTACTTCATGACACTGGTAAAATGAAGTAAAAAAATTATAATTTTTATTTATAAAAAAATACCAAATTTACCAAAAATGTGTAAAAATGGCAAATTTCCAAGTTTCAATTTCTCTACTTCTATAATACATAGTAATACCTCCAAAAATAGTTATTACTTTACATTCCCCATATGTCTACTTCATGTTTGGATCATTTTGGGAATGATATTTTTGGGGATGTTACAAGGCTTAGAAGTTTAGAAGCAAATCTTGAAATTTTTCAGAAATTTTCAAAAACCCAATTTTTAGGGACCAGTTCAGGTCTGAAGTCACTTTGCAAGGCTTACATAATAGAAACCACCAAAAAACCACCCCATTCTAGAAACTACACCCCTCAAGGTATTCAAAACTGATTTTACAAAACGTCGTTAACCCTTTAGGTGTTCCACAAGAATTAATGGAAAATAGAGATACAATTTAAAAATTTCACTTTTTTTGCAGATTTTCCATTTTACAAATTTTTTTCCAGTTACAAAGCAAAGGTTAACAGCCAAACCAAACTCAATATTTATGGCCCTAATTCTGTAGTTTACAGAAACACCCCATATGTGGTCGTAAACCGCTGTACGGGCACACGGCAAGGCGCTGAAGGAAAGAAATGCCATACAGTTTTTGGAAGGCAGGTTTTGCTGGACTGTTTTTTTGACACCATGTCCCATTTGAAGCCCCCCTGATGCACCCCTGGAGTAGAAACTCCATAAAAGTGACCCTATCTAAGAAACTACACCCCTCAAGGTATTCAAAACTGATTTTACAAACTTTGTTAACCCTTTAGGTGTTCCACAAGAATTAATGGAAAATAGAGATACAATTTCAAGATTTCACTTTTTTGGCAGATTTTCTATTTGAATAATTTTTTTCCAGTTACAAAGCAAGGGTTAACATCCAAACAAAACTCAATATTTATGGCCCTGATTCTGTAGTTTACAGAGACATCCCATATGTGGTCGTAAACCGCTGTACGGGCACACGGCAAGGCGCAAAACGAAAGGAATGCCATACGGTTTTTGGAAGGCAGGTTTTGCTGGACTGTTTTTTTTGACACTATGTCCCATTTGAAGCCCCCCTGATGCACCCCTGGAGTAGAAACTCCATAAAAGTGACCCTATCTAAGAAACTACACCCCTCAAGGTATTCAAAACTGATTTTACAAACTTTATTAACCCTTTAGGTGTTCCACAAGAATTAATGGAAAATAGAGATACAATTTCAAAATTTCACTTTTTTGGCAGATTTTCCATTTTAATATTTTTTTAACTTTTACAAAGCAAGGGTTAACAGCCAAACAAAACTCAATATTCATGGCCCTGATTCTGTAGTTTACAGAAACACCCCATATGTGGTCGTAAACTACTGTACGGGCACTCGGCAGGGCGCAGAAGAAAAGGAATGCCATACGGTTTTTGGAAGGCAGATTTTGCTGGACTGTTTTTTTTTTACACCATGTCCCATTTGAAGCCCCCCTGATGCAACCCTAGAGTAGAAACTCCATAAAAGTGACCCCATCTAAGAAACTACACCCCTCAAGGTATTCAAAACAGATTTTTACAAATGTCGTTAACCCTTTAGGTGTTCCACAAGAGTTATTGGCAAATGGAGATGAAATTTCAGAATTTCAATTTTTGGGCAAATTTTCCATTTTAATCCATTTTTTCCAGTAACAAAGCAAGGGTTAACAGCCAAACAAAACTCAATATTTATGGCCCTGATTCTGTAGTTTACAGAAACACCCCATATGTGGTCGTAAACTGCTGTACGGGCACACAGCAGGGCGCAGAAGGAAAGGAATGCCATATGGTTTTTGGAAGGCAGATTTTGCTGGACTAGTTTTTTTACACCATGTCCCATTTGAAGCCCCCCTGATGCACCACTAGAGTAGAAACTCCAAAAAAGTGACCCCATTTTAGAAACTGTGGGATAGGGTGGCAGTATTGTTGGTACTAGTTTAGGGTACATATGATTTTTGGTTGCTCTATATTACACTTTTTGTTATTTACAACATTCATCTGACAGGTTAGATCATGTGATATTTTTATAGACCAGGTTGCCACGGATGCGGCGATACCTAATATGTATACTTTTTTTTATTTATGTAAGTTTTACAAAATGATTTCTTTTTTGAAACAAAAAAAATCATGTTTTAGTGTTTCCATAGTCTGAGAGCCATAATTTTTTCAGTTTTTGGGCGATTACCTTGGGTAGGGTATGATTTTTGCGGGATGAGATGATGGTTTTATTGGCACTATTTTGGGGTGCGTGTGACTTTTTGATCGCTTGCTATTACACTTTTTGTGATGTAAGGTGACAAAAAATGGCATTAATTACAAAATTAAGTTACAGTAATGTATGTCAAGTCTGTTGTGTGTTTTTCCTTGCTGGAAGGAAACAGCATGATATGTTGTTTTTTTGCGGCATTTAAGGCTAGGGTTATAAGTCAATGATGTTGCACTACGACATACCACGACTGCGACAAAACAGTCGCAAAAAAGTTTTATTTTTGTGCAACTGTCGCTTCGCTGTCGCAGCATGTCTTGAGATTGACAATCATTACAAAAAATGTCGTGCGACAGACACGTGACAGTGTAGTTGTACCCTTTTTGTTGTGTGACACATGTCGCCGTATAGCCTAAAATGCAGCCACAGGTGGCAGTACCCTCAGCCTGAAGCTACAACTACGGTAGAATTTTTGCAGCACTTTTAATTGATTTTAACTATTAACTATTCAGCTACAGCTGTAGTACAAAGCAGTAGATTGACTTGTATACAATCTAGTGCACTCTAGCTCTCTCACAAGTTAAAACAGTCCTTGAATGGGACGTCATGCTACCTCTGAAGCCAAAACCAGGAGTGCATTAACCTGTAGAGGACCCGCACCGTACATGTACGGCGCTGGTGTATGTGACTTAAAGGGATATTCCCATCATAATGATCACTGTTAAATCTGTTAATCATTTGACAGTGATCATTTTTGTAAATATATTTGATTAACCAATTCCCACCCTTTAGGAGAAAATTCATCCCCACTTACCTCATTGTTGTCATTCGGTCTCCCCTGGTTACGGCCACCGCTCTTCTCCAGAATCCCTGTGGCCACGCTTGTGCAGAAGACTCCTTCTTTTCTCCCGGCCGGGCCGCACACTGTCCTGAATGCGCACGCCACCGCGCATGCGCCATGGTGACTTCTTCCTGGCCAGAATAGTACAGAGCCGAGAACGCGCACGCCAGCTCTGTACTATACTGGCCAGGATAAGTCACCATGGCGCATGCGCGGCGGCATGCGCATTCAGTCCAGCGCGCGGCCCAGCCGGGAGAAGACGTCAATCGAGATGAAGCCGGCCCCCAGCCAGAATCCAGGAAGTGAACGCCGCGCTGGCAGCAGGTAAGTATGAAAAGGCGCCAAGGGAATACCCCTTTAAGGACCAACGCCGTACTTGTACGGCGGGCTGATCGGGCGAGTGCAGGAGCTGCGCCCACCTGATCAGCGGTACAGATCCGGCAGTCACTGACACCCAGGCCCCTGCAGCATACACCGGCATCGGTTAAAACACAGATGCTGGCGTGATAACCACTTGTACGCCGTGGTGAAAGCTGACCGTGGCATGCAGAGGGTTCGCGGAGGGTACGGGTGCCCTCCGCTTCCCCATCGGGTTCCCGCGCTGCAGTGGCGGGGACCCGATGGCAGAGAAGGCAAGCCCGATGCCTTCCATAAGCATCGGAGCTTGCCTTATACGGAAGCCTGTGAGATCCAGCCCTTAGGCTGGGTCTCACAGGCAGGCTGTCAGCATAAAAGCTGACAGCCAATGCATTACAATACAGGTTGTATTGTAATGCATTGCAGAGGGGATCAGACCCCAGAAGTTGAAGTCCCAGAGTGGGACAAAAATTAAAAGTTTATAACAAAGCAAAAAAATGTGTTTTTCATAATAAAAAAAAAGTTTCAAGTAAAAAAAAAAAGTTCCCAAAATAAGACACAAAATTGTAAAAAAGAAAAAGAAAAAAAAAGAAGAAAACCAGACATATTGGGTATTGCCGCATCCATAATGACTGGCTCTACAAAATATCACATGATCCACCCCCTCACCTAAGCGCCGTAGAAAAAAATAAAATAAAAACTGTGCTAAAACAATCATTTTTTTGTCACCTTACATCACAAAAAGTGCAACACCAAGTGATCAAAAAGGCGTATGCCCCCAAAATAGTACCAATCAAACCATCACCTCATCATGAAAAACATGAGCCCCTACATAAAACAATCGGGCAAAAAATAATATGGAGACACTAAAACATGATTTTTTTTTTGTTTCAGGTGTTAAAAGTAAAAAAGTTGACATATTAGGTATCGCCGTGTCCGTAACAACAAGGTATATTAAAATATCACATGACCTAACCCCTCAGGTGAACACCGTAAAAAAATTAATAAAAAAAAAATGGTGTCAAAAAGCTCTCACAAAAAGTGTAATACCAAGCGATCAACTCATCCGGCAAAAAATGGGACCCTACCTAAGACAATCGCCCAAAAAAATAAAAAACTATGGCTCTCAGAATATGGAGACACTAAAAAATCTTTTTTTCAACAATGCTTTATTATGTAAAACTGAAACAAACAACCAAAAAAACTAGTCATATTTGGTATTATCGCATCCGTTACGGATGCTCTATAAAATAGCACATGATCTAATCTGTCAGATGAACATTGTAAAAAACAAAAAATAAAAACAGTGCCAAAATAGCTATTTTTTGTTACCTTGCCTCACAAAAAGTGTAAAACATGATTTTTTTGGTCTTAAAAATGCTATTATTGTGTAAAACTTAAATAAATAAAAAAGTATACATATTAGGTATCGCTGCATCTGTAAGAACCTGCTGTATAAAAAAGATGAACTAACCCCTCAGGTGAACATCAGAAACAAAATAAAATAAAAACTATCAAAAAAGCCATTTTTTGTCACTTTACATCACAAAAAGTGTAATACCAAGCGATCATACGTACCCCAAAATCATACCAATTAAACCGTCATCTCATCCCACAAAAAAATTAGCCCCTACATAAGACAGTCACCCAAAAAATAATAAAAAACTATGGCTTTCAGAATATGGAGACACTAAAAAATCTTTTTTTCAAAAATGCTTTATTATGTAAAACTGAAACAAACAACCAAAAAAACTAGTCATATTTGGTATTGTCGCATCCGTTACGGATGCTCTATAAAATAGCACATGATCTAATCTGTCAGATGAACATTGTAAAAAACAAAAAATAAAAACAGTGCCAAAATAGCTATTTTTTGTTACCTTGCCTCACAAAAAGTGTAATATAGAGCAACCAAAAATCATATGTATCCTAAAATAGTACCAACAAAACTGCCACATTATCCCGGTGTTTCGAAAATGGGGTCACTTTTTTGGAGTTTCTACTCTAGGGGTGCATCAGGGGTCTTTAAATGTGACATGGCAACTTAAAATTATCCCAGTGAAATCTGCCTTCCAAAAACCATATGGCGTTCCTTTGCTTCTGCGCCATGCCGTGTGCCGTACAGCAGTTTACGGCCACATATGGGGTGTTTCTGTAAACTACATAATCAGGATAATAAATATTGAGTTCTGTTTGGCTGTTAACCCTTGCTTTGGTACTGGGAAAAAATTGATTAAAATGGAAAATCTGCCCAAAAAAGGGAAATTCTGAAATTACATCTACATATTTCTTTAATTCTTGTGGAACACCTAAAGGGTTAACAACGTGTGTAAAATCTGTTTTGAATACCTTGAGGGGTGTAGTTTCTAAAATGGGGCCATTTATGGGTTGTTTCTATTATGTAAGCCCCACAAAGTGACTTTAGACCTGAACTGGTCCTTAAAAATTGGGTTTTGGAAATTTTCTTAAAAATGTTAAGATTTGCTTCTAAACTTCTAAGCCTTCTAACATCCCCAAAAAAGATAATGTAATTGACAAACTGATCTAAACATGAAGTAGACATGTGGGAAATGTAAAGTAATAACTATTTTAGGAGGTATCACTATCTGTTTTAAAAGCAGTGAAATCGAAATTTTGAAAATTGGGAATTTTTTCCAATTTTTTTTATGAAATATTTTGACTCAAATATACCACTGTCATGAAGTACAATATGTGACGAGAAAACAATCTCAGAATGGCTTGGATAAGTAAAAGCGTTTTAAAGTTATCACCACATAAAGTGACACATGTCAGATTTGCAAAAAATGGATGGTCCCTAAGGTGGAAAATGGCAAGGTCCTGAAGGGGTTAAAAAAAAAAGAGGTAAGGCAGTGGGGCACATTTACTAAAGTATTTGAGCCTGTTTTTAGTCCAAAAAATACTGTTTTAGGCCTATTGCACATAACCGTATGGCTTTTTCAGTATTTTAGGGTCTGCAAAAAACAGATCCGCAAAAAATACGGATGACGCCTGTGTGCATTCCGTTTTTTGCGAAATGGAACAGCTGGCCCCTGATAGAACAGTACTATCCTTGTCCGTTATGGGGACAATAATAGGACATGTTCTATCTTTGAACGGAACGGAAAAACGGAAATACGGAAACGGAATGCATACCGAGTACATTCCCTTTTTTTACATTTTCCCTTTTTTTGCAGACCCATTGAAATTAATGGTTCTGTATACGGATCGTATACGGAAAGCAAAAAACGGAACATAAACCGGGAAAAAATACACGAGCACCGTTCCGTGTGCATTCCGCATTACGGATGCGGACCTATTCACTTCAATGGGTCCGCAAATCCGGAGATGCGGAATGGTGCGGAATGGAAGCACAGAACGGAACCCTACGGAAGCACTACTGAACATATCCTATCTTTTTGCGGAACAGCCGGATCGCGGACCCTTTAAAGTGAATGGGTCCGCGATCCGCTGCGGCTGCCCCACGGAAGGTGTTCGTGCATTGTGGCCCGCATTTTACGTTCGTGTGCAGGAGGCCTTAGACAGTCTTAAGTTTTGGTCACATTTACTACTGAAATTGCGCCTGTTTTGGAGGCTTTTGCACCTTGTTTGCCTGCCGATATCTGAGCTAATTCAAAAATGTTCTAACTTTTTGCAGAAAATGGCAGCGCTGAGCAGTGGAGACCTGTGATGCCATGGAATTTATGTAAGTGCCAGAGAAATGCTGAGAGTTGTGGTTCTCCCCTGTTAAACCTCCTCCCTGCTTAGTGGGATGGAAATATGTTATTTAACTGGGACTGTATGTTAGAGGGGCTGAAGGGAGGGGATGGGTGTTAGCTACATGGGACTGGATATTATAGAGGACTGGAGGGTAAGGAGTGATGTTATTTACATGGGACTATGTGTTGGAGGAGGCTGATAGAGGGGATTTAAGTTATTTACATGGGACTGTATGTTATAGAAGACTGTAAGAAAGAGATGTTATTAACGTGGGACAGGAGGGAGAGGACTGGTGTTATTTACATGGGACTGCATGGTATAGAAGACTGGAGGTAGATGAGTGAAGTTATTTACATGGGACTGTATGTTATAGAAGACTGTAAGGAAGAGAGGTTATTTACATGGGACTGTATCATATAGAAGACTGGTGGGAGAGGACTGGTGCTATATCCATGGGACTGCATGGTATAGAAGACTGGACTGAGAGGAGTGATATTATTTACATGGGACTGTACTGTATAGAAGACTGTAGGGAGAGGACAGGCATTATAATTTATGGGGACACTACAGAGAAGATTATAACTCCAGGGGGCACTGCAGGGAACATTATAAATACTGTGGGCAGTGGTGGGGGCATTACTACTACCGAGGGCTCCATAGTTGTGCCTTATAGATTGGCCTTATTTCTATTACGGGTGCCTTATTAGTACTAAGGGCACTGTGGAGTACTATGGAGGGGAAGGGGGGCTTCCAACTAGCAGTGAGCCCTGTGACATCACCGGCACTAATGAACGGGCTTTAGCACTGCCCTAGCCTGCAAAGCCACTCATCAGTGCGGGTGACGTCACCGGGAACACTGCTAGCGCTGTAAACAAAACAGCCCTTGCCCTACCCTTTACAGCGCAGGCCAAGGGAGAGCATCGGAGTATGAACTGTCAGAGGGGCTGAGTGAGGCGAGAAGGGGATATGTCCAGGTTCAGCTCTGAACCCGGACAACTGCTTTAAAGGGCATCTGTCAGCAGTTTTGAACCTATGAATCTGGCTGACCTGTTACATGTGCACTTGGCTGCTGAAGACATCTGTGTTGATCCCATGTTCATATGTGCCCACGTTGCTGAGAAAAATTATGCTTTAATTTATGCAAATGAGCTTCTAGGAGAAACGGGGTGTTGCAATTACACCTAGAGGCTCCGGTTTCTCTGCAACTGCCGCTCCCTATCTACTTTGACAGGGCCTGGCAGTGAAAATGTCATCAAAACTGGTCATTTCAAAGTGCAGAGGGTGTGGCAGTTACAGAGAGAGCGGAGCCTCTAGGAGTAATCGTAACGCCCACGTTTGCATATAATAAAGCATCATTTTTCTCAGCAAACCGGGCACATATGAACATGGGACCAACACAGATGTCTTCAGCTGCCAAGCACACATGTAACAGGTCAGCCCTTTAATTGTGCAAGCGTATGATGGAGTCCTGAGGGATATCTGAAGGCCTAGGGAGCATTTTACCGTCAACTATCTAAAAAATATGGACTTCATTGGGGGAAGGAAGCCGGCACTAAAGTGCCTAGGGCAGCATCAAATCTAAATATGGCCTTGGCTCCACAGCAGCAGGATGTAGTGTCACAAATCTGGGCATAACTACTGTGAATGGGGCACATATCTGGGCATAGCTACTGAAAAGGGGGCAAATACCTGGGCATAACTGCTGTGAAGGGGGCACATATCTGGGCATAGGTACTGTGAAGGGGGCACATATCTGGCCATAACTGCTGTGAAGGTGGCATCTCTGGGCATAACTACTGTGAAATGGACCCAGATATGGGCATAACTGCTGTGAAGGGGGCATCTCTGGGCATAACTACTATAAAATGGGCACAGATCTGGACATAACTGCTATGAAGGGGCACATATCTGGGCATAAGTGCTGTGAAGGGGCACATATCTGGGCATAAGTGCTGTGAAGGGGGAACATCTGGGCATAACTACTGTGAAGGGAGGGGGCACAGTGTGGGCATTGCTACTATGTGCAGGTAGAAAGGTGGAATAATTACTATTTGGGGGTATTAAGGGCACTGGGTGTGTATAGTTATGCTTTTGTCAGAGTTAGGTGTGACCTAGTATGAAAAAAATATATATACATATTGTAAACATATTGACCCATATTAACAAGATGTTTTTTATTTTATTTTTAGTCACGTATATATTTATATTTGTATGTGTGGTTTTTTTTTTGGGGGGGGGGAAAGGTCTAGGTACATTCCTTGCACAGGGGCCCTCTGCTGTCTGTGTCTGCCCCTGCAGAGGTCAGTATAATACCAAAGCACTGAAAAGCAGGTGAGCTTGATAAACATGCCCCAGTATCTGTCCTTTATACTTAGGGTGCTGCCACGTGTTGGGGTCTATTGATGCAGTTTGTGAAGCCAAAATCTGGAGTAGGTCATAAAAGGAAATTAGTAATGACAGGTTTTTTTTATCTACTGCTGGTTTTTGGCTTCAAAAGCTGCATTAAAAAGCCTAAACATGGAAGCTTTGTGTTGCAGCCAGTTTGAGCAGGCATCTTAGGAGTCGTGACCTGAATCTTACTGGGTCTCTTTTACCAAAGTGTCTGCCCCACTTTTTTGTCTTATTCTCTCATTGATACCCTTGTTTTTTAGTGTCTGCACTATTTATCAACATTATTGCGCCTGTTTTGTTGTATTTTGTGACGCCTGCACCATTTTCTGATTTTAAGACAAATTCTTAAGGCGCACTTAGGTACGCCTTTTTGATGATACATTTAACATGTGCACCTATTTGTCTGTACAAAGTTGCTTAAAACTACAACCCTCTGGGGGTGGGGTATTTTTTGTCCACATGTGTATGATTATGTGGCGCAATTGAGATTTTTTGCCGCACTTTTTCAGATGTTTAGTGTTCTACAATGTAATATTTGACCCTTTCCAAATAGCTTTTTGTCTAATAAACTTAAAGGGGTTCTCCAGGAATTAAAAATAATGAAAATACTTAAATATTATTTTATGATAAATATATTCACAAATGCCTTTCATTAGGTATAATGGCTAGTTTTCTCTGGGGAGAAATCATTAGGAGAAATAAAATGGCCGCTGTCCTGTCAGTACACACAAAACCTGTCCTAATCATACAGGAGGACGTTACTTCACTACAATGAGCCATAGTGCTGCCTCATCCTCTTCTCTGCTTGTCAGGAATTCTGATCCTTAATACAGGTGAATCTCTGTGGGAATGGAGAAGATGAGGAGACATGACAGAAAGGTGAGGTGTGGCTAATGTGCAGAAGTACTTGTTTACAGTCTCCATTACCACACCCTGTCCTGTCCGTCCTCTCTGTACTTCATGTCTCCTCATGAACTAAATTCCCCAGAGATTCAGCTAAAGTTCTTATCATCTGTATTCAGGATCATAATCCCTGACAAGTAAAGAGGAGGAGGAGGCAGCTCTTTAGCTCAATGCTGCGTGGTAACTTGGCTTTCTGTCCAGGAATTAATGCGACAGCGGCCATTTTGTTTCCCCTGATGATTGCTCCCTAGACAAAATGAGCCATTATAAATAATGAAAGGTATTTGAGAATATATTTATAATAAAGTAATATTTAAGTATTTTCATTTAATTCCCGGAGAACCACTTTAAAGTTTTAGTGGCATATTTTTTCTTTTTGAGCCACAATAATACATTAAGGTGCAATAGTCTCGCACCACAATTGCTAAGTACTATCAGGCGTAAAACGTCTGCGCTGCAAACAAAATACGGCTAATTTAAGATCAGCTGTGCCTCAAATAATAAATCAAACCCTAAATGCGTGCACATGATGGGGGGGGGGAAAGGGCAGAAAATGACGGAGAAAACGGCGAGCTTAGTAAATGTGCCCCACTGTGTTTCCTTTTTATCCTTAGCAGATTTAGGTCTCTTTATCTATAGTTTTGGTGCTTTATTTGTTTATGTATGAGATTGGACCTTTTACAGTAAGGCTGGGTTCACACCTGAGCGTATTCGATAAGCGCTTTTTACAGGCGTTTTTATCGGGCGTTTTTGAGGCGTATTTTGGGGCGTTTTTGTATTTTGGAAACGCGCGTAGTACGCAGGTTTGTGTGATTAACCACAGAGGCATCCAATGAAAAACTGCCACAATACGCGCGGTTCACACCAGATACGCGCGGTTCACACAATACGCGCTGTAAAACGCTCAACAGGCAAAAACCAATGTTTCCCTATGGGCATGGTTCTCACCTGAGTGCTTTACAGCGTGTACGAACGCGCTGTAAAACGCCCTACGCCCCAAGAAGTACAGGAGCTTCTTTGGGGCGTATTGTCGCGCGTAACACCTCTGTTTTTCATTGTACGCCTCTGTGGTCAATAGCAAGAACGCGCGTACGACGCGCGTTTCCAAAATACAAAAATGCCCCAAAATACGCCTAAAAAACGCCCGATAAAAACGCCTGTAAACAGCGCTTATCGAATACGCTCAGGTGTGAACCCAGCCTTAAGGTCCTTTTAGGCTAGATGCACATCTGTGGCTAAATTCAGGTATTCTTTTCCAGCATAGGAATAGAATACCAGAATGACCAGATCTGGCATATGCCGGACACCATCAGTGCTTGACGGATCATATTGACTCTGCTGGACAAATTACTGCTGTTCTTTTTTTGCTGGAATCTGAAACAGAGGCTCCTGCTGGAAGCTCAACTGCAAATGTGAACTCAGCCTTACATGAGCAGATAATCTGGCAATAAACATCATATCGATGATACAGTACAGCGTCTTGCACAGCACTTGTTTAGTACATTTACATGTAGAGATCGTTGTACCGTATGAGGATGAGCTGTCGTTAGTACAATCACTCATCACCGCATATTTTGCATATAGTTGGTAGCTCTACGCCTGTTTACATGGGGAGATGTGCTGCCAAGAAACAATGGGGAGGATTTACTGTTGTGCCAAAAACCTGGCGTCTTTGCTATGTTTCACATTTATTAACTATTTTAGACAACTTTTTACACTTTTTGGAGCAGATTTACATAAAAAGTGCTGTAAGTCCCCTTCTTTGTCCAGCTGTGCGACAATATTTTTCAGGGGCTGGTGTAGTTTTTACTCCAGGCGTACGGACTGAGACAGATGCGCTTAATTTATGATGGGGTGCACGCCTTGTCATAAATTAGATGGATCTTACGGCAGCACAGAGGGGAAAACTAAGACCGGCGTAAAAAGCTGGTCTTAGTAAATGTGCTTCTTTGTGCCTTGTCCAATGAGGGCTGTGACTTAATGGAAAAGGGTGTGGCTTCACGCAAAGTGTGCGTGGTTAGATGTGACATAGAGCACCAAAAATTTTTACTTTTTTTTTTAGGTAAAATAAGCCAATAGGTGGTGTAGTCAGATTAGACAGTCTTAAGATGTGCGGATTCTGGCCATCTGAGGAACGTCCGGCTCACAATAGATCTGTGATATGGACATGAATAGGACATGTTCTACAAAAACTGCGAATAGTGTGGTAGGTGAAAACTTAACACTGAAGTTTTAAGTGCTAGTAATAATAATGGGCAACCATTTGTCTTAGAATGTGAATTAATACATAATTTAATTAATTGATTTAATTATATATTATTTTGCAGTTACATTCACAACAACAAATGCACTATGGTAATAAAATATAGGATTATAGGATTAAAAAAAAAAAAAAAAAAAGGTCACCGTTAAAACAGTCTTCTAGTACATTTTACATCTGGTGGGAGGCAGCTTGTACTACAGCATGTCAGCGCTTGTTAACATATGACTGGGGAGTGTGGGAACGAACAATTGTTAATACGATTGTTTGTCCCCTTACGGTATTCTTTGGTTGGCAGCACATCCCCAGTTTACACAGGGAAATGCACTGCCTGCAAATTATGATTTTTGGTGTCACATAAAAGCTGTGGTCACCCAAGTGCTTGCTCATTTGTCGGGTGATCAGGAGCATGTTTACACGGTCATCAGCCATACTCTAACCACCTTGGCTTCACATACGTTGCATAGCTGCAAGTTGGGTTTAAAAAAGTAGAAAAACCATACCAGAGACAGTTGTCTCACCTTCAGCTTTCTCATCTCTAATTCCAGGTCTGATCGCTCAGTTTCCAGCTCCTTTACTTTGTCACTGTAGAGATAACGTATCCAGTCATCCTCAACCCAAATCATTTAGACAAATATTTTCTACATTCCAGCAGACAATCATTTAAGGCACATAAGGGAGTGCCAGCACAATACATTGTGCATGGACAATATTCATTTGTGGTGCCAGCTCCCGTAAATAAGAAGGGCCTGGCAATAGCTCTACTTACGAAAGGCAGGACATAACATTAGAGGCTACAAAAGACGACTTACAAGCAAAGCTCAGAAAGAAGTACTACGGTAGTAAACACATCACATACCGGTAGTTTCCATGTCTTAATGTTATTGTAGTGTGGATTTTTTTTATATTTAAAACTATTTCCATGTTTTAGAAATCCTTTATTCGGCTCGAAGGCATGCTTGCCAAGCATGGATAAAAGTTGAGTATCACAGATCTCAGGATGAGGAGTATACTGCTTATCGAAAAACCTGGTTTCCATCCTGCTATTGTTGTTTTTTTTTTTTTTTACACAAAAGTGTAATCGTGGTGCACTGGACCATTTTCCACGTCAGTGAATCTTGTTCTACATCCTAGGCTTCCCTTACTTCTATTCTTTGTCATTTGCTACTACTAATGTGAGCAGAAACACAGGACACACAGAGTATAATGCCGGCATATACTAGCTACAGCAGATGTTGTGAGGCAAGAAGACGTCACAAGGAGTATTTTCTGAGCTGAAAAAAACCTGATGCGGAATCTGCATCGGGTGTTTTTTGATGCGTTCTTTGATTCGGTTTTGGCATTGATTTTCATTCCTGCCAATTCTCAATGGGAATTCTAGATGCGGATTCTGCGTCAAGAATGGACAGGAAACTTATTTTTTTCTGTGGTGAGGTTTAAAAGGCGTACTTTATGCCACATTTATTATATGTCGCATGTTGTTTAATGAATTTGTCTAATCATTAAAGGAGTTTTCTGCTTTCTGCATATTGATGACCTAGCATCAATATCAGAACAGCGGGGTCCGACACCCGGCACTGCTACCGATCATCTGTTTGAAGAGAATGCAGAGTTCGTATGAGCCCTGAATTTTCTTCACTGTTTACCTGCTCATCGCCGACATTACAGTGGTGAGCAGGTGTAAATAATACTACGCCATCCCATTCACTTGAATGGGACAGAATGTAACTACAAACTCTCCGTACCACGGCAACTCTTGTTGTTGTGGTGCTTGTATTATCCCACATTTATTTTTATCACACCACTTTGATTTAGATTGTACCACTAACAGACAAAAAATATACGGTTAGCAATAATCATTACATGTATGGCCAGCTATACAGTGCCCATACACATTCAATAACTGCCGGCTAAATCAGTGCTCTACACAAAAAAAAATAACCAGGAGCCATTGGCTCCTAAACTGAAAAATTTATAAACCAAATAAAAATTTTATTGCGAAATTTTAAATGCATATAATTAGAATTTAAAAAAGGAGTAGTGAGCCAGCACTACATATAGGAGAATACAGCACCACATACCTCTTACATCCAGTGACATCTTCTGTCATGTAGACCTTCTCTTTCCTCTTCTCCTCCATTTGACCCAGACCACCATGACAAATTCTTTTAGCTGCATTTCATCTCTACAGAGTTTGTTACACAGACACATTAGATTTTTCAATTCTTTCATCAACCTCCTCATCCTGGTCATCCTGCTGCCACTCCCAATATTGTGGCCATCGTGCTCCCCAATGCCCCAGGTACTATACTGCCAAAAAAATAGTGACCCCAGTAGAAAAAATGTTCCTATAGTGTCTAGAGCTATTATAAATGCCACCTAGAGTGCCCCAGTAATAATAATAAAACCTTAGATTGGGCTCCAGGTAATAATTTATGCCTGTATAGTGTCCCCAAAAATAAAGTCCCCTAATATGTCCCTGTAATAGAAATGCCCCTACAGTGCCTCCCCAATAGTAATTTCCCCTCATACTGCCCCCACAGTAGTAATTTTCCCTACACGGCCCCCACATAGTAACTTCCCCCCTCTCTGCCCGACAGTAGTAATATGCCCCACAACGGCCTGCACATAGAAATTTTCTCCCACACTGCCTCCATAGTAGTAATATGCCCCAAAGTTGTAATTTCCTCCCACACTGTCCTTCAGTGCCCCCCTTCTGGCCAGTAATGTCCCCCAGTGCCTCCCTTCTGGCCAGTAATGTCCCCTAGTGCCCCCCTTCTGGCAAGTAATGTCCACCAGTGCCATCCTTCTGGTCAGTAATGTTCGCCAGTGCCACCCTTCTGGCCAGTACCCTTTGGCCAGTAATGTCCCCCAGTGCCACCCTTCCGGCCAGTAATGTCCCCTAGTGCCACCCTTCCGGCCAGTAAGCTCCCCCAGTGCCATCCTTCTGGCCAGTAATGTCCCCAGTAGGGTTGTTGCAAGTATCGAAATTTCAACACCCAATCAATACTTTTGTCCCGGTATCGATATGATACCGGGATTTCCATTTTTCGATACTGGGCTGCGCTGCTGCGCAGTCTAGTATCACAGAACATGAGCGCGCTGCTGTCGGCGAGCTCATGTTCTCTCAGCAGCACAGGGGAGAAGGAAACAGTCTATCCCTCCCCCTGTGCCGCTGCCACCAATGAGGAGAGAGGGGCGGGTGCACTGCGCCACCAATGATAGGACTTTTCATGGGTCCGGACTTTAAGTAGCAGACTGCACAGAGCGGCGCCCAGAGATGTCCCAGCACTTACTATTATTCCTGGGCGCTGCTCCATTCGCCCGCTGTGCCCCATTACTGTCTCCTGCTCCATATGCTAATTACTATCGGAGCAATGGCGAGGAGACATCAGCTTCTCTCCTGGGCGTTCCTTCTCCCTGTGCTGCGATTGGACAGCGCTACAGCCAGGGAGAAGGCCCAGGAGGGAAGCTGATGTCTCCTCCCCATTGCTCCGATAGTAATTAGCATATGGAGCAGGAGACAGTAATGGGGCACAGTGGGCGAATGGAGCGGCGCCCAGGAATAATAGTAAGTGCTGGGAGATCCCTGGGCGCCGCTCTATGTAGCCTAATACTTAAAGTCTGGACCCATATAAAGTCGTCTTTAACACATTATACAGGAGGCAGGTGCCGGAAGCAGAATCACATAGCCGACACCCTGCATCTGACAGGGAGCTGCGATCAGCGGCAGTTAACCCCTCAGGTACGGCACCTGAGAGGTTAACTGCCGCTGATCTACTGCCAGTACCCGCCTCCTGTATTAAGGGTTAATTATCATTGGTGGCGCAGTGCGCCCTCAACCCCCCACCCCATTAAAATCATTGGTGGCACAGTGCGCCCGCCCCTCTCAACCCCCCAGTATTAAAATCATTGGTGGCAGTGGCAGCTTCTAATTGGAGCCCCAGCTCTGTAATCCTGGGGCTCCGATCAGTTACCATGGCAGCCAGGACACTACTGAAGCCCTGGCTGCCATAGTCAGCTCCCTGCTGCTGTGTGCACAAAGCACAGAGCAGCAGGAAGAGTGTGAGGTCCTATTCACCGTAGAGATAGATCTATTAGGATGAATAGGCCAAGGGATTAGAAGATCTCAGGTTCTAGCCCCTAAGGAAGGAAATAGTTATTAAATAAAAAGTGTAAAAAAAAACAAAACACCAAAATATTAAGTATAAATCACCCCCTTTCCCACTTTCACATATAAAATAAATAAACATATCACATATCGCCACGTCAGAAAAGTCCAAACTATTATAATATTTAAAAAATCTATGCGCTGAACGCCGGAACAGAAAAAATTTATAAACAAAAACTGCGCGATTCGCCATTTTTTAAAATGCGGAATGCACGTGGCTTTTTTGGTTTATTTTTTTTCGTGTGGTATCGAATGGTATCGAGTATTACAATACTTTTTTATGGTAACGAAATCTAATCAAAAATTTGGTATCGCAACAACTCTAGTCCCCAGTGCCCCTCTTCTGGCCAGTAATGTCCCCCATGCCCCCCTTCTGGCCAGTAATGTCCCCCATGCCCCCCTTCTGGCCAGCTATGTTCCCCATGCCCCCCTTCTGGCCAGTAATGTCTCCCAGTGCCCCTTCTGGACAGTAATGTGCCCCAGTGCCACCCTTCTGGCCAGTAATGTGCCCCAGTGCCACCCTTCTGGCCAGTAATGTGCCCCAGTGCCACCCTTCTGGCCAGTAATGTGCCCCAGTGCCCTCTTCCGGCTACTAATGTCCCCCAGTACCACCCTTCTGGCCAGTAATATCCCCCAATGCCGACACTTAAAAAAATTAATAATAATAATCTTTTACTCACCTGTGTCCTTTCGCCGACGCTCACTCGCTGCTGACACGGCCCGGGATGGTGTGACGCAGAGGCGCAGGATGGTGCGATGACGTCATCACGCCCGCCAGCTCTGAGCTTTTTCTACCAAATAGGCCTCAGGCCTTCTAGGCCTGAAGCCTATGACGGCGTAGGGGCAAGGAATTATGGGCACCCGTGCTTCGCCGCAATATTCAGCTGCAGTGCGGCAGTCCACTCGCAAATGGCGACAAGACTAAAAAGTCTTTTAGCCATCTGCAAATTTCAATGCGCATTGGTGACCGTTTTGGTTGCCATCTGGAGCACTGTAAATGATTAATAGCCAATCGCATTTTCTCCTGACTCCACCATACAGGGGTGTATTTTACCACCATCCAAACCAAGCAAATGCTTGTGGCCCCAGAGTTCAGAGGGAACCTTGCTGATCACAAGAGGTTGACTGAAAAAAATTACAAACTAGGGGGAAATCAGGGGCCTTTTCAATACTGTAAAGCAGTAGTATAAATGCCCAGGCTGCACCACTAAGCTCAGAGGGGGACTAAGTGGGCCAACTGGGGCACAGCTTAGTGGTGTGATGGGACATAACTTTGCTTGGGCACCAGAAGTACAAAACCATCTCTTCCCCCATATATATAAAAGCTCATGCACATGACCATGATCGGTCCAGGAAACACGATCTGTGTGTCTGCCAGATCTCCTGGGCCCGACTGCGACTCCCCTGAACTGAACTGTGAGTTCAGTACAAGAGATCCTATATCACCTGACTGCATATATCATAAAAACTATGATGCAGTCAGTTCAGTTCAGGGGAGCCGCGGTCAGCTCCGGAGATCCAGCAGACTCACGAACTGCCAATCATGGTCGTGTGCGTGAGCCCTAAAAGCTCGGTTCAGCTGAGCGTGTATGTCTTTTTAGGAGAAAGCCACTGACAGACATCTCTGGTGGTCCTAGAAGAACAAAAGGATTGTCAACATCATCTATTGGGGGAGAGTCAGGAGATCCTCATACAGTATAGAGTGATAGCTGGTTCTGCTAACAATACACTTATGTCTATGGAGGCATACTATTTCTACTAGTTAAAAGTATATATCGACACCTATCAGTCCTTTTTTTTTTGTAATGTGTTTTTTTGTAATGTATTTTTTTTGTAATGTATTTTCTGATTGCAGATTTTTTTATTTTATTTCCTGCAAATGATTATGGGGGCAGCCTTATTGCCTGATCTGTTCTTAGCAGCATTAAGAAATATGCTTTACAGCACCACCATGGGCCATAGACACAATGGATAGGAGGGGACCACATTGACTTTTCGAGGCATGCTCTGTGACCTGTGCAAAGGTCAGAAAGGAGTAGATAAGCTTTGACTATCAATTACTGCAAATGGTGGATCCTGTGATATCTATCTATCTATCTATCTATCTATCTATCTATCTATCTTTCTAAAAAAAGAAGCAGCAGCAGCACTGGAGCTGACAAAGTGCAAAAATGGTGTCCGCAATCAAGACCCCAATCCACAGGTCAAAGGAATAAGTTCTAGAAGAGATAACAGCATTCCAACTGCAATACTGGAAAACCATTGATTTATTCTGAAATGTCCATAAACATGCGACATTTCAGCTCCCACCTGGAACTCTTTTCAAGCATGCTTGCTGCATGCTTGAAAAATGCTGAAATGTTGCATGTTTATGGACATTTTAGAATAAATCAAGAGTTTTCCAGTACTGCGGTTGGAGTGCTGTGATCTCTTCTAGAACATATATATAATATCTGTCATTCTAATCCTGCTTGTGATGATAAGCAGAAGCAGATAGGTGCAGTAAAGTAATCTGTGCAGACCAAGAAGTGGCGCCTATCATTAGGCTTAGTGGCCAGGCCAAAAAAAACTGCAGGATTTTATGTTTTTTTAAATATAGATATTGAGATGGAAAATGAAAAATAACCATCAAAAATTATTTAAAATTAGTTTTACATAAAAACTGTGTTTAAACAACAGGTCATTTTCTAAGGACACATTCCCTTTTACAAAAAGGGATATCTTTACTGTCTTATAAATAACATATACTTGTAATTGGAAAGGTTAAGCGCAAAAAGCATGGAAGGTGTAGCTGTACAGCGCATTTCAATTGTTGACTCTTCAGGTATCAATTATAAGATGAAAATCCGGTATAGGAATTTTATAGATAAATATGGGCTATTCTTTTGCAGAAGTCTCATTGGGGCCATCAGCCATACCCTTCAAACCACCAAAAAGTGATAGAATTAACCTACAGTGTGGATTTCTGACATTATATTGTCAGTGCCGGTACAACTTACTGAGATTTCTGTAGCTCTCTGTATAACTCGTTCATTTGATCAGTCTCTTCTTCTGTACTCTCTTTCTGTTGAGACACAAACGAAATATGTTCATCTTCATTTCTTCTTTATTTTACCGTACCATTTACCATATTATTATTTGGCTATATATTTTCTAATTATGCAGTGTTGTTAAATTCCCTGGGCCAGCTGGCCCGAACCTTCCTTGGCCCTGCACCCTTCTTTTGCCAGCAGGCTGCAATATTTCATCCCATGTTTTTAACAGAATCTGCGACAGAGAACCCTAATGGAGCCTCCGATGCAGTTGTGAACATAACCTAACTGTTGAATATGTGATTGCCCGAAAATGATAAGATCCAATTCCGTATCAATATGCATGTTTAGTCAAACATCTTATGTCAACAGAATAAGAGGAAGTAAGTGGCTAAAGTAAAAGGGTAAGACAGAAAAATTCAACATGCCTGTCCATCTTGGCCACATTTCATGGCATTTTTATAGTGGGAGAGAGGGAAGCAGCTGACACACATTTGGCACTGCTTCAATTGAAGAAAAGGTAAAAATCCTACATGTTTGATACTTATCCAAGCAGACATCAGCAGATGGCACCACAAACTTCTGACATCATGTAATATGTCTATGGCAAGCATTAGAGTGATGTTCATTTTTCTGTAGATTAAAAGAGCATTTTACCAGCGATCTGTGGAGATGTTCTAGGTGATTGCTTTGCTCCAGTTCTTTTACTTTCTTTGTTAACTGGTTATTTTCATCTTTTAATCTGAAAAAAAAAAAAAAACATAGGACATTGTCATGGGTAGGATATTTTCTATGGATTTCTGAAGTACTATAAAACTTTGATTGACTTTTGGATACCATGGATCTATTCTGCAAGTCTTCATGATCATTATGAATCTCACTGTTGACTATATTTGAAAAGGTTGCGTAGCAGATAGATCAGGGCCAGCGCCACCCATAAGCAGAGTAGGCCACCGCATAGAGCGCACTCTTGCTAGGGACGCCGGCGCTCTGGAGTCTGGCCGCCAGTGGCGTTGCAAGGTGGGTGCGGGCCGCACCGGGGGACACCAGTCTGATGGGGTGTCACTCTCCGGACCCAAGTTCCCAACACCACTAGCACCCGCCCCCTTGTACTTGTGATGCTAATCTGATCCTGTTCTTGCCGGCTGCGCGGGCATGAGTTCAGTCACCTCGGCATGCAATCCCGGGAAGCCCGTGACCTCCCGAGGTGGGTCTCGCAGGATCACGTGCCACAGGACAGGGTTGCGCGCCGCAAGACACTGAACTTAACTGAACTCATGCTTGCGCAGCCAGCAAGTACAGACTGTACAGGATCAGCGACACAAGCACGGGGGAGGGGGGGTACAAACTACATAATGGAGGGCAGTCTGGGGGAAAAATTAACTTGCGTGGGGGCAAAATTACTTAGTGGAGGCAAATTACATAATGGAGTGCAGTGTGGGGGCAAAATTACTTAGTGTGTAGGGGCAAAATTACTTAGTGTGTAGGGGCAAAATTATTTAGTGTGTAGGGGCAAATTCCTTAGTGGGGGGCAAATTACATAATGGAGGGCAGTGTGGGGGGCAAACAACATAATGTGGGGCAGTGTGGGGGCAAATTAATGTGGGGCAGTGTGGGGGGCAAATTACTTAATGTGAGGCAGTGTGGGGCAAATTACATAATGTGAGGCAGTGTGCGGGGCAAATTACTTAATGTGGGGCAGTGTGGTGGGCAAATTACATAATGTGGGGCAGTGTGGGGGGCAAATTACATAATGTGGGGCAGTGTGGGGGGCAAATTACTTAATGTGGGGCAGTGTAGGGGGCAAATCACATAATGTGGGGCAGTGTGTGGGCAAATTACATAATGTGAGGCAGTGTGGGGGGCAAATTACATAATGTGGGGCAGTGTGGGGGGCAAATTACATAATGTGAGGCAGTGTGGGGGGAAAATTACTTAATGTGGGGCGGAGTGGGGAGCAAATTAGTTAATGTGGGGCTGTGTGGGGGGCAAATTACTTAATGTGAGGCAGTGTGGGGGGCATATTACTTAATGTGGGGCAGTGTAAGGGGCAGTATTACTAATTAGGGCATTCTAGAAGGGAATTACTATTGGTGGGACTATAAGGAGCACTATTCCTATGGGGGTACTATTATTTCTTCAGGATAGTATTTGTGGTATTGGGGCCGGGGGACAGCGAGCAGCAGGATAACACTGTGGGGACTCCAGGTTGGGGGATGATGATAGAAAAGTGAGGACACTAAGTGTTTGGACCAAATGGAGAAGATGATGACAGAGAATATCTACATTGGAGGAGACGTCACCTGGAGGCCCTGGATGTGAGAGGTACGTGCTGCTGTATATGTGCAATGCTGCTATTTTATGTTTTGCATATGAGAAAATGTTTACAATTAAAATGTTTTAATGTTCTATTTTGTAACGGGACTGCTGTAGAATATCTAAAATTAGCTGGTCAAGTAAAATGTTGCATGCAACAATCATTAAATAGGTGGCCGACAAAAAAGGGGAGGGTCAAAGGGTGTGGCCAATGGGCGGAGTTAAGGGGGTGGCAAAATTAGCTTTTGCCTAGGGTGCAAAAATCCTTGCACCAGCCCTGAGATAAATGAATACACAGCTACGTTAAAAACAAAACTACTTATTTACTATACAGTGGGATACAATTTCCAACACTGGTACCCTGAGGGGTTGCACAATATTACCTGTCATTACTGAAGCATTGATGACCTGAGAACCTGAAACACGCACCCCCAATCACACATTTGGTGCCTAAACCTACAGAATGACAGTTGCACAGGATGTAACTCCATTCCCTAGTCTGTTTAAAGCTATCCGGGCACTGTCATCATTTGACATACCATAATGGAGGACAGAACGTATTGCACAAAGCATACTTAAACCTTAGCTCGGTTCATATTTCCAGCAACTTTTTTCATTTTTCTGTTTTGTCCAAGAAGTAGAAATATGGTAAAAAATGGAGGGCTGCCATATGATGGACACCAGTAGATCCTGGCTCATTGAATTACACTGAGTTTTGGCACTATGGTGTCCATCACTGTGACGGGAAGAATAGCATTGCATGCTGTGCTATTCTGCACTTTGAGACACTTGTGAGAAATGCACATTGCAAATGTTAGTTGTGCTCGGATCGGCTCATGCTGAGAGGGTACCCTACCTAAGCCTATACTCCACCCCCCCCAACCTAGAAGCAGCAGAGTTATGCCGGAACTGCTTATCGAAGGGTAGCCTAAAGGGGGCTACCCCAATGATGAGACCTGAAAGAAGGGAGGGCTCCTGGGTGGGTTGAAATCGTTCGAACCGACAAGTGGGGGTAGGAGGGCCAGGTTTAAATAGTGAACGCCCCGCCTCCCCTCACACAAATGCGGCACTCTTAATTGCCTACCACTTGTGCTCGGATCGGCTCATGCTGAGAGGGTACCCTACCTAAGCCTATACTCCACCCCCCCAACCTAGAAGCAGCAGAGTTATGCCGGAACTGCTTATCGAAGGGTAGCCTAAAGGGGCCAAAAGAACCATGCATAGGAGTTAGAAAACTTGATAATAGAAACTACAGACCAAAACTCGAAAGCCAATGATATTTCGTATAAGGATCCGGGATATTACGCATGGAACACGCGGAACTGCGACGACCCAACCGTTTGATGACATGTACTGGCACCTAATGCATGGACGCCGTTGCTGCCGCGCCCATGCGGAAGGAATGTCCTGTGATCCAGCGAGGACCGACCCCTGAACCTGTCAACTAACCTGAATGTACGTAAGAAAGGCCGCGGTGGTTAGCCGGGCATTGCCTAGTTCGAGTACGGGAGAACATGCCGCTTGGACTAAATACTACGCAGCCAAGCCTCCAAGGCCTGCACCGGACACCATCTGCTGTCCTTGGGAAAGTATCTGACCGCCACTGGTTGCCCCGGCCGTGACGTCTTGGACGAGGCCAAGGTGAGGACATAGATGGACCCGCGCCGGATGAGCTGACCTTTCCGCAGGCACCCAGCCAGCGTATTGGTGCCCATGAGCTCGCCTGACCTGAGGAATCCATGGAAGGCCAGGTACAAGGCTGTTTCTACCAGAGCGCTAACCTGTGGCCCGAACGGTTTGCCCCTGCAGTTTGCCTGTCACGGCCTGAACAAGCTACCGGTAAATGGCTGACGCCCATGTCGTTTCACAACAGACATCTTGCGCAAACCCTTCAACGCCGCTTTGATCGGGTGGGCGGAGAAGAGTGACGGTAGGTCCGGATGTAGCCTGTACCAATGGTGCTGAATACCTGCCATGTATAGTTAACAATGCTATAGGACAAGTTTAATTGAGAGTGGCAAAAACCCTGACAAAGCCCAATAGGTGAGTGATAGGCCCCCTTGCCCCCTTTTTTTTTTTTTTAATCTCCATGCGTGAGAGACTCTAATGGCGGAGTCCTGTGTGCAAACCTAAAGCGGAGAAGCCATGCGTGAGAGACTAATGGCGGAGCCATGCGTGAGAGACTAATGGCGGAGTCATATGTGTAAAACTAAAACGGAGAAGCTCTGCGTGAGGGACTCTAATGGCGGAGTCATATGTGTAAAACTAAAACGGAGAAGCTCTGCGTGAGGGACTCTAATGGCGGAGTCATATGTGTAAAACTAAAACGGAGAAGCCATGCGTGAGAGACTCAGATGGCGGAGTCATTTGTGTAACCTAAAACGGAGAAGCCATGCATGAGAGATTCTAATGGCGGAGTCATATGTGTAAACCTAAAACGGAGCAGCCATGCGTGAGAGATTTCTAATGACGGAGTCACATGTGCCAACCTAAAACGGAGAAGCCAGGCGTGAGAGACTAATGGCGGACTCGTATGTGTAAAACTCACATTGAGAAGCCATGCGTGAGAGACTAATGGCGGAGTCATATGTGTAACCTAAAACGGAGAAGCCATGCGTGAGAGACTCTAATGGCGGAGTCATATGTGTAAACCTAAAACGGCGAAGCCATGCGTGAGACTCAGATGGCGGAGTCATATGTGTAAACCTAAAACGGAGCAGCCATGCGTGAGAGATTCTAATGGCGGAGTCATATGTGCCAACCTAAAACGGAGAAGCCAGGAGTGAGAGATTTCTAATGACGGAGTCACATGTGCCAACCTAAAACGGAGAAGCCAGGCGTGAGAGACTAATGGCGGACTCGTATGTGTAAAACTCACATTGAGAAGCCATGCGTGAAAGACTAATGGCGGAGTCATATGTGTAACCTAAAACGGAGAAGCCATGCGTGAGAGACTCTAATGGCGGAGTCATATGTGTAAACCTAAAACGGAGAAGCCATGCGTGAGACTCAGATGGCGGAGTCATATGTGTAAACCTAAAACGGAGCAGCCATGCGTGAGAGATTCTAATGGCGGAGTCATATGTGCCAACCTAAAACGGAGAAGCCAGGCGTGAGAGACTAATGGCGGAGTCGTATGTGTAAAACTCACATGGAGAAGCCATGCGTGAGAGACTCTAATGGCGGAGTCATATGTGTAACCTAAAACGGAGAAGCCATGCGTGAGAGACTCTAATGGCGGAGTCATAAGTGTAAACCTAAAACGGAGAAGCCATGCGTGAGAGACTCTAAT
Source organism: Bufo bufo (assembly GCF_905171765.1). NCBI lineage: Eukaryota > Metazoa > Chordata > Amphibia > Anura > Bufonidae > Bufo > Bufo bufo. The sequence goes on along the minus strand of NC_053389.1, from coordinate 619,179,704 downwards.
GGCAGATCCGTATGTGTAAAACTAACACGGAGAAGCCATGCGTGAGAGACTCAGATGGCGGAGTCATATGTGTAAACCTAAAACGGAGAAGCCATGCGTGAGAGACTCAAAAATGTATTTTTTTTTTTTTTTTTTCACTATCAACCACTTAAGCAGCTCTCGTATGGGCACAGCTCTGAGTATGAGCATGAAGAGCATGGTATAACGCAGATCACCTGCACGGACTAACTAACATCCTGTGCCTAAATAACCCCCTTGGAACCTAATGTACGGCCGGCAGCAGGAAGCCAGCCACCGCCTATGATCTGCTCCCCCTGACCGAGCCTAGTACTCCTTCCCCTGATCCCTGCCTACCTAACGGCACGGCGGCCCGTGCCAGACTTTATTGAAGATGAGGAGCCTTACCCCCCAGCCGCGTGGGGAGCTCACGCTGCTCCCTGGCAGAATGCACCAGTGCGGGGGAGCCCCCCTCCTCAGCTAGGGCCAACCCACCGCCGGCTGGACACTCGTACCGCGTGGGGAGCAGCGCCACTCCCTGGCAATGTGCACCGGATCAGAGGGAGCCCTTCCTTTACCGTGGGCCCCGGCCCCCGCTGGTTTGAACCGTGTGCCGCGTGAGGAGCCGCACAGCTCCCTGGCATTGTGCGCCGGTGCGGGAGTGCCCCCCCCTCACCTAGGGGCTGGTTATTGTGACTGGAACCCGCTGGGAGACTCAAGCCTAACTGGAACTACCTGTGACCGTGAAGGGTGACCTCCCAGGCCGTGGCTGACCCACGTGCGTAGTCGTGACGCAACTACCCGTAGATGCCCACCCAGTGCCTGTAGTTAACGGGAGTGCGACCGAGTCTGTGGATGTGACCGACTAGCCCCTGTAGTTGTGAGGGGACCCTACATCGAGAGTAGCGGTAACGGACCATCGCCTGTAGACGTGGTAGTATTACCTCATGAGTCTGTTGACATGAGACTAATGCCTGCAGTCGTGGCCGGTCTTAATAATGAGTCTGTAGTCGTAACGGATTTGTGCCTGCAGTCGTGGCAGGGCTTTAGAGCGGGTCTGTAGTCGTGACAGACTGATGCCTGCAGTCGTGGCAGGACTTTATAACGAGTCTGTAGTCGTGACAGACTGATGCCTGTAGTCGTGGCAGGGCTTTATAACGGGTCTGTAGTCGTGACAGACTGTTGCCTGCAGTCGTGGCAGGGCTTTAGAGCGGGTCTGTAGTCGTGACAGACTGATGCCTGCAGTCGTGGCAGGGCTTTATAAGGAGTCTGTAGTCGTGACAGACCTGGCAAAGCAACATTCCTATCTATACCATTATTATTATTTTTTCTTATTTTATTTTTTTTTTCTTTTCCCCCCCACCAAAGGCCACGACTGTAGGCGCCACCCTGTAAGAGATGCGCCAGAGGCCTGGACATAATAGTCCCCCATCCCCCGTCCCCCAAGCCTATGCAGGAGAAAAGAGGGGGTTGGCCCCCGCATGCACCACCCCTGACTCACCTGGCGGCCATGACAGCCACGAACCCCACAGTATCGTAAGTTAGCCCACCACCTGTGGACCTGAACAACCAAGAACAGACGTGTGAGTGAGCGCACGCCAGCTGGGCGACACTTCACTCATGCCACCGCTCCCTAGCTAACCACCGGATTATTGTGACTGCACCCGAACCAACCCCCTGACTGACCGTATGGGCTTACGGGCGGCCCGGCTGCGTGCGCAAAGTGACGTGGCCAGCCCCCCCCTCCTTGAAGCCCTCTTTATATTTGATCCTTGAACATATTCCAAATTTTATTTAAATATTTTTTTATTTTATTTTTTATACTCCTGCCTTAGTACCTTGCCACTGTGCCTGAGCAGAGGAGCCCTGCACCTGGACTGCAGTACCAGTATGGGCCTGTAGGTGTCGACCATCCCCCGTCCTCTCTCAAGCCAGGACCTGCTGGAGCGCAGCAAGCCAGTGATTCCCTTCTAGGTTAGAATTAACCATTGAAATCATAACTTGTTATACAGTGCACATGTCTGAGTATCTGCTTATCTCGTCTTGCCTGAGTTTGGCGCAGTAAAGAAGACGAGTTTATTCTGCAGCGGATTCCTAGACATGACTGAAAGTCACATAAGCATGTCCACCTTCACAGCCTCGCTAATTGTAATTACCAGGAGAACGTGCATCAGGATTGGCTGCGAGGGATTTGTGCTTCGCCATGTGGAACATTGCATCCCGTGCCCACCGCTATCGACTATTTGTACAGGGAAAGCCGCGGCGTATTAATCGCCTATAGGTTTCGGCTTCCGTCCCCTGATCCTGCAGCTGGACCTCCGCTTACTGATTGCAGCTAATGAATAGATCCCTGTGTGAGCGGACGGCGTTTTCCTCTACGGCGGAACGTTCTGATACGGGAGTGAGTGATATATAACGCTGCGTCGTGGAGCCGACGGCCGGCGTGACCGATGCTCAGGGTATGCGAGCGGACGTCGTGACCCGTCGCTGCTGAGCCACAGGTGGGGGGTGCCTGCCTGGGGGACGCTGCATGTGGGAGCGGGGGTGCTTAGCGCAGGGCCTGGAGCGGATCGGGGTGCCTGTCTCGGGGTGCCGGAAGCGATCGGGAGTGCGGGCAGTCTCCAGCGCAGCTGGGGACCGGTGGCACGCTCGGCAGCCCCACATGTTATACATAGCGAGACGGGTGTGCAAGCCACCCTGCCTACCTAATCACCGTAGCGACGAGCTCGACGCAGCCGATCCCCCGATCCTCCAGTGACGCATGCCCTTCTCTGGCACCAACCCACAAGCCGATTCGAAATCGTTCGAACCGACAAGTGGGGGGAGGAGGGCCAGGTTTAAATAGTGAACGCCCCGCCTCCCCTCACACAAATGCGGCACTCTTAATTGCCTACCACTTGCTGTTACTTCTCCGATCAAATATGATAGAATCCCTTAATGGACTTGTGAACAGAACCTAAGGCAGTTTTTATCAACATGGGGGAAATCTATCATGTGTAGTATTATTTAAATCGGTTTTGCTGGAGGTAACGTTGCCATTATTTGTGACTAATCTAGCAAAATGTTGATACATTTGTCCCATCTTTAAAATGTCTAGATACGTTTCTTCAGTTTTTATGCCAGTCAACTGGCATAAAGGAGCAAGACTGGGTGAAAATTTCAAAATCCGGGCCAAACAGCAAGACACTTTCACTGATAAACAGAACATTTGTATGTGTATATGTTAAAACATAAACTTTATTGGTTCACATTAAAATAAGAGGGTGAATAACTATGACAAGATAATCACGATCAGGACTGACCCTTGCTCAGCTATATACATGGCATGGCTAAATTGGTAACGGGTTGGTCAGAGAGTCCTACTTCAGAAGTACCCCCTATGCCTGACTGCGGGGTGTGAGGAGATTAGTCACTGACTCATAAGTAAACCCTGTGGTCCTGTTGTGACCAACTGCCAATTGCCAATTGTAGCTTGTCGGGTGACGAGTCCAAATCACCTGTAGGGCATTCACCACAGCTGTGGTCGTGATGTAATGCACCTACAGACAAATACCGGACACTGGGGGGACAGAGGCTGTAGGGGAGAGGGGCAGCGCTGTCTGTTTGTCTGTGTGTCGTCCGCTTATGCCCTGAGCTCCTGATGATGTAGAGAAACGCATTGAGCGTTACTGGGCAATATTAGGCACATTCGATATTAGCTGCTAGGATATGGGCGCAGTGCAGTCCTGGACACATTGTTCTGTGAGGTCAGTGCTTGGGGTATTAAATAGGAGTATTTAGGGGTGTTATTCTAGCTCAGACAGTGTGAGTTTATAGTACTCGGATAGAACACTGTATGCAGGATCTAGTCCCCCTCCTTGCCCCACCTACAGCCTCTGTCCCCCCAGTCCCCCTGATGTGCCTTGTGCAAATGGATCTAATTTTAGAACAAATGGTTAATAAATGTGTCCCATACATTTTGAACTAAAATGTACAAATACATAAATGTGGGTTATTGTGTTTAAAATTTGCAGAGTTTGCTAGTCTATGAGTCTTCAATGGTAGGACAGGATTGTGTACTCTCAACACATGGACAACTGCAATTACAATTTTTGTTAAGGCTATATTCCATATTTCTGTTCCATCAGAAGAAAAGAAAAATGGGGAAAATATTCATTTTAATCATCCTTTTTTAAATTGGTTATTTTGAGTATCAGTTGTGCTCAGTTTGTATCAGTTTATGCCAGTTCTGTCGGGTTTCACTTATTTTTTATGGAAGAAATAATCCTGTTTATTGTTCTCCTTTCAAAAAATAACTGAAACCTGATGGAACTGACAAAACACTGATGCAAACATAGCACATCTGGTGCTCAAAATAACCCATTTAAACAAATGGGGATCTTTTTTTATAGCCTTAGGTGAATTTGGTGGTTTAAATGTTGATGATTTAACATTTACGGTAAATACCGTACATGCGGTCAGCTTTATACTGTATATAGTCAACTATAACAAACCTGCTTATAGTTGATCTGAGTTCGCAGAGCTCCTCATTTTCTGTTTGTAGCATTTCACAGTCCTGTAGTAACTCTGTGTTCTACAAAAAGGACAGAGTAGCTGGTAAAAATTCAGAATAAAATGAACCAATTTATGTTTGCTCAAAGACTGTGTAGGTTACTCAATATCCTGCTTGTTAACAACAATGTCAGATGTGTTGAAGGTTATTTTTAGTTATTCTTTTTGGTTCTTTCCCTTTAATTATTACCTTTTAATGTAGGGACCTAGTGATATTACTTATTAATGTTAGTTAGGGATCATTCACAACTGCATTTAGCTTTCCGTTCTTCTTTTCTGTCAAAAGAACAGAAAAATGAAAAATTACCGACCAGTTGTATTTTGATTAGTTTACATCAGTTCCGTCAGAAATCAGTTGTTTTTGGTTGGAGAAATGTCCTGCATGCAAGTCCTTTTCTTCTGTCAAAAATAACTGATGTCTGATGGAATGGACACAAACTGATCACAAGTGATGCTCAAAATCAGTTTTTCATTTTTCTGTTCTTCTGACAGATCAGAACGGAAAGCTCAACGAAAATGTAAACTCAGCCTTAGGGTACATTCATAAATGCAGTCACAGTTCCGGCAGGCTGTTCCAACAGAGAGCAGCCTGTTGGACTCTACAATTCACCGCCAGATCCCCATTGACTATAATGGGGTCCAGCAGTGATCCAGATGCTTTCCGACATAAATGCCAGGTTTCTGCAGATCAAAAAACGTTGCATACAACGTTTTTTGTCCGACGGCCAGTTGACATTTGTGCTGGATCAGGCATGCAGCAGATGCAAACGTACCCTTAGTTACCAGATACAAAGCCCCTTTGTTCTATGTCAGATGACCACCGAGCCCCATTCCCGAGGGCTTAGTTCAATGAACATGCGTACTGCAGACTGGACATTCTGAGGAGGGGACTAGAAGGTGTAAACTTCTATGCATGTAAAAAAGTGCTTTCAGCTACTGGAAAGGAGAGATGTCTGTGTCTAGCTCTCTTTGTTACATGATTGGGTGTCAGCTATGTGCCATTTTGGAAGCTGGCCGACAAGAAGCTTGCCCATTGATTACAGGTTAAAGTGATGTGATCTGTCTAAATATGTCCAAGCCTGTTTTATTCCTGTACCTTAGAATTCATTGCAAAACACCAGACAATTCTGTATGTGGATAATGTCATTGGTTTCAATATTATTGCGGTTTGTTTTCTTCATTTTTATGTTCTGTATCACAGCAGCATTTCAATAAAAATGATTAATGGATTAATAAAGATTTCAAATACCTCCTTTTTAAAGAGGACCTTTCATGGGTCCAGACATTATAAAATAAGTAGCACGTTATGTAGGGCCTAAAGCATGGATCTGATAGCGCTTACTATTTTTCCTGGGCGCCACTCCGTTCGCCCACTGTGCCCCTGTTAAATTCTCCCGCCTGGTATGCTTCTCCCTGGCTGTGACGCTCTCTTTTGTGATTGGACCGCGCTACAGCCAGGGAGAAGGAGACGCCCATTGAGAAACCCTGGCGTCTCCTCCTCCGTGTTCCAATGCTATTAATTAGCACACCAGGCGAGAGAATTTAAAAGGGGCGAACGGAGCGGCGCCCAGGAAAAATAGTAAGCACTATTAGATCCCTGCTTTATGCCCTACATAACGTGCTACTTATTTTATAATGTCTGGACCCATGAAAGGTCCTCTTTAACCCTATCTACTTCTTCCAAACTTTAGTGTCTGGTAAAAAGAATGTATGAAGGCTTGCGATTTATATTCAGGTCATATGTTTGTAAAATAGGCCATAAGCGTTAACAGTCCTTCAGGATATACAGTAAATACTTATTTTTTGTTCATTTATCAGCACTTGCTTGATTCTTATGCCTCTATGATCTTGCTTTTTGCCTGTGCTCCGTCTTTGAACATCCTTGTCATAGGGACTGTGCAAATGCCAGTCTCCATCAATATCATTATACACACATATACATCTTAAAAACACCCACTAGTTAGCCCAATAAGGATGTGGACACTAGCGTGGATACATTTAAAGTAAATTTAAAGAGTACGAAGTATTGCCAAGAGACTATAGGACCTGGTGGAAAACCCGAATTTGTGATAATGTTCTCTGTGCAATTCTCTTTATTTTCAAAGTAATAAATAAGCTTGGGCTACATGGTGAAAAGTAAATACAAGTCAATTGTGAGGTCAAGATATAACTCTAATTATATCCCCCCAATACACCCAATAACAGTGACAATTACCTTAAAGACACTCACAGTTTTGACTTGTTTCAGTTCTATAGTCAAAAATAGAAGAAATGCAGTAATTCACACCTTATCAGAAGCTTTCTGACACTGAGCTCTCTCTTGCTCTAGCAGTTCCTCTGTATTCTTCAAGCTGACAGCTGTCTGTTGCCATCTTTCCTTCCAATACAATGTAATTTGCTGCTGCTCCTGGATTTGGGAACCCAATTGTTCATGTGCTTGGTCTAAAGTCACTTCTAGGTCATGGCAACGGACTTGTAGCTTGTCTCTTTCTTCTTGTAGCTGGCTATGGGAAGCTCTGGAAATTAAAAAAATATATAGACATTTTTGAAAACCATGCAGCATTCACCTACCATAGAAAGCCAAGGAAATGTAAAAAAAATGATCTGGACTCCTTATCTGCAGTACTACTCATTTATTACTGCAGATAATAGTCTTAGATTGTGGTGACCGATCCCATTTAACAATCCAAGCAATTTTGAGACTGTTATCAATAATTAAGGATGAGCGAATCGACTTCAGATGAAACATCCCTATCAATAATCATTTTGTCTATGTACTAACCTATCATGTACCACCCATGCTATGTGGCGCAGTGCACTGATAAAATAGTTCCTATGAGATGAATGGCTTTCCACTGAGAAAATTATTTATAATGTGGAAAATATTAATTTTACAGTATATTCATCTTGCCTAAAAAGCTTTAGGACTGTTGCTGCATCTAGTTACCTGAGTTCCTGGAGGCTCTGGCTATCCTCATCATTCTCCATGACAGCCATCAATGTTTGCTTCTCCTCTAAGAGTTGCTTTCGTTCAGCCTCAAGTGCAGATGCAAGGTTGCTGGAGATCTTATGCTCTGCTTGGGTCTGGTGAAGCTCTTCTAATGTATTCTGAAGACTCTGCTGTATTTGACCCAACTCTGTTGTTAACTTCTCATTCACCTGGTTGAAAAACAGCCACAATTATGGGCTTCACGCATCATATCTTTTCACTTAATAAAAGACAAATTCCAGATAATACCTTCTTCTTATACATATATAATCAGAAGATACATACTGGTAATTAGAAAATGAAATCTTCATTCTATAGCAAATTAGAGATCATAGGCTATGGATAAGTACTGTGGGATATCATTTACACATATTAAAAAGAGAATAAATATAATGTGATTGAGTTTGAGGGATTTATCTGTTGTCAGAAAACAAAATGGAACCATCATGAAAGGTTATGTACACCTTTGGGGGGATTTTTTTTATTTATTAGTGCATTATACTAATGGGCTAAAAATCATTTTTGTTCAATTGGTCTTTATTAAAAATATGGAGTCTTTTTCTCTGTACAGAGTTCTACTAGCAGGATCTGAATTTTCTCTCTGTCAGACAGGGAGCTGATGGGCTTCTTATCTCTGCTTTCAGACCTTATGAGCTCATTGAAGCTCAATCCTTATCTTACTGATAAGAATGTAATTCTTAGTAATTTAGACATAGGGGTTATAAGATGGCCAGCACAAAGTGAAAATAGGATGCACACAGCTAGAAAAACAGTTAACCTTTGTGACAGAACGGCTTTATATTTTTTAATAAAGACCAATTGAAATAATGGTTTTTAGCCCCAAATGAGTAAAATGGGATCATACAAAAAGTGAGTGATTGAGTTCTATAGATTCTACTATACCTTTGTAGACAGCATCAATAGCAATAACCTCCCCTTAAAACATAATAAATACAATTAAAACTGACAATTCTCGGAATTGTTAAATGTTCATTAACTTTTCACACAACTTTGAATAAATCAATAGTACAACCGATCAAAAGAAGCTTTATAATATGTTTTGTCTACTTCTCATGTTATCAGTTGTTTACCCCCACCCCCACCCCTTTTTAACTGCTTTTCCTAATGAAAAATGCCTTAATCCTGTCCTAGATGGGAGCAGCTCCACAGGAGGATCATATTACATATGTCAATGCAAGTCTATGGAGAGGGAAAGTAGAGGATTGATCAGGACACACACAGACAAGCAGACAGCTGAAGCCATGTGAGCTGAAATATAAACTTCCTAAGTGCTAACTATACAGATCAGTACCTCTATGTAATGCCCTCCATGTTCTTGGGGCTGCTTCTGACTAAGAGAAGGTTAGCAAGCAGATTCTCCCCAACTTTCTGTGTGCAGTGGACTGCAGGTAGTCTCCACTGAACTGAAAACTAGACATTTATTATGTACAGAGAAAAACTGCTAAAATACCAGATACAAGTGTTATAATGGCCATAAATAGTGTTATTCCTCATGTACACACACTGTACTATTGATTAATGCAAATTTTGTTAAAAGGTTAGTGACACTTTAAATGTTGAAGAATAGGGGTCGAAAGATATAGTCTTTTAGAGAATTTGCATATTTGTGGTGATTTTCACACTTTTGTTATCACAAGATTTACTAAATCCTTACTTGCTTCAGCATCACCAATTCTTCTTTCATTTGCACCTTCTCTTGGTCTTGTCGATTTGCTTGTGCTTTGGCCCCAACTAGTTCAATATGGAGGTCACTGACCTGGTCATTAAACCCTTCCCGTCCTTTCTGGGCCCTCTCCAGTTCAAGAGATAGTTCCTGTGTGCGTCGATTCAGCTCAAGCTTTTCCTGGTTGGAGGGAAGAGTTTTATGCCAGCTCATGTCAATAAAAGCGATCTTAAGGTATTATTTTTTTGATCAATCTGCTACCATATGTACCTTCAAAAATCGATCTCTGTCGGTTTGAGCAACTTTCAGTCTTAAAGTAAGATCTAAAACTTTCTCGTCCACTCGTAAGACTTTGGAGGACAGAAGTTCTTTCTCCTGTTGGAAGCAACACTTTTAAGAAATGATAAATTCTACGATATGGCTCATTTTTGGAATCAACTAATTCTGTTTCTGTGCTCATACCAGATTAATGTTGTTAAAGTTTAGCTGCAGGTTAGCAAGCTCGTCCTGAAGGTTTTGATGAGTTCGGAGTGTATCCGTTGTTCTCTGGTTTGCTTCATTTGTTTGACTAAGAGCCAGCTGACTACCCTGAGAAAGTGAACTGTGATATATTATACTAGTCACAAAGTCAAAGTAATTTATTATACAGTTACAGTATTTTACAATGTTTAATTTTTTTATCCAATGTAGACTTTTAGCTAAGGCATTATCTAAAAAAGGACAGAATTTCTGCTGAAAATAACTCAATGCTTGTTAAAAACTGTTCAAATTCCAATACTGTTGACACCTTTGCCAGTTACCCTAAAATGGTTTTGAAGATGATGAAAGTGAAATCCTCATCAAGATCACATTCACGGCTTCCGGTTCCGGCGCCGACATGGTGAGAAGCAAGCACTAAGAGCTCCGCTCCGAAAGACACCGCTTTCCACATAAATTCCCTACAAACAGTCTGGGCAGAGTCACAGACCGGACAATCGCGTTACTGCCTAGCTTCACCACCGGTCCGTTGTCCAGATGGGGAGCAAATCTAAGAAAACCACGGCAAAGCCCGGGAAGGCGCCAACTGACACCAATATGGCGCAGCCACCAGAGGAGGAAGTGCCAGCTATGACACAAACTGAGAAGACAGAAGATGCAGGCGCTCAAACCGCGTAAGAGGAAAAAATGGTCATCGATTATAAATTCCTGGCGGTGGAAGTGGCGACACGTATTTTAGAAAGCAGAAGTCGCACAGCACGACACACGGCTGGAGACGCTGGAGACAAGAATGGCGGAGATGGAAGGCGATTATGAAAAGGTACGCAAACAGCTTAAGAGAGCTTTACTGGAGAATGCCAGGTTATGGGAAAAGGTGGACGATCTAGAAAACCGCTCTGGTAGGAGCAACTTACGCATAGTGGGCCTCCCTGAGGCTGTACTGGCAAAAGATCTGGAAGCCATTTGTGCCCGCGAAATACCAGAAGCGCTGGGCCTTGGAGCTAGCTGCAAAGTCGAGAGGGCACATAGAGTCGGTCCCTATAACGCACAGTATGGGCCTGACAGACGCGATAAGGCTGTAAACGCTCCTAATAACAAAGCCAGGGCAGGTCAAGTAATTGTCAAATATCTGGACTACGCAGACAAGGCGGCCATATTACGAGCGTTCAAGCTGAACGGCAAAGCCATTGACATAAGAGGCCACCGTGTGCTAATTTTTGGAGATTTCTCACCGGAGGTGACTAAACGCAGGAGGGCCTTTGCTCCATTATGCTCCACGCTATTCAAGAGTCAGATAAGATTCTCCTTACTATACCCCGCGACATTGAGTTTTTTTTTCCCTAACAACAAGATGGAGTCGTACACGGACCCAGAGGAGGCGGAAATCGCTTTGCGAGATGTTCTTACAAAGAGGCAAAGATTACCAGCCATCACCTATAAGGGTGCAGATCATGCATCTTCACCAGAAGACCTGGAACAATCCTCTTCTGGCCAGATATCACCAGGATCCAGGACTGTGAGAAGGTCACCACGAGATTGTACAATCGCGGACTGATTGATTGATTCCCTTGTAAACCTGCGGGACTGATAAGTATAATGTAGTTCCTGTTACAGTTGAACTTCTTGCTTCTAACGTAAAAGTTGGACTTTGCTATAATATGATAACAGAGGCTCCAGTATACTATAGAAGATAAAGTAAGGGTACTTAATTCTGACCGGGGAAGGAAAAGCTATGAAGTAAGGGAGGGCACTGCACCTTAATGATTGTCAATGGTTGTGTATGCTTTGAATGGATCTCGTTAGGTATAGGGTCAGTAGCTCAGATAACAAGTATAGGGATGCCGGGAGGAAGAGGTGCTACCCCGATACTGATCAGGAAGGAGGGAGTTGTCTATAGAGTGCGGTACATATTAATAGCAAAGGGGTTAATGTTATCATTGTTCTTTTTGGTACTTACTTAATGTACACAGGTGTCTAGGACGGAGGTGGTCAGAAAACGAAATAGTTTCTCTCTATTGTTGGAAAAAAGTGAAGCCAAAACTTAAATGTTTCTCAGAAGTCCAAGGCAATGGCTAGGTATAGGGTGCAGACCACCCTGGGTTGTTCCATTGCCAAGACATCTTAAGGTTATAGTTTTGCATAAGGTTGGGGGAGGGGGTGCGGGAGGGTTACAGGGTTACTTAGAAGATATCAGATACTCTAATGGATAACCGTATAAAAATTGTCTCGTGGAATGTCAAGGGACTGAGGTCTCCCAACAGGCGTAGGCTGATCCTGAAACACCTTAAGCGATTGGGGGCCGATATTGCTCTTTTGCAAGAAACCCATCTCCCGACCGAGGACTACGGAAGAATGAAAAAATATTGGGTAGGGGAAGTATATAGCTCAGGGGCTGTGGGTAGGAAGGCAGGAGTGCTGACACTGCTAAAAAAAGGGCTTCAATATAAAGTGAATGGGCACACACATGATAAACAGGGTAGGGTTTCTAAATTACATCTTACAGATGGTGGAAGGGATATCAGTATCTTCAATGTTTACGGGCCAAATAAATGTGATAGACCTTTTTTTAACGCGCTAACGAGGGATATATCCATAGAACCGACGAAATTGAAAATAATTGCAGGGGACATGAACACAGTGTTAGATGAGAAAGAAGACAGGAGAAGGGGCCCTGGGAAAGTGGGGAAAAAAGGAAGTACTGAAAACAGATGAGCACAACTCATAGCTGACGCAGATATGTTAGACTTATGGAGGATCCGAAACCCAGAAGGAAGGGAGTATACACATTACTCACATGCCCACCAGTCGTGGTCACGACTTGATTATATACTATGTGATAAATCAGGATCACTATGCGTCTCAGATCCACGCATAGAGGACATGATAATTTCAGACCACTCCCCGATATCTGTCACCCTGAGAAGGGAAACTCCCCGAGGATCTGATTTCCTATGGAGGTTCCCAACCGCACTATTCAAGGATGAGGAATAAAATAATTTCCTAAAAGGATGGTGGTTAGAATATGAACAGGAGAATAAGGACATAGGTAACCATCAATTACTTTGGGATGCAGGAAAGTCAGTAATACTGGGGCGGATCATGGCATACATGTTCAGTAAGCGTAAAAGGATAAAGGAAAAGATAGGTCAGTTGAGTAGTGAGTTAAAGAGAGCCTATACCCTTTTCCAGGCCATCCCTACAAATGATTCTCGTATAAAATGGCAAAACGCCAAAATGGATTATGAGGCTTGGCTTAAAAAATGGGATAATTTTGCAACGACAAGATGGGAGGCGCACTTATACCGTTATGGCAATAAGGCAGGCAGACTACTGGCTAGGTTGGCAAAGGGGAAAAGATTGATATCTACCATTCACTCCCTTAAAGGGAAAAATGGAATAGTGACCTCCCACCCGGAAGAGATAAACAAAATCCTGGGAGAATTTATATGCAGCTAACCCTTCTCAAGGCAGAGATGGGAGCAGCTGGCTAAATGGAATTCAAATGTCTAAACTATCGGCTGAGGACCGAGAGATGTTGAATGTCGTCACGTATATTAAAAACTTACCCCTAGAGAAGGCACCAGGGCCCGACGGGTTTAGTGGGGAATTCTATAGAATCTTAGCCCAAGACATAGCGCCGACTCTCTCGCAGATCTACTCAGGCTATATGAAGGGGGACCCAATCCCGTCATTGACTAACACGGCCTACATTAAGGTCCTTCTGAAGCCCGGGAGGGATCCCACTAATCCAGCCTCATACCGTCCAATTTCCCTCATCAATGTCGATCTTAAAATCATATCTAAAATCCTGGCAGATAGGCTCTCAAATTTACTACCTAAATTGATTTCGTCCGCCCAAGTGGCTTTTTATTCAAGGTAGATCGGCAGTGATGAATATTCGAAAAAATGTTGTTGGCATTGGATGAGGTAAAACTCAGACCTGTCTCCCATGCATCCCCGGCCATAATAACCATCGATGCGGAGAAAGCGTTTGACAACGTGGACTGGGGATGGATCGGAGAGGTGTTAAACAAAATGGGCTTTGAGGGGCCATTTAGAAGTTTCCTGAATGGAATCTATTCAAACCCACAAGCTAGAGTTGCTACACCAGGTTTCTTGTCTAGCCCCATACAATTAGGTAAGGGGACGAGACAGGGTTGTCCACTTTCCCCGCTCCTTTTTAATCTAGCATTGGAGCCTTTATCTAGACAGCTTGAGAGAGATACTAGGTTGGAGGGAATCAAAATTGGTAAATCGGGAAGAAAAGTGATAAAACACGCGCTCTTTGCCGATGACTTGTTAGTGTTCTTAGAAAAAACACATAGAGACATAGGTCATCTTTTTGGATTACTGGAAAAGTTTGGCTCCATTTCGGGATTCAAAGTCAATGCAGATAAATCGGAATTGATGTTTATCGGACCCCAAGCGACAAGGCTGCATACAAGGCCTTTAGGATTTCCCCTACAGATAGCTAATCGCTCGATAAAATACCTGGGAATTAACATAGGCAGTACTCCTGACTCCTTATATACATTAAATTACCCACCACTAATCAAAAAAATCCTTGCGGATATTAAGAGGTGGATGACCCTGCCGCTGTCCCTGGGAGGGAGAAGTCAGCTGTTAAAAATGATGTGTGTAGCCCAAGTCCTCTACCCCTTACAGACGATCCCCATCCTACTCAAACATAAGGACATTGATGCATTGGAGAAAGCGTTTAGATCATTTCTTTGGAGGGGGAAAAAATCCAGAATTTCCCTAGCTAAATTGCAATTACCAAAAAATTTAGGGGGGCTAAACTTTCCGGACATAAGAGCATACAATCTGGCAAGCCATTTAAGACATAGTCTGGATTGGATATATTTAGAACACATTATTACACTAATACCAATTTGGAGGAACAATTGGTAGCTCCCTGGTCAATGTCAGCCCTGTTACACACTAAATATTGTGCCTTACCCCCTGAGGCAAAAGGAAGTTTTCTAATAAAGGATACTGTGGCGAGCTGGAAAGCAATCCGTAAGTTGTTCTCACTGCCCTTCACTTTATCTAAGCACATGAGCATATGGGGCCACCCAGAATTTCCAGCAGGGAGGGAAGCTAAACACTTCCAAAAATGGAAGGAGCTAGGGATTAGCAATGTTAGAGATATGTGGGATACACAAAAGGGAAGATATCTCAATTATGAGGAGTTTATAGAGAGATTCCCAATATTATATAATCAGCATCCTCTGGCGTACTCACAAGTCAAGGAATTTCTAACTAAGCGGGTCTTAAACCTAACAAGGGAAATGGGAATGAAGGACTTTGACCTACTGATGGGTCAGGGACTTAGGAAAAAATCACTCTCAGAGCTGTATGGAGGATTGAGAGATATGAAGCAGAGACAAGTAGCGGAAAGCCTCTTCTCACAATGGAGAAAAGAATTCCCATCAGTAGATATAAAACTGATCATTCTGAAAGGGTGGGAGACAATTAGGAAAGTGACACCGAACGAGGGCTGGAGGGAGACGTATTTTAGGATGATACACAAGGCTATTTATGGCTTTCATTTTGCCTCTCGGGTGCCTCAAACAGACAGAATCACAAAATGTCCAAAATGCCATGAAAATGGCACAGATCTATACCATGGCATATGGTCTTGTCCGGAGACAAAAAAGTTTTGGACATCGGTCATTTTCCAATTCAAACGCCACCTAAAAGTGGAGATCTCACTTACTCCAGAGCTTCTAATATTTCAGGTGGCTCCCGAGGGGCAAAAGATAACCCCATTTGTGCATCTACTGCTATTAGCAGCCAAAAGGTGCCTTTTTAGAGAGTGGCTCAACCCTACAGTACCCTCAATGAGTGATGTTTTCTTGCACGTTAAGTCATGTTTCTTGCTTGAGAGGGCAGAAGCAGAACAGAACAACGGGAATTGGGTCAATGTCTTTTTCAGTAGATGGGAAACATTCATAAAAATAGCCCTAAGTAATGAAGAGTTAGTGAAGACAATGAAACCCTTTATATATTCAGAGTGGTACCTAAAAAAGGAGATTATTGAACACCCTGGGGATTTTGCAGATAGATTGATATGTGAGGTAGACTCAGTGGATAAGACATTAGGGAAGATGATCAAGTATGTAAAAGACCTTAAAGTGAGTGGGAGGGAGGGAGTGGGTGGGATAGTTGGGGGTTGTTTAGTAGAGGTTATTGTTTATGACCATATAGAGAAAAAAGGGAGATATCATCATACCTGTAATAATGTATAATACTGTAGGTGCTTATACCATCAAGGCATCTATCAAATTTAATATTTGATATGTACATTATGTGTATTATGCAAAGTTTCATTAACGACATTGTAACCACCTGCATTGAAAAGAATTGAAAAGATATGATTTATTTATCTATCTCAATAAAGATGATATTTAAAAAAAAAAAAAAAGATCACATTCACACTTGCAATGGGTTACTGCTCTTATCAATATGTTTGCAAACAGGGATGTACAGAAATCTCATAAGGCCCTACCAAAATTTAGTATCGGCCACCCTTCCACACCCAGTTTGCCAGTACATGTGCATCAAAAACTCACAGGAAACACAGAACGCAAAGCTCAGTCCCCCGGATTTCTGATGAATTGTAATAAAATGAAGCCGCCCTTGGCTTCACTTACTTTATCTGACTTCTGTGTCAGAATGGGTGCTTCAAGAATATGACACTCATTCTGAATGGTATATTTCTTAATGTATTGACAGAAGATAACTGGCATATAAATCACTGCTTCCCAAACCGTTAGGTTATGCAATGCAGGAGGTAGCAGGTGTTGCTACACAGGTGTTGATCACATTTTCAAGCACCTAGCTCCCATCTGTGGGGTATAAAAAAACAGATTGAAAGCAAACTTTTTTGGCCACATGAAACCTGAAAAATGGGATCAAGTTGTGTGGGATGATTGTGTGATGCCTTCAGTTCAACGACGTGCCGGTTATCACCACTTGTAAGCTGAGATGGACAGAATCATTCAACTGAGAAACCTGGTTTCACCACATGCCTAAGCCAAGATGCAAGCACTGTTCAATGTTGTGTGTCCTGGTGATTGGGAGAACAACGATGAACTGGAATGACAGCAAGATCTGCCCAGAGGAGAACCTCTGCATGGACAGATTGTGTAAATAGAAGAATGGCGCAGGAGCCGTTTTTCAACAGGACAACGCCAAGCCGCATGTTGCTCATGCTATTGTGAGCAGCCTGTATGGCCTAAACACGCTACCATGGCCAGAAGTATCTTCAAACTTGTCTCCCATGAGCACATTATGGATGTTATTGTTGGCAATTGCAAAGGGAGATGCCAGCAGCAGTTCTTGATGATTTGCATGCCCAGCAGTTCTTGATGATTCATTCAGCCTGGCAGAACATTTCTCAGACAACCAGTAATAATCTCACTGACAGCATCCTAAGGGGTGTAAGTGCATGTATTTGTGCGTTTGGCGCTCATAATCGATATTGAATAAATCAAGGTGTTTTGAATATTTTGTTTCCTTTTTTAATCATTTACATATCATTAACATGTCTATTGACCCAGTGATCTTAAGGATTTCAAGACTTTTTCTTCTTAGAGTTTAAATTACAATGTTTAGGTGTGTATTACAAAATTGGCAGCCTGCAACCACCAGTAGGGGAAGCTCAGTGCATAGGAACTTACGCAGTTATTGTAATAATCTCTTTGCACTGAGTTCCCCCTAGTGGCAGCTATGTAAAAATGCAATACTTTTTACGTTGTGAAGACAGGAAGTTCAGCGCCTGTCCCCAATGTTCCAGTGGGCCCCGTAGCAGTCTCGTTAAAGGGAACCTGTCATCAACTTTATGTTGCCTTCACTCAGAGCAGCATAAAGTAGTGACAGACGCGCTGATTTCAGCAGTAAGTAAGTGGTTGCTGAGAACCAGCATCATAATCATTGCAGCACAGGCCTTGAAAAGAGTCAGATCTACCTGAGAAGAGTCATGGTTATTATAGTCTCCTGCTCTCTCACCCGTCTGCTGATGATTGAGTCTTCTCCTTACTTTTCTCCCTAGAAGAGAACTGTCAATCATCAGCAGATGGGTGGGAGGAGCAGAAGCTTATGAATAACTCTGACTCTTCTCAGGTAGATCTGACTATTTTCAAGGCCTGTTCTGCAATGATTATGATGCTGGTTCTCAGCAACCACTTACTTTTAGCTCATGAGTGACACACCGCTGAAATCCGCTCATCTGTCACTACTTTATGCTGTCCTCGGTGAGTTCAGCATAAAATTGATGACAGGTTCCCTTTAAGGTATGCCACTGTTGCATATAAATGTGCCCTCCAGAAGGGACAAAAGCAAATGTAAGATGCAATAAAAGGTGATCATACTGATAGATGTAATAAGATGGCTTAAAATAGCTGAGAAAGCTGTAAATTCACGATGATGCATATTTCAGTAAGACACTAGACATTGTGAAGACTGTGTTTAAGCCTTACGTCAGCGGTATATGTTGGAAAATTTCCTGGTATATACATCCAACTGAAGTCTCCAACATATGCCACTATAGGTATTGGGTGGCTTACGTCGCTGAAAGGATTCCGTTGTAAAAAAAATAGTAGTGGCTTTCTGTATAGAAAAGTGCTCATAGATATGCAAAATGGAGGCCAAAAGGACATCCTTTTCACCTCCTTCGGGTAAATGGAGCCCTATGGATACATTTAAGGCTACTTTCATATTAGAGTTTCTTTTTTCCGGTATTGAAATCCGTCATAGGGGCTCAATACTGGAAAAAACGCTTCCATTTTGTCCCCATTCATTGTCAATGGGGACAAAACTTAACTGAACAGAATGGAATGCTCCAAAATGCATTCCGTTCCTTTCTCATAACGGAGACAAAACCGCAGCATGCTGCGGTTTGCTTTCCATCATGGGATGAGGAGCAAGACGGATCCGTCGTGACCCACAATGCAAGTCAATCGTAACGGATCAGTTTTTTCTGACACAATCTCTAATTACAAGAATAGGGGCACTACTGTGGTGAATGCAAACAGTAACATCTGACTAAACCCTCACACTGATGTTAAAAATTAGACTTTAGCCAGTATATCCTTATATTAAGGACATACCCGAGCCCGCGCACCATGCCAAGGTTTCTCAAGTGGCACGGGACCTAACGCTAAACCTACCTGTACCGTATGGGTAGTACCAGGAGCCAATGGGCAAATTACAGCAGGGTAAGGTTCGACTCACAGCAAACAACTCCCAGTTCCCGCCAGTGTGACTACCCACACATACAATGGGAGGAGGCTTAGAGTCCCACACATGGCTGGCTGATATGCTGCAGGCTTTACAGGTGCACCTAAATGCTGCCTATGGATGGTAATCAAGGCGCATTTAGATTGGAGTTTATACACCTCCACATATAAATATACAATTTAAATGACAAAAATACGTGGTCTCAAAAGGCAGAAAATGCTCAACCCCAAATGCATACAGTGGAGGATGCCCGCAACAGACCACATTATTCCACATCCACACATTTTACCATCTAGTGTAGGATGTCTCTGTGGCACTTGTGGTCTGTTGCGGGCATCCTCCACTGTATGCATTTTTTGCTGGGGATCGCCCTTAGCAACAGACCACAAGCGCAGTATCTGCTCCCCCGAGTATAAATGCACAACTGCATTTGTATTAGGTGTATTTGCACATATATAAGCAACTGAATCAAATAAAAAGACTGAATAGCATAGACATTTACTTAACATCCGTTATTCGGAGTGTGAACTTTAAGAGATAGGTGTAAATCTAAGAAAGGAGAGAAGAGAAGAGTGAGGGAAGAGAGGAGGGTGGGATGGGGAGAAAAGAAGAAAAAAACAAACTAAAAAAAACACCTTTTGGATTCTATGCTGTCAATAATGTTGTATATTTCTGTGAGTTTTGGAACGCAATCCAGTGCTGCCACGTTTTGCGAAATTTGGATACTGTACCTCTTAGAGGTGTTGTCAGGTCCTCGATTCTCATGACCTCCTGAAGTTTGTAGATCCACATTGCTATTGTGGGAGCAGAATTTTGTTTCCACATGCAAAGGGATACATGCTCTTGCGGCGTTCACCATATGTCGTACCACCGACCTCCTGTATGTTGACATGGGGATCTCGCTATGATGGAGTAGGAAGAATGCAGGTGTCTTGGGGAGAGCGCGATTAGTGAATTTAGACGCGATGCGCCATACCTCATGCCAAAAGCTGGCTAGCATGGGACACTCCCAAAAAATATGTAAAATCGATCCTCTCTTTCTCCCACAACGCCAACGTAGCGGGGAGACTGTAGGAAAGAGAGAATGTAACTTGGTAGGGACCTGTACCGCCTGGATAGGACCTTAAAACCTGTTTCCTGTATATTGCTGGCTATAGAGGTCTTATGTGTTAATGTGTAAAGACGTTCTTTCTGTTCAGTTGAATAGGTGAGCCCTAGGTCTCTTTCCCAGTTGAGGATATAGGTAGGAGAGGATTGATTGGTCGGAGAGATGAGTAGGCCATACAATCTAGACAGCGCGTGTCTGATTACCCCCTTCGCATCGCATATTTGTTGAAAGTCTGTTTTGTTTCATACGTATGTGGATGCTGGAGGCAACTCGATAGATTAACTGGGTCCGAGATGTCATTAACTGTTTGAGGAGAGAGCCAGATGTTGGACATGGCAAAGTGATGTGCTCTGAACTTACTGGCCTTCACCCACATTCGGAACGGTCCTAAACTGTATATTTATATGTAGAGGTGTATAAACTCCAATCTAAATGCGCCTTGATTACCATCCATAGGCAGCATTTAGGTGCACCTGTGAGGCCTGCAACATATCAGCCAGCCATGGGTGAGACTCTAAGCCTCCTCCCTCCTCCCATTGTATGTGTGGTTAGTCACACTGGAGGGAACTGGGAGCTGTTTGCTGTGAGGTGGACCTTACGCTGCTGTAATTTGCCCACTGGCTCCTGGAACTACCGTTACGGTACAGGTAGGTTTAGCGTTAGGTCCTGTGCCACTTGAGAAACCTTGGCATGGTGTGCGAGCTCAAGTATATCCTTAATATAAGGATATACTGTCTAAAGCCTCATTTTTAACATCAGTGTGAGGGTTTAGGCAGATGTTAATGTTTGCATCCACCACAGTAGTGCATCTATTCTTGTTATTTATTCTATATATCATTCCACATCCACACATTTAACCATCTGGTGTAGGATGTCTCTGTGGCACTTGTGGTCTCCTGTGGGCATCTTCCACTGTATGCATTTTTTGCTCGGGATCGCCCTTAGCAACAGACCACAAGCGCAGTATCTGCTCCCCCGAGTATAAATGCACAACTGCATTTGGGGTTGACTTTCAATGGAATTCATGACGGATCAGTCTTGGCAATGTTAAAGATAATACAACCAGATCCGTTCATAAGGGATGCAGACGGTTGTATTATCAGAACGGAAGCATTTTTGCTGAACCCAGCCGGATCCAGCAAAAACTCTAGTGTTAAAGTAGCCTTACATAAACTCCAGGGTGTGCTAAAGCTAGGGCTCTGACACAGTATGCACAGAGCCTTGTTCACTGAGTTTTATATCAGGTCATTGACTGTCTGCCTTTTTCCAAGATGTATTCAAGCCACTTAGCCTGACCTTGATCTCCCCTGATTACCTCTCGTAATTTCCTGAGCTCCTCCACAGCATGGTTCCTTTCTGCCTCAAGAATTTTCACGCGATTTCGAAAATATACAAGATTTTCTCTGGCTGTCTTCAGTTCCCGATTCATTTCATCATTACTCTTTAAAAGATTAGAAAAATCAAGAACTTAACTTTAATATTTATATCAGTATGTCATATAGGAAAACAATTATGGCTGACATGTCAATATAGGCAAGACTGAAGAATGAATAAAGACCCTATGGTTATTTCAGCCTGATGCTTTGTATATTTATAAACTTATTTAATTCCTTAGTTTCAGAAATACACTACAAGCACACTTTCTTTTTGTCAGACATCATTTGAATATAACTTTAAATGACATAATTACGGTTCTGCGAGTCGAAGTATCCGAAGTGGACTTCGATTCAAATTTCAGGAAAAATTAGATTCACTGTGAAGCAGAATTTCCTCGTACTTCGTTGTAACAAATCAATTTTCCCTGACATGGCAGTAAAAAAAACATATTTACCTCATCCATTTGAGAGCCAAGAGGCCGCCGCGGCCATCTTGATTGAAGATCCCACATGAAATCTTGTGCCAGCGTGATAACGACATCACACACCGCTTGAGATTTTGCATGGTGTCATCAATCAAGATGGCCACGGTGGCCTCTTCGCACTCAAAGGGATAAGGTGAGTATTATATATATTTATTTTTTTACCAGATTAACCCCTGAAAGCCCTCACTGTTATTCTCAGATGCTGTGATCATTGCTGAACGCAGCATGCGCTTTGTGACTAATTTATTTGTGAAATTCAGCAAAGCAACCAAATCTAATTTTTCAAAACTTCGCCCAACACTAGACATAATATCAGAAAAACAGACACACTGATTATGGTACTTTACCATAGATATTTTCTGGTTCATGAATTCATTTGTGTAGTTAAAATTCTCCAAACTAGATTTGGCCAACATCACTTCCATCTCCAGATTTATAATCCTGTTAAAAAAAAAATATATATTTCACAGTGGCATATATATGGTTAATATTTGTAGTAGTATGTAAAGTAATATTTCAGAATGTTATTTTTGCGTATCGTCCAGTAGATTGGTGATTTTTCTATGCCAAAAACAGGCGTAGGGGGATTGATTAATTCCCTCCTAAAAAGCTCATTTACATGGGTCAATTAACAGGAATGAAAATTGTATGGATACTCGCTCCCGATAATTGCCTTGTGTAAAGATGCTGCCAATCACATGACAAACAAGCAAACACTCATTGGTGAAAGCATCATTGATGCAGACAGCTAAACAGGGATCTGCTGCCAGAAACAATTAATCTGTAAAGGAACAAGTGATTGCAGTTGCGATCTCTCGTCCCCATACAGTGGAGATGATTGCTGCATGCAAATGTCGATAATTACATGCTCAGTCAGCCTATGTAAAGGGAGTAATACTAGTAACAGGGATTTAAATAAACTTGCCTGTCTTGTAGTTCTCCTCGTTGTTTCTTGTCCTCAAAACGGGACACTTCCAGCCAGCCTTTCTCCTTCTCTAACTGGGATAATGAGGACTCTAATTGCTAAAAGATAAATGAAAATATAAGAGGGTGAGTCAAAAATTATCTGCACTCTCGCTGTAGAATTTATTTTAATAAATTTCAGAAAAGACAAATAAGTTTCCAACATAATCCTTGATTTACAATACACTTTGTCCATCTGTCAACAAGCTTTTGTATTTCCTCATTAAAAAAATTTTTTAGGCTGAGATGCGAGCCACAAATGCACCACTGTCTTCACTGTAGAGCCATGGTTGATTTGCAAATGATTTGCCACATAATCCACTGTCACTCGTCTATCTAACAGAATCAGTTCACGTGCACACTCAATGTTGTCATCGGTCGTAGACCTGAGTCCAGCTCCTTCTTCATGGCTGACACTTGTGAGACCTTCCTTGAACTTCTCTATCCATTAATACGCACTTCTTCCCGACAAAACCCTTTCTCCAAACTGTGCACAAAGTCTTCGATAAACATCGGTACCAGACACAACCTCAGACCACAAAAAAAACTAATCACTGAATGCTGCTCTTCTTTCATGCAAAGCATAAGTGGGGTAGCTATTGTTTCTCACACCACAATCACAAATAAAGTGATGTAATAAATTCAAACTGCAAATCCAAAATGGATCAGTTTTGCCCTAATGCATTCTGAATGGATAAGGATCCGCTCAGAATGCATCAGTTTGCCTCCGTTCCACCTCCATTCCACTCTGAAGGCGGACACCAAAACGCTGCTTACAGCGTTTTGGTGTCCGCCTGACGATGCGGAGGCAAACGGATCCGTTTTCACTGACACAATATGGCAGTTCAAGACGGATTGGCTATGTTACAGATAATACAATATGGTGTTCAAGACGGATTGGCTATGTTACAGATAATACAAACGGATCCGTTCTGAACGGATGCAGACGGTTGTATTATCTGAACGGAAGCGTTTGTGCAGATCCATGACAGATCCGCACCAAACGTGAGTGTGAAAGTAGCCTAAGGAGAGTGACTAAGTATATATACTGTATATAGATATAAATACACAGTCTGATGAAACATACATGATTCAGAAGACAAGCGGTATGGTAGAGGCCACATGCACCTCTACACATTAGCCATAATAGGGCTGTATGCATGAGCCCTTAAAAAGGTTGCTAACCTGCTTAGAGCCTGTTAATGAAAAAAATTACCTTACCTTTCTGATCCCCCACCACTCCAGGGAGCGGGCGCAGAAAATTTTCTAAATCTACTCCAGCAAGGGAGCTGGCATAGATTTAGTCCGGTGGTGGATACACCCAATTTATGTAGAGGCTGGCGCATCATGTGCCAGTGCAAAGGGTATTTAGACTAAAACGCCGGTCTAGGTAAATTACCCCAAAAGTATATTTTAAAGTTGCAGAACTTTTAATGTACATTGTGTTTAAGCTTTTTTTTAACAGTATATAAAAATAAAAAACCCTTTTTGGAAGTAGACATTGAAGAATATTATTATAGAAGGAATTTCTACATTATTCTTGGCTGTGCATTTTATGATGAAGATACATTCAATGTATCATTCATACATTCATACATATTGCTATTGTAAAAGCTTTCACAAGTAAACGCTCCCACTATAGTTTTTACCCACTCTTGGTTATGGCTTACAAATACTGATGCAAATACTGCAGTGTGACATGGCCTTGATCATCACACCCTATTTAACCTGTACTTCCAGGATTGGATAAGTACAATAAAATATCTAACTTAAAATACTGTATGACGTTCCAGTGTCCCGCTCGTTTATGTGGAAAAATCTTACTTTTTGCTTTACAGCCAGCAGATCGGTTTTGGCTCTGCTCATTTCTAACTCCTTGTCGCGTTTTTTGAGCTCTTCTGATTGCTCCTCCAGTTTTGATTGAGCCTCTCTTAGATGTTGAACAAGATCTGAACGCTTCTGGGCACTTTCTGACAGAGATGCTCTGAGGTCAATTTCTGATCCACTCCAGCCCTTGCGGCTCAATGGTGGCTCCATGCCAGCCTCCTCAGGGGACCAGGAGGAGAGACGAGAAAGAGAACTTCTCCTTGACAGTGATGGGCTGGATATATTCCTGGTATACTCTGAACTAACTGGAGGTTTACTAGAATTGCAAATAATAAAGAAATGGAATTTTAGCTGCAGTAAAATTGAAATCCTTTGCAGGATAAACCTTTGTGAACCTCCTGACTGTTAGGGATGAGCAAACTTGTGTTTCAAGTTCGGTTACAAGGTTCGGGTTATCTAAGAATTTATGGTCCGTGGTGGAGAAATCCATAACGGAATTCTTAGATAACCCGAACCTTGTATGCTGAATATGAAACACAAGTTTGCTAAACACTACTGACTGTAAAGCGCTGCGGAATATGTTGGCACTAAATAAATAACGATTATTATTACACACAATATTATCATTAATAATGGAAGTGGTCCCACAAAGGACAGTAAATAAATGTCATTTGTGGGACATGGGATTTAACATTTAGCATTGCTATCAGTAATAACATTTGATGTTACTTACTAACACAACTCAAGGTGGATCCTATATATTTGAAACTAAAGCTGGGCATACAGTAGATGGCTGCATCATGAATGACTGGTTGAAAAAGGTTGTCATTCTGAATGGCAACACAATACACAAAAAAAACTGCCAGAAATGTACTGTGAAGTCGCAAAAATTGATGCACACATAGATTAACATTACATTCATAAATTCCTGCTAAATGGTAGTACTAATTCACTCTTGAAGCAGTTTTCCCATAAACAACATGTATCACCTATCAACAGCAGTGGTGTGCATGCGTGACCACCACTCCATTCACTATAGGAAACACCAATCTTGCTAAAGTCCTGCCCTCTCCAATTAATAAATCTGCCCCTATATATTTGTTCTGGACCTGGACAGGTTGCAGTAATTAGAAATGGACGTTACCATTATCTTCAAACACAGTTTTGGCATGCAAGACTTTTCTAGGCCATCACTCTTCACGTTTTAGAAATAAACTACAGTAAAATGAAGGGATTAACGAAGAGCTTTTGCAATCTGCACTAGTGAAATCTTCCTAGGTATAACGCTTTTCTTTGTATTCACAGGGCATTGAGAGTTCATATCATTCTGTACCTATAGCACTCTAGAGTATGGATCCCTCGGAGAGGACTCACAGATCTAGCTCTGTCTGTTTGCCGTGGACTGGGAGGGCGGCGGGTGTAATCTCTGCTGTTCCCCATCCAGATATCTGATTCAAAGTGTCCAGTAGCCTTTATGAGACAAAATGGCAAATGCACACAATTTAATGAAGGGATGTGCTAGGTTTACTAATAGAAGTACCAGCATTATTACATAATTATATAATTCAATGGAAAGCTATGTACATAACTACTGTGCTCTTAATGTTAATCATAAATGGACAGATATAACTTGTATTCACTATTTAAAGGGTTATTCCCATCTTACAATGTGATGGCATATACATGCTATGCTTTTTCCTTTTAAAGGGGTTGTTCGGGTTCAGAGCTGAACCCGGACATAAGCTCCCCTTCACTCATTTACTGTGTCTGAGTGGAGCATCGGAGCATTTCTTGCCCCAATGCTCTTTCTTGCCCTACACTGCATCGCGGCAGGGCAAGGGCTTTTTCTTTACAACTGGTGACATACCAGGCTTCATATGGATATGCTTGGAGGAGACTTCTGCCTAGTTGTTTTACAGGCTATGGTCTGCGCTAAAGACCACTCATTAGTGCCAGTCACCAGATTCACTGCTAGGTGAAAGCCTCTGAATAACATACTGAGAAAAAGCCAGGTATGCCACCGGCAGTAAACAAACAGCCCTTGCCCTGCGCTGCAAGAAATGCTCCGATGCTCCACTCGTACATGGTAAATGAGTGAAGGGGAGCTTATGTCCAGGGTCAGCTCTGAACCCGAACTGATTTATTGTACATCAATTGTAATCCGTTTTTTTTAAAAAATTATAAAATTGGATCATAATATAAGCGTATGGTTGTTTTTTAAAAACACTGCACTTAAATCGAATATTTGCATATAAAGAATAAGATGCGGATTATACAAGTTTCACCTCAATATTTTTCTCCAGCTCAGAGAGAGCATACAGCCTTGGTGATTCCAATCCATGTCTATTACTGCCAAAGTCTTTGGAGTTCCAGCGTGGAGACCTCCTGCCTCCATCCACATGGGGTTGATAGCTGTCACCAAGGCCATACCGGGAGGGCAGACTGACATATCCATTAGATAGCCGGTAAGACATCTGTATAGTAAAATGGCTCTTCAGGAAAGATCATTAAAAAAAAAAATTATTTAAGCTAACTAATGTATCTTTATACATTGTGGTACTTTGGGTTGTTCTTTGAAATCTTCATTCTGTAAAATAAAAAATAAAAAAATGTATACGTCATGACATGCAACAATAAATACGGGAATTTGCCTATGGTTGGAAAGTAACATCAAAGGGGTTGTATGCAAGGGTGTAATTACCATAGGGGTAGACCATGCGACTGCTATGGGGCCCAGGGCAAGAGAGGGCCCAGTTGGGATCATCTCCTCTTCTACTGGGGGTGGAAACTTGGTCAGGGCTCTACCCTCTAAAGGAACAACTTTTATCAAACAAGGCAGTGGAAAAATGGCCCAAGGGTCATTGAAAGGGGTTTAGGCGGAAACCCTTCTGTCCTGTGTCCCCCACTTGGGCCTGGTTTGATCCTTGCTATGGGGCCCTTAACTCCTCCCCTTCTCCCTGTACCAATGCTATCTATTAGAATACAAGGCGCGAAAGGGGAGCACAGCGGGGTAGCCGAGGGGTGTTTGAAAAAAAGAAAGGTTATAGCAGCATACCCCGCTAGTAAAGGTACTTAGTTTAACTAAAAATAAAAAAACTGTGAAAGGTTCTCTTTATTTGTTATCACATATGTAGGATCATGCTGCATTTTTATTTTAACACGGATTCAGTGAGAGGCACACAGAGACACAGCACGGACCAATAAATTTCAGTGAGAGGAACACATTATGAACCCATACATTTCTATGAGCGCTGTATTCCAGATCTGCATTACAGGAAACCCAAATATGGCTGTGTGCATGAGCCCTTTAACTCCACATGCAAAAATTTGCAGAGACAATGCTTAAAAAAGATATCGGACGATTGACAATAAAATAAACCAATAGCAGGAAAAATAATACTAACCACTGGCCTCAGTTGTAATACTTACATGACTGCCAGAGCCAGTCTACATAGTCATCTTGCCTGATCCTGTCAATCAAGAAGGAAAGGGAGGAGCACAGAGTAGCTTAGGCCCGCCCTTGGTGCGCTTAACTGCTCATTTACATATGGATTAAAAGTATTTTTCCTTTACATTGAGCAGAGCTAACCCTAAAAGACATTGGCCGAGATTTACTAATTCCAAAGACTGTATAAGCTTAAAGGGGTTCTCTGGTAATTAAGAAAATGAAAATACTCTATTACTTTATTATAAATATATTCTCAAATACCTTTCATTATTTATAATAGCTCGTTTTGTCTGGGGAGCAATCACCAGGGGGAACAAAATGGCCGCCGTCCTATTTGTTTACACAAAACCTGTCCTGATAACACATGAGAACAAGTTACTTTACAACACTGAGGTAAAGAGCTGCCTCCTCCTCCTCTCTACTTGTGAGGGATTATGATCCTGAATACAGATAATAAGAAATTTAGCAGAATCTCTGGGGAATTTAGTGCATGAGGAGACATGAAGTACAAGGAGGACGGACAGGAGAGACGGTGGTAATGTGTTGCTCTGGCAATGGAGACTGCATACAAGAGCTGCTGCTCATTAGCCACATCCCCCCCTCCCCTCATGTCTCCTCATCATCACCATTTCTACAGAGATTCACCTGTATTCAGGATCAGGATTCCTGACAAGCAGAGGAGAGAGGAGGATGAGGCAGTACTATGGCTCATTGTGGTGAAGTAACTTGTCCTCCTGTATGATTGGGACATGGTTTGTGTGTACTGATAGGACGGCTGCCATTTTATTTCTCCTAATGATTGCTCCCCAGACAAAACGAGCCACTATAACTAATGAAAGGTATTTGGGAATATGTTTATAATAAAGCAATATTTAACTATTTTCATTTTCTTAATTCCCGGAGAACCCCTTTAAGCTGTCTACACCTGCACAAGGTTTACCACAGGGGCTCAGTTTGGATGATGAATGTGGTGCAGGGAGAGACACTTTTTTCTGACTCCATGCCAACTATTGGTTGGCTTACTCCAGAATTGTGGAGAAATTTTGTCTCATAATGGCACATTTTAGGCCACACCTCTTTCTTGTGAAGCTCCACCACTTCTGCTAAGCCAAACCCCTTGTCAAGCATGTTGGAAAAAGTGTTAAACCCTAGATGCACCAAATTGCATCACTTTTTAAACAGATTTTTGGGCACAGAGACATTAGTAAATCTGGGACATCGTGCATGGTTTAAGGCTGGGGCTACATGGCAATTTTGGCTGCGACATCCACTGCACAACCAAATCACTACGCAACAGAGCAACCACTGAACTGAATGAAGTCCCGTTGCGACCTGCAAGTTGCTGCAACTGAGACCCCAGAATTTTAAAAAATCCAGCAGTGTTGGAATTTTTCACGATTCTGGGGTCAAAGCAACTTTTGAATCATGCTGCGACCCTATTCAGTGCAACAGCTGCACTGCTACACAGCAATTCTTGGTAGTGGGATATATATCGTGGCCAAGATCACCGTGTAGCCCTAGTCTAAGAGAGCTCACATACTTTTAAGAGGTATTTTCGTTTTGTGATATTGCTCATTGCTTTAATTTTATAAGATTATGGCTGATGGGCAACCAATTAATAAAACACTTTAGTCTGGTCACTTCTAATCATAGGAAAACTGCAGCTTTCAATCAATTTTTTGTGGGACACATAAGCACCCTTTTAGGCCTTTTTCACACGAGCGTTACAGATTCTCTCAGGGTCTGTTCAGGAAAAAATTGATGGTTTTGCATGCAAGGACCAGGGCTGCATGAAAAACGTAGAATATAGAACATGCTGCGATTCTCACGCAACGCAGAGACATGAAGAAGGGCTGGAAATGTCTCTGATAGCCCGAAACATGTAGACAAGACAAGACTGCTAAATTTTGTATTTCTTGGATGAGTTTTTAACCGCAAGCTGAATAAACGCAATTCCTTTAAAGTGGAGCTGGATTTTTCTCAACTTCTTTCTTAATAAGACTGTTAGTCCGTATACAGTTTCCATTTGTCGGCAGTACATCCCCTGTTTAACCCTGGGCAATGTGATGCTGACAAATGAGCATTTGCTCGCTTATCTGGTGATCGACTGCATGTTTCCATGGGGCAGTGATCAGATGAATGTTTGTTCCTAATCATCAGTCCGTGTACAAGGACAAGGGATACATACAGCCAGAAGCATGATTTGAGCACAACACACAATTACCTTCAGACCCAATTTGTTCAGCCTTATTAACTGTGCCTACAGGAGTTTACTTACCCATTGTTCACTTGAAGAAGGCTCTGTTCATATTACATTTGCTGACTAATTTGGCGTATTGTCCCAATAATTTGGCGTATTGTCCCTCGCTGAGATGGGGCTAAGCGCCAACCACCAGGTGGCTTGGAAATAGCAGGGGGGGCCAGCACTCCACTTTTTTTCCCCGATTGCAGTGCATAGGAACAACGGAAACACCATAGCACAAAAAGCTATACTTTATCCATAACTCAGAAACAGCATAGCTTAGGAACGGTGAGATTGCATAACCCCTTTTTTAAAAAAGAACATATACTCCATATGTATGCAACAGTATGTCTACTCAGTCTGCAGTTTTAATCCCTTAAGAGCCGTCTTCCAAGAGCCACAGCTTTTAATTTTCTGTTCACATAGCTATATGAGGGCTTATTTCTTTATTAAAACGAGTTGTATTTTTTTAATGGCACCATTTAATTTACCATATCTTATATTGCAAAATGGGAAAAAAAATCTGGTCTATTCTGCCATTTATTGGGGTTCACTGTGCACAAAAAAAGTCATAATGAACTTATTCTGTGCTGTTTTTTTGCAGGGTGACCTGTAGTTTTAATTGATACCATTTTGGGTTGCATACAACTTTTTGATCACTTTTAATTAATTTTTATGGGGTGACAAAACCCCAGTAAATTGTCTATTGTTATATATTTTTTTATTACAGGGTTCACCGCACATTATATTTTCATTTTAATAGTTCTGACATTTTTGGATGTGGTGATACATATATATATACACTGCTCAAAAAAATAAAGGGAACACTTAAACAACACAATGTAACTCCATCACACTTCTGTGAAATCAAACTGTCCACTTAGGAAGCAACACTGAGTGACAATCAATTTCACATGCTGTTGTGCAAATGGGATAGACAACAGGTGGAAATTATAGGCAATTAGCAAGACACCCCCAATAAAGGAGTGGGTCTGCAGGTGGTGACCACAGACCACTTCTCAGTTCCTATGCTTCCTGGCTGATGTTTT
Source organism: Bufo bufo (assembly GCF_905171765.1). NCBI lineage: Eukaryota > Metazoa > Chordata > Amphibia > Anura > Bufonidae > Bufo > Bufo bufo. The sequence continues at coordinate 619,148,265 of NC_053389.1, read as the reverse complement.
GGTCACTTTTGAATGCTGACGGTGCTTTCACTCTAGTGGTAGCATGAGACGGAGTCTACAACCCACACAAGTGGCTCAGGTAGTGCAGCTTATCCAGGATGGCACATCAATGCGAGCTGTGGCAAGAAGGTTTGCTGTGTCTGTCAGCGTAGTGTCCAGAGCATGGAGGCGCTACCAGGAGACAGGCCAGTACATCAGGAGACGTGGAGGAGGCCGTAGGAGGGCAACAACCCAGCAGCAGGACCGCTACCTCCGTCTTTGTGCAAGGAGGAACAGGAGGAGCACTGCCAGAGCCCTGCAAAATGACCTCCAGCAGGCTACAAATGTGCATGTGTCTGTGCAAACGGTCAGAAACAGACTCCATGAGGGTGATATGAGGGCCCGACGTCCACAGGTGGGGGTTGTGCTTACAGCCTAACACTGTGCAGGACGTTTGGCATTTGCCAGAGAACACCAAGATTGTCAAATTCGCCACTGGCGCCCTGTGCTCTTCACAGATGAAAGCAGGTTCACACTGAGCACATGTGACAGATGTGACAGAGTCTGGAGACGCCGTGGAGAACGTTCTGCTGCCTGCAACATCCTCCAGCATGACTGGTTTGGCATTGGGTCAGTAATGGTGTGGGGTGGCATTTCTTTGGAGGGCCGCACAGCCCTCCATGTGCTCACCAGAGGTAGCCTGACTGCCATTAGGTACCGAGATGAGATCCTCAGACCCCTTGTGAGACCATATGCTGGTGCGGTTGGCCCTGGGTTCCTCCTAATGCAAGACAATGCTAGACCTCATGTGGCTGGAGTGTGTCAGCAGTTCCTGCAAGACGAAGGCATTGATGCTATGGACTGGCCCGCCCGTTCCCCAGACCTGAATCCAATTGAGCACATCTGGGACATCATGTCTCTCTCTATCCACCAATGTCACGTTGTACCACAGACTGTCCAGGAGTTGGCAGATGCTTTAGTCCAGGCCTGGGAGGAGATCCCTCAGGAGACCGTCCGCCACCTCATCAGGAGCATGCACAGGCATTGTAGGGAGGTCATACAGGCACGTGGAGGCCACACACACTACTGAGCCTCATTTTGACTTGTTTTAAGGACATTACATCAAAGTTGGATCAGCCTGTAGTGTGTTTTTCCACTTTAATTTTGAGTGTGACTCCAAATCCAGACCTCCATGGGTTAAAAATTTGATTTCCACACGTCAAGGCGATCTCTGTAAGACGGGTTCCTAACACTAAATTCTACCTGTTATGTGCCATGACGGCTACCATACAATTCAGGGAGTGTAGGTTCCACATGCATGCTGGGCCTGCTTTAATTTCTGTCATCTTTGGTGCGAAAATGGCCTCCATTATATCCAAGGAATGCAGGTACCAACATGCATGCCGAGCCAACTCCACACCACTCCTGGTGCCAAATGGCCACCAAAGAATGCAATGAGAGTCCACACTATACCTCTCCTGGTGCCAAATGGCTTCCAGTGAATGAGGGAGAGCAGGCTAAGCTATATACTCATACTAATTAAAATCATCCCAGCATGCATGTGGAACCTACACTCCCTGAATTGTATGGTAGCAGTCATGGCACATAACAGGTAGAATTTAGTGTTAGGAACCCGTCTTACAGAGATCGCCTTGACGTGTGGCAGACAGGCTCAAATAATTTTGTACAAAATGTATTTGCCAAGCATCTCTAATTTATAAGTATAGCACTAGCAATTATTATGCATTTTTGTACTTTATTTGGTTTGCAGAGAGCTGTTGCATTGCATGTTTTGTTTTACAGTGTTGTTTTCAGCCATAGCAACGTGCCCCTGCTCATTGGGATGTGCTGACTGACCCCCTTTTTCTTTGCAATATATATATATATTTATTTATTTTACTGTTGTAGTCTATAAGATTTTCATAAACCTGGAAGATTTGCTACTGACCACAGCACCTGACTAGGAAAGGAGTCATCTCTAATCCTGGTCATTGCGGGTAGGTGTCAGCTTTATTACACAATTGACATCTGCCACGTATGGAGAGGTCTCAGCTCGTGAGCCTGCTTCATAAATCCCTTACATGCAAATAATGTATATGTCATTTTGTGTTAAGGGGTTAAAAATGGTATCCAAACATGAAACTCTTTCCTTTAAATCCCAAAAAAGTGTCCTTTCACCTTTGTCAGGATAGTATGTTGTTGGCATACCTTACTCAACTACGCTATTCTATACAGAGCCACATAGTTACATACAGTCAGGTCCATAAATATTGGGACATTGACACAATTCTAACACCACCACAATGGATTTGAAATGAAACGAACAAGATGTGCTTTAACTGCAGACTGTCAGCTTGAATTTGAGACTATTTACATCCAAATCAGGTGAACAGGGTAGGAATTACAACAGTTTGCATATGTGCCTCCAACTTTCTAAGTAATGGGACAGAATAATAATCATACATCAAACTTTCACTTTTTAATACTTGGTTGCAAATCCTTTGCAGTCAATTGCAGCCTGAAGTCTGGAACGCATAGACATCACCAGATGCTGGGTTTCATCCCTGGTGATGCTCTGCCAGGCATCTACTGCAACTGTCTTCTGTTCCTGCTTATTCTTGGGGCATTTTCTCTTCAGTTTTGTCTTCAGCAAGTGAAATGCATGCTCAATCGGATTCAGGTCAGGTGATTGACTTGGCCATTGCATAACATTCCACTTCTTTCCCTTAAAAAACTCTTTGGTTGCTTTTGCAGTATGTTTTGGGTCATTGTCCATCTGCACTGTGAAGCGCCGTCCAATGAGTTCTCAAAGCATTGGGCTGAATATGAGCAGATAATATTTCCAGAAACAGTTCAGAATTTATCCTGCTGCTTTTGTCAGCAGTCACATCATCAATAAATACAAGAGAACCAGTTCCATTGGCAGCCATACATGCCCACGCCATGACACTACCACCACCATGCTTCACCGATGAGGTGGTATGTTTAGGATCATGAGCAGTTCCTTTCCTTCTCCATACCCTTCTCTTCCCATCACTCTGGTACAAGTTGATCTTGGTCTCATCTGTCCATAGGATGTTGTTCCAGAACTGTGAAGGCTTTTTTAGATGTCGTTTGGCAAACTCTAATCTGGACTTCCTGTTTTTGAGGCTCACCAATGGTTTACATCTTGTGGTGAACCCTCTGTATTCACTCTGGTGAAGTCTTCTCTTGATTGTTGACTTTGACACACATACACCTACCTCCTGGAGAGTGTTCTTGATATGGCCAACTCTTGTGAAGGGCGTTTTCTTCACCAGGAAAAGAATTCTTCGGTCATCCACCACAGTTGTTTTCCGTGGTCTTCCAGGTCTTTTGGTATTGCTGAGCTTACCAGTGCGTTCCTTCTTTTTAAGAATCTTCCAAACAGTTGTTTTGGCCACGCCTAATGTTTTTGCTATCTCTCTGATGGGTTTGTTTTGTTTTTTAGCCTAATAATGGCTTTCTTCACTGATAGTGACAGCTCTTTGAATCTCATCTTGAAAGTTGACAGCAACAGATTGCAAATGCAAATAGCACACTTGAAATGAACTCTGGACCTTTTATCTGCTCATTGTAATTGGGATAATGAGGGAATAACACACACCTGGCCATGGAACAGCTGAGAAGCCAATTGGCCCATTACTTTTGGTCCCTTAACAAGTGGGAGGCACATATGCAAACTGTCGTAATTCCTACACCGTTCACCTGATTTGGATGTAAATACCCTCAAATTAAAGCTGACAGTCTTCAGTTAAAGCACATCTTGTTCGTTTCATTTCAAATCCATTGTGGTGGTGTATAGAGCCAACAATTTTAGAATTGTGTCGACATCCCAATATTTATGGACCTGACTGTAGGTTAAAAAAGAGACATGTCCATCAAGGTCAACCTACCTCAGATCAATTATATGGCATTAATTGTTAGACCTTTTATATTTTGCTGATATAGCATTTATCATTACTACCACTTGGGTTACGGCATTCTATAATTTTGCTACTCTAACTGTAAAGAACCTTTTCCCGTATTGGTCTAAATTGCTCCCCCCCATATACACACACATAATGAATGTCCCCTAGTCCTTAGGAAAGTACTTGGAGCAAATACAGGTCCATCTCAATAAATTAGAATATCATCGAAAAGTTAAATTATTTCAGTAATTCAAGTAAAAAAAACTGATATATTATATAGATTCATTACACACTGATCTATTTCAAGTGTTTATTTCTATCAATGTTGATGATTATGGCTTATAGCTAATGAAAGCCCAAAAGTCAGTATATCAGAAAATTAGATTATATAAGGCCAGTTAAAAAAATGATTTTTAATACAGAAATGTTGGCCTACTGAACAGTCTGTATATATATATATATATATACTATCAATACTTGGTCGGGGCTCCTTCTGCATAAATTACTCTATGGCATGGATGCGATTAGCCTGTGGCACTGCTGAGGTGTTTTGGAAGCCCAGGTTTATTTGATAGAGGCCTTCAGCTCATCTGCATTGTTGGGTGTCTTTCATCTTCTTTTTGACGATACCGCATTGATTCTCTATGGGATTTAGGTCAGGGTTTTGTGTTGATTAGCTGATTAGAGTGTGACACCATGAGTCTACCATATTGAGCTTTTTCACATTATTGTAATTTTCAGAGATACTGACTTTTTGGGTTTTGAAGGACGGAGCTGTGTAGCAATGGAGCTACTCTGGAACAGCTGAATGGCAGGGGTGTGGGATGTCTGACCCCTGCTGATCTGATATTGATGGCCTATTCTGAGTATACACCATCAATATTAAAATTCTGGAATATTCTTTTAAAGTATATCACTGCTGATTTATGGGTGTATCATAGGTCAGAGATCCAATGTCACAGGCCCCAAGAGTATTCAGGAAAAATTGGACCTGACAGCACACCAGTGTTACCTATGTACTGTAATGATACTTTATCTAGATCAGATTGTGCTCTGTTCTAGTACATCCTGCATGACAATATCTCAGAGAATTATTTTTTGTATCCTGTAAAATGTCATAATACTGTACTTTGACTATTCGGTAACCTACTTTAATTTGACAAACTCCTGGGAAACATTTCCAGTAAATGTCTAATTTCTATAGACGGCGACAGGAAAGTTTATACACATACATTTCCAAGAGAAATATATTTGACTCTCATAATTATGAACATGTGTCAACTAATGGGGTAATTTATCAAACTGGTGTAAAGTAGAATTGGCTTAGTTGCCCATAGCAACCAATCATATTCCACCTTTCATTTTTGACGGCTCCTTTGGAAAATAAAGGGTGGAATCTGATTGGTTGCTATGGGCAACTAAGCCAGTTCTACTGTACACCAGTTTGATAAAAGACCCCATAAGTGCATACATTCTCATTGTATAGTCTCCTTTCAGTTAGGGCTTGTTCACATGAACTGTCTGCAAATTGCGGATCCGCAAAACACGGAGGCCGCCCGTGTGCCTTCCGCAATTTGCGGAACGGCACGGATGGCCCTTTATGGAAATGCCTATTCTTGTCCGCAAAACAAGAATAGGATATGCCTGATAATTTTTGAGGTGCCACAGAACAGAGCAACGGATGCGGTAGCACACAGAGTGCTGTCCGCATATTTTGCGGCCCCATTGAAGTGAATGGGTCCGCACCTGAACAGCAAAAAATGCGGCTCGGATGCGGAACCAAACCACGGTCATGTGAATGAGCCCTTATACCAACATGTTTCTAAACTGCAATAATATAACAGGATAATGGGGAATTTGACACAAACCTTTTTTTGTGACTTTTTGAGATTTTACACCGCTGATGCCAATTTAGAAAAAAAATGGGTGTGAAAGTGGATGTGGTTTTCTATGATAATTAAGAGCATGATAAATTAATCAACTGTGACTTTATAAATCTTTAAGAAAAGGTTCACTCCTAGGCCCCATACACACAACTGTATCTTTGTTCCGCATCCGAAACCATTCATTTCAATGAGGCTGCAAAAAAAGTGGACAGTACACCATGTGCTGTCTGCATCTGTATATCTGTCCCTCCGGCCCTCAAGGAAGAGAGAACATGTTGCTTGTACATTTTTCAGACAAGAAAAATACATTTCTATAGATGTAAAAAAAAAAATAGCGGCATGTACACAGCCAGTATCCGTGTTCTGTGGCTCTGCGGTTTGCAGACTGCAAAATACATACAGTCATGCTACCTGAAGCTTTACTCTTGTGCAGGGTGGTATAAAAAAATCTCTAGACAAATGTGTTGGGTATAAAAGTGCGCCAAGTTTATGAAATAACTTGCAACATTTGATGCAGATTACGGAAAAACAGACTCAAAGCAAAACTTCAGTAATTTTCCTCATGATAAATTCTCTCAATTACTTTACCACATAGACATATAAGGCTACATGCACACGACCTTATGTGTTTTGCAGTCCGCCAAAAAAAAAACAGATGACATCCGTAGGCCATCCATTTTTTTTTTTGTGGATCCATTGTAACAATGCCTAAAACGGAAAAGAATAGGACATGTTCTATTTTTTTTGCGGGGTTATGGAACTGACATACTGATGCGGACAGCACACGGCATTTTTTGCAGACCCATTGAAATGAATAGGTCCGCATCCTATCCGCAAAAAAAAAAACGGGACGAACACGGAAACAATCAACGTTCGTGTGCATGTAGCCTAAATGACACAAAGATTTACATGAATACAAATTTAGTATGAATATTGAAGCACATATGTGATATAAAGGCAATCTCAATGAACTGTACATGATGTACATATTTTGAGATTACATAGACTTACCTACAGTGCATGTATCACTGGACATTTTTCTTGCACTTCTATCAGCCCACATTGATCTAAAAAGCAATGGAAAGAAGAGAAAGCTTGGACTCGCTTCTATGGTTACAGAAAGCAACAAGTCTGGAGCTGCTCCCTATTTTGATTAACCAGTTCAGATTGTGAAACCAGGCAACAGTCACTACTGGTTGTGGACACACACCCCCACCCTCTTCACTAATGCACCGAGCAGGACACTGCATGCTTTCACCTCTTACAATCCTGAAGATCACTTTAAAAGGAAGACTACTTTATGTTTATCTGATTTTATGCAATTTTAAATACTAACTTGAAGAGTGGTGACTTATAAACGGTAGTATGAAGAATATGGGTAGAGTGACAGCAACACAACGTACAATCTCCACAGACTGATATATGCTACGTAGTTCCATATATGATAGCTAGGGATGATCGAATCGACTTCAGATGAAACACCTGAAGTCGATTTGCATAAAACTTCTTTCTAATACTGCATGGAGCAGTTGCTCCGTACGGTATTAGAATGTACTGGCTCCGATGAGCTGAAGTTATTGCTTCGCGAAGTCTTCATAAATTAATTTGTACTGTAAAAAAACATTTTCGTGGCACCTTGGAACCGAACCCGAGTTCGGGAAATGTTTTTTTACAGTAGAAATTGATTTATGAAGTTATTATGCTAAGTCTCGCGACACTTCGCGAAGTAATAACTTCGGCTCATCGGAGCCAATACATTCCAATACTGTACGGAGCTCCTGCTCTGTACAGTATTCAAACGAAGTATTATGCGAATCAACTTCGGATGTTTCATCCAAAGTCGATTCGCTCATTCCTAAATATAATATCAGCAAAGGGGTTGTGTCAATTCAGAAAATGGCATTTATCATGTAGAGAAAGTTAATACAAGGCACTTACTAATGTATTGTGATCATCCATATTGCTCCATTTGCTGGTTAGATTCATTTTTCCATCACATTGTACACTGCTCGTTTCCATGGTTACGACCACCCTGTAATCCAGCAGCGGCGGCCATGGTTGCACACTATTGGAAAAAGCACTGGTGGTCGAGACTGTGGGAATGCGCAAGTCCAGCACTTTTTCCTACAGGGAGTGCAGAATTATTAGGCAAATGAGTATTTTGACCACATCATCCTCTTTATGCATGTTGTCTTACTCCAAGCTGTATAGACTCGAAAGCCTACTACCAATTAAGCATATTAGGTGATGTGCATCTCTGTAATGAGAAGGGGTGTGGTCTAATGACATCAACACCCTATATCAGGTGTGCATAATTATTAGGCAAAATGGGTCAAAAGAAGGACTTGACAGGCTCAGAAAAGTCAAAAATAGTGAGATATCTTGCAGAGGGATGCAATCATCGAACAATCAAGCGTTTCATTCAAAATAGTCAACAGGGTCGCAAGAAGCGTGTGGAAAAACCAAGGCGCAAAATAACTGCCCATGAACTGAGAAAAGTCAAGCGTGCAGCTGCCAAGATGCCACTTGCCACCAGTTTGGCCATATTTCAGAGCTGCAACATCACTGGAGTGCCCAAAAGCACAAGGTGTGCAATACTCAGAGACATGGCCAAGGTAAGAAAGGCTGAAAGACGACCACCACTGAACAAGACACACAAGCTGAAACGTCAAGACTGGGCCAAGAAATATCTCAAGACTGATTTTTCTAAGGTTTTATGGACTGATGAAATGAGAGTGAGTCTTGATGGGCCAGATGGATGGGCCCGTGGCTGGATTGGTAAAGGGCAGAGAGCTCCAGTCCGACTCAGACGCCAGCAAGGTGGAGGTGGAGTACTGGTTTGGGCTGGTATCATCAAAGATGAGCTTGTGGGGCCTTTTCGGGTTGAGGATGGAGTCAAGCTCAACTCCCAGTCCTACTGCCAGTTTCTGGAAGACACCTTCTTCAAGCAGTGGTACAGGAAGAAGTCTGCATCCTTCAAGAAAAACATGATTTTCATGCAGGACAATGCTCCATCACACGCGTCCAAGTACTCCACAGCGTGGCTGGCAAGAAAGGGTATAAAAGAAGAAAATCTAATGACATGGCCTCCTTGTTCACCTGATCTGAACCCCATTGAGAACCTGTGGTCCATCATCAAATGTGAGATTTACAAGGAGGGAAAACAGTACACCTCTCTGAACAGTGTCTGGGAGGCTGTGGTTGCTGCTGCACGCAATGTTGATGGTGAACAGATCAAAACACTGACAGAATCCATGGATGGCAGGCTTTTGAGTGTCCTTGCAAAGAAAGGTGGCTATATTGGTCACTGATTTGTTTTTGTTTTGTTTTTGAATGTCAGAAATGTATATTTGTGAATGTTGAGATGTTATATTGGTTTCACTGGTAAAAATAAATAATTGAAATGGGTATATATTTGTTTTTTGTTAAGTTGCCTAATAATTATTCACAGTAATAGTCACCTGCACACACAGATATCCCCCTAAAATAGCTAAAACTAAAAACAAACTAAAAACTACTTCCAAAAATATTCAGCTTTGATATTAATGAGTTTTTTGGGTTCATTGAGAACATGGTTGTTGTTCAATAATAAAATTAATCCTCAAAAATACAACTTGCCTAATAATTCTGCACTCCCTGTATAGTTGGCAAGCACGGCCACCGCTGCTGGATTGCAGGGTGGTCGTGACCATGGAAACCAGCAGTGTATAATGTGATGAAAAAATGAATCTAACCAGCAAAGGAAGCAATATGGATAATAACAATACATGGTGCCATATTCAACAACTTAACATTTAAATAATTAACAAATAACGACATACTACAAAATTGGATTAAAATGGCCGCGGTCTTTATTAAAGGGGGGTAATCATAAATATTAACAAATCCATCAATCCTTAAAATTCTCACCTAAGTTAATTAAAGTCCATTAAGGCACTGATCAACAGTCCACCCAGCAAGGCTGAGCAACTAACACCCCCCCCCCCCCATTTAACAAAACCACGACTAAAGAACAGGGAGAGCGGGTGGGGGACGTTCTTCTTGCTTGATCTTCACAAGCAGACAGCGCACCACAGGGTGAGTGCCTCCATAAATACCAAATTCCCACCGAAAATGCAGCTTATCCAATCACAGAACTGGTTAAAAATAGCCCACTGCCCAGCAACTGGACAGCAACCACCTTGACCAATCAAAAGGCTGTCCTGTTGCCGGCTAACTTGAACACCTGAGGAGAAATTTGAGAAAACAGAAAAAGGGTCTCAATGACACTATGAGGGGTGAAATGCCTAATTTTTGGCTCCGCCCCTGTCATGGTGCCATATTCAACAACTTAACATTTAAATAATTAACAACATACTACAAAATTCGATTGAAATGGCCGCAGTCTTTATTAAAGGGGAAGGGGGGGTAACCATAAATATTAACAAATCCATCAATCCTTAAAATTCCCACCGAAGTTAATTAAAGTTCATTAAGGCACTGATCAACAGTCCACCCAGCAAGGCTAAGCAACTAACCTCCAGAAGCCAAGCACGGCATTAGCCAAACTTGGCCCACCCCCCCACAAAACTGCGGCGCTTTCAATGACCAAATGCAAACCAATATTGAAAATATCTAGACCAATATCAGATAAATGGACTAAATCCTCCCGATAAAGTCCCGAAACGGAACTATCCAATTCAAGGTGTCGAAACGACCGCCCATTCAACGAAGGCAAAAAAATATCAAATCCCCTATTAATCCTTTTCCTAATCTTATCTAAAAAACGAAGATGAGGAATATTCCACAAAAAACGAGGAATAATTTCCATAAAAACTAACATAACACCTGGCAACAATTGACTAAAGTAAGACAGATCATTTTTCATGTCTGCCAATAAATCTAAAGTTTTCTTTTTTCCCAAATCATTACCGCCCACATGAAATATAATCACCTATGGCGAAGGGCTGGCCTGAAACTCAGCTTTAAGAATAGGAACCACTTGATTCCAACGCAACCCCCTAAAACCTAACCAATAACTAAAGACAAAAGGAATGTCAAAAAACAATTGATGACCATAGTTACGGACTGAAGCCCTCTTTTCTGCCCAAAAAACAAAGGAATGACCGAAAATCCAAACATTGATCTGTCCCGAACCTGAAAGAGAATTAAATTACAGTAACACCAAATTATGCCTAATATACAACTTGTATCTGTCAGAATCCCACCTTTCGATTCTCTTAATTAAATCATTATCCAAACCCATCCTTGACGCTTCAGTGGCAGCGTCGATACGAAACTAATGAGATGAATAATGTTCAAACTCCAAACACAGAAATGATAAACATTTTTTAAAAACAGCATTAGGCCTCATGCACACGACCGTTGTGTGCATCCGTGGCCGTTGTGCCGTTTTCAGTTTTTTTTCGCGGACCCATTGACTTTCAATGGGTCCGTGGAAAAATCGGAAAATGCACCGTTTTGCAGCCGAGACCGTGATCCGTGTATCCTGTCCGTCAAAAAAATATGACCTGTCCTATTTTTTTGACGGACAACGGTTCACGAACCCATTCAAGTCAATGGGTCCGTGAAAGAACACGGATGCACACAAGATTGGCATCCGTGTCCGTGATCCGTGGCCGTAGGTTACTTTTATACAGACGGATCCGAAGATCCGTCTGCATAAAAGCTTTTTCAGAGCTGAGTTTTCACTTTGTGAAAACTCAGAACCGACAGTATATTCTAACACAGAGGCGTTCCCATGGTGATGGGGACGCTTCAGGTTAGAATATACTAAAAGAACTGTGTACATGACTGCCCCCTGCTGCCTGGCAGGTGCTGCCAGGCAGCAGGGGGCAGCCCCCCCCCCCTGTAGTTAACACATTGGTGGCCAGTGTGGCCGCCCCCCCCTCCCTCCCCTGTAGTTAACTCGTTGGTGGCCAGTGCGGCCGGCCCCCCCTCCCCTGTAGTTAACTCATTGGTGGCCAGTGCGGCCGCCCCCCCTCCCTCCCCTGTAGTTAACTCGTTGGTGGCCAGTGGGCCCCCCCCTCCCTCCCCTGTAGTTAACTCGTTGGTGGCCAGTGGGCCCCCCTCCCTCCCCTGTAGTTAACTCATTGGTGGCCAGTGGGCCCCCCTCCCTCCCCTGTAGTTAACTCGTTGGTGGCTGGTGGGCCCCCCCCTCCCTCCCCTGTAGTTAACTCGTTGGTGGCCGGTGGGCCTTCTCCCCTCCCTCCAACTCCTAATTAAAATCTCCCCCCTATCATTGGTGGCAGCGGAGAGTACCGATCGGAGTCCCAGTTTAATCGCTGGGGCTCCGATCGGTAACCATGGCAACCAGGACGCTACTGCAGTCCCGGTTGCCATGGTTACTTAGCAATTTGTAGAACCATTATACTTACCTGCAAGCTGCGATCTCTGCGTCCGGCCGGGAGCTCCTCCTCCTGGTTGCCATGGTTACCGATCGGAGCCCCAGCGAATCCGACGGTATATTCTAACATAGAGGCGTTCCCATGGTGATGGGGACGCTTCAAGTTAAAATATACCATCGGATTGGAGAAAACTCCGATCCTATGGTATATTAACTCCTGACTTTACATTGAAAGTCAATGGGGGACGGATCCGTTTGAAATTGCACCATATTGTGTCAACGTCAAACGGATCCGTCCCCATTGACTTGCATTGTAATTCAGGACGAATCCGTTTGGCTCCGCACGGCCAGGCGGACACCAAAACGACATTTTTTTCATGTCCATGGATCCTCCAAAAATCAAGGAAGACCCACGGATGAAAAAACGGTCACGGATCACGGAAAAACGGAACCCCGTTTTGCGGACCGGAAAAAAATACGGTCGTGTGCATGAGGCCTTAAACTCCTTTACTGCCAAAACTGGACATATTACTAAACCAACAAGTTGACAGTAATAACTGAACCCCTCCTAAACTGATCCGTTTTAGACTTTCTAATAGAAACCATAACACAAGAAGACAATAACTGAACATCTGACAACACCAAAGGAAAACACGAACGAACATTGGGAGCAACCAGCTCACTAACCCTTAACGCACCAAAAAATGCCACAACAAAAGCAGACCTAAACAACCTAATTTCATAACTCGAAGAGGAACAATGATGCAAAGCCAATACTAATTTAACCAATAACTCAACAGTAATGGGCCTATGAACATCAGGAACTACACAAGCCCTCTTGAAACCTTTCAAAAATTGTTTGACGATAAATGAGCTATTAAAAGGAGGGAGACCATCTAACTTGAAAAAGAAAGACACCCCTGCCAAAGTGTTTTAAACAGCTGAAACCCTAAACCCTCCCTAACTACACTACAAATAAATTCCATAATCAAACCCTCATTACTTACAAAAACATTAGCCTTATTAAATTTTCAAAATAAAGACCCTTTTTTCCAAGATAAAGCATACCCCTTCCAAGTATTAGGCGCCAACGAATTCTGGATCTGCTCACATATCAATGCCAAATTAGACTCCACAGGTAAGGTGGACATGGAATGCCTTTTTTCTCCGCATTTGGAACCAAGGCGTAGAATTTCTCCCACTGTGCGTGAGAAAGAGTATCAGTTATTAAATTAGCTCTACTAGGAATAAATGTATCTTTAAGCCACATATTCTTAAGTAAACAGCAACGAACCAAAAAAACTAAGTAACTTCACCACCCTGCAGTTAACAGCAACTAACACTTCTTTATTGTCAGTATGAACCAAAACTCTCTTATCAGCTAGCTCCTGACCCCACACTATTAAAGACACAACTATAGGAAATAACTGTAATAAGACTACATTTTTAGTAACACCAGCTAACTTCCAAGACTCATGCCAGGGCTCTGCAGACCACTGACCCTGGAAGAATGCTCCATAACCCCACGAACCTGACGCATCAATCATAAGACCTAATGCCTCGGAATCAACAAATTCATGTTGCCAAATACTAGACCCGTTGAAATGAATCAAAAATTCCTCCCAGACCCTTAAATCAACTTTTAAAGATTTAGATAATCTAATATGTGCAAATGCAGACTTAAAGGGAACCTGTCATCAACTTTATGCTGGCCTCAATGAGGGCAGTATAAAATAGTGACATAAATGTTGATTTCAGCGGTGTGTCACTCATGAGCTAAAAGTAAGTGCTTGCTGAGAACCAGCATCATAATCATTGCAGAGTCAAAGCTACCGGAGAAGAGTCATGGTTAATCTCTTGCACTCCCTGCCCATCTGCTGATGATTGGCAGTTCTCTCCTATAGAGAGAAAAGGAGACAAATAGGCAGAAGAATGTCAATCATCAGCAGGTGGGCAGGAGAGCTGGAATTTATGAATAACCATGACTCTTCTCAGGTGGCCATGACTCTTTTCCAGGCCCAGTCTACAATGATTGTGATGTTGGTTCTAAGGCAACCACTTACTTTTAACTTTTAAATGACACACCGCTGAAATCAACTCACCTGTCAATACTTTATTCTACCGTTAGTATGGGCAGCACAAAGTAGATGACAGGTTCCCTTTAACTCCCCTAGTAGCCATATAAAGCCTTCTAGAAAAAACTCTACCTATAGGGATTACTTTGGAGGCAAAAACAAACAAACCTAATAAACTCTGTAATTCCCGCAACGTAGTTTTCTTTACAGACAACATTCTTCTAATAAGTTCCAAAAGCTTCTGAACTTTCTCAACCGGAAGCCGAAATTCTATCGACATGGTGTCAATTGTTATACCTAAGAATTCAATTTCACAACAAGGGAACACAGTCTTCTCTTCTGCCAAAGGGATACCAAAATACTTACAAACTTCAAAAAAACGATTCAACAATAACAAACAAATATCAGACTTAGGGGGACCAACAAACAAAAAATCATCTAAATAATGTAACAAATTACCAGCATTAACTTAAAACATAGTAACCCAATGAACAAAAGACGAAAAAAACTCAAAATATGAACAAGATAACGAATAACCCAGGGCTTGACAAATTTCCTTGGAATCTAGGAGCCAGCTAAAAAAGTTAGGAGCCAGGCGGAGCCGCGTCATAAAGTCCCCAGTAGATGCCCCCATAGTGCTCCCCCCCCCACTTCTCCATAGAGCCCCCCCCCAATAATGCTGTATACCATGTTACATATGCAGTGTACATGTGCTGTATACCATGTTACATATGCAGTGTACATGTGCTGTATACCATGTTACATATGCAGTGTACATGAGCTGTATACCATGTTACATATGCAGTGTACATGTGCTGTATAGTATGGTATATGCAGTATACAGGACCATGATATATGTACAGTATATAGGACTATGACATTCAGTGTACGTGCTGTATACTATGATCTGTATACAGTGTACAGATATGTGGAGAGAATCTCTAAATTGCACATCCTCATACCTATGCTTCTGATATACAACTGTTTTCAATTATCAGCATTTCTTATGATAAAACATGGCTATACAGCGATGCTATCAATCATTTGCTGTGCACTATAAAGAGGCAATTAGTATACAGTTTGATCAAAGCGCATAGGCCCACTTACCGCGACAAGGTTGCCTCTTGTTTAAGTGGGAACCTACTCTAACCATGGCGCAGAGCCGTGCGGCGACCGACACGCCTCCACACCGCTCCAGCAGGCAATGGGATCCAGCAGCCGCACAGCGGCCCCACTGTACAGTGAGGCCACATGGGCCCCGGGTCCCATCACTCCACCAGCACGGCACAGAAGCAGAGACGGCCGCCGTCCAGCGCCGCATGTGAACTGGTGCAAATGGCTCACCTGTTCACAGCCTCTCAGGAACTCCAACTGAGATGTGGTAGGAATATATAAACCCTTTGCAGACTTCTGCTAATTAAAAAGCACCTGAGCCACATGGGGAGGAGTGCTGATTCAGGGGAGGGGGGAATCAGCACTCCTCCCCATGTGGCTCAGGTGCTTTTTATCAGCTAGCTCCTGACCCCACACTATTAAAGACACAACTATAGGAAATAACTGTAATAAGACTACATTTTTAGTAACACCAGCTAACTTCCAAGACTCATGCCAGGGCTCTGCAGACCACTGACCCTGGAAGAATGCTCCATAACCCCACGAACCTGACGCATCAATCATAAGACCTAATGCCTCGGAATCAACAAATTCATGTTGCCAAATACTAGACCCGTTGAAATGAATCAAAAATTCCTCCCAGACCCTTAAATCAACTTTTAAAGATTTAGATAATCTAATATGTGCAAATGCAGACTTAAAGGGAACCTGTCATCAACTTTATGCTGGCCTCAATGAGGGCAGTATAAAATAGTGACATAAATGTTGATTTCAGCGGTGTGTCACTCATGAGCTAAAAGTAAGTGCTTGCTGAGAACCAGCATCATAATCATTGCAGAGTCAAAGCTACCGGAGAAGAGTCATGGTTAATCTCTTGCACTCCCTGCCCATCTGCTGATGATTGGCAGTTCTCTCCTATAGAGAGAAAAGGAGACAAATAGGCAGAAGAATGTCAATCATCAGCAGGTGGGCAGGAGAGCTGGAATTTATGAATAACCATGACTCTTCTCAGGTGGCCATGACTCTTTTCCAGGCCCAGTCTACAATGATTGTGATGTTGGTTCTAAGGCAACCACTTACTTTTAACTTTTAAATGACACACCGCTGAAATCAACTCACCTGTCAATACTTTATTCTACCGTTAGTATGGGCAGCACAAAGTAGATGACAGGTTCCCTTTAACTCCCCTAGTAGCCATATAAAGCCTTCTAGAAAAAACTCTACCTATAGGGATTACTTTGGAGGCAAAAACAAACAAACCTAATAAACTCTGTAATTCCCGCAACGTAGTTTTCTTTACAGACAACATTCTTCTAATAAGTTCCAAAAGCTTCTGAACTTTCTCAACCGGAAGCCGAAATTCTATCGACATGGTGTCAATTGTTATACCTAAGAATTCAATTTCACAACAAGGGAACACAGTCTTCTCTTCTGCCAAAGGGATACCAAAATACTTACAAACTTCAAAAAAACGATTCAACAATAACAAACAAATATCAGACTTAGGGGGACCAACAAACAAAAAATCATCTAAATAATGTAACAAATTACCAGCATTAACTTAAAACATAGTAACCCAATGAACAAAAGACGAAAAAAACTCAAAATATGAACAAGATAACGAATAACCCAGGGCTTGACAAATTTCCTTGGAATCTAGGAGCCAGCTAAAAAAGTTAGGAGCCAGGCGGAGCCGCGTCATAAAGTCCCCAGTAGATGCCCCCATAGTGCTCCCCCCCCCACTTCTCCATAGAGCCCCCCCCAATAATGCTGTATACCATGTTACATATGCAGTGTACATGTGCTGTATACCATGTTACATATGCAGTGTACATGTGCTGTATACCATGTTACATATGCAGTGTACATGAGCTGTATACCATGTTACATATGCAGTGTACATGTGCTGTATAGTATGGTATATGCAGTATACAGGACCATGATATATGTACAGTATATAGGACTATGACATTCAGTGTACGTGCTGTATACTATGATCTGTATACAGTGTACATGTGCTGTATACTATGTTACATACGCAGTGTACATGTGCTGTTTACTATGTTACATACGCAGTGTACATGTGCCGCATACTATGTTACATATTCAGTATACAGGACCATGATATACAGTACAGACCAAAAGTTTGGACACACCTTCTCATTCAAAGAGTTTTCTTTATTTTCATGACTATGAAAATTGTAGATTCACACTGAAGGCATCAAAACTATGAATTAACACATGTGGAATTATATACATAACAAACAAGTGTGAAAAAACTGAAAATATGTCATATTCTATCTAGGTTATTCAAAGTAGCCACCTTTTGCTTTGATTGCTGCTTTGCACACTCTTGGCATTCTCTTGATGAGCTTCAGGAGGTAGTCCCCTGAAATGGTTTTCACTTCACAGGTGTGCCCTGTCAGGTTTAATAAGTGGGATTTCTTGCCTTATAAATGGGGTTGGGACCATCAGTTGCGTTGAGGAGAAGTCGGGTGGATACACAGCTGATAGTCCTACTGAATAGACTGTTAGAATTTGTATTATGGCAAGAAAAAAGCAGCTAAGTAAGAAAAACGAGTGGCCATCATTACTTTAAGAAATGAAGGTCAGTCAGTGAGCTGAAAAATTGGGAAAACTTTGAAAGTAAGGGCTATTTGACCATGAAGGAGAGTGATGGGGTGCTGCGCCAGATGACCTGGCCTCCACAGTCACCGGACCTGAACCCAATTGAGATGGTTTGGGGTGAGCTGGACCACAGAGTGAAGGCAAAAGGGCCAACAAGTGCTAAGCATCTCTGGGAACTCCTTCAAGACTGTTGGAAGACCATTTCAGGGGACTACCTCTTGAAGCTCATCAAGAGAATGCCAAGAGTGTGCAAAGCAGTAATCAAAGCAAAAGGTGGCTACTTTGAAGAACCTAGAATATGACATATTTTCAGTTGTTTCACACTTGCTTGTTATGTATATAATTCCACATGTGTTAATTCATAGTTTTGATGCCTTCATAGTCTTGAAAATAAAGAAAACTCTTTGAATGAGAAGGTTTGTCCAAACTTTTGGTCTGTACTGTATGTACAGTATATAGGACTATGACATACAGTGTACATGTGCTGACACCTCAGGCTCCTTCCTCACTTGGATGAGAGTAGTAGTAATTTGCACTGAGGGCGGGTAGTTACCTGCAGGTGAACCTGAGAGCCACGAGGAGGACGCAGGTCAGCGCTATGGCCCCACACAGCAGGTCAGGCCTCCAGCCCATCAGACACAGCAGCCACTTAACGTGCTGCCAGGCCGGACTCTGCATTCCGCTTATAGAGCAGATGGGCAGCCCGAGCTCGCTGGGGGCAGGACGGAGCTTCTCCTCATCACACCACATCTGTCACATTGGACTTCCGCGGCGTACGCTCAGCCATGGGCAGGGAGCGTGTCCAAAGAGCAGCTGCGTATATGGAACCTAAGGCACCGTCACACATCTCCCTGCTCATCTCCACTCCTGTGCTGCCTCTGGACAGAACGGCCCCCCTCGGGAGCTCCGCACCCGTCGCCCGGGCACCTTTGAAAACGGGCTGACAAATACCCAAGCGCCAGGACCAAATTCCTAGTCGCCATGGTGACCTGGCGTCTGGGATTTGTCGAGCCCTGGAATAACCCATTGGCAAACATTTATCAAAATAAAACCCTCCGTCAAATTGAAAGCCTAATGAGTTAAAACCGTCTGGTCAGATCGGCAATAGGCAAAAGGCCGACTTTATATCTGCTTTAGTCAGTAGACAACCTTGACCAAACCGATTGAGCAAGCTGACGGCCTCATCAAAAGAACTATAAGAGACTGAACATAACTCTCTATTCAATTCATCATTCAGCGACTGCTTATCAGGAAATGATAAATGATGAATTAACCTAAACTCCTTAGCAACTTTCTTGGGAACTAAACCCAAGGGGGATAAACGAAAATCCTAAAATGGCGGATGAGGAAAGGGGCCAGCCACCCTGCCCGCTAACACTTTCTTCTCAATTCTTACGCGAACAACTTCATTCAATTTAACTGAGCTAAGATTCTCAATTCACACACACCCAGGACCTTTAAATTTAGGTACGAAAAAGCCATTCTTAAAACCATTAAGAATTTGATCCGCCTTCTCCCGATTTGGGTACATGTCTAGCCAAGAGACCATGTTTTCCAACTTCACTGGAGTCAGAGCTTTTTTGAAAATCGCGACTAATAACAGCCTGCTGGGGCTCACCAACCCTTTTAAAACAGCGGAACATAGGGTGCGGACCCAAGCAAACCGAACACTCGTGCTTATATTTACAAGAATTTAACCACTTACAAGCTCATTAAAGGCAAAACATAGTCCCTTCTTAATAACATTCTGAGACAGATTGCCTTATGGTTTATCTACTCCGCCAGGTCTCTGAGGAAGCTTTAAACTCAACCATAAGCCCACATCCTTAGTACACTGTCTTAACAAAGGGTGAACTGCCAATTTTTTACGAAATGTTTCATCATACTGAAAACAAGCCAAACCGCCAAAATTGCGGTAGGCCTCAAGGATGGTATCAATATGCTGAAATAAACCTGAATACAATTGAGGGTACTTAGACCCCAAAATAGATGCATAGACACAAAATGACTGAAGCCAATTATTAAATGATCTGGGGAATGCCCTTTTTCTTTCTTCTTCTATTTTCTCATCCACCTTTCTGTCCAACTTAAATACATCTTTTGACGACAGGGGCAATGACAAAATGTCAACATACTCCTGACGCCAAATTTTTTCTTTAACGAACTGGGCAGATGAAAACCCAGAGGAGAAACTTCATATGCTAATGCTTCCTTCAAATAAGATTCTGAAACACCTGCGGTGTTAGTCAAAACTGGCCCACCGCCATCCGGGACAACCATAGTCGCCGATGAGGGATGGTCAGTCCAAACCACAGCCGGTGAAGGCACCACTCCACCTGTGCCAGAAGCCGCACCCTTGGCTAGGTCAGAAAAAAACTCTGCCAAACCCTGCAAAAAGGAAACACTTGATAAAACATTACATTCAATGTTGGAAGGAGAAAAGCTTTCCTACATATGTTCTCACCAAGATCCTGTTCTGTCTTCAGCAGGCAGCTTGACTATCCCCTCAACACCAGGCTGTGAGACCACCTGCCTGGGAGGGGACCACCGGCGCCCACTTACTCCACAGCTTTGGTCCCGTGACGGTGAGTAAGCCACCCTCGGCCTCTTCCTTCTTCCTGAAGTGCGCGTCAGCGCATATTGAGGATGAGGCCCACCTTGCTGCTTTACTTCGTGCTGGGCACACACTCTCTGCTGAGCTCCGGCTACTGCGAAGATCTTCTGCGCCGCTCCTTCTCCTGGATCGCGCTGCCTCTTCCTTCTTATGAAGATCGCGATGCAGGCCCCGCCTCCTTCATCTCTGGCGCTGCGCAGCCAGGCAACTGCGTAGCTACTCCTCCCTACCAACGGTATTAGCTCTTCTGATGATCTGGCTAAGCAGTTCTTCCATTGTGCTCCACTTCTACTGCCGCTGGAACCGAGTTGACCGCAACGTCTTCTTTCTTTTTTCAGCCGGGAACACCGCCGCTTCTTCAAGCCGCCGGCCAATCTTCTGCGCTCTTCCGCCGCCGCTACTGTCTCCTCTGCCGCCGCCACTTCACACCGCAGGGGATGGACGTTCTTCTTGCTTGATCTTTAGTCGCAGACAGCCACCCCAGGGTGAGTGCCTCCATAAATACACCAAATTCCTGCCGAAAATGCAGCTTCTCCAATTACAGAACTGGTTAAAAATAGCCCACTGCCCAGCAACTGGACAGCAACCACCTTGACCAATCAAAAGGCTGTCCTGTTTGCCGGCTAACTTGAACACCTGAGGAGAAATTAGAGAAAACAGAAAAAGGGAAGGGGGCGGGGGAGAAAACACCACATAACTGTGTCTCAATAACACCATGAGGGGCGAAACGCCAAATTTTTGGCCCCTGTCATTAGTAAGTGCCTTATATTAACTTTCTCTACATGATAAATTCCATTTGCTAAAGCGACACAACCCTTTTGCTCACATTATACTTCTATTTATTCATCTTGCCTGACTTATGATATGCTATCATATACAGTACAGACCAAAAGTTTGGACACACCTTCTCATTCAAAGAGTTTTCTTTATTTTCATGACTATAAAGGCATCAAAACTATGAATTAACACATGTGGAATTATATACATAACAAACAAGTGTGAAACAACTGAAAATATGTCATATTCTAGGTTCTTCAAAGTAGCCACCTTTTGCTTTGATTACTGCTTTGCACACTCTTGGCATTCTCTTGATGAGCTTCAAGAGGTAGTCACCTGAAATGGTCTTCCAACAGTCTTGAAGGAGTTCCCAGAGATGCTTAGCACTTGTTGGCCCTTTTGCCTTCACTCTGCGGTCCAGCTCACCCCAAACCATCTCGATTGGGTTCAGGTCCGGTGACTGTGGAGGCCAGGTCATCTGGCGCAGCACCCCATCACGCTCCTTCATGGTCAAATAGCTCTTACTTTCAAAGTTTTCCCAATTTTTCGGCTGACTGACTAACCTTCATTTCTTAAAGTAATGATGGCCACTCGTTTTTCTTTACTTAGCTGCTTTTTTCTTGCCATAATACAAATTCTAAGCGTCTATTCAGTAGGACTATCAGCTGTGTATCCACCTGACTTCTTCTCAACGCAACTGATGGTCCCAACCCCATTTATAAGGCAAGAAATCCCACTTATTAAACCTGACAGGGCACACCTGTGAAGTGAAAACCATTTCAGGGAACTACCTCTTGAAGCTCATCAAGAGAATGGCAAGAGTGTGCAAAGCAGTAATCAAAGCAAAAGGTGGCTACTTTGAAGAACCTAGAATATGACATATTTTCAGTTGTTTCACACTTGTTTGTTATGTATATAATTCCACATGTGTTAATTCATAGTTTTGATGCCTTCAGTATGAATCTACAATTTTCATAGTCATGAAAATAAAGAAAACTCTTTGAATGAGAAGGTGTGTTCAAACTTTTGGTCTGTACTGTATGTAACCACGTAGCATATATCAGTCTGTGGAGATTATACGCTGCGTTGCTGTCACTCAACCCATATTCTTCATACTACCATTTATAAGTTACCACTCTTGAAGTTGGTATTTCAATTTGCGGCGATGCTGCAGGCCATGGTAGCACATTTAGTCCATGCAGGCTGCTCACAGTAGCACGAGCAACATGCAACCTGGCATTGTCCTATTGAAAAATGGCTCCTGGAGCACTTTGGAGAAATGGTCTTACCACTGTTTTCACGGCCAAATCGTTGAAACGCGGAGCTGTTGATGTACCTGAAATGTAGACTAGAGAGGTCCAGCTACGGTACATTATGTCACTCCACACCATAATCAAGGAAGTACAACTGGTGTGACATTTCTTAAGGTCTTCTTATGGCGTGGCCAACATGCTCCCGGCTATTATTGTGTCCGAAACTCACTGCTAAAAAGTATAGACCTGCATTCCAGCCTCCGTTGCTGTCTTGCTGTGCACCATTACAGCCGTTGAGTGCAGCGATAGAGTGAGGTCAATGGAGCACCTGTAGCTGGACATCTGGTTTGTAGCCCAATGTTGTGCAAATGCCTTTGTGTAAACAAGTAAACAAACAGCAACAGGTAAACAGACTAGGCCCCAAAGCTAGGGAGGAGGGAATGGTAACCTCCTAACAACCCCTAAGCCTCTCCCTGACTGCTGACAGTATGAGTAAGACCTGATGGTGAACAAACTCATATGCTGGAACCTAAGTCCTGCTGACACTGAAGCAAACCCTAACTCAGGGAGCGGGTAATGAGACAGCCAGTACCTTCCACCGTGAAGGGACCAGTGTCTCCCTGAGACCTAGAAGCAACATACGCACAAAGGGGAGAACAGGAGGACTTAGCTTGAGACGAGTGGGAAGTAGAGGATCCAAAAACAACCTGTATAACACTCTAGAAGGAAAATATCAACCGCAAAGTCAGCAGTAAGAGGCGGATTTAAATAGAGCCTCTTAAACAGCTAACGAGCAGAACCTATGGATAGGTGGGATCCTGCCCATAACAACAAACAGAAGGGAAACACAGCAAGACCTGTTAGATAGACTCACGTGCTGCAAGTCTATCCGATCTTCTCAGATCTCTCACAGGGCAGGCAGTGACACAAGCCTGGTGCAGGGGTTAAAAAAAACCACTCACCTGTCTTTGATACTCCAGCTCCCTTCTTTTCTACATTCATGTCACTGCTGCCGACCAATCAGTGGCCTCAGCAGTGATGTGTGCAGGCACAGAAAGTGATCACTGCCACATCTGAGGCCTTTGATTGGCTGGCAGCAGTGATGTCCACATGACACTTAGGCAAACCGCGGATCCGCAAAAAACGGAAGCCGCTGTGTGCCTTCCTCAATTTGCGGAACGGAACAGGCGGCCCATTGTAGAAATGCCTATTCTCGTCCTCAAAACGGACAACAATAGTTCATGTTATATTTTTTTTGCGGGGCCACGGAACGGATTGAAGTGAATGGGTCCGCATCCGAGCCACAAAAACTGCGGCTTGGATGCGGACCAAAACAATGGCCGTGTGCATGAGGCCTTACGCAGGGACCGGAAGTGGAGGCGAAGGGAGCTTGGTGCTGGAACCTGTGCACTAATCACAGTGTGGTCAGCTCACACTATGCGTCTTGTCATGCAGGTGATACAAGAGGTCTTGTTGTGCAAGGGGTGGAACAAGTTAAATATCCCAAACGTGGAGGTGATCATAGGAGAGTTCTTTTAAACAGAGAATCTTATTGGATCTTTACTAT
The DNA here is from genome assembly GCF_905171765.1 of Bufo bufo. NCBI lineage: Eukaryota > Metazoa > Chordata > Amphibia > Anura > Bufonidae > Bufo > Bufo bufo. The sequence goes on along the minus strand of NC_053389.1, from coordinate 619,124,098 downwards.
GAATACCTGTGTACCAATGGGTCTTAACCGCAGGCACGATCTCATACTGCACTATTGACCCTGATACATTGTTGTTTTTTAAAGTCTTTTTAATACTTGTTTTTATGACTTAGAGGTGGAGCTATTGTTGATTGTGTCCACCTGACATGTTTGACCTGCCCCTTATTTAAGGCCAGTGCCTCACATAATTTCATTCTCATGAGTAAGGATCTGTATTTAGTGATCTGAAACGCGTAGACCTGATGTACAGTACAGACCAAAAGTTTGGACACACCTTCTCATTCAAAGAGTTTTCTTTATTTTAATGACTATGAAAATTGTAGATTCACACTGAAGGCATCAAAACTATGAATTAACACATGTGGAATTATATACATAACAAACAAGTGTGAAACAACAGAAAATATGTCATATTCTAGGTTCTTCAAAGTAGCCAACTTTTGCTTTGATTACTGCTTTGCACACTCTTGCCATTCTCTTGATGAGCTTCAAGAGGTAGTCCCCTGAAATGGTTTTCACTTCATAGGTGTGCCCTGTCAGGTTTAATAAGTGGGATTTCTTGCCTTATAAATGGGGTTGGGACCATCAGTGGCGTTGAGGAGAAGTCAGGTGGATACACAGCTGATAGTCCTACTTAATAGACTGTTAGAATTTGTATTATGGCAAGAAAAAAGCAGCTAAGTAAAGAAAAATGAGTGGCCATCATTACTTTAACAAATGAAGGTCAGTCAGTCAGCTGAAAAATTGGGAAAACTTTGAAAGTAAGGGCTATTTGACCATGAAGGAGAGTGATGGGGTGCTGCGTCCGATTACCTGGCCTCCACAGTCACCGGACCTGAACCCAATCGAGATGGTTTGGGGTGAGCTGGACGGCAGAGTGAAGGCAAAAGGGCCAACAAGTGCTAAGCATCTCTGGGAACTCCTTCAAGACTGTTGGAAGACCATTTCAGGGGACTACCTCTTGAAGCTCATAAAGAGAATGCCAAGAGTGTGCAAATCAGTAATCAAAGCAAAAGGTGGCTACTTTGAAGAACCTAGAATATGACATATTTTCAGTTGTTTCACACTTGTTTGTTATGTATATAATTCCACATGTGTTAATTCATAGCTTTGATGCCTTCATAGTCATGAAAATAAAGAAAACTCTTTGAATGAGAAGGTGTGTCCAAACTTTTGGTCTGTACTGTACATGTCTGGATTTTAAGCACTTATTCATTAAAGCATGAACACGTTCTTTGGAAGCTGGATTCCCTTCTTCATTAAAATGAATGGCTCCATATACGGTCTGCAAAAAACCCAAAACGGACACAGAAAAAATATACGTTCGTGTGCATGAGGCCTCACTGCAAGGTTCCAAACCAACTCTGGCATTAACTTCATGACATGCATTTCCATGACCATCTAGCTGCTTGCAAGTCCTACACGAACAAGCACAATGCTAAGCATAGGATGGAGTGGTCTAAAGCCTAACATCGCTGGACTCTGGAGCAGTGGAAACATGGAGTGACAAATCACACTTCTCTATCTGGCACATTGGCGGATACGGGGGGGGGGGGATTGCCCCCTCGCCCGAGCTGCTCAGAAGTGGGGGGCGGCAGGGCACATCTCCATAGTCATCTGTATCGCTGTCCTCAGGATGTGGGGGCTCTTATTACTGGCACGTGATGGGGGGCTCTTATTACTGGCACGTGATGGGGGGGCTCTTATTACTGGCACGTGATGGGGGGGCTCTTGTTACTGGCACATGATGGGGGCTCTTGTTACTGGCACATTGGGGGGGCTCTTATTACTGGCACATGATGGGGGGCTCTTATTACTGGCACATGATGGGGGGGGCTCTTATTACTGGCACATGATGGGGGGGCTCTTATTACTGGCACATGATGGGGGGCTCTTATTACTGGCACATGATGGGGGGTGCTCTTGTTACTGGCACATGATGGGGGGGTGCTCTTGTTACTGTCACATGATTGGGGGGCATCTATGGGGGCACATTTTACTGGCACATGATTGGGGGCACTTATTACTGGCACATGATTGGGGGCACTTATTACTGGGACATGATTGGGGGCACTTATTACTGGCACATTATTGGGGGCACTTATTACTGGCACATTATTGATGGGCACTATAGGGACATCGCAAAATCGCTATATTCCCCTTATGGTGTTAGGATGTTGTGTTTTATTCAATAAATCAACCAATGTCCTTTGGACTAGCTTACACCTATTGTCCTACACCTCCTAAATCCTAAAACTTAACCTTTAATAGTTAATCTTAAACATTACTTATAAGAGTTTTTAAAAATTGCCAGTAGTCACTTAGTCCTATATTTTATACTAGTACTAGCCTCCTGCCTGTAATAGTCTATCTGGGGTGAGACTTGTTGGCTTGACTGGCTGCGTGCTGCCAGTATTGATACAAGCACAATGTGATAAACATTCCTATATATGTTGCCTAGGTGACTTTGCTGAATTAAAACTAATTGGCACATGATTGGGGGGCATCTATGGGGGCACATTTTACTGGCACATGATTGGGGGCATTTATTACTGGCACATGATTGGGGGCACTTATTACTGGGACATGATTGGGGGCACTTATTACTGGCACATTATTGATGGGCACTATAGGGACATCTACTGAGGCCACAAAGAAGGCGTATTTTATATGGGGGGCTCTGTACAGTAGCATTTTATACTGGGACACATTATGGTGGGTACTATAGGGAAGGGGGAGAGGAGTACTATGGGGTCATCTACGGGGACACTAAGAAGGGTATTTTATACTTGCAAATTATGGGGGACACTGAGGGCATCTACTGGGGCACTATATATGGGGAATTTTATACTGGTACATTCTGGGGGGCACTAGGAGGAAGGGGGGAGAGGAGCACTATAGGGGCATTTACTGGGGGCACTATATAGGGGTATTTCATACTGGCACAGTGTGGGGGCACTATGGGGACATTAGCTCAACTGCGGGCATTAGAAGGGGGTATTTTTCACATTATAAGGAGAATTATTTCTACAGGAAGGGGGGCATTATGGTGGGCTTTATTACTCCCCCATGGTATGAGCCCCCTAGTAGCAGCACCATCCTCTCCCTGCTCTGCTATCCCTCTGCCCCTTCTCCAAATCCTTATTATGAAATCTTTCTCATTAGGATAAAACACATCAGCTCCACCGAGCACCCCCGGCCAAAGTGTTAAAGTGGTGTCCAAGATCCCCAAGGGCCAAGCCAAGTAATTGTAAGTTTTCATGTGAAATATGTTTGTTATACACATATAGCCTACACTGTGCCACACAATATACAGTATACCGCTACACTGTGCCACACAATATACAGTATACCGCTACACTGTGCCACACAATATACAGTATACCGCTACACTGTGCCCCACAATATACAGTATAACTCTACACTGTGTAGTCTGTTCTATAAGCACCCTTGTTCTGTGGCGGCAGACAGAAAATAATCTGGAAGTGCCCCTCCTGAGACCAGGCTCTGGATCCGCCACTGATCTGGCAGTCTGATGGATGAGTCTTGGTTTATTGAATGCCAAGAGAACATTACCTGCCTGACTGCATTGTGCCAACTGTAAAGTTTGGTGAAGGAGGGATAGTGTTATGGGGTTGTTTTCAGGGGATGGCTTAGGCCCCTTAGTTCCAGTAAAGGGAAATTTTAAAGAAATAATATTGATGGCCTATCCTGAGGCTAGTAAATCAAAAAGGATAAGCAGCACTCCAAGCCCACCTGTTGGGTAAAGTACACTGGACAGCTGAACAATGGGTCCATAAATTGAAGGTGCACGTGGAAAAGGATCCTGGCTTGAGGGTCCCTTGTAGTATAAACCAGTAGAAGGATCCACAGCACTCGACTGTTTAAATAATCCCTTGAGTTTATTCAGAAGACAGCAAACATTGCGACGTTTCAATGTTACGTTTTCATCAAGTTTGATAAAGACTTAACGTCGAAACGTTGCAATGTTTGTTGTCTTCTGAATAAACTCAAGGGATTATTTAACCACTTAAGGACCACAGGTTTATACCCCCCTAAAGACCAGGCCCTTTTTTACAAATCGGCACTCCACAACTTTAGCGGTTTATTGCTCGGTCATGCAACTTACCACCCAAATGAATTTTACCTCCTTTTCTTCTCACTAATAGAGCTTTCATTTGGTGGTATTTCATTGCTGCTGACATTTTTACTTTTTTTGTTATTAATCGAAATTTAACGATTTTTTTGCAAAAAAATGACATTTTTCACTTTCAGTTGTAAAATTTTGCAAAAAAAAACGAGATCCATATATAAATTTTGCTCTAAATTTATTGTTCTACATGTCTTTGATAAAAAAAAAAAATGTTTGGGTAAAAAAAAATGGTTTGGGTAAAAGTTATAGCGTTTACAAACTATGGTACAAAAATGTGAATTTCCGCTTTTTGAAGCAGCTCTGACTTTGTGAGCACCTGTCATGTTTCCTGAGGTTCTACAATGCCCAGACAGTACAAACACCCCACAAATGACCCCATTTCGGAAAGTAGACACCCTAAGGTATTCGCTGATGGGCATAGTGAGTTCATAGAACTTTTTATTTTTTGTCACAAGTTAGCGGAAAATGATGATTTTTTTTTTTTTTTTCTTACAAAGTCTCATATTCCACTAACTTGTGACAAAAAATAAAAAGTTCTATGAACTCACTATGCCCATCACGAAATACCTTGGGGTCTCTTCTTTCCAAAATGGGGTCACTTGTGGGGTAGTTCTACTGCCCTGGCATTCTAGGGGCCCAAATGTGTGGTAAGGAGTTTGAAATCAAATTCTGTAAAAAATGACCAGTGAAATCCGAAAGGTGCTCTTTGGAATATGGGCCCCTTTGCCCACTTAGGCTGCAAAAAAGTGTCACACATCTGGTATCTCTGTATTCAGGAGAAGTTGAGGAATGTGTTTTGGGGTGTCTTTTTACATATACCCATGCTGGGTGAGATAAATATCTTGGTCAAATGCCAACTTTGTATAAAAAAAAATGGGAAAAGTTGTCATTTGCCAAGATATTTCTCTCACCCAGCATGGGTATATGTAAAATGACACCCCAAAACACATTCCCCAACTTCTCCTGAGTACGGAGATACCAAATGTGTGACACTTTTTTGCAGCCTAGGTGGGCAAAGGGGCCCATATTCCAAAGAGCACCTTTCGGATTTCACTGGTCATTTTTTACAGAATTTGATTTCAAACTCCTTACCACACATTTGGGCCCCTAGAATGCCAGGGCAGTATAACTACCCCACAAGTGACCCCATTTTGGAAAGAAGAGACCCCAAGGTATTCGCTGATGGGCATAGTGAGTTCATGGAAGTTTTTATTTTTTGTCACAAGTTAGTGGAATATGAGACTTTGTATGAAATAAAAAAAAAAAAAATCATCATTTTCCACTAACTTGTGACAAAAAATAAAAAATTCTAGGAACTCGCCATGCCCCTCACGGAATACCTTGGGGTGTCTTCTTTCCAAAATGGGGTCACTTGTGGGGTAGTTATACTGCCCTGGCATTTTCCAGGGGCCCTAATGTGTGGTAAGTAGGTAAATGACCTGTGAAATCCGAAAGGTGCTCTTTGGAATATGGGCCCCTTTGCCCACCTAGGCTGCAAAAAAGTGTCACACATCTGGTATCTCCGTACTCAGGAGAAGTTGGGGAATGTGTTTTGGGGTGTCATTTTACATATACCCATGCTGGGTGAGAGAAATATCTTGGCAAAAGACAACTTTTCCCATTTTTTTATACAAAGTTGGCATTTGACCAAGATATTTATCTCACCCAGCATGGGTATATGTAAAAAGACACCCCAAAACACATTCCTCAACTTCTCCTGAATACAGAGATACCAGATGTGTGACACTTTTTTGCAGCCTAGGTGAGCAAAGGGGCCCATATTCCAAAGAGCACCTTTCGGATTTCACTGGTCATTTTTTACAGAATTTGATTTCAAACTCCTTACCACACATTTGGGCCCCTAGAATGCCAGGGCAGTAGAACTACCCCACAAGTGACCCCATTTTGGAAAGAAGAGACCCCAAGGTATTCGCTGATGGGCATAGTGAGTTCATGGAAGTTTTTATTTTTTGTCACAAGTTAGTGGAATATGAGACTTTGTATGAAAAAAAATCAAAAAAAAAAAATCATCATTTTCCACTAACTTGTGACAAAAAATAGAAAATTCTAGGAACTCGCCATGCCCCTCACGGAATACCTTGGGGGGTCTTCTTTCCAAAATGGGGTCACTTGTGGGGTAGTTATACTGCCCTGGCATTTTCCAGGGGCCCTAATGTGTGGTAAGTAGGTAAATGACCTGTGAAATCCGAAAGGTGCTCTTTGGAATATGGGCCCCTTTGCCCACCTAGGCTGCAAAAAAGTGTCACACATCTGGTATCTCCGTACTCAGGAGAAGTTGGGGAATGTGTTTTGGGGTGTCATTTTACATATACCCATGCTGGGTGAGAGAAATATCTTGGCAAAAGACAACTTTTCCCATTTTTTTTATACAAAGTTGGCATTTGACCAAGATATTTCTCTCACCCAGCATGGGTATATGTAAAATTCCGCTAACTTGGGCCAAAAAAATGTCTGAATGGAGCCTTACAGGGGGGTGATCAATGACAGGGGGGTGATCAATGACAGGGGGGTGATCAATGACAGGGGGGTGATCAGGGAGTCTATATGGGGTGATCACCCCCCTGTCATTGATCACCCCCCTATAAGGCTTAATTCAGATGTCCGTATGTGTTTTGCGGATCCGATCCATGTATCCGTGGATCCGTAAAAATCATACAGACATCTGAATGCAGCCTGACAGGGGGGGTGATCAATGACAGGGGGGTGATCAGGGAGTCTATATGGGGTGATCACCCCCCCTGGAAGGCTCCAGGGAGACGCCTGTATGTGTTTTGCGGATCCGATCCATCTATCAGTGGATCCGTAAAAATCATGCGGACGTCTGAATGGAGCTTTACAGGGGGGTGATCAATGACAGGGGGGTAATCAATGACAGGGGGGTGATCAGGGAGTCTATATGGGGTGATCACCACAGTCATTGATCATGCCCCTGTAAGGCTCCATTCAGACGTCCGTATGCGTTTTGCGGATCCGATCCATCTATCAGTGGATCCGTAAAAATCATGCGGACGTCTGAATGGAGCTTTACAGGGGGTTATCAATGACAGGGGGGTAATCAATGATAGGGGGGTGATCAGGGAGTCTATATGGGGTGATCACCACAGTCATTGATCACGCCCCTGTAAGGCTCCATTCAGACGTCCGTATGCGTTTTGCGGATCCGATCCATCTATCCGTGGATCCGTAAAAATCATACGGACATCTGAATGCAGCCTGACAGGGGGGGTGATCAATGACAGGGGGGTGATCAGGGAGTCTATATGGGGTGATCACCCCCCCCTGGAAGGCTCCAGGGAGACGCCTGTATGTGTTTTGCGGATCCGATCCATCTATCAGTGGATCCGTAAAAATCATGCGGACGTCTGAATGGAGCTTTACAGGGGTGTGATCAATGACAGGGGTGTAATCAATGACAGGGGGTGATCAGGGAGTCTATATGGGGTGATCAGGGGCTAATAAGGGGTTAATAAGTGACGGGGGGGGGGTGTAGTGTAGTGTAGTGGTGTTTGGTGCTACTTTACTGAGCTACCTGTGTCCTCTGGTGGTCGATCCAAACAAAGGGGACCACCAGAGGACCAGGTAGCAGGTATATTAGACGCTGTTATCAAAACAGCGTCTAATATACCTGTTATGGGTTAAAAAAAATCACATCTCCAGCCTGCCAGCGAACGATCGCCGCTGGCAGGCTGGAGATCAACTCTCTTACCTTCCGTTCCTGTGAGCGCGCGCGCCTGTGTGCGCACTCACAGGAAATCTCGGCTCACGCGAGATGACGCCAATCGGCGTTAGTGTGACCTGGGAGCGCCGCAGAGATGACGCCTTTCGGCGTTAGTGTGACGGTAAGTGGTTAAAGGGGTTGTGTTGTGTCACTTCAGTAGAGAAAGTTAATACAAGGCACTTACTAATATACTGTTATTATCCATATTGCTTCCTTTGCTGGCTGGATTCATTTTTCTATCACATTATACACAGCTCGTTTCCATGGTTACAGACCACCCTGCAATCCATCTGTGGTGGTCGTGCTTACACAATATAGGAAAAAGCACCAGCCTATGTGCGCTCTCATGGTCCGGGCCACCAGAGAGGCTGATGCTTTTTCCTATAATGTGCAAGCACGACCACCACTGATGGATTGCAGGGTGGTCTGTAACCAAGGAAACGAGCAGCGTATAATGTGATGGAAAAATGAATCTAGCCAGCAAAGGAAGCTTCATGGACAATCACAATACATTAGTAAGTGCCTTGTATAGTTTTTCTACATGATAAATGCAACTTACTGAAGTGAGACATCCCCTTTAAACGGCCAAGTGCTGTGGATCCTCCTACTGGTCTATCCTGAGGCTAGGTCATCAACATCTGATTCTCGGGATCCCTGCCAAGCAGCTGCTAGAAGTGTCCGGTTGCCTCTTTGTCTGTCCTGCTGGAAGTGTCCTTTTCTATAAACAGCTGCCATGAAGGTATGTACTGGGTTGGCCACAATATTTAGGTAACCCTATTGTCCAAACATCCATCCACCGGTATCAGAAGACCCAGAGTGGGCCAGAAACCATTCTCCTTGTTGCTCCACCAGCCTGACATTAAGTTAGACAAAAAGTTAGGGATATTTGGCTTTTGGGTGAAATTTATGAAAAATATAAAAAGTTCACGCTAGAGTAGTATTATATCATGAAAGTAGGTTATTTAAGTAAAAGCATGCAATGGTGATTTCCTCATCTCAAGTTATTAAAACAAAAGCCAATAACAGTGGTGGGTATAGCCCCACAAAAAATATCAATGTCTCAAAAACTTGTTATGTGGCCTTGAGCGTCAATTACAGCTCAACAACGACGTTTCATCCTGTTCACACATCGACTTATTGTCTGCTGAGGCATGGCATCCCACTCTTCTTGAAGGGCGACCCTAAGGTCATTGAGGTTCTGGGGTACAGAGTTATGAGCCTCTACACGGCAACTCAGCTGATCTCATAGGTTTTCAATGGGATTCAGGTCTGGAAAAAGTGCTTGCCACTCCATTTGAGGAACCCCAGTCCCTAATGATGCGACTCGATAAATTGGCGCATTGTCGTCCATGAAGATGAAATTAGGCCTGTGTTGTTCATGGAGAGGCACAAGGACTGGATTAATAATGTTATTCAAGTAGTATAGGCTTGTCACTGTACCATTTACAAAGTATAGGGCAGTTCTGTATTGACTAGACACACCTGCCCACACTGTAACACCACCACCAAAGGCAAACAGTGGCTGATGCATAACGCTCTCCTTGACGTAGTTGGCGGCCATCATTTTATGCTCAGCGTGAATCGAGTGAGCAGCACTGAGGCCTACTGGTCCCTCGTCCAGCGTAAATGCTCCCTGGCCCATGCAAGACAATGGTCAGGTACCCTTGCAGGTCACCTAGCACGCAGACCACTCTGATGTAAACGGTTCTGAATGGTCTGACGTGACACTTGGGTGCCTCTCACCTCCCTTAAATGTGCCTGGAGTTGTGTGGCTTTCATCATCCGGTTCTGTAAGGCATTGATCACAATGAAGCGGTCATCAGTGTGGGATGTGGCCAAAGGATGTCCTCTTCTATGCCTTTCTGTGACTCCTCCAGTCTCTCTGTTGTAACCTGCTGATGACACTCTAAGCTCAGTGGCCACTTCTGTCTGAGAACATCCTGTTTGAAGCATCGCAATGGTGAGGTACTGGTGATCATTTGTTGGGTGTCGTTTTGGTCTCTTGATGTCAAAATGTGAATAGCATGGTGAGGAGGACTGTTTAAATACCAATTCTAATTGAACCAGGAAATTTATTGGCGAATCATGGGTCAAACACCTGTTGTGAATTTTGCCGTTAAGCTCCTTGTTAGAGAACAGCAAGTTGTACAAAAAGTACTGAAATATTGAACAGTTGGACATTCAAAAGTTTAGAGAAGGTCACATTAAGTTCACCTGTAAAAGTTAGAGTGCATTTTAGGTCCATCCTGAAATTTCACCCACAAGCCAAATATCCCTTACGTTTTGTGAGGAATGTATGTAGTAAAGGTATAGTGAGGGATGAGAATCCATTTTGTATAAACATGTCCTCCATCTTGTGCATATGTGGAAAATTAATAAACCAGCTGCCAGGATGTAGGGAGTCTCTGTGTATATAGTTAAAAAGTGTTCTAGCTACAAGGCCAAGGTAAGCAGCTCCCTCGCTCCCCTTATCAGAGTTTGACATACAAGGGAGAGATGTTCCTTCTGAGTTCAGGATGTACTGGTGAAGAATGTCAACTTTGATATAAGTTGTTGCAGAAACTTTTTAATTATTAGAATTCTGTTGGTATGATGCGGAAGTATTGCCTTTTATGAATAACCAATCAAATCATTCGTTTCGCTTTCCACCCCTTTGGTGGTGTGTCAGATTTGTCTGTGATTATCTATAGTGTTAGGCCTCATGCACACGACCGTTGTGTGTTTTAAGGTCTGCAAATCGCGGATCCGCAAAACACGGATGGCGTTCGTGTGCGTTCCGCAATTTGCAGAACGGCATGGACAGCCATTAATATAACTGCCTATTCTTGTCCACTAAACACGGACAAGAATAGGACAGGTTATATATTTTTTGCGGACTACAGAACGGAGCAACGGATGCGGACAGCACACAGAGTGCTGTCCGCATCTTTTGCGGCCCTATTGAAGTGAATGGGTCCGCACCAGAGCCGTGTGCATGAGGCCTTATAAAAATGTATGCTTGTGTGGAATAAATTAGAGAGAGAATTTGATTCAGCAAGTGTGTCTGTGTCAGATCTCTGAGCGCTCATAAAGAAAACTTCAATTGGGACACCGACAATTATAGAAGAAGGGGTTTTGCCCCAACGGTATCTGGTAGAGTTCTCCATATGGACTATAATGGGACCTGCTCGGTTTCCGGCGTGAACGCCAGGTTTCAGGCGTATAAAAACAGTTTATGCACTCATGCTAAAAAGACTGTCCAGATCCCATTACAAACAAGGGCAGGAACCTCTGGGGGCCATTCAGTATAGGGGGGAATTTATCACCTGTGCTGCCGGAGGATGCACCTAATTTATAATGAGGCACAGGCTGACATAAATTTCAGTTTTTACGCCTGAAAAACTGGCAGAAAAGTACATTTGCTGGCAAAGGTTAGACACCAGGGTTGCCAATCGTCCAGAAATTTCTGGACAGTCAGTAAAAATAGACGTGTCCGTGATTTTTTTGAGACTGGCGGTACTTGATTAGATTATTTAGATTAGATTATTTGATTAGATTATTTTGGTGATAATTGTCATGATTTTACAGCTCACAGTAAACACTGGTAATAAAGTCTTATCAGTATATTGAGCTATAGACATGTATCACTATAATCTTTAGCATTCATTGTGGTTTTCCAAAACACCCCACTGACAACTACTGGCAGTACGGTGAGAGGAGCCGCAGAGTGACGTCACAGAGCTGGAGCGCCGAAATCTCGCGATAGTGTCGGCATCATGTTCATTCCCTGTGCTGGCATCAGCACAGGGAACGAACTACGCATGCGCTAGCTCGCGCATCGCGAAATTTCGGCGCTCCAGCTCTGTGACGTCAACCAGCAAGGAGGAGATTCGGAGGACGCGGGGCGGTGCTGGGCTCCTTTCCGCTTGACCCATCTCCGGACACAGGACTCATATCAGGTTCATTTGCATATTGATCAAAACGGTTTTTTAACACAATAAAAGCGCAGAGCTGTGGGGACTGGGTATTGCAGATGTGCTAGCGGCCATCTAGCAGCCCATGTCCCCAGCTCTATGCACTAAATCCTGGTGACAGGTTCCCTTTAATCAGCCATGCAGCCAATGTTATTGAGACTCCTCTTGTATATCCCTTATATGTACAACTTACTATATATCTAGATATTTGGTAATTATATTACATTTGGATACGCTTGTTACTTTTTTGACATGTGTGCAGCGCCAGGATGGCGCTTTTTCTGTCACTCTCCATTTTTTAACCCCTTAAGGACATAGGACGTACCGGTACGCCCTATTTCCCGAGTCCTTAAGGACACAGGACGTACCGGTACGTCCTGACTTAAAATCGGCATTCCGGCGCCGCGGGGGTTAATCGGAACGGGATGCCGGCTGAAATCATTCAGCCGGCATCCCGTAACAATGCAGGGGGGGGTCATTTGACCCCCCGTATCGACGATCGCAGAAAACCGCAGGTCAATTCAGACCTGCGGTTTTCTGCGTTTCCGGTCCATTCGGGTGTCCTGTGACCCGATGAACCGGAAAAAGACTGCGATCGGTGGCGTAATTATACACCACCTATCGCAGTCCGAGGATTTGGAGAGGCGGTGCTGGCCCTGGTGCTGAACGCCGCTGTCCAGGGTGCTGATTGGAGCAGGGGAGAGAGGCGCGAGATTCAAACTTCCTGCGCTCCTCTCTCCCCTCCTCTTCCTGTCCAGCACCCTGACCGTGCAGCACCGTTCGGCACCAGCTCCTGCGTCCCCCTAATCGCCATCCATCACCCTCCTGCACCCATCGCCACCCAGGTAGGTTAGGGTCAGTGAGGGAGAGGCACCGTTAGGCAGGGAAAGAAGGGAAAAGTTAGAAAGAAAAAAAAAGTTATTTTATTTCAAAACTTTTTTTGATTTTGAGCCAGGGTCCCCACATGCTAGGGATCCTGTGGCCCACCCTAGTACGAGCCGCCCTGGGGTTCGTACTGGTTTCCCGGCCCACCAAATAAGTCCACCGGAGCCCCCTGCCGATGAACTTAGTTGGTGTCCCCCAGTGGACTTTGAGCCTGAGATTCCGGATTTTGCTGGCAATCCTGGAATCCAGATTCCCACAGTGGGTTTTACTGAAATTGACTATTTTAGTTTTTTTTTCAATAACCCACTGGTGAATCTGATGGTGGAGCAGACGAATCTGTACGCCAAACAGTTCGTCGCTCAAAACCCAGGCTCATTTTTGGCTAGACCCGGTGGCTGGACGCCGGTCAGTGCAGCCGAGATGAGGACATTTTGGGGCCTCGTGCTGCATATGGGTCTAGTCCAAAAACCCAGTGTCAGGCAATACTGGAGTGGGGACGTCCTATACCAGACCCCACTGTACAGTATGGTCATGACACGCTCCCGGTTTGAGGCCGTCTGGAAATGTCTGCATTATTCCGATAATGCAGCATGTCCACCCCGAGGTGATCCTGCCTATGACCGGCTGTATAAGATACGGCCGGTGATCGATCAATTTGGGGCCAAATTCATGGAGGCCTACGTACCTGGAAGGGAGGTCGCGGTTGATGAGTCTCTCGTTGCGTTCAAGGGGAGACTCAGTTTCCGCCAATACATTCCCACAAAGCGGGCGAGGTATGGCGTGAAGCTATACAAAATTTGTGAGAGTACCTCAGGGTACACTTACAAATTTCGTGTGTACGAGGGGCGAGATTCCCGTATTCAACCCCCAGAATGTCCCCCCACTCTGGGTGTTACCGGGAAACTCGTGTGGGACCTTATGTACCCACTGCTGGATAATGGTTACCACTTGTACGTGGACAACTTTTATACCAGTATCCCCTTGTTCAGGTCCCTTGCCGCCAGATCCACGTTCGCTTGTGGGACCGTGCGGAAAAATCAACGCGGCCTCCCTGCCTACCCCCTCCAGGTACCTATCCCCAGGGGTGAGACCTGTGCCCTTACCAGTGGAAACCTGTTGCTGGTCAGGTATAAGGACAAGAGGGATGTCCTTATGCTGTCCACAATCCACAGTAACAGCACCACCCCAGTCCCTGTGCGAGGTACCGCGGCAACGGTCCTCAAGCCCGATTGTATCGTCGACTACAATCGGTATATGGGAGGAGTTGATCTCTCTGATCAAGTCCTCAAGCCATATAACGCCATGCGCAAAACCAGGGCATGGTACAAAAAAGTTGCGGTCTACTTGGTGCAGGTTGCCATGTACAACTCTTTTGTACTATCCCGAAGCGCTGGCAGCACAGGGACATTCCTCCAATTCTATGAGGCAGTCCTCAAGGCCCTGATCTTTTCGGACCGGGAAAGAGCAGGCCGGAGTACCTCGGGAATTGGAGGCGCCCGGATCGTCCCTGGCCAACACTTTCCAGGTGTGGTCCCCCATACTGGAAAGAAGGGACGAACCCAAAAAAAGTGCAGTGTGTGTCACAAGAGGGGGATACGGAAGGACACCACCACTCAGTGTGACACGTGCCCCGATCATCCGGGCCTCTGCATTATCGATTGCTTCAGGGAGTATCACACTTCCATGGAGTACTAAATTTTTATAATCCCCAACAGTCCACTAGAGAACATAAAAAACTATGGCTCTCAGACTTTGGAGACACGGAAACATTTTTTTTTTCCCAAAAAATATTAGTTTTAGTGCAGGCATCCTCAAACTGCGGCCCTCCAGATGTTGTAAAACTATAACTCCCAGCATGCCCAGACAACCTACAGCCATCAGCAGGGCATGGTGGGAATTGTAGTTTTACAACATCTGGAGGGCCGCAGTTTTTAGGATGCCTGCTTAGTGTCTCCAAAGTCTGAGAGCCATACATATTGGGCATCGTCGCGTGCGTAAAAGTCGTCGCTATAAAAATAACTTTTGCCCAAACGCCTCGGATGAACGGTGTTAAAAATATAAAATAAAAACGGTGCCAAAACACCCATTTTTGGGCAAAATTTCCATTTGAATCCTTTTTGCCGGTAATAAAGCAAGGGTTAACAGCCAAACAAAACTCAATATTTATGGCCCTGATTCTGTAGTTTGCAGAAACACCCCATATGTGGTCGTAAATGGCTATATAGCCGCACGGCAGGGCATAGAACGAAGGGAACTCCATATGGTTTCTGGAAGGCAGATTTTGATGGACAGTTTTTTTTTTGACACCATGTCCCATTAGAAGCCCCCCCTGATGTAGCCTAGACTAGAAACTCCAAAAAAGTTACCCCATCTAAGAAACTACACCCCTCAAGGTATTCAAAAGTTACTTTACAAACTATGTTAACCCTTTAGGTGTTCCACAAAACTAAATAGCGAATGTAGAAACAATTTTAGAATTTAATTTTTTTGTTACATTGCCTCAAAAAGAGTAATATAGAGCAACCAAAAATCTAATTTACCCCTAAAATAGTCCCAAAACAACAACCACCTTATCCCGTAGTTTCCTAGATGGGGTCACTTTTATGGAGTTTCTACTCTAGGGGTGCATCAGGGGGCTTGAAAGGGTACATGGTGTCAATAAACCAGTCCAGCAAAATCTGCCTTCCAAAAACCATATGACATTCCCCTTCTTCTATGTCCTGCCGTTTAGCCAAACAGTAGTTTACGACCACATATGGGGTGTTTTTGCAAACTACAGAATCAGGGCAACCCATTTTGAGTGTTGTTTGGCAGTTAACCCTTGTTTTACTCCTGGAAAAAATTGATTATATTGGAAAATTTTCCAAAAAATAGAAATTTCAAAATTGTTTCTCCATCTGCCATTAACTCTTGTGGAAGACCTAAAGGGTTAATAAAGTTTGAAAAAACAGTTTTGAATACCTTGAGGGGTGTAGTTTCTAGAATGGGGTCATTTTTGGGAGGTTTCTATTATCTAAGCCTCACAAAGTGACTTCAAACCTGAACTGGTCCAAAAAAAGTGGGATTTTGAAGATTTCTGAAAATTTCAAAATTTGCTTCTAAACTTCTAAGCCTTGTAACATCCCCAAAAAATAAAATATCATTCCCAAAATGCTACAAACATGAAGTAGACATATGGGGAATGTAAAATCATCACAATTTTTGGGGGTATTACTATGTATTACAGAAGTAGAGAAACTGAAAGTTTGAAATTTGCTAATTTTTCAAAATTTTTGGTAAAAATTGTATTTTTTTATGCAAAAAAATTAACTTTTTTGACCCAATTTTAGCAGTGACATGAAGTACAATATGTGACGAAAAAACAATCTCAGAACGGCCTGGGTAAGTCAAAGCGTTTTAAAGTTATGAGCACTTAAAGTGACACTGGTCAGATTTCCAAAAAATGGCCTAGTCCTTAACCTCTTAAGGACATAGGGCGTACAGGTACGCCCTTGTGCCCTGGTACTTAAGGACACAGGGCGTACATGTACGCCCTGTGTATTTTCGATCACTGCCGTGCGGCTGGCAGTGATCGGAACCCGGTGCCTGCTCAAATCATTGAGCAGGCACCTAGGCTAAATGCGCGGGGGGGTCCCGTGACCCCCCCATGTCGGCGATCGCGGCAAACCGCAGGTCAATTCAGACCTGCGGTTTGCTGCGATTTCTGAAGTTTCTGGTCCCCGCAGTCCCTGACCGCGGGGATCAGAAACTTTATATGCCTAAAAAAAAAGTTTTATTCACCCCCCCCTGCACCCCCGAATGATTTTTATGGTGGCGGGAGGTGCAGGGGGAGGGTTGCGGGCGGTGTGGGCGGTGCGGGAGGCGGGCGGTGCGGCAGGCGGGATCGCGATCCCCCGCCCGCCTCCCCTTGTATAATCGTTGGTGTCTAGTGGGGATACCAGGGTGCCAGCACATTGCTGGCACCCTGGTATAAACGGCTGACATCTGCGATGCGATGTCAGCCGTTTAACCCTTTCCATACAGCGGTCCGTACGGACCGCTGTATGGAAAAGGTTAACAGCGCAGGGAGCTCCCTCCCTCTCCCATCGGGGGGCTGCTGTGCCTTTGCAGCCCCCCGATGGGGAGGGAGAGAGCCCCCCGAGAGATCCCCTCCTTACCCTTCCCCGTCTGCGAAGTTCTGAGCAGACGGGGAAGGTTCCCATGGCAACAGGACGCCTCTCAGGCGTCCTGCTGTCCATGGTGCTGAACAGATCTGTGCTGAAAGGCATAGATCTGTTCAGTGTAAGTAAAATACAGTACAGAACAATATATATTGTACTGTACTGTATTATACAGACATCAGACCCACTGGATCTTCAAGAACCAAGTGGGTCTGGGTCAAAAAAAAGTGAATAAAAGTGAAAAAAAAGTAAAAATCAAAAAACACATTTATCACTGATAAAAAAATGAAAAAAATAAAATTCCCTACACATGTTTGGTATCGCCGCGTCCGTAACGACCTGATCTATAAAACGGTCATGTTACTTTACCCGAACAGTGAACACCATAAAAATAAAAAATAAAAAACTATGATGAAATTGAAATTTTGCCCACCTTACTTCCCAAAAAAGGTAATAAAAGTGATCAAAAAAGTCGCATGTACGCCAAAATTGTAACAATCAAACCGTCATCTCATCCCGCAAAAATCATACCCTACCCAAGATAATCGCCCAAAAACTGAAAAAACTATGGCTCTTAGACTATGGAAACACTAAAACATGATTTTTTTTGTTTCAAAAATGAAATCATTGTGTAAAACTTACATAAATAAAAAAAAAGTATACATATTAGGTATCGCCACGTCCGTATCGCCCGGCTCTATAAAAATATCACATGATCTAACCCCTCAGATGACCACCGTAAAAAAATAAAAATAAAAACGGTGTAAAAAAAGCCATTTTTTGTCATCTTACGTCACAAAAAGTGTAATAGCAAGCAATCAAAAAGTCATATGCACCCCAAAATAGATGCCAATCAAACCGTCATCTCATCCCGCAAAAAATGAGACCCTACTTAAGATAATCACCCAAAAACTGAAAAAACTATGGCTCTTAGACTATGGAGACACTAAAACATTTTTTTGGTTTTAAAAATGAAATCATTGTGTAAAACTTACATAAATAAAAAAAATTGTATACATATTAGGTATCTCCGCGTCCGTGACAACCTGCTCTATAAAATTACCACATGATCTAACCTGTCAGATGAATGTTGTAAATAACAAAAAAAAAAACTGTGCCAAAAAAGCTATTTCTTGTTACCTTGCCGCACAAAAAGTGTAATATAGAGCAACCAAAAATCATATGTACCCTAAACTAGTACCAACAAAACTGCCACCCTATCCCGTAGTTTCTAAAATGGGGTCACTTTTTTGGAGTTTCTACTCTAGGGGTGCATCAGGGGGGCTTCAAATGGGACATGGTGTCAAAAAAACCAGTCCAGCAAAATATGCCTTCCAAAAACCATATGGTGTTCCTTTCCTTCTGCGCCCTGCCGTGTGCCCGTACAGCTGTTTACGACCACATATGGGGTGTTTCTGTAAACTACAGAATTAGGGCCATAAATAATGAGTTTTGTTTGGCTGTTAACCCTTGCTTTGTAACTGGAAAAAAAATATTAAAATGGAAAATCTGCCAAAAAAGTGAAATTTTGAAATTGTATCTCTATTTTCCATTAAATCTTGTGCAACACCTAAAGGGTTAACAAAGTTTGTAAAATCAGTTTTGAATACCTTGAGGGGTGTAGTTTCTTAGATGGGGTCACTTTTATGGAGTTTATAATCTAGGGGTGCATCAGGGGGGCTTCAAATGGGACATGGTGCCAAAAAAACAGTCCAGCAAAATCAGCCCTCCAAAAACCAAACGGCGCACCTTTCACTCTACGCCCCGCTGTGTGCCCGTACAGTAGTTTACGGCCACATATGGGGTGTTTCTGTAAACAGCAGAGTCAGGGCAATAAAGATACAGTCTTGTTTGGCTGTTAACCCTTGCTTTGTTAGTGGAAAAAATGGGTTAAAATGGAAAATTAGGCAAAAAAATGAAATTCTCAAATTTCATCGCCATTTGCCAATAACTCTTGTGCAACACCTAAAGGGTTAACGACGTATGTAAAATCAGTTTTGAATACCTTGAGGGGTGTAGTTTCTTAGATGGGGTCACTTTTAGGGAGTTTCTCCTCTAGGGGTGCATCAGGGGGCTTCAAATGGGACATGGTGTAAATAAACCAGTCCATAAAAATCAGCCTTCCAAAAACCAAACGGCGCACCTTTCACTCTACGCCCCGCTGTGTGGCCGTACAGTAGTTTACGGCCACATATTGGGTGTTTCTGTAAATGGCAGAGTCAGGGCAATAAAGATACAGTCTTGTTTGGCTGTTAACCCTTGGTTTGTTAGTGGAAAAAATGGGTTAAAATGAAAAATTAGACAAAAAAATGAAATTCTCAAATTTCCTCCCTATTTGCCAATAACTCTTGTGCAACACCTAAAGGGTTAACAACGTATGCAAAATCAGTTTTGAATACCTTGAGGGGTGTAGTTTCTTAGATGGGGTCATTTTTGGGTGGTTTCTATAATGTAAGCCTCGCAAAGTGACTTGAGACCTGAACTGGTCCCTAGAAATTGAGTTTTTGTAAATTTCGGAAAAATTTCAAGATTTGCTTCTAAACTTCTAAGCCTTATAACATCCCCAAAAAATAAAATATCATTCCCAAAACAATTCAAACATGAAGTAGACATATGGGGAATGTAAAGTCATCACAATTTTTGGGGGTATTACTATGTATTACAGAAGTAGAGAAACTGAAACTTTGAAATTTGCAAATTTTTTTAAAATTTTTGTTAAATTAGGTATTTTTTGGTGCAAAAAAAATTTTTTTTTGGACTCCATTTTACCAGTGTCATGAATGAAGTACAATATGTGACGAAAAAACAATCTCAGAACGGCCTGGATAAGTCAAACCGTTTTAAAGTTATCAGCACTTAAAGGGACTCTGGTCAGATTTTCAAAAAATGGCCTGGTCCTAAGGTGTAAAAAGGCTGTGTCCTTAAGGGGTTAAGGTGAAAATGAGCCCGGTCCTTAAGGGGTTAACGGCTTACTATATATATATTATATATATATTTTTTAATCATGTCATAATAAAAATGATTTTTTTATAACGGTACTGCGAGCTCCGTTTTCTGTTTATTCACTTGTTATACTCGGGAGCTGGTACCGAGTCATTTGTCTAGGTGGCCCATGGTTTTGTTGGGTGGACACTCCTTTCCACCCCCACCATTAGGTCATCTTTTGGTCTCTTTTTTTCTAATCTCTCCCCCATTATGTACGTACAGTCACATCCTGACCCTCTTCCACCACATCTGTATCATTTGAAATCCCAGCACACATAACAAGGTTTTGAATAATGCTGGCTCCCTCCACCATACGGCTTCCCGCCCAGTTCCCCATGTACGGGACAACTGACTCAAACTCCACTTCCCGCCATACGAGCGTCTCACTACTTGGCGAAAAAAACCACACACACCACGTGTATCCCCTGTCAGTATGACGTGTACACTTTAGACCAATTAGAAAGCGAGCATGACCACAGGCTCAGGATGCGGTCTGGAGTGGGCGGGGCTACCTCTAGCTGACGTCACGGGATCCCCGTACTAGCGGCTGTGCTCGCGGTGAACTAGGTAACGGGCGACGAGCTGTCGGTAGTGAGGCTTTCCCTTGGTCCCGGTTGCTGGTTACAGTGGTTCTGCACTCACCTCCTGTTTGGTGTTTCCTGCGCGGCGTGAACTGAGGAAACGGGAAGTGTGGAGTTGTAAGAAGTGCTGAGCAGCGCCGAGGTCCGGTCCTGTTCCCGAATGTGAGGCGGGGGTAATGCCAGCCAGGTGAGCCTAACCATGGCGTCGTGTCCTCCCAAACCGCAAGCTGTCCCGTCATGGCGGTGCGTCCTGGTGCAGCTTTATGTACAGCAGTGTGGATCTGCCTCTGTACATACTGGGTGTTGTAGTACACTAACAGCTTCTGGTGCTAGGCTATGTAAATGCTAGGTGTTGTAGTCTGACTGCTGACAGGCGCTGCAGCCCCATGGAGGGCCTTATTGATGTACTCCATTAGTCTCCCTGAACACCTCAGATCATAGGTATTTATTTCCTGGTTAATTTGGCCTTAGCTCTGGTGGAAGTCTGTCATACTGGCTGGTAAATGTAAAGGTTAGCTCCACTTTAAAATGCTATTGCCTGCCCACACAATTGGGGTAACTATTAGGTCAGTCGGGGTCCTACTAGGGCTGCAGCCATCGATTATTTTAGTAATCAAGTATTCTATCAACTAATCCAACGATTAGGCTACTTTCCACTGACTGCTGTTCCGTCCCCATTGACTATAATGGGTGCGGGGGGTCTGGCGGCAGCGCACGGCGACAGTTAGCCGGACTAAAAGTACGACATGCAGTACTTTTAGTCCGGCTGTCTCTCTCGCCGTGTGCTGCCGCCGGAACTCCGCCCCAGCCCCTATTATAGTCCATGGGGACGAAGCTGCAGTCTGGGGGCACACGTAAACTAGCGGCAGGACGGATCCGACAGGCTGTTCACCCGCCGGAACAGCCTGCCAGAGTCCCTTGCCGCTAATGTGAAAGTACCCTTACTGATAATACAACCGTCTGCATCTGTTATAAACGGATCCGGTTGAATTATCGTTAACATACAGCATGCTGTGGTTTGCTCTCCGGTATGAAAACGGAACAAAAAGCATTTTGGAGCATTTTGTCCCCATTGACAATGAATGGGGACAAAATTTATTATGAGGGATCTCGATACCGGAAAATATTGATGCTAGTGTGAAAGTAGACTTATTCAAGTACTCTAATAAGAAAAAAACTACGGTAATTAAAAGAACATTTTCCTGTATAAAAACTCATCAGCCCCCCCCCCCCCCCCCCTTCCCCCAGTGCTATCAGCACCTCCAAGGCCCCCATTTCCCCGTAATACTTAGCTTTCCTGGCAAGTATAGCGGCTGGCCGATATGGAGTCCGCAGTAGAAGGACTGCAACGTCATCTTCTTCCCAACATGCGCTGGAACCTGACATCACACAGTCAGGCAGCGCACGCCAGGACAATACAGCGTGGTGCCGAAGGGAGGCCACAGAGCGGTGAGTGATAGCCAACTTCACTTCACTCACGCTCCGTGGTCACATGATCAAAATGAATCTATATTGAGGATTTTTTTGTGTCCATTACATCGAGTAATCGTTGCAGCCCTAGGTCCTACTGCTGGCCCCCACTCCATTCATTTCTATGGGAGTTTCGGAGATAACCGAGTAGGGATGAACGAACTTATGTTTTCAAGTTCGGGTATAAGGTTTGGGTTATCTAAGAATTCCGTTATGGATTCCGCTACCACAGACTATAACTTATGGTCCGTGGTAGCGGAATCCATAACTGAATTCTTAGATATCCTGAACCATGTACGCTGAATTTTAAAACTTAAGTTCTCTTATCCCTATTCAGGAGTGAAGGCAGGTTTCAGCTGCTTTTACTTGGTCTCAACCTGATTTCTAACAGCTAGAAATCCCAAGTTACTGTGATTCAGGTCTAGTTTTTAAAGCTTAGAATATCAGCTTTCAAACAAACCAGACTCATATTGCCAGCTTCTTCCCTGCCCAAGATATGAAGAGTTAAAGGGGTTGTGCAGGCAATATATATTGATGATCTATCCTCAGGATAGATCATCAATATCTGATCGGCGGGGGTCTGACACTCGGCACTCCCACCAATCAGCTGTTTGAAGAGAAGACTGTGCTCCATGCGAGCGCTAGTTCCTCTTCATTACACTGCCAGTTGTCTTAATTGTTAATTACAGGTAGTACTCGTATAAAATTTTTTGGGGGGAACAACGTGACTGAAAATGGCGTTGTTAGGCTACTTTCACACTGGAGTTTCTGGGTCCGCTTGTGAGATCCATTTCAGGGCTCTCACAAGCGGCCCAAAACGGATCAGTTCAGCCCCAATGCATTCTGAATGGATAAGGATCCGTTCAGAATGCATCAGTTTGGCTGCGTTCGGTCTCCGTCCCGCTTTTGAGGACGATGCAGAGCCAAACGGATCCGTCATGACTCACAATGTAAGTCAATGGGGACGGATCCGTTTCCACTGACACAATATGGTGCGATTGAAAATGGATCCGTGCCCCATTGACTTACAATGTAAGTCAAGACGGATCCGTTTTGACTTAGACTTTTTTTTTAAAAGAATAATGCAACGTATCCGTTCTGAACGGATACAAGCGTTTGCATTATCGGTGCGGATCCGTCTGTGCAGATACAAGACGGATCCGCACCGAACGCAGGTGTGAAAGTAGCCTTGCGGTGTTCACCTTGTAGGAAAAATATTTAAATCAGACATTTTCAGACACCGCAGTGCCGGTTATGTTTATTTCTTTATTGTTTATATATTTTTCTTTGTAAAATTAGGAAAGGGGTGTGATTAGAATTTTTTTACTCTGCAAGTAATCGTGTGTCCCATAGAGAACTTTTATGGTCTATGAGATTTTCATTGCCTGCCTGTGAAGGTGTGTGTCGTGCACAACTTTAGGGCTCTTGCGCACGACTGTATGCCCTCCGAAACATACGGTCCGTGAGCAGGTCATAGGCCCCAGAAGGACATACATCGTGTGCAGAGGAGCACACAGCATCATAGGTTTCTATAATGCTGTGCGCATCGGGCAGCCCGCCGGGCTATTGTCCCGCACTCATATGATATTATGAGTGCGGGACAATAGCCCCGCGGGCGGCACGATGCATGCCCCTCCGGGGCATATGGCGCGCTCACAGATCGTATGTCTCGGAGGGCATACGGTCGTGTGCATGAGCCCTTACAGGAAGCTTACCATTACAGGCCTGGGAACATTCAGCAGGTCCCAGGCTACCATGGTAACCAATCGGAGCCCTGCGATTTCACTGTGGGAGCCCTCTGCCTAAGGCCTCTTGCACACGTCGGGTTGTGCCGCCGTTCCGTGCCTTGGGGACCGCAATTTGCGGTCCCCAATAAACAGGCAACATCCGTGCGGCGGCCGGGACGGATCCAGATCCATTCAACTTGAATGGGTCCGATATCTGTATATATGTTCTATTTTTTTTGTGGTGCGGAGTTAGACAAACACCACGGAAGCACTCCGTAGTGCTTTCGTGGGGTTCCGATCCGTGCTTCCGTTCCACATCTCTGTGATTGCGGACCCATTCAAGTGAATGGGTCCGCATCCGTGATATGGAGTGCACACGGGCCGGTGCCCGTGTATTGTGGACCCGCCGTATGCAGGCCGCACGGCCTAATTCCACAGATCCTGCGTTTGCTATTAAATTGCATCTAAGGGGTTAAATGACCTGCTTTGGACAAGAAGTCACTGTGGCTAAAGATGGCCATACCTATTGGATTTCAGAGTTTGATGTTTGTGGCCAGTGTAATGTAAGTGCAGGATCCCCTTTGGTACTGTCGTCCTGTGCTATGATACACTTGGCAGGGAGCAGCTCGGTAATTGTGGCTTCCATATTAGGACACACGATCCCTTCACCGCAGTGGAGAATTGGACCAATTAGGCAAGGCAGTAACCCTTTATTTCTTATCCTTTTAGTCTTCTGTATACTTTACATGTGATTGTGGAAGAGTCGGAAGCATGATTGTTAAAGCTGGGCCTTTTCCATTCTGACAACAGCTACAGTAAGTGTTTTATTCTTTTAAGAGCATGTTTTGTGTGTATGTATATGTATATATATAGATATATATATCAGAAAAAACCACTGGCAGCACCACCCTGGATAGTATGGAAAAATAGACGGGTGCAATGTCCAAGTACGGTAAAAAGGTGCTTACCCACTTTAGAAGACAAAAAATCGGACTGCACTCCAAGCATTTCTTCAAAGAAGTTAGTTTTTATTCACCCATAAGGTGGCAAAGCGACGTTTCGGCTCAAGCATGAGAAAGGCTCATGCTTGAGCCGAAACGTCGCTTTGCCACCTTATGGGTGAATAAAAACTAACTTCTTTGAAGAAATGCTTGGAGTGCAGTCCGATTTATTGTCTTCTCTATATATATATATATATATATAGATAGATAGATAGATAGATAGATAGATAGATAGATAGATAGATAGATAGATAGATAGATAGATAGATAGATAGATAGATATATATATATATATATATATATATATATATATATATATATATATATATATATAGATAGATAGATAGATAGATAGATATATAGATATATATAGATATATATTTATATATATATATATATTATTTATTGGTCCGGACAAGTTGTAATTTCTAATGGCACCCTTTTAATATTGCATATTATATGGAGTGCAAATCTACCATACTTTTATGGGTTTCGTTTTTACAGCGTTCCCTACATTGTCAAACTAGCTTGTTCCCTTCATTCTCTGGGTCAGTAGAGTTACAGCGATAGCACATTTCCATAGTTTTGTTTTATTTATTTTTATTTTTTTATGCTTGAAAAAAAATAAAAACTTTGGAAAAAAAACATTCGGAGATGAATGAGGGCTCATTTTTTTGCAGGTGAACTGTAGTTTTTCCATACCATTTTAGGGTGTCTAAGACCTTTTAGTGACTTTTTGTAAAAATTTTGGAAAGGTGAAGCGCCAAAACAACGGCCAAATTGATATTCTTTCCCTTACAGTGTTCACCATACGGGATAAATATTTTTATATTTTAATAACTCTGATGTTTTGCAATCAATGTTAATTTTTTGTTAGTTTTTTATTATGAAGAAAGGGAGTGTTTTAAAAAAATGTATTTTTATTTTTACTTTTTTTTTGTGTGTGATCGCTGGGAACTCCTGTGAATGGAGCAGTAGTGTGCATGTCAGTCCACTATTCCATTCACTTCTATAGGACTGATGGAGTGCTTGCTATGTCAGTCCCATAGAAGTTAAAAGAGCAGTAATAAGTGTATATTCACTGAGAGTACAACCTCTGGTACCTCCAGTGATCCCAAGAAGGGGTCCTCATGTCTCTTGTTTGACTGGAGTGATAATGTGCATGTCAATCCACCCCTTCATTCACTTTTAATGGACTGATGGAGCACTATACCAGTCCATAAAAGTGAATGGAGCAATTGACCAACATTTGTGTTCCATTCAGCTGGCAGGGCACACTGTTCTTATGTTTGTGGGATAACACCTTTAAACAAACACTCATCACTTCCACCAATCAGCTTTTTTGCCAGCGCTAGAAACAAAACTATGGATGGAATCGGTAGCAGAAGGTTCTGTGCACTGTGTAGCGGTGTGTCAGTGTACTCTAGCTCGGTTCCCATTGAAGTGAATGGTAACCCAGCACAACACTACTAAATGAGATAGACAAGGCGGCAAATCAGAATGAGGTGGTTATTATGGGGGACTTCAACTACCCAGATATAGACTGGGAAACTGAAACTTGTACATCTCATAAAGGAAACAGGTTCTTGGCAATAACCAAAGACAATTACCCTTCCCAACTGGTTCAGGACCCGATTAAAGGGACGGCCATACTGGACTTAATATTAACCAATAGGCCTGACAGAACAGCAGACGTGCAGGTTGGGGGACACCTGGGAAATAGTGACCACAAAGTAATAACCTTCTAATTATTCAAAAGAGGGTTTCTACATGGAGGAACAAAAATACCAAACTTCAAAAAAGCTAAATTTAGCCAACTAAGAGAGGCCATAGGCCTAACTAACTGGGACACAGTCCTCAAAAATAAAAATACAGCCACAAAATGGGATATCTTTAAAAGCATCCTAAAATCTCATTGTGAGGGGTACATACCGTATGGGTAATTGTATATATATAGGTGGGTGGCTCACACCCAATAGCTACGGTGGGTGCTACTAGCTCAAAATTGGGCGCCCGATCCCAAAGATAATAAAAACTTGAGATAAAAAAGAGAGAGCGAGCACTCACGACATCTGTGTCATATGGAAATAGTTTTACTAGAACTAGATAAGGTTATAACAATTATACATTCACTATTAAAATACATTCACAATAAAATGCAATAAACATAAAATTACTATAATATGGTACCAATTTGATTAACACAACTGTAATCGGGGTAGCAAATTCCGTGGCCGCACTCCGTGACACTTAAGGCAATAGTGTCAGTATCTGTGAGTGGGATGGATGAAAAACGTCCTAAGAGTTCCTCATATGGGGCACTTTTTAACGGCTTGTCTCCAGTATGAGCGAACACCGTATATGTTAGTTCCTGCAGGAGGGCCCACTCCTATCAGGACAGTAGAGGCAAAGTCCCAGACTTATAATTTTTCAGTTCCTACCTGGTTCCTTATTGATGTGTCTCGCTGTGTGGCGTCTCCTCGAGGCGAGCGGTGCCGGCCGTCTGAGCGTCTTCCGCCGCAAGTTTCAGGCGGGTGACGTCACAGTATCGCGAGATCCAACAGGTAGGATTCTGAACAGCAATGTACGCTGAGGCTGTGTCTGTACTTGGCTTTGCTGGAAATTCATTCATGCATGGCCATGCAATCCATAGGGGAGGGAATCCGGTGTATTAGGTGGGCGCTTTTCCTTCTCCTTTACCAGACGCGTTTCGGGGCATCTACACCCCTTCCTCAGTGGTCAAAGCGCCATCAATCATTCTCCACCTTTTATAGTCTATATGGTGATCCACAAAAACAGGAATCCGGATCATCTGGAGACAAAAACACTCTCTGGGGTCTTTCAGAAACCAAGTCCTCCCTCTTAGCTTGTTCAGCTTTAGTTAGCCTGTGCACACTTGATCTCCCATACCGTATGGGAATAAAAAGTTAAGGAACAAAAAGAAACCAATGTGGATAAACAGAACTGTAAAGAAAGCAATAAATGACAAAAAGAAAGCATATAAATCACTAAAACAGGAGGGTAGCACAGAAGCACTGAAAAACTAAAAAGAAAAAAATAGAACATGTAAAAAACTAATAAAAGCGGCAAAACTAGAGACCGAGAGATTAATCGCCAAAGAGAGTAAAACTAACCCTAAGGCTCCATTCACACATCCGCAAAATGGGTCCGCATCCTTTCCGCAATTTTGCGGAAAGGGTGCAGACCCATTCATTCTCTATGGGGACGGAATGTGCTGTCCGCATCCACATTTGCGGATCCGCACTTCCGCATCCGTGCTTCCGTTTCCGCAAAAAAATAGAACCTGTCCTATTCTTGTCCGCAATTGCGGACAAGAACAGGCATATTCTATTATGTCGGCAATGTGCGGTCCGCAAAATGCGGAACGCACATTGCCGCTTTCCGTGTTTTGCGGATCCGTGTCTCCGCAAAACACATTGCGGACGTGTGAATGGAGCCTAAAATGTTCTTCAATTATATAAATGTTAAAAAGTATAATAAATCTGAAGGTGTCGGCCCTTTAAAGAGTAATGAGGGGGGAGTCGAAGAGAGCGACGAGGAGAAAGCAAAGCTGTTAAATATTTTTTTCTCCAATGTATTCACTGAGGAAAATAAACTGTCAGATGAAATGCTGAATGTAAAAATAAATTCCCCATTAAAAGTGTCCTGTCTGACCCAGGAAGAAGTACAACAGCGACTTAAAAAGATTTAAAATAGACAAATCGCCAGGACCGGATGGCATACACCCCCGTATCCTAAGGGAATTAAGTAATGTCATAGCCAGACCCTTATTTCTGATATTTGCAGACTCTATACTGACAGGGAATGTCCCACAGGATTGGCACATGGCAAATGTGGTGCCAATATTCAAAAAGGGTCCAAAAACAGAGCCTGGAAACTATAGGCCGGTAAGTTTAACATCTGTTCTGGGTAAACTGTTTGAAGGTTTTCTGAGAGATGCTATGTTAGAGCATCTCAATGGAAATAAGCAAACAGGGTGGATAAAAATCAATGATTTAAAAAAAAAAAAACAGATTTATTTTTATATAAAATGCTTTTTGAGGAAAATATATTACCATCCAAAGGTTATTCCATCATGAAATAAAGATTAGTTTTTTAATTATGTAGAATAAGGCTGTAAGTGGACTCCCATATTGTTGAATGGATTAGGCAGTGGCTGAGGGACAGACAGCAGAGGGTTGTATTCAATGGAGTATATTCAGACCATGGTCTTGTTACCAGTGGGGTAACTCCAGGATCTGTTCTGGGACCCATATTGTTTAATATATATTGCAGAAGACCTCGATGGTAAGGTGTGTCTTTTTTCTGATGACACAAAGATTTGTAACAGGGTTGATGTTCCTGGAGGGATACACCAAATGGAAAAGGATTTAGGAAAACTAGAGGAATGGTCAAAAATCTGGCAACTAAAATTTAATGTTGATAAGTGCAAGATAATGCACCTGGGGCGTAAAAACCCAAGAGCAGAATATAAAATCAGTGATAGAGTCCTAACCTCAGTATCTGAGAAAAGGGATTTAGGGGTCATTACGGTATTTCAGAAGACTTAAAGGTAGGCAGACAATGTCATAGAGCAGCAGGAAATGCTAGCAGAATGCTTGGGTGTATAGGGATAGGCATTACCAGTAGAAAGAGGGAGGTGCTCATGCCACTCTACAGAGCACTAGTAAGACCTCATTTGGAGTATTGTGCTCAGTACTGGAGACCATATCTCCAGAAGGATATTGATACTTTGGAGAGAGTTCAGAGAAGAGCTACTAAACTGGTACATGGATTGCAGGATAAAACTTACCAGGAAAGATTAAAGGACCTTAACATGTATAGCTTGGAAGAAAGACGAGACAGAGGGGATATGATAGAAACTTTTAAATACATAAAGGGAATCAACAAGGTAAAAGAGGAGAGAATATTTAAAAGAAGAAAAACTGCTACAAGAGGACATAGTTTTAAATTAGAGGGGCAAAGGTTTAAAAGTAATATCAGGAAGTATTACTTTACTAAGAGAGTAGTGGATGCATGGAATAGCCTTCCTGCAGAAGTGGTAGCTGCAAATACAGTGAAGGAGTTTAAGCCTGCATGCGATAGGCATAAGGTCATCCTTCATATAAGATAGGGACAGGGGCTATCCATAGTACTCAGTATATTGGGCAGACTAGATGGGCCGAATGGTTCTTATCTGCCGACACATTCTATGTTTCTATATGTGTAATTTTTTTTAATCCATTCACAATGTCATGCTCTTCCAGAGGTTTTTGTAAGATTAGGCCCAAAACTGAATTTGACTCAGCAGAGATCACATGCCTCTTCACAGCAAAAATGTTATAACATGAACAGAGTTGAGAAAAATACCTTAATCCTAACTTCTACAAACCTATGGATGCAGAATCAACCTAATCAAACTAATATGAAAAGTTGTTTAAATCTTCATCTACTTGCATATTATAAGTTATACCAGCAAGAATTAGTCTTTATGTAGAAAACTATGATTTAAATCAAGCCTTACTGACTAGTGATTTAAATCATTTTGATTTAAATCAAATCCACCCTGTAAGCAAATAACGCCATATCAGCATGGCTTCGTGAGGGATCGGTCATGCCAAACTAATTTAATCAGTTTCTATGAGGAGGTAAGTTCTAGACTTGACAGCGGTGAATCGATGGATGTCGTATATCTGGACTTCTCCAAAGCATTTGACACTGTACCGCATAAAAGGTTAGTATATAAAATGAGAATGCTCGGACTGGGAGAAAACGTCTGTAAGTGGGTAAGTAACTGGCTGAGTGATAGAAAACAGAGGGTGGTTATTAACGGTACATACTCAGATTGGGTCACTGTCACTAGTGGGGTACCTCAGGGGTCGGTATTGGGTCCTATTCTCCAATATATTTATTAATGATCTTCTAAAAGGCTTGCATAGTAAAATATCAATTTTCGCAGATGACACTAAACTGTAAAGTAATTTACACTGAAGAGGACAGTATACTACTACAGAGCGATCTAGATAGACTGGAGGCTTGGGCAGATAAGTGGCAGATGAGGTTTAACATTGACAAATGTATAGTTATGCACATGGGAAGGAATAATGCAAGTCACCCGTACATACTAAATGGTAAAACACTCGGTAACACTGACATGGAAAAGGATCTAGGAATTTTAATAAACGGCAAACTAGGCTGCAAAAACCAGTGTCAGGCAGCTGCTGCCAAGGCAATAAGATAATGGGTTGCATCAGAAGGGGCATAGATGCCCGTGATGATAACATAGTCCTACCACTTTACAAATCGCTAGTCAGACCACACATGGGGTACTGTGTACAGTTCTGGGCTCCTGTGAACAAGGCAGACATAGCAGAGCTGGAGAGGGTCCAGAGGAGGGCAACTAAAGTAATAACTGGAATGGGGCAACTACAATACCCTGAAAGATTATCAACATTAGGGTTATTCACTTTAGAAAAAAGACTGAGGAGGGGAGATCTAATAGCTATGTATAAATATATCAGGGGTCAGTACAGAGATCTCTCCCATCATCTATTTATCCCCAGGACTGTGACGAGGGGACATCTTCTGTGTCTGGAGTAGGGATCGACCGATATTGATTTTTTAGGGCCGATACCGATACCGATAATTTGTGAACTTTCAGGCCGATAGCCGATAATTTATACCGATATTCTGGGAATTTTCATTTTTGAGAAAAAAAATAATTCCTACACAAATCTGCTGAAAATTAATATGTTTATTGTTAATGTGTATTTTTTTTTTGTTTATTGTTAATGTGTATTTTTTTTTTTATAAATCTTTTTCATTTATACTTAATATTTTTGTGTTTTTTTTTTACTAACTTTTAACCCCCTTAGGGACTAGAACCCTTGTCCTATTCCCCCTGATAGATCTCTATCAGGGTGAATAGGAGCTCACACTGTCCCTGCTGCTCTGTGCTCTGTGCACACAGCAGCATGGAGCTGAACATGGCAGCCAGGGCTTCAATAGCGTCCTGGCTGCCATGGCAACCGATCGGAGCCCTAGGCTTACACAGCTGGGGCTCCGATCGGAGGAGCAGGGGAGAGGGGATCCTGTGGCCACTGCCACCAATGATTAATACTGGGGGGGCGCACTGCGCCACCAATGTTTTTACTATTGGCCGGGATGGGGGTGGGGGGCGCACTGCGCCACCAATGATTAATACTGGGGGGCTTGGGGGGGCGCACTGCGCCACCAATGAAGATAAGTCTATCGATCATTCATATACAGGAGGCGGGAGCTGGCTGCAGAATCATGTAGCCGGCTCCCGACCTCTATCAGCGGTAGCTGCGATCCGCGGCACCTGAGGAGTTAACTACCGCGGACCGCAGCTATTGCTCATAGAGGTCGGGAGCCGGCTATGTGATTCTGCAGCCAGCTCCCGCCTCCTGTATATATGAATGAATGAAAGGCTTATCTTCATTGGCGGCGCAGCGGCCACAGCCCCGCCCCTCCTCTTATGTTCTATCCCCTCATTGGCGGCAGCGGCAGCAGCAGCACAGGGGGAGGAGACACGGCTTCCTTCTCCCCTGTGCTGTGGAGGGAACACAGAGAGCGCTGTCAGCAGCGCGTTCTGTGTTCCCCATACGTTATCGGTATATCGGCAAAATAGATGCCGATACCGATAACGTTCAAAATCCTCAATATCGGCCGATAATATCGGCCAAACCGATAATCGGTCGATCCCTAGTCTGGAGGAAAGAAGGTTTGTACACAAACATAGAAGAGGATTCTTTACGGTAAGAGCAGTGAGACTATGGAACTCTCTGCCTGAGGAGGTGGTGATGGTGAGTACAATAAAGGAATTCAAGAGGAGCCTGGATGTATTTCTGGAGTGTAATAATATTACAGGATATAGCTACTAGAGGGGTCGTTGATCCAGGGAGTTATTCTGATTGCCTGATTGGAGTCGGGAAGGAATTTTTTATTCCCCTAAAGTGGGGAAAATTGGCTTTTACCTCACAGGTTGTTTTTTTTTTTGCCTTCCTCTGGATCAACTTGCAGGATGACAGGCCGAACTGGATGGACAAATGTCTTTTTTCGGCCTTATGTACTATGTTACTATTACACAATGGATGAAGCCTTCAGCTTCCCGCTCCATTCACTGTTTAGTTTCCAGTGGACCCTGAAGACAGCTGGTTGATGAGGGTGCTGAGTGTTGAATCCCACCAAGCTGATATTGATGACCTTTTCTGAGGATATGACTTCAATGTCTTCAGGCTGGAAAGCCCCTTTTAAAGGGAACGTCACATGTTGAATGTGCTGTTGTATCTTGAGGCAATATGTAAAGGAGCTGGGTCAGTAACACTACTTTTGCCCAGCAATTAAGCAATATACTATTCATATGTAATATTTCTAATGTTTGAGTATAATTACCTGTTAGATGCATCGGAGAAAGAGACGCTGGTCGCCTCAAGACACCAAACCATGGAAAAGACAGAGATTTTCTCGCAGCTGGGAACGTGATGGAAGAATCAGACCTTCTCCTTATTGGAAATTGCCAGCAAGATCTCGCTCCAGGAGGTATGTCAAATTTATAGTGGTAAACTTAAAGGGGTTGTGCAGGCAGTATCTATTGATTATCTTCAGGATAGTGCATCAATATCTGATCGTGGGGTCCGACTCCGGTTCCCCTGCTGATCAGCTATTTAGTGGCGCTCATGTGAGTGCTACTTCTTGTTCAGAATTACAGTCTGGGTTGCTTGCTCGTTTCTGTGGGCAGTGTAATTATTGGTGCTCATCCCATTTGTTTCAGTGTTTGCCGCTTTTTATGATCAGCGCTCAGACATTGTGGGAGAACAAAAAACGTTTTCTCGCTCATATCATTGGGGGACACAGGACCGTGGGTATAGCTTGCTGCTGCCACTAGGAGGCGACACTAGGCTGAAAGCTGTTAGCTCCTCCCCTGCAGGCTATACCCCCTCCAGCCTGGAGGAGCATATCCGTTTTTAGCTTAGTGTCGTAGGAGGCAGACCTCCCTGCTTTGCAGGGTGGCGTTTTTATTTTTTCTTCTGATTTTATTATTTTTATCTTTAATTCACAGACTACTGGAAGGGGGCACAGGGTCGCCTGCGTCCCTGTATCCCCGGGAGGCTGGCCGGTGTATCTAAGTCACCGCCTTGCCTCCCCCAAGAAGGCAAAGTGGACCAGGGCAGCCTCGCTCCCCTGCTTCCCCCCAGCAAGAGGGCCACCCTCTCTTCAGCCCTTCTCTGCCCGGACCCCTGTCGCATGGTGCCAGCGGTCATAGGGTGGCCCTGCTGGTGTTGCATCATAGGGTAAAGAACACGGATGAAGACAGGTAAGTAATCTGCTTCATCCCCCTAGCTGCAGGAGAACTCCTCCATCATCCACCCCCCCCCCCCCCGCCCGTCCGTCCGTCAGCCTGATCTCTGGCCTCACTGCTCTCGCCGCACGGCCGCTCTGCGGCATATCGGGTCTATTTATTAGAGGCGGCGGCATAGCACACATTATCTTTTAGCCGCAGCGGTTCCAGTACGCTGTGGTCAGGGCCGGACATGGGGATCATAGGCGTTCTGGCCTCACTTCAGCATAGGCTGCCGTTCCCGGGCTGGAAGGGGGCGTGGCTTGCCGTTCCCGGGCTGGAAGGGGGCGTGGCTTATTCTCCCGCCCTGATACAGCTTCCTGATTCTTCCTCTGCACTGCGTGGGTAGGATACAGGACCTGGGACCTCCATACTGGTAGGCAATCGATACCCCCATCCAGCAGGAGATTTGACCATGTCTGACCCCGCCACTGACCCCCACCAGGCACCCTGTAGGACCGCTTACTATGCCTGCTCCTTATGTTCGGAGAAATTCCCTCGTGGTCAGTCACTATCACTGTGCTCGGCATGTCAGAAACCTGCACAGAGCCATCCCCCTAGAGCACAACAGCCCACAGAAGCCCTGGAGCGGCCTGTCCAGGGGGAACCAGACTGGGCAAGGTCCCTGTCACGGGCAGTGGAAGACCTCTCAAAAATCTCCCATTCCACCCTTTCATTGCTGGGTCGTTTGGTAGAGAAATCACCACCGGCGCAACCCGCACAGTCGCATAGCGCACAAACCAGAGGTAGACTTCCTAGTAAGCGCCCCAGAGCAGGCACCCATTCCTCCTCTGACGCCTCAGCATCCCCCCCTGCTCCTGGATCCCATTCACAGGCGTCCTCCCTTTTAGGCGACGCACTGTCAGAAGGAGAGCTTGGGGATTCGGATGCAGATATGGATCCGGAGCACTCTTCTCAGATTGCATCCATGGTGGATAGCCTGATATCGGCAATAAGGGACACCTTCCAGGTTCAGGAGGACCTTCCCTCCACTAGCCAACAAGGGGTGTCATTTCTGCGTACAAAGCAGAACCCCAAATCGTTCCCATTACACGACGATTTTTCTATCGTTGTCACGAAGGCTTGGGACCAGCCAGGTTTGCGTTTCATTATTCCGAAACGCCTAGACCTACTCTACCCTTTTCCACGCGAGTCCGTGGACAAATGGTCCTCCCCACCGAAGGTGAACCCACCGGTTGCTCGCTTGGCAAAATTCACTACCATCCCGGTGGCAGATGGCTCGTCCCTCCAGGATCCAGTGGACCGCCGCATAGAGTCACTCTCTAAGTCTATCTTTACGGCGAGCGGTTCGGCATTGCGGCCGATTTTCGCCTCTGCCTGGGTAGCCAAAGCAGTTTCGGAGTGGTCCCTCCATTTGAACCAGGACATAGCGTCCGACCTCCCTCCCGCTGAACTTCAATCGTCAGCGCTCCAAATTTCTCAGGCAGGGAAATATCTCTGTGAAGCGGCTCTGGATGCTGGGACTATGATCGCCCGTTCCTCAGCTCTCGCCACTTCCATCCGCCGGGAGTTGTGGCTCAAGGCCTGGAAAGCCGATTCCTCATCTAAGCGCTCCCTGTTGAGGCTTCCGTTCTCGGGGTCTCGGCTATTTGGGTCCAAATTAGATGAGATTATTTTGGAGGCTACGGGTGGAAAAAGCACCCATCTGCCCCAACCCAGGGCAAAGCGGCCTTTTCAGTCCAGAACTTCATCTTCTCGCTTTCAGTCCTTTCGCCGCTTTTCGGGCACCCGTTCAGCACCCACCTCAGCGGCGGGGCCGCCCAATCAGGATCGGCGGAAAGGACCGTCCTTTAAGCCCCAGCAGGCCTGGCGTCCGCGGCCTCAGCAGCCTCGCACAGCCCCAGGTAAGCAGCCTTCAGCATGAAGGTTTGTCCCCACCCTCACAGGTGGGGGGGCGTCTTCTCCTGTTTCAGGAGATTTGGCACGCCCATATTCCGGACGCATGGGCGCTCGAGGTTGTCTCCTCGGGCTACAAAATAGAGTTCAGGTCTCTTCCCCCCCCAACCGCTTCTTCCTCTCCCAGCCCTCGAGGGATCCCATCCGGGCCGCTGCTCTTTTGCACGCAGTCCAGTCACTTCTCTCACGGGGGGTGATTTCCCCTGTTCCCTTGGAGGAGCGGTTTACGGGTTTTTATTCCAACCTTTTTGTGGTCCCCAAAAAGGAGGGCGATGTGAGGCCAGTGCTGGACCTAAAACTGTTGAACCGTTATCTGCGGGTTCAAAGGTTCAGGATGGAGTCCCTTCGTTCCGTGGTTGCTTCACTGGTGAAAGGGGAGCACATGGTGTCCTTAGACATCCAGGATGCATATCTCCACATCCCCATCGCCACAGCCCACCAACGGTTCCTTCGATTTGCCATCCAGGCAGCTCATTACCAGTTCGTCGCTCTGCCGTTCGGTCTGGCGACGGCTCCGCGAGTATTTACAAAAGTTCTTGCCCCTCTTCTGGGGATTCTGCGGTCCAGAGGCATTACTCTTCTCCCGTATCTGGACGACATCTTAATCAAGGCACCTACAGTGGCTCAATGCGAAGAGAGTCTTCAGATTACGATGAGCACCCTCACTCGCTTCGGGTGGATTATCAACCTGAGGAAGTCATGCCTGTCTCCCACCACTCAGATCAGATTCTTGGGCATGACACTGGACTCCGACGCTGCCGTGGTGCGTCTACCACTGGACAAGAGATCGGACATTCAGAGGACGGTGCGTCTGCTCATTCAGCGCCGCAGGGTGTCGATTCGCAGCTGCATGCGAGTACTGGGCCTGATGGTGGCCTCCTTCGAGGTGATTCCATTCGCCCAGTTCCACACCAGGGATTTTCAGAGGCTCATTTTGTCCTCCTGGGACAAGTCCCGGGATTCTCTGGACCTCAGGATCTCTCTGTCCCACCCAGTGCGCGCGGCTCTGGGCTGGTGGATGGTACCGGACCACATGTCCTCGGAAGTCCTTCCTTCCAGTGTCATGGACGGTGGTCACGACCGACGCCATCCTCAGCGGCTGGGGAGGGGTCTTCGGTACCCGGACATCCCAAGGCGTTTGGTCTCCGTCTGAGTCCAAACTACCTATCGATATACTGGAGCTCCGGGCCATCTACCTCTCCCTCTGCCATTGGACCCAGGGCCGTCCGGTCAGGATACAGTCGGACAACGCTACAGCGGTTGCCTATATCAACCACCAAGGGGGGACTCGCAGCGGGACGGTGATGAACGAGGCCGCAAGGATTCTGCAGTGGGCGGAAGCCCATGTTCCGGTGATCTCGGCTATATTCATCCCGGGTGTGGACAATTGGACAGCGGACTTCCTCAGCCGAACGACGGTGGACTCGGGGGAGTGGTCTCTCCATCCGGAGGTGTTCGAGGACCTTTGTCTCCGGTGGGGACGCCCAGAAGTGGATCTGGTGGCGTCCAGGCTAAATCACAAACTCCCGTGCTTTCTGTCTCGCGCAAGAGATCCGATGGCGTACGACGTGGACGCCCTCGTGGCTCCGTGGGACAACTTTACGTTTCTGTACGTGTTCCCTCCGTTACCGCTCCTACCTCGGATCCTACGCAGAATCAGGATGGAGGGCATTCAGACGCTTCTGATCGCCCCAGACTGGCCTCGTCGAGC
Organism: Bufo bufo; assembly: GCF_905171765.1. Lineage (NCBI taxonomy): Eukaryota > Metazoa > Chordata > Amphibia > Anura > Bufonidae > Bufo > Bufo bufo. The sequence goes on along the minus strand of NC_053389.1, from coordinate 619,086,455 downwards.
TTGGTACTCAGAGCTCATTCTTCTTCTGGGAGACGTGCCGTGGCCCCTTCCACTCAGGCCCGACCTGCTCTCACAGGGCTCAGTCTTCCACCAGGGTTTAAATACGCTACGTTTAACGGCGTGGCTATTGAAACCTTCCTGTTGAAGCAAAGAGGTTTCTCCGATGCAGTTGTTCGCACGATGATTAGGGCTAGGAAGCCCTCCTCCGCCAAGATCTATTATCGGACGTGGAAATCTTTCCTCAAATTCTGTGAGGACAGGGATCTTCCTCCCAGGCAGTTTTCCCTCCCTACGGTGCTGGCTTTCCTTCAGGCGGGTTTAGAGCTGGGACTAGCTCTGAGTTCGCTGAAAGGTCAGGTTTCTGCTCTTTCCATTTTTTTTCCAGCGTACACATGCGGTGTTGGGTCCAGTCAAGACTTTCATACAGGGAGTGGCTCACACCGCAGTCCCTTATCGGCCACCGTTGCATTCCTGGGACCTGAATCTGGTGCTGGTAGCGCTCCAGTCCGAGCCATTTGAACCTCTGCGATCAGTCTCCCTTCGCATGCTTTCATGGAAGGTTGCGTTTCTGGTTGCAATTACCTCCATCCGGCGGGTGTCGGAACTGGCGGCTCTCTCGTCCAAAGAGCCCTTCTTGGTGTTTCATCAAGACAAGGTAGTACTCCGGACAGTGCCGTCCTTCCTGCCGAAGGTGGTGTCGGCGTTTCATGTTAATGAGGACATTGTTCTGCCCTCTTTTTGCCCTGAGCCTTCTCATCCTAGGGAGGTGGCTCTCCACCGTCCTGGATGTGGTACGGGCCTTGCGGATCTACCTGGCAGTGGTGGCCCCTTTTAGACGTACGGACTCCCTGTTCGTAATCTCGGAAGGTCCTCGTAAAGGTTTGGCAGCCTCGAAGGTGACGATTGCTCGGTGGATTAGATCGGCCATTGCAGAGGCCTACCGCTCTAAGGGCAAGGTTCCTCCTCCCGGTATCACGGCTCACTCTACCAGGGCGGTCGGGGCTTCTTGGGCTCACCTTCACCACGCTTCGGCGTCTCAATTGTGTAAGGCAGCGACTTGGTCCTCTTTACACACCCACAATTTTACCGAGTGCATTCTTTCGCCTCGGCAGATGCTGCTCTTGGCCGCAGAGTTTTGCAGGCCGCAGTGTAGTGTCTTACCGGAGGGAGTTGGTTTTGTTCTGGGCCAGTGGTTGTTTCCCGCCCCGGGGACTGCTTTAGGACGTCCCACGGTCCTGTGTCCCCCAATGATATGAGCGAGAAAACGAGATTTTTGTGAACTCACCTGTAAAATCTCTTTCTCGCTTTATTCATTGGGGGACACAGCACCCACCCATTTTTTCTTTTATTATGAGGCCAGTGGGTCCGAGTTGCCGTTTGGGGCTGGTGTCCGGTTTGGTTTTTTTGTTGGGCAGTGGTCCTTACTGGTTCTGTTTTTGTTTCGGTACTGTTTCTCCTACTGCTGAAGCACAAACTGATATGCTCTCTCCAGTCTGGAGGGGGTATAGCCTGCAGGGGAGGAGCTAACAGCTTTCAGCCTAGTGTCGCCTCCTAGTGGCAGCAGCAAGCTATACCCACGGTCCTGTGTCCCCCAATGAATAAAGCGAGAAAGAGATTTTACAGGTGAGTTCACAAAAATCTCGTTTTTACTTTACTTGAGACAAAACGGCAACCATTAAATGTAACATTATCATTAAAGGTCCGAGTTATATTTATTTTTATTGATGACCTATCCTCAGGATAGGTCATCCATATCGGATCAGCGGGGGTCCGACACCTGGCACCCCCGCCGATCAGCTGTTTGAAGAGAAGGCGCGCTCTGTGCCAGCGCTGCCACCTCTTCACTGTTTACCTTCTCGCCATTACACCCAAGCCATCCCATAAACATACTGAGCTGAATGTCGGGGCTGCTGGGCATAAAACCAATCCGGACAATTGCTTGCTAGTCAGTGATGGAGACCGCTGCATTTACTGTACATGCTGTGATCTCCTCCACAGTATGGGGAGGAGCAATCACTAATGCCATCACCCCTCCCCATACAGAATTATTTTTTGCCAGCAGCAGAGGCTGTTTAGACACCACAATCTGCTGCCGGCAAACAATGATTTAGGTGACCACACCAATGATCCTATTACCCGATGAATGAGCGTTTTGCGGCATCTTTATATAGGCAGATAGTCATTAAGATCCCTTTGGTGCTGTGTGAATGAGTAAGACTCGTGGACAAGTGGAGCCCTTAGCACAATGATTACATCATTACGTGAGATGAAGTCCACTATCACGGACATAAACCTGTGAGAAATACCTTATATAGCTGGAGCGCGTCTCCTTTTGGATGCTTGTCTACCACAGATGTAGAATAAAGATCTGAAGTCCGGTGCAAGAAGAGACAGTCTGTACTGTTTGTATCTTATGTAATTTTATAGGGAAAAGTCCTACACCCTCCTAGGAAGGTGACCACCATACTACACTGACGACAAAGCATAGAGATGATGGGCTTAGGGCACATACTAAAAATGATTCAAAGAATGCAACATTATTCAGGAGAACATGCATATTGAGGTTCATTCTTCATGTCATTTGATACATTTGCATTTTATTTTTATCTAGCCACAAAAAGGCTTACTGGGAGAATGCGCACCAGGCATGGTCTAGGAATGACCGTGGCACCCACAGCATTTCTTTCCAAAGTGGGAGCTATTCTACAAAATCATCTGTTGCAGAGAAGTCTAGATCTAGAAGGCATCATCATAATCATCATGCCTCTCGCAGGCATCGCTCCAGATCGGGTAGCTTTTCTTCGGTGAGTATAGAGGACATGGGTGAGTGACTTCTTCCAAGCTTTCTATTATCTAGCCATGTTTTTACTTTTTCTTCATGAGCTGTTTAACGCTGGCAAATTTGACACCTTTATTTTGTTCTTTGCCATGCTATATATTCTTTTAAGTATATTGTAACATTCATAAAACATACCATGACACTGAGACGCAGGGAATAGTGGTGTTTTATATTCCAGGGGGTTCTATATGTTAACTAATTGCTTTCCTAATAACGCTTTTAAAGATGACACTGTACTAACACACACATTATATATATATATATATATATATATATATCTCATATATATATATCTATATCTCATATTCACGTTTTTAATTGGTCCTTATAGTCTTATTATTTTTTTTTTTTAATATATAGTCCCAAGAGAAGGACAGGATAGGGCTCCACTCTGTTAGCCAGAGCAGTGAATGAGCAGTTTTTCTTCTGGTGGACCCATCTCATCTGTGCATTACATGGTTTTAATGGATGTCATATAATGCATAAAGGGGTAATCCAATTATTGAAAGGTCTATACAGACATTTTGCAATCAACCAGACATTGCAATGCAGTCTGCAGACAGCAGGTTATAGAGCAGGAGCTGAACAGATTGATATATAGTTTTGTGGTAAAAGATTCAGTAAAACTTGTAATTCATAAATTTAAAGGGGTTGTCTTATCATGGACAATGGGGGCATATCGCTAGGATATGCCCCCATTGTCTTATAGGTGCGGGTCACACCGCAGGGACCCACACCTATATCAAGAACGGAGCCCTGCAAGTGAAGGAGGGTGCACTGCGCATGCACAGCCGCCCTCTAATCATTTTCTGTTGGGCCGGAGAAAATAGCCAAGCATTGGCTCGACTATTTCCGTCGGCCCCATAGGAATGAATGGAAGCGGGGGCCACGCATGTGCGGTACGCTCCCATTCACTTCTATGGGGAGCCGGCTTGGTGGTGGCCGGACCGGAGTCCTCCAGCCACCACCTTGTGGGGCTCCGTTCTCGATATAGGTGCGGGTCCCTGTGGTGGGACCCACACCTATAAGACAATGGGGGCATATCCTAGTGATATGCCCTCATTGTCCATGTTGAGACAACCCCTTTAAATCTATGTGGGAAGGTGTTATTAGTGATTGATTCTCTGTGTAAGGGTGCGTTCACACAAACGTGTGAAGAACATGCTGTGGACCACAAATTGCGGTCCGCAATGCACGGGCACAGTCCGTGGGGCAGCCGCATGGGGATCGGAGACCCATTCACTTGAATGGGTCCGCGATCCCTCCATTCCGCAAAAAGATAGAGCAAGTTCTATCTTTTTGCGGTGCGGAAGCACGGAACGGAACCCCAGAAAGCACTCCGTAGTGTTCCATTCCGTTCCGCGTCTCCGGATTTGTGGACCCATTGAAATGTAGAGGAACTTTTAGTTCTTCTCTTATTGCTGTGCATTCAATGCCTCATTTATAAAAATTTCTGCAAGTAAAATCTTAAACTAAGTGACCAAGTTGTGAATTGTTTCTACATGTAGCTGCTCCGGTTGTGATTTACTTCTAGATTTTATTTGCAGAAATTTAGGCAAATAAGGCGTTGACTGTACAACACTTAAGGCAGTATTAACTGAAGAGAAGCATTCCTGGCATGGTATTGCTTAACGTGTACCTGTCATTTCAGATGACTTTTCAGAATAAGCTGCCAGGTTTATATACTTTGATACTATATCTTGCCATTATGACTTGTATTTGGCACTTTTTTAGCAGTTTTCTCTTTTACGTGCCTCCTCTCTGATTCTCAGTTCTCTGAGCTAGTGGGTAGAGACTAGACAGCAGATTCATCTATGAGATGATGTAATCTGACCCTTCAGTGAGCAGGCAGCCCATTTTTACAGACAGATTTCTCCTGGGCCTGTTTCACACTTGCGTTGTTGTTTTCCGGTATTGAGATCCAGCAGTCCTCATGCATTCTGAATGGAAAGAGATCCGTTCAGGATGTCTTCCGTTCCATCAGCATTCCGTTTTGTGACCGGACACAAAATCGCTTCGAGCTGTAGTTTTGTGTCTGGTCATAAAAACTGTCATTATTAGGAGCCTAAATAAACTGATCCGTCACCTATTGACTTTCAGTGTATTTAGTGTATTTATATTTGCCTGTTTTATTGATTTATGCAAACTTGTGTTACACTTTTTAAAGGGAGTCTGTCACCACATTTGAGCATATTAGACCGATCAAATAGGGTTATATGATCCACCCAGAACTTAAAAACGGTACCTTTGTTGTGGAAAACTGACTTTTCTTTTAGCCGAAAATGAACTTATAAGGTTATGTTAATGAGCCCTCTCAAGTGCCCAGGGCGGTCTCTCAATCCTCGGAGCCCCAGGCAGCACCTCCTAAACGGCTCATAACCCCGCCCTCCGTGCGCCTCTGCCCGCCCGTTTACTCCCCTCCCCTGTCCTTTTCCAATGCGGCTGTGCGGTTCAAATCGTAGCGGGCGCATGCGCAGTAGGTATCGTGATGCCCTGCCAGGAGCGGGCATCGCATTGCGCATGCGCCCGCTACGATTTGGACCGCACAGCCGCATTGGAAAAGGACAGGGGAGGGGAGTAAACGGGCGGGCAGAGGCGCACGGAGCGCGGGGTTATGAGCCGTTTAGGAGGTGCTGCCTGGGGCTCCGAGGATTGAGAGACCGCCCTGGGCACTTGAGAGGGCTCATTAACATAACCTTATAAGTTCATTTTCGGCTAAAAGAAAAGTCAGTTTTCCACAACAAAGGTACCGTTTTTTAAGTTCTGGGTGGATCATATAACCCTATATGATCGGTCTAATATGCTCAAATGTGGTGACAGACTCCCTTTAAATATAATCCTCTCGTGCTATATGGGTTCATATTTTACCATGTTTGTGAATGTTGCAAGATACTCTTCTAGCTAGTTAACATCCTCTATAGTTATCTTGTAAATGTATGCTATAATCAAGCATAGTTCTCCCCTATCCTGCTCTGTGTACATACATGTAATAGGAATAAAATATGAGAAACAATAACTAGAGAATTTCTATGCGCATTTAGTTCAGCTTAAGTGCTGAGGCGTCTCTAACCTGCACGTCTCCCTTTGCAATATCCCCTATCGTTCTATGTTTTTATGACTGCACCCCACTCACCTACACGGACGTGGATCGTGTCTTCTTAATGTAACCACCATCGGTTTTTATCGCCAATGAAACCTACTCCTTGTTCCTGTTTGACTATTGGGCGAATAGAAGAGCCATCGCAGTGCTAAGGACAGCCAGGCTATTGAAGATGACAAGGAAGGGCACCTGATGTGCCGGATTGGAGACCGCATCTTGGACAGATGTACTGAAGCCTGTTCCGTAAACCTTTAACATATTTATTGTTCCTCAGCTTTTTCCCGATTTCCCCTTCCCCTTGAGATAACTGCAGGGCTGAGAGGTTTTGAGAGAGGCAGGTTTAGATCAGTGTAGAATATTTTGTATAATAAACCATCCCTTTCACTACTTGGCAGACCTGCAGAGTCCCCGTGGCAGCTATATTATTTCCTTAACAAAAATCTAATGATGCCGTGTCCTTGAGGTCTCTATTGCAGGTATACCTTAGTAAGTAACACTTGATGCCTTTAAATGGATATCCCTTGATTAAATATTACATTTTCCTGCAGATCATGCAAACCTTGAACAGTTTTTCAATATAAAACATTTGTACAAAAATGTTCATGCTGTTATGGCGCCCCCTGCTGTTCTTTGGCTTCCCTGTCAGAATGTTCATCTAGTGCAGGGATACCCAACCTGCGGGCCAGCTGTTGCCAAACTACAACTCCCAGCATGCCTTAATGGCTGTAGGCTGTCCAGGCATGCTGGGAGTTGTAGTTTTTCAATAGCTGGAGGGCTGCAGGTTAGGCATCCCTGATCTAGTATATCCAGTGCTGTCCATAAGAACCTGCTTTTAGTGATCTGATTCCTATTACCTGGCCAGTATGATAAAATAGCAGGGATCATTCTGCCGCCTGTGCACAAGATAATCTGGCAGTGCGACTGAGCTACTGGGCATGAGTACACATTGGAATATGATTTTAACTGAAAAATTGTGAGGTTTTGCATGATTTAAAAGAGCAATGTAGTATTTAAATGTTATATGGCAGCAGATTTCTGCTGCCCAGTGCTCTCACTTTTTTTTTTTCAGTAATTTTCATAAAATCACTACAAATGAATTCCAGCGGGAGCCGAGAGCTGCGGTGCTGTTAATATGCATGTTTTCTGGAGTTCTCCGTATTCATAAGCTGCCATCTCCCTTGCCCTCTAGCTGCTTTCTCCATGTGCACAATATAGGGATAAAGCTGTCAATCAGCAGCAGGAGGGTTAGTCCACAACTTGTGACTCTGCATGCAGGTACCACGGCAGCTAGTAAACAGTGATTTTATGAAGACTGCTGCAACAAAAAGTGACAGCACTAGAATCAGGCTCTGTCACTACTGTATGCTGATTGGGAAGCATAAACCTGGTGACAGATTCCCTTTCATTGTGGGCAATCCCTAAGTTTTAGAGAAACAGTTTTTCTGTTACTCAGACTTTAGCCCTTTTGACAAACTTTTTGTCTAGCTTTAAATAGCGGAATATTGCATTTACTACTGTGCAGAGAAAGCGTACACTCAACAATATGCAGTGCAATCTGCAGGCAGCATGTTATAGAACAGGGGGAGGTGTTATCAGTGATAGTATTCACTGTATAAGGCTGGGTTCACACGGGCGAGATTTCCGCGCATGTGCAATGCGTGAGGTGAACGCATTGCACCCGCACTGAATCTGGACCCATTCACTTCTATGGGGCTGTGCACATGAACGGTGATTTTCACGCATCACTTGTGCGTTGCGTGAAAATCGCAGCATGCTCTATATTGTGCGTTTTTCACGCAACGCAGGCTCCATAGAAGTGAATGGGGCTGCGTGAAAATCGCAAGCATCCGCAAGCAAGTGCGGATGAGGTGCGATTTTCATGCATGGTTGCTAAGATGAAAGTCTGTTCACTGTATTATTTTCCCTTATAACATGGTTATAAGGGGAAATAATAGCATTCTTAATACAGAATGCTTAGTAGAAGGTCAATTGAGGGTTAAAAAATAAAATCAAAAGGAGGAGGAGAGTTATTTTTTATCGCGTAGTTGCCGATCTCTTCTTACTACTTTAATCATGAGCTGCCGGCTAAAGGACCAGTGGTGACGTTACATCACATGGTCCATCACCGTGGTGATGGACCATGTGATGAGCTCAGTGACGTTGTCACCAGAGATGAGCGAACTTCTGTTTTAAGTTCGGCGTCTAAAGTTCGGCTTCCGGTTAGCGGAGGATCCCGATATGGATTCCGAATTCCGTTGTGGTCCGTGGTAGCGGAATCAATAATGGTCATTATTGATTCCGCTACCACGGACCACAACGGAATTCGGAATCCATATCGGGATCCTCCGCTAACCGGAAGCCGAACTTTAGACGCCGAACTTAAAACAGAAGTTCGCTCATCTCTACTTGTCACAGGTCCTTTGACAGGTCCTGAAGAAAGAACAGGAGACCGGCAGCTACGCGATCAATTGGCGGAGGTGAGTTAATTTTTTTTTTTTTTTTTTTTTTAAACCCTCAATTGACCTTCTACTAAGCATTCTGTATTAAAGAATGCTATTATTTTCCCTTATAACCATGTTTTAAGCGAAAATAATATAATCTACACAACACCGAAGCCAAACCTGAACTTCAGTGAAGAAGTTCGGGTCTGGGTATCAGTCAGTTTTTTTATCACGTGCGTGCAAAACGCATTGCACCCGCGCGATAAAAACTGAACAATGGAACGCAATCGCAGTCAAAACTGACTGCAATTGCATACCTACTCGCGCGGGTTTGCCGCAATGCACCCGGGACGTATCCGGAGCCAAAACGTGACGCCCGTGTGAACCCAGCCTAAGGGTTCATGCACGCGAACGTATTTTCTTTCTGTGTCCGTTCCGTTTTTTTTTTTGTTTTTTTTGCAGACCGTATGCGGAACCACTAATTTCAATGGGTCCGCAAAAAAAACTGAAGTTGCTCTGTGTGCATTCCATTTCCGTTCTGCAAAAAGATAGTACATGTCCTATTATTGTCCGCGTTACGGACAAGGATAGTACTGTTCTATTAGTGGCCAGCTGTTCCGTTCCGCGAAATACAGAATGCACAGGGATGTCATCCGTATTAATTTTTTATTTTTTTTTGCGGACCGCAAGATGCATACGGTCGTGTGCATGAGTCGTAATTCTGTATACATAGTTAGCTGTCAGTCACTGATAACTGTTCACAGGGGTGATATTGAGTTAGAAAAAGCAGAGATATAAATTACACATTTTACAGAATCTTTTCCCATAAGTGATCAGTCTGCTCAGCTCCTCCTGCCCTATACCATGCTGATTGCACTGCATTTCGTGGTGACAGGTCCTCTTAAAAAAAAAAAAAAATATATATATATATATATATATATATATATATATATATATATATATATATCTTGGTCCTATCGATCTTGGTTCCAAGTATTTGATCGTTAGCGTTAGACCTCCACTAATCTGATATTAATCCCCTATACTGTGGCTTGGGGATAAGTTAAAAATGTTGCAAAACCACTTCATGATAAGTATAGTTAGAATGATTGCCCTTATCTGCTGAGGTCTATGTGCTGTATATGGAAATAGAATAGTTGATAGATGGACTCTGAAAATCTGCATAGCGGTGAAGGAGCTGGTAACTTGACCTCATTCCCAACAGTTTTTTTTACGGTGTCTTAACATCTATTTTCCCCCGACTTTGTCTTGCAGATGAAATTGTGAAAATTCTTGGAGAGGGGACCTTTGGTAGAGTCGTGGAGTGCTTGGATCATCACAGGTTTGTCTTGGTGAAATATCTTTTGTCTCGTGCGCATGTTGGGGGCCCAGTGCAGGAAGCATTCAAGGTAGGGCATAGAGGCTTAAATGTCTCCATTTGATGGTGTACGGGCTTGACTGGATGCCATATTCTCGAAATTGGAGGTATAGAGAAGTACAGTAGAGGTCTCAAAGCCTAGCTAATGTGAATAAGCCCATATGTTAGCAATTTACTATGAACTTTTTTATATTTCTTTTAGTGGCAGCACCAGAATCGCTTTGAAGATCATACGGAATGTAAGAAAGTACCGGGAGGCAGCCCTGCTGGAGATTAATGTTCTAAAAAAAATTCAAGAACAAGACGTGGAAAGTAAAAAGTAAGAATGCCTTCCCCTATAGCACTTCAAGATGTCTGTAAAATGTGTAGCCCCATACAGCTGTAACCTATGATTTGCAAACCAGTTTGTGTTTCCTGAAAATGCATAGGGATTGTAGTAAATGCTTTCTCTAGAGCAGGGGTGCACAACCTGTGGCCCCTCGATACCCTTCCATGTATGTCTGTCTTCGGACTGCTCTCGTGTATCTTTCATGTATTCTCCCATTAGATGGGAGTCCTGGAAGTGTAACTAGTCTTTTAAGATAGATACTGTATGTTCAGTATGCCATAAATACAATATTTCAGTTGGTAATACCTCTTTAAAAAAAAAAAATTCAGCCTTTGGAAATGGTTCAGTGTGACAGTGTGGCCCCCAACCAGAAAAGGTTGTGCACCCCTGCTCTAGAAATGTTGATCTCAAAAATATATTGACGGAGCACTGCGGCCTCTTCAAACAGGTGGTCAGTGGGGTTGCCAGGAGTCAGAGCCCCACAGATCAGATTTTAATAACCTATCCCGAGAATAGGTCATCATTATTGTACTCCTGGGAAAGCCCTTTAAACTGCGTTTCCACCCAAACACTGTGTGCACTGGGATGCAGTTGGCAATTGTACATACTGTTTTAGGGACGGTTAAAAAAATTCCTACATTGTAGTCTTAACCTCCATATTGGACTGTATGTAACTTTAAAACACAGAGACTTGTTTATTAGCTCAATTGTTTTTTTTAAGGGTGATTGTTGCAGTAACCTATGGTCAGACGTTTGCCTTCAGGATCTTCATAACTTGTCCTCTACTTCATGTTCATTATTGGTAATTTTTTCCCCTCCCCCACGACAGCAGCACAGAGAGAGGGATCCACCCCTAGGGACAGAAACCTACAGAATAAAAAGCTGGAGCCTCTCTACCCTGTCAGTGGTTTCCTGTCCCTGGAGTGGGAGACCTACAGTTTCTTTTGCAGGTTCTTACCATCGGTCTTGTATTCCTAGGGAGGCCCTAGAGGGGTGACAGTGTACTGCCGGGGTCCATCGCACTGCTATGCCGTGCTGGCAGGACCCTAGGATATGGAGGTGCTCCAAGGGCCCTCCGTATCTTGTGGCAGTTTTGCATGGGTAACTTTCAGGGAAAGCTCTGCCCCGCGGGAGGCTCCATCTTGGCAGGATCCGGACGCTGTTGGAGCAGATGGCGCGTGGACATCCTTGAATGAAGGCTCTGACACGCAGCCTTTCTATGCGACCGGAGCGGGCACGGCGAGGAGTGTGACGTACTTCCGGAAGCACGTGGGAATCGTGCTTCCGGTCCCGCGGTATGTAAAAGCCTCTGTAGCGGCAGGGATCCTGAAGCCTATGGCGCCCTGCTGCGATCAGGAGTGGATTGTTTGGTCGAGTGCTTCTTTTGACAAATAAGTCTAAGAAAGCTCTGCACCTCTTTCTTCTCCCCCTCTCCCCTTCCTTCCCTGTTTTGTTAGGGGACTTAAAAGGGAGTAAATGGAAATTAATTTTATTCAATAAAAAAAAAAAATTTAGGCTTCCTTGTGGTGCGGCTATAATGGAGGAAGAAAAGACAAAGCAATCTACAGAGAGAGAGATGGTGGCTCCGGTCCCGGTACTAGAAAAATTGTTGCTTCTGGGTAAGTGACACGTCTGCTTTCATTTTTCTTACCCTAGTTCTTTGTATTGTCGTTTTTTTCCCTTCACCCATGACAGCACTACAAGAGAGAGGATCCGCCCCCACAGACAGGAAACCTACAGAATAAAAGGGCGAACACTCTCCTCCCAATTCAGTATGGTTTCCTGTCTCTGGGGAAGCCTGCAGTTTTCTTCTTTACAGGTCCTTTCCTTTGGCGGTGCCCCATGGAGCTATTCCCTCAATACCTGCGGTCTTGTAACTAGGAGTGGCATCGGCAAGATGAGAGATGGGCAGAGGCACAGCGGATCCCCGGAGGGGGTGATGTGTGCTGGGGCTTTACGGTGCCGAAGGATCGCGGAGGAGCTTCCGGCAGAGTGCTGAGTCCTTTTTCCGGTCACGTGATCGGCGCGCTGTGTCGGCCGTGACGTCATCGGGATGTGCCTGTTAAAAGGCGCGCTGTTTTGCAATACTGGCATCCGAGACAGGAGAGGGTTCACGGGCGTCTAGCTGCTGAGTCATTGAGGAGGACAAGCTCACCGAGGAGTCTGCGGTCCCTCCTGCATCGTTACCTTTAAAGGGGTGAGTGTTCTGGGCTTTTAGCTTGGATTTTGTGTGCTTGCACACTTGTACTAATGTCTTGCAGAATAAACCTAGAAAGGTGGTGTCTAAAAAGAGGCATAAAGAGTGTGCTATATGCAGGGCTGTGGAGTCGGAGGCAATTTTGGGTACCTGGAGTCGGCAAAAATACTCAGACTCCTACTAAATTTAAATTGGAATAAAAAAATTTAAAAAAGCAAGTTTAAATGTCCCAATTCACAAAAAGTTATAATTAATTACCGTATTTTTCGCCCTATAAGACGCACCTGCCCATAAGACGCACCTAGGTTTTTGAGGAGGAAAATAAGAAAAAAAATAATTTGAACCAAAAGGTGTGCTTTTGGTGGGTTTTGAACTAATGGTGGTCTGTGGATGGCACTGTTATGGGGGGCATCTGTGGATGGCACTGTTATGGGGGGCATCTGTGGATGGCACTGTTATGGGGGGCATCTGTGGATGGCACTGTTATGGGGGGCATCTGTGGATGGCACTGTTATGGGGGGCATCTGTGGATGGCACTGTCATGGGGGGCATCTGTGGATGGCACTGTCATGGGGGGCATCTGTGGATGGCACTGTCATGGGGGGCATCTGTGGATGGCACTGTCATGGGGGGCATCTGTGGATGGCACTGTCATGGGGGGCATCTGTGGATGGCACTGTCATGGGGGGCATCTGTGGATGGCACTGTCATGGGGGGCATCTGTGGATGGCACTGTCATGGGGGGCATCTGTGGATGGCACTGTCATGGGGGGCATCTGTGGATGGCACTGTCATGGGGGGCATCTGTGGATGGCACTGTCATGGGGGGCATCTGTGGATGGCACTGTCATGGGGGGCATCTGTGGATGGCACTGTCATGGGGGGCATCTGTGGATGGCACTGTCATGGGGGGCATCTGTGGATGGCACTGTCATGGGGGGCATCTGTGGATGGCACTGTCATGGGGGGCATCTGTGGATGGCACTGTCATGGGGGGCATCTGTGGATGGCACTGTCATGGGGGGCATCTGTGGATGGCACTGTCATGGGGGGCATCTGTGGATGGCACTGTCATGGGGGGCATCTGTGGATGGCACTGTCATGGGGGGCATCTGTGGATGGCACTGTCATGGGGGGCATCTGTGGATGGCACTGTCATGGGGGGCATCTGTGGATGGCACTGTCATGGGGGGCATCTGTGGATGGCACTGTCATGGGGGGCATCTGTGGATGGCACTGTCATGGGGGGCATCTGTGGATGGCACTGTCATGGGGGGCATCTGTGGATGGCACTGTCATGGGGGGCATCTGTGGATGGCACTGTCATGGGGGGCGCTCGCAGCGTAGCCTGCTTCATTCATAAAGTGGGCGGAGCAGGCGCGTGACGTAGTGAGCTACGCTACGAGCGCCCGCCCGGCCCCCTGACTGCCAAGAAGTTAGTAGTAAGTAGTACAGCACTAGATTTAAGATGATTGGAATACTTTAACAATACCCACAAGTTAGATATGATTACCGTATACTACAGTGAGCGGGCCTGGTGTAGTAGAATACAGTGACTGCACCGGGCCCCGCTGCCATTACAGAAACGGATGCCGACCCCCAGCTCCTCCTCCCTCTCAGCCTATTCACCGGACTGTTGCAGCATTCGCCCCATAAGACGCACTATTTACCCCCACTTTTGGGGGAAAAAGTGCGTCTTATAGGGCGAAAAATACGGTACTTCTCTAGTGTAAGAAAAAATTTCCATTGTGTTTTGTGTTCCGCCGTTACAGGGAACGCAACGCCCATGGTTAACCTAGCCTCTCACTGATAACTGATTAAAGGGAACCTGTCACCAGGATTTTGTGCATAGAGCTGGGGACATGGGCTGCTAGCACATCTGCAATACCCAGTCCCCATAGCTCTCTGTGCTTTTATTGTGTTAAAAAAAACGTTTTGATCCATATGCAAATGAACCTGATGAGTCCTGTGTCCGGAGATGAGTCCAATTTTCTGAGCGAGAATCTCCTCCTTGCTGGCTGACGTCACAGAGCTGGAGCGCCGAAATCTCATTCAGGACAATAATAAACTTAAAAAAAGTAACCTTTTTTCTTAAGGTGAAGAAATTCAAGATGGAGACTATAAAATCTGCCATAAACCTACTCTTCCCTCACTGCTTCATGGCAGTGTTAGATCTCAAAGATGCATATTTTCACATCCTGAGTTTCTCCAGAACATCAAAGGTTCCTAAGAGTCGCCGTCAACGTAGAGGGTCGGTTGAGACCTTTCCAGTTCCAAGCCCTACCGTTTGGCCTCTCGATGGCCCCAAGGGTTTTTACAAAAATCATTGCAGAAATGTCGGCTCGCATAAGGGAGAAAAATGTCCTTTTAATACCGTACCTGGACCATTTCTTAATTGTAGGAGAAACAGAAAGAAACAGTCCTTTCTGGGGTTGATTTTAGACTCTTCATGCCAATAATGTTTTTTACCAGAAGAAAAGGGAATTTTCATCCAGAAGATCAATCATCTGATCGGGAATCCAGTGTTCTCACTAAGAAGAGCAATGTCTATCCTCACATGTATTCCGGCCGTACGATGGGCACAGCTCCACTCAAGGGCTCTGCAGTGGGAGATTCTGTCTTACTGGGAGAAAAACAATTCTCTAGAAAAGAAGGTGAAAATCTCAGATAGTACGCTCCAGGATTGGACTTGGTGGCTGGAGAGAGGAAATCTAGTTCAAGGGGTGCCATGGAGATTAGAAGACTTAGTATGCCTAACTACGGATGTGTCCTTGGGGGTTTGGTGCGCATATTCAGGAGATTTCTCTTCAGGGTCAATCGAGCAGTTTTCAAAGAAAAGGATCTTCCAACCTGAAAGAGTTAACAGCTGTTCGCCTGGCAATTAATTCTCCCCCCCCATGGATAAGACAGAAATTTAAGGGTTATGACAAACAGGACTGTTGTATCATAACTGAACAAACAAGGAGGTACGTGATGCATTACTTTAATGCAGGAAGCCAGGAAGATTCTCTTACTGGCAGAAAGAGAATGTTGTCCACACCTTTTTATATGCACAAACAAGCACACTTTCTCAGTTGTCACCGTCTCTCTCAGGGGGAGTGGACTTTAGATCAGGCATCTCAAACTCGCGGCCCTCCAGCTGTTGTAAAACTACAACTCCCACAATGCCCTGCTGTAGGCTGATACCTGTAAGCTGTCCGGGCATGCTGGGAGTTGTAGTTTTGCAACAGCTGGAGGGCCGCGAGTTTGAGATGCCTGCTTTAGATCCTTCCATGTTCAGAGAGATAACAGCCCTCTGGGGACAGCCAGAGAGATTTATTTGCTACTCACCAGAACAAGAGTTCAGTTTTTTTTTTTCCCCCTAGATCCAGCAGGATCCCCCTGTCAATCGATGCTCTAGTACAAAGATGGAACTTTCCCTGGTCTATGCATTTCCTCCTCTTCCTTTGATTCCTTGCATGTTACGAAAGATCAGGGAAGACAGAGAGCGAGGGTCATTCTCATTGCTCCCTTTTGGCCAAGGAGATCTTGATTCACATGGCCCCAGATCATGTCAATATTGGAGCCATGGGTCCTTCCAGAGATCCGAGGCCTGTTGAACCAGGACCCAGTAGTTTATCCGGACTTCAGAAATCTCCTGCCTGGAACTTGAGAGGTTCCTGTTAGAGAGGAAAGGATTTTCCAACCCTTTGATTTCTACCCTTCTTAAGAGTAGAAAGAAAGTAACTGTTGCCATATATGCTAGGGTGTGGCAGAAATTTTTAGATTTTGGGCTCATCCAGATGAATGGGATTCCATCTTCAGCGCCCATCCATTTAGTATTGGAATTTCTTCAGAAGGGTCTGAACCTGGGGTTTGCAAGTAATACCTTTTTAGGGCATTGAAGCGTTCTACCCCAATAGTGCATGCTAGACCTCTGCCTTGGGATTTGGATTTAGTCTTAAAAGCTCAAACTCGTCCCCCATTTGAACCAATTGAATCCATTTCTATCAAAAACCTCACCTTGAAGTTATGTTTGCTAATAGCTTTAACTTCTGCCCGCAGAGTGAATGAGATCCAGGCCATCTCTATCAATCCTCCATATACCACAATCCTAGAAGACAAAGTGGTGATACGTCCTGATCCGGCTTTCCTTCTGAAAGTCGTTACCAAATTCCATAGGTCTAAGGAGATTATTCTTCCGACTCTTTTTAAAGATCCTAGGTCAGAAGAAGAATGACCCCTTCACTGCTTGGACGTCAGGAAGGCGTTAATTAGCTATTTATCTTGCACAAAAGATTGGCGCAGAACTTCTTCGCTCTTTGTCCTTTTTCAAGGAGAGAATAAGGGTGGCACGGCCTCCAAAAACTCTATTGTTAGATGGATCGTCTCTATCTCTGTCTTCTCTTTCCTCTGGTGTTTTCCCCTCCTGCGGGTTGAAGGCACACTCTACCAGGGTGGTGGCCACCTCCTGGGCAGAAAGATCATTGATACCTATGGAGGATATTTGCAGAGCCGCCACCTGGTCCTTCACTTTCTTTAAACACTACCATTTGGCTCTGAATGCTTCTTCTTCGGGTTCCTCCTTTGGGGAAAAGGTTCTCCTTTCTACTCTCCCACCCTGATTTTTCTTTTTTTTTTTTTTCTTCTTTGGGAATTCTCTTGTGGTGCTGTCATGGGTAAAGGCAAAAATTGATTACTTACCGGTAATTTGATTTTCCAGAGCCCATGACAGCACCCTTATACTCCCTCCCTGTTGGGGTTCTTTATTTTTCTGTGTGTTGGTTCTATATTCACACGGTGTAGCAAAAAAAAAAAAAAAGAAAAGTATTTAAACATTTATCTAACATGTTGGCGGCTTTCCTCTGGTGCTTGGATATCACACTGAATTGGGAGAAGAATGTCCGCCCTTTTTTATTCTGTAGGTTTCCTGTCTGTGGGGGTGGATCCTCTCTCTCTCTCTCGTGGTGCTGTCATGGGCTCTGGAAAATTAAATTACCGGTAAGTAATCATCATTTTCCAGTCAAATCCCAAGAAGATGCTGGGGAAAAAGAAAAAACTAAGAATGTGCTATATGCAAAACATTGTCATCTTCGTATGAAAAGAGGTTATGCCAAAGTTGTATTGACAAGACCATCTCGGACGAATCACCGTCACTTTTAGAAAATATTAAATTGCTGATTACAAAAGTGAAGAAATCCTTAAAACCAAGCAAAAAATTTAAGGGTTTTGAAAGGGTCAAAGGCTCTTTGATTATCCTATCCCAGGATCCTTCCTCTGGTGACAGTGATTCCCCTCAGGATACCTCTTACTCTGATTCGACCTCTGATGATGAAGTTATGAATAGAGAAAATTCTTTCTTCCCGCCTGGGAAAAAATTGCAGGACAATGGGTTTTAGATATTATTCAAACAGGCCTAAAACCAGAGTTTCGCTCCTTGCCGCATCAAAGGTTTGTCATTACAAAAAACTGTACTGTAAAAGGTTCTTTCTTTTCTCATAATTAAAAGAAGTGTAAGATCTGATAGAAAAAAGATGTCCTTGTTCCTGTTCTGCACAAGGAGCTGTACAAGGGTTATTTTTCCCCACTGTTTCTGGTACCCAAGCCAGATGGTTCCCACAGAACTATTATCAATCTGAAGGATTTGAACAAATTCCTGGTGTTCAGAAAATTCAAGATGGAAACGATGAGGAACACGATACAGCTTCTGTTTAATCAGTGTTTCATGGTGGTAATAAATCTAAAAGATGCCTATTTTCACATACCCATGCACCAGGAATTCCAGAAGTATCTCAGGGTTGCAATCTCTATGGACAGTCATCTGCAGCAGTATCAATTCCAGGCGTTACCCTTCGGTCTGTCTATGGCCCAGAGGATCTTTACCAAAGTGGTAGCAGAAATTATATTGTTTAGAAGACTAAAGGATGTGTTGATAATACCGGACTTTTTAATCATTGCAAAATCCCGCTACAGTTGCAGGGAGGCAGTTCAATTAGTAATGAAAACTTTTCTGGAGTTGGGCTGGATGGTGAACAAAAAAAATTTAGGCTAAAACCAGTAAGGCGGCAGCGGTTTCTTGGTTTAATCTTGGACTCCGTGACACAGTATTAGAGTTGAGCGGACACCTGGATGTTGAGGTTCGGCCGAGCTTGAAAAAAAAGTTCGGGTTCGGGACCTGAACTTGACCCCGAACCCCATTGAAGTCAATGGGGACCCAAACTTTTGGGCACTAAAATGGCTCTAAAATAGTCCTGGAAAGGGCTAGAGGGCTGCAAAAGGCATCAAAATGTGCTTAAGAGCATGACAACTGTTCTGCAAACAAATGTGGATAGGGAAATGACTTAAAATAACATAAAATACAGAAAAATTAAAAATAACAATCTGGAGTAGGAGGTTGAGGAGGCGGTGGATGGGTGTATGTGGCGGTGTAGGTTGACGTAGCGGTGTAGGTGGAAGCGGCGGTGAAGGAGGAATAGGTAGCCAACACTGGTTTGTTATTTTTTTTTATATTGGGACATATAACAAAATAAAACTAAGAATAAGTGCACTTGAGTACAAGAATGGATGGTTGAGGCTGGTATAAATGTCTATGCTGCACAAGGTACGGACAAGTCCTGTGGGATCCATGCCTTGTTCATTTTAATAAACGTAAGCTTGTCCACATTGGCTGCGGCCTGTGATAATGCTCTCTGCCGTACTAAACACACGTTCACACTATACACTGGCTGCAGGGCAGGTCAGCACCTCCAAGGCTGACAAAGCTTTTCCACATTTTGGCCATGCTAACCCTGCCTTAGGTGCTGGTGGTGCCCCAGCTGCGTTGGCGACCTCTTCCTCCTCTGCCTTCGCCTTGTGCTTCCACTGTGCACCCGCTGTCAGGTGGGAATGCCATCATCAGCGTGCGCTTGTAGTCGCGCATTTTCCGATCAGTAACAGATGTTTTCACTAAATTTTAGTTCCCTGTCAGCAATGCAGAGCAGAGGTTCATTCACGGCAAAAGGGGGTTCATGTAACCCAGCAATACAACAGAGGATTTTGAGAGATTTAGGCCCCTGTCACCCAGGCACAGGAGGGGTTTGTATACGCCAAAAATGGTAAAATGTCTCCCGACAATTGAAAATAAGTATTTTTTTCAATTTAGGGCACTAAAATTTGTACTTTTTTGAATTAAAATGGCTCTAAAATAGTCCTTGAAAAGGCTAGAGGGATGTAAAAGGCAGTAAAATGTGCTTAAGAGCATGGCAACTGCTCTGCAAACAAATGTGGATAGGGAAATAACTTAAAATGAAATAAAATAACTAAAAATTACAAATTATTAACCTGCAACTCAGAGAAGGAGGTGGATATGGAGTCGGAGGTTGAAGAGGCGATGAATGTGGTGTTGTAGGTGGAGGCAGCAATGGAGGAGGAACAGGTAACCAACAATGTTTTTTGTTTTTTTATTGGGGTAGGTAGCCCCCAAAATATTGGGACAAATAAATAAAAAAAATGAAAACAAAGAATCATTGCACTTGACTTGAGTACAAGAATGTATGTTTGATGGTGGTATAAATGTCTATTCTGCACAAGGTACAGACAAGTCTTGTGGGATCCAAGACTGGTTCATTTTAATGAACGTGAGCTTGTCCACGTTGGCTGTGGACAATCGGCTGCGTCTGTCTGTAATGACTCCTCCTGCCGTGCTAAATACACGTTCAGAGAGTACACTGGCTCCAAGGCATACAGGGCAAGCTCTGGCCATGTGGACAATTTGGAGACCCAGAGGTTGAATGGGGCAGAACCATCAGTCAGTACGTGTAGTCGTACAGGTACTGTTCCACCATGTTGTCCAAATGCTGCCTCCTGCTAACACGCTCCATATCAGCAGTTGGGGCCGGTTGTTGCGGCGAGGTGACAAAGCTTTTCCACATGTCGGCAATGCTAACCCTGCCTTCTGAGGTGCTGGCGCTGACACAGCTGCGTTGGAGACCTCTTCCTCCTCCCCTGCCTTCGCCTTGTGCTTCCACTTGTCCCCCAGCGTCAGTCGGGAATGCTCTCAGGAGCGCGTCTACCAGCGTGCGCCTGTAGTCGCGCATCTTCCGATCACGCTCCAGTGAGGGAATTAAGGACGGCACATTGTCTTTGTAACGGGGATCCAGCAGGGTGGCCACCCAGTAGTCAGCACATGTTAAAATGTGGGTAACTCTGCAGTCGTTGCGCAGGCACTGCAGCATGTAGTCGCTCATGTGTGCCAGGCTGCCCAGAGGTAAGGACAAGCTGTCCTCTGTGGGAGGTGTATCGTCTGCGTCCTCAGTATCCCCCCAGCCACGCACCAGTGATGGGCCCGAGCTGTGTTGGATACCACCCCGCTGTGAACATGCTTCATCCCCATCCTCCTCGTCCTCCAGTAGTGGGCCCTGGCTGGCCAAGTTTGTACCTGGCCTCTGCTGTTGCAAAAATCCTCTTTCTGAGCCACTTCTAAAAGACTGGCCTGAAAGTGTTAGAGATGACCCCTCCTCGTCCTGGGCCACATCCTCTTCCATCATCGCCCTAAGTGTTTTCTCAAGGAGACATAGAAGTGGTATTGTAACGCTGATAACGGCGTCATCGCCACTGGCCATGTTGGTGGAGTACTCGTAACAGCGCAACAGGGCACACAGGTCTCGCATGGAGGCCCAGTCATTGGTGGTGAAGTGGTGCTGTTCCGCAGTGCGACTCACCCGTGCGTGCTGCAGCTGAAACTCCACTATGGCCTGCTGCTGCTCGCACAGTCTCTCCAGCATGCTCAAGGTGGAGCTCCACCTGGTGGGCACGTCGCATATGAGGCGGTGAGCGGGAAGGCCGAAGTTACACTGTAGAGCAGACAGCCGGGCGGCGGCAGGATGAGAACGCCGGAAGCGTGCACAGACGGCCTGCACTTTATGCAGCAGCTCAGACATGTCGGGGTAGTTGTGAATGAATTTCTGCACCACCAAATTCAGCACATGCACCAGGCAAGGGATGTGCGTCAAACCGGCTAGTCCCAGAGCTGCAACGAGATTTCGCCCATTATCGCACACCACCAGGCCGGGCTTGAGGCCCACTGGCAGCAACCACTCGTCGGTCTGTTCTATACCCTGCCACAACTCCTGCGCGGTGTGGGGCCTGTCCCCCAAACACATCAGTTTCAGAATGGCCTGCTGACGTTAACCCCTGGCTGTGCTGAAGTTGGTGGTGAAGGTCTGTCGCTGACCGGATAAGGAGGTGGTAGAAGAGGAGGAGGAAACCGAGTAGGAAGAGGAGGCAAAGAATGATGCCCTGAGATCCTTGGGAGCGGAAGGACGTGCACCAAACAGCTCTCCGCCTGGGGCCCAGCCGCCACTACATTTACCCAGTGTGCAGTTAGGGAGATATAGCGTCCCTGGCCGTGCTTACTGGTCCACGTATCTGTGGTTAGGTGGACCTTGCCACAGATGGCGTTGCGCAGTGCACACTTGATTTTATCCGATACTTGGTTGTGCAGGGAGGGCACGGCTCTCCTGGAGAAGTAGTGGCGGCTGGGAACGACGTACTGTGGGACAGCAAGCGACATGAGCTGTTTGAAGCTGTCCGTCTCCACCAGCCTGAATGACAGCATTTCAAAGGCCAGCCGTTTAGAAATGCTGGCATTCTGGGCAAGGGATCGAGGGTGGCTAGGTGGGAATTTACGCTTTCTCTCAAAGGTTTGTGAGATGGAGAGCTGAACGCTTCCGTGTGACATGGTGGAGATGCTTGGTGACGGAGGTGGTGTTGTTGGTGGCACATCCTCTGTTTGCTGGGCGGCAGGTGCCAACGTTCCTCCAGAGGTGGAGGAAGAGGCCGAGGCAGCAGCAGGAGGGGCCGGAGCCCTTTCTTGGTTTTGAAGGATCTTTATCCACTGCAGCCCGTGTCTCGCATGTAGATGCCTGGTCATGCAGGTTGTGCGAAGGTTCAGAACGTTAATGCCTCGCTTCAGGCTCTGATGGCACAGCGTGCAAACCACTCGGGTCTTGTCGTCAGCACATTGTGTGAAGAAGTGCCATGCCAGGAAACTTCTTGAAGCTGCCTTTGGTGTGCTCGGTCCCTGTTGACGGTGGCCAGTAGCAGGCGAACTGTTTTGGCGACGGCTGCTCTGCTTTTGCACCCTGCTCCTGCTTTTGCTACGCTGTTGGCTCGGTCTCACCACTGCCTCTTCCTCCGAACTATGAAAGTCAGTGGCACGACCTTCATTCCATGTGGGGTCTAGGACCTCATCGTCCCCTGCATCGTCTTCCTCCCAGACCTCACTTTCGGTCTGCACACTGCAGAAAGACGCAGCAGTTGGCACCTGTGTTTTGTCATCATCACAGACGTGCTGAGGAGGCATTCCCATGTCCTCATCAGGAAACATAAGTGGTTGTGCGTCAGTGCATTCTAGGTCTTCTACCCCTGGGGAAGGGCTAGGTGGATGCCCTTGGGAAACCCTGCCAGCAGAGTCTTCAAACAGCATCAGAGACTGCTGCATGACTTGAGGCTCAGACAGGTTCCCCGATATGCACGGGGGTGATGTGACAGACTGATGGGTTTCAGGCACCACCTGCGCGCTTTCTGCAGAAGACTGGGTGGGAGATATTGTGAATGTGCTGGATCCACTGTCGGCCACCCAATTGACTAGCGCCTGTACTTCCTCAGGCCTTACCATCCTTAGAACGGCATTAGGCCCGACCAAATATCGCTGTAGATTCTGGCGGCTACTGGGACCTGAGGTAGTAGGTTCAGTAGGACGTGTAGCTGTGGCAGAACGGCCACGTCCTCTCCCTGCACCAGAGGCTCCACCAACACCACGACCATGACTGCGTCCCTTATTAGATGTTTGCCTCATAGTTAGCGTTCACAAAGCAAAGTAAAAAGTGGTTAAGTATGTTAAAAATAATTAACCGCCAATATAAACCCTGATGTAGGGTATTGCACTCTATTATATATATTTTTTTAACTCTATATGACAGCGGTATTTGTGGCCTAAATATGACACTCACTTATGCACGTCTTATCCCAGATGTGCATTATATCAGAGGCTTTTTTCACCCCAGTATGCCAAAGCCGTATTTATGGCCTAAATGTGAGTGATTTATGCACGTGTAATCACAGATGTGCAGTATATTAGAGGGTTTTTTCACCCTAACCAAAAATCTGTATTTCTGTCCTAAATGTGACAGTCACTTATGCTTGTCTAATCCCAGATGTGCAGTATATTAGAGGGTTTTTTCACCCCAGTATGCCAAAGCTGTATTTCTGGACTTGCAGATGGCCTATGCTGGTGCACTAACATTGCATAAAATGGCTGCCGATCATGTATTGATATTGACTAGCTGAAGGAAAAAAAAGTTCCTTTTTCAGCAGTAGTTGGCTCAGGGCAGGCTTAAAAAATTTGTGCACTGCACCCACAAAACACTTTTTCTGCAGATCGCTGAGTACATAAACCAGTTCTTAAAGGGTTTCTATCACTTCGTATGACATAATTAGCTGTCAGACACTAGCGATCCGCTAGTGTCTGCTCTGGCCAACCATCCTAATATAACAGCTTTTGGGGCAGCCGTTTTGCTAAAAAAATAACTTTTATAAATATGCTAATGAGCCTCTAGGTGCTATGTGGGCGTGATTAGCACCTAGAGGCTCCGTCTACCTTCATAAACAGCCACCGCCCATCTCCGGCTGAATGCGATCCTCCGTGTGACGCAGCGGACGAATTCTCGCGCATGCGCCGTGCGCGGCTGTATTCGGCGCATGCGCAGTGAATGTCTGACCGCTTCCCTGCTCAGACATCTCCACTGCGCCTGTTTCTTGGAGCACTATGACGTCATCGGCGCAGGCGCAGTGGAGATGTCTGAGCAGGGAAGCGGTCAGACATTCACTGCGCATGCGCCGAATACAGCCGCGCATGCGCGAGAATTTGTCCGCTGCGTCACACGGAGGATCGCATTCAGCCGGAGATGGGCGGGCTGGAGGGACGCGCTGGGCGGTGGCTGTTTATGAAGGTAGACGGAGCCTCTAGGTGCTAATGAAGCCCACATAACACCTAGAGGCTCATTAGCATATTTATAAAAGTAATTTTTTTTGCAAAACGGCTGCCCCAAAAGCTGTTATATTAGGATGGTTGGCCAGAGCAGACCCTAGCGGATCGCTAGTGTCTGACAGCTAATTATGTCATACGAAGTGATAGAAACCCTTTAATAAGATTTCTCCCTGATCTCTCCCTCACAGCAGCTGCAGCCTCTCCCTACACTAATCCGAGCAGAGTGATGGGTGGCGCTACGTGACTCCAGCTTAAATAGAGGCTGGGTCACATGCTGCAGTTGGCCAATAGTAGGCATGGCTGTGATGGCCTTTTGGGGCAAGTACTATGACGCTTGTTGGCCTGCTTTGCAGCCTTTCAAAAAGCGCCATAAAAATCGCTGAACCCCGAACTTTTACGTAAATGTCCGGGTGCCGAAAACCCTAAAGCTCGGTACAAACCCGAACTTTACAGTTTGTGTTCGCTCAACTCTACAGAGTATATCTCCCAGAAGAAAAAATGTCAAAGATCTCAGTCCAAATCAGATCCCTTTTATTCTAAATCTCTGACGATTCGGAAGGCTATGTCTGTCCTGGGGTCCCTGGTATCTTGTATCCCTGCGGTAGAATGGGCGCAGCTGCATTCTCGTCTGTTGCAGTCGGAAATTTTAATGGCATTCAAGAAGCACAAAGGAGCCCTAGATGTCAGGATAAAAATATCGAAGACTACCTTAAGGGGTCTCTCTTGGTGGTTGGACAGAGAAAATTTGAGTCGGGGTATTCCGTGGGCATATCCAGATCCAATTGTCCTAACTATGGATGCAAGCCCCTGTGGGTGGGGAGCTCATGTTCAGGGGCACAGCTTTCAGGGTCAATAGTCCTCGAGTCATATACTTTTTTTCCTCCAACCGGAAGGAGTTAGTGGCAGTAAAATTGGCACTGGAGGCTTCCCATTCCCTTCTAGGCTCGGGTCATGTAAGGATATTATCAGACAATCAGGCGACAGTAGCCTATTTGAACCACCAAGGTGGAACAAAGTCAGTAGCCCTGGGTTGGGAAGCAAAGAAATTATTGACGAGGTTGGAAAAGCAGGTAGTCATGTTTCAGCTCTCCTTATAAAGGGAAAAGAAAAACGTGCAGGCAGACTACCTAAGCAGATGTCACCTAAGACACGGAGAATGGTCCTTGACTTGAACTGTTTAATATTTTCCAAGATCACAAGGTTGTCGGGCATACCGGTAAGGCTACTTTCACACTAGCGTTCGGGGCTCCGCTTGTGAGTTCCGTTTGAAGGGGCTCACAAGCGGCCCCGAACGGATCCGTCCAGCCCTAATGCATTCTGAATGGATGCGGATCCGCTCAGAATGCATCAGTCTGGCTCCGTTTGTCCTCCGCTCCGCTCAGCAGGCGGACACCTGAACGCAGCTTGCAGCGTTCAGGTGTCCGCCTGGCCGTGCGGAGGCAAACGGATCCGTCCAGACTTACAATGGAAGTCAATGGGGACGGATCCGTTTGAAGTTGACACAGTATGGCTCAATTTTCAAACGGATCCGTCTCCCATTGACTTTCAATGTAAAGTCAAAACGGATCTGTTTGCATTATCATGAAAAAATATATATTTCCCCTCACCCATGACGGCACCCTGTGCGACTCAGGACCTCCCATCAGGACAGGAAACCTGAGAAGATAAAAAGGACACACCTCCACACAACACCAGTTCAGGTTTCCTGTCCTCCGGATGGGAGATCCTGAGAAGCAGCACTGCTGAAGACGTACCTCCAAGACACCGGAGCTGGGGAAGGTCTGTGGCTGAGTGCCGTGGGAAGTCCTATCCCTGGGGAGCGGTAGTTCTGTGGCCGTGCCGGAAGCCGCTCCCCATAAGTCTGCCTGCGCTTGCCCTCTCTCCGGCCCTGCGGGGAGCCGCTGTGGCCGTGTCCAGGCGGCTCCCCATGCTCTTCCTCGCTCTGCCCAGTTCCAAGATGGCGCCCGCGCGTCCGTGCGCTTATGCGCATGCGCGGGGCCGTCTCCTGGAGATGACGTCGGGGGGGGCGGGGCTTAGCCCGTGCAGGACCCGGAAGTAGAGGCCGGAGCGCGTCCTTTAAAATACAAATACGGCGGCAGGTTCAGGCAGCCAGCTGGGGCACAATTTGGATGTGCCACGTAGCGATCCTGGGCAATCATGTCGGAGCCTACAGAAGGACGCGCTGAACCCCAGGAACCCTTGAGGCCTGCAAGTCCGGTACCGGTCTGAGGATGGGGAAAAAAGGAAAAGCTTCAGGGTGAGAGCGTTCCTTTTTATTCTAATATGGTGTTTCTTATGATTGTTTTTAGATCCCTAAACCACCTAAAAAATCATCTTCTAAGACAAGACACAAGGAATGTGCGGAGTGTAAAGTGCCCCTATCTGCATCTTATCAGAAGGCGTTATGCTCAGCGTGTATAGATAATCTGGTAGCAGAGCAATCCCAGACCCTTACTAAATCCATGAAATCTATTATTAAGGCGTCCTTTAAAGCATTCAGTAAGAGCCGTGCCAGGTCCCCAGATAAACCAGGAAAGGATACAGAGTACGACAGTATTGAGTTGGACTCTTCCGAAGATGGCGGAGAATCCGGACAACTATTGTCTAGTGATTCGGACTCCTCGGATGAAGATTATTCAGGGAGATCCTTCTTTTCCCCAGAGGACACGCAGCCGTTATTAAAAGCGGTCAGAGCAACCATGCAATTAGAAGAAGTTAAGCAGACCAGATCAGTTGCGGACCAGGCCTTTCAGGCATTAGGCCCTAAAAAACATCGGGTCTTCCCTATTCATGATAACATGCAAGCGATCATCAATAGAGAATGGAAGAATCCTGATAGAAAGTTTTTCTTACCCTCCTCGGTGAAAAGGAAATATCCTTATGAAGAGAAAGTTTCCTCCAGCTGGGATAGGGCTCCTACGGTAGATGCTCCAGTCGCTAAGATAGCTAAGAGATCTGCCCTCCCCTTTGATGATCTGGGTTGCCTGTCGGACCCATTAGATAAGAAAGCAGATATATACCTTAAACGGGCATGGGAAACTTCCGCTACTTGTCTTAGACCCGCAGTGGCAGCCACTTGGGTATCCCGGTCCTTAAGATTGTGGATTGAACAGCTAGAGAAACATCTGAGGGAAAAAAAGCCCAGGGAGGAAATCTTAGCTTCTCTTCCCACCTTTGCTAAAGCGGCAGATTTTTTAACGGATGCTTCTACGGATGTTATGCGCTTTGCTGCCAAGTCCTCAGCTATGACAAATGCGGCTAGAAGAGCCATTTGGCTTAGGTCATGGAAGGGTGACCAGGGGTCTAAGGCCAGGCTGTGTGCCCTTCCGTGTGAGGGTGATAGATTGTTTGGATCCTCCCTGGATGACATCTTGGAGAAGGCATCTGACAAGAAAAAAGGGTTTCCTGTCCCTCAAAAACCCCCCTTTTTTCGTAAACCCCAGCAGGGCTTTAGAAAACAGAGGGGTAAGCCCTATGATAGGAAGGAAAGGGATAGATTTCCAAGAAAAACTAGCGGTTTCCTGTTTAAATCCCAGGATAACAAACCAAAAGACAAGCAATGACGCCAGACTCCAGGTTGGGGGGAGACTCTCTGCCTTTCTCCCGGCTTGGGCGAACGTCACCCAAAACAAGTGGGTTTTGGGGGGGATAGCGGAGGGATTCAGGTTGGAGTTCCGCTCCTATCCCCAAGTCTTTTTCACCCACACTCCAACTCCAAAGGATCCTCTAAAATCCACAGTTCTGGAGAGAGAGGTTCAGTTATTGTTGGACAAAGGAGTGGTTTGCCAGGTCCCGGGGAGGGAGGAGGGCAGGGGGTTTTACTCCCCACTCTTTTTAATAAAGAAACCCAATGGTTCCTTTCGTATGATTCTGAACCTAAAGCGTCTAAACAAATTCCTGAGATACAAAAAATTCCGGATGGAAACTATAAAGACAACTTTAGACCTGTTATACCAGGGTTGCTGGATGGCAAGTATAGACCTAGAGGATGCCTATTATCACGTCCCAATTCACTCTTCCTCCCAAAAGTATTTAAGGACGGCTGTCCAAGTACGGGGCCAACTTCTGCACCTACAATACAGGGCACTGCCGTTTGGGGTCTCTCAAGCCCCGAGAATTTTCACCAAGGTCGTGTCGGAGATGGTGGCATTCCTTCGATCATCTGGGATAGTAGTAGTACCATATCTGGACGACTTTTTGTTCATAGCCCAAACAAGGGAGCAGTTACAAGCAGAGCTCGCCCTGGTGTGCTCTCTGTTGAAGGATCTGGGGTGGAAAATGAATCAAGAAAAATCTTGTCTAACCCCTTCTCAAGTTTGCACCTTTTTAGGAATGCAGCTAGATTCTACGGCTCAGAAGACATTCCTCCCTCAGAAGAAAGTGTCCTCGACAATAGAGCATGTTTGGTTCCTTTTCCGGTCCTTCCAATGTTCCATCAGGGAAGCGATGGCAGTACTGGGGCACCTGACGGCTACAATTCCAGCCGTACCATTCGCTCAGATCCACACGAGACCGTTACAGTCAGATATCTTGAAGATTTGGAATGGTCTTCCACAAACACTAGAGAGAAAATTTCATCTTTCCTCCAGAGCAAGGTACTCCCTTCTGTGGTGGACGTCCGAGAAGAACCTCTCGATAGGAATGCCTTGGTCCTTCATAGAACCCATGCTGATAACGACAGACGCCAGTCCGTGGGGCTGGGGAGCTCATTCAGAAGGAAAATACTGGCAGGGAAGATGGGATTTAAAAACCCGGGTCTGCACGTCAAATTACAAGGAGCTCAAGGCGGTAGAAAGAGTACTAAAGGTGGCAGTTCCAGAGGTCTCCAACAGAAAGTTGGTATTTTACTCGGACAATTCAACAACAGTGGCCTATATAAATCATCAAGGCGGGACAAAAGTACCATCCCTAATCTTCCTCTGCCAGGAAATTTTCAAAATAGCGGAAGACAGGAACCTGGTCTTATCCGCAATACACTTGAAAGGGAAAGAGAACACGGTGGCCGATTTTCTAAGTCGAGTAGAACTCAGGCAGGCAGAGTGGAGTCTGAACGAGGAAGTTTTTTCCCAGATTGTAACAATGTTTGGGACCCCAACTATAGATCTCTTTGCCACCCGGAAGAACAGGAAGACAAAGAGGTTCTTCTCCCTAGATTACACAGAGAATCCTACAGCGGTAGACAGTCTGGCTCAGGATTGGAGCCAGGAACTCGGCTATGCCTTCCCACCTATTTCCCTAATCCCGCAGGTTCTGAAAAAAGTACGGACGGAGGGAGCCACCATAATCATGATAGCCCCAAAGTGGCCCAAGAGAATCTGGTACCCCACCCTCTTAAGTCTAGCCAGGGGCCCTCCCTGGGTGATCCCTCCGAGGGAGGATCTACTCTCCCAGGGGCCTGTATGGCATCCCAATCCGGGGATTCTTCAGTTGGCAGTATGGAGATTGACAGGGACATCTGGTTGAAGAGAGGGCTTTCTAGCAAAGTTGTTTCCACCCTTCTAGGTAGCAAAAAAGCGTCAACAGCTAGGAAGTATAATAGGGTGTGGAATGTCTTTTCTTCCTTTTTGGGTTCTAGCCCTGATCCATTTAGTCCTCCTGAAATCCCTAAGGTTTTGGACTTTCTACAAGCAGGGTTAGACAAAGGGCTCAAGGCCTCCACCTTAAAAGTTCAGGTGTCGGCCTTGAGCTACTTTTTTGACTTCCAATTAGCAAACCACCCGTGGGTCAAGCGTTTCCTTTCTGCCGCTGCCAGAATCTGTCCTTCCGTTAGACCTCTTTCCCCTCCTTGGGACCTAAATAGGGTCTTGACGGCCCTAACCGATAGACCCTTTGAACCCTTACTAGAGGTTCCCATTGACATCTTATCCATTAAGATGGCTTTCCTCCTGGCTATTACCTCGGCTAGGAGGATATCGGAGATCCAGGCCTTCTCGGCATTTCCGCCCTATACGATCATCCAGGATGACCAGATAGTTATTAGGCCCTTGCCTTCTTTTCTTCCCAAGGTTGTCTCCGATTTTCATAGGAGCCAAGACATTGTGTTGCCTTCCTTTTTTCCTAACCCCTCCAATAGCTTGGAGGAAAAGTTTCATTGCTTGGATGTCAAGAGATGCTTGTTAGTCTACTTAGATGTTACGGCTCCTTGGAGAAAGGACGAGAACCTCCTGATTCAGTTTTTAGGAGGAAATAGGGGGAAAAAAGCATCCCGAGGGGTTATTTCTAGATGGGTGAAGAAGGCCATAGCTAGAGCTTATATTTCCCTGGGTCTCCCCCCCCCTTCAGGTTTTGGGGCCCATTCTACGAGGGCGGTGTCTACTTCGTGGGCTGAGAAAGCTGATGTATCGTTAGCCCAGATTTGCAGGGCGGCTACCTGGAGCTCCCCGCATACTTTTCTTAAACATTACAGATTACAGCTCCATTCTGATGCTTCCTTTGGAGAGAAAGTCCTTCAGGCTGTGGCCCCCCCCTAGGTTCTACTTATAGTTTATCTCGCACAGGGTGCCGTCATGGGTGAGGGGAAAACAACATTGCTTACCGGTAATCGTTTTTCTCGATACCCATGACGGCACCCGATATTTCCCTTCCCAAGCAGATATATATATATTTGTTGATGGCTTTTTGCCAGGTCTATATGACGTAATATAGAAAAAAAAAAAAAAAAAAAAAAAAAAAAAGGGGGTTTTTAACCCTTTGTCACTTCTCTCCGGAGAACAATTTATTTCTTCTACTGGTGTTGTGTGGAGGTGTGTCCTTTTTATCTTCTCAGGTTTCCTGTCCTGATGGGAGGTCCTGAGTCGCACAGGGTGCCGTCATGGGTATCGAGAAAAACGATTACCGGTAAGCAATGTTGTTATTTTTTTTTTTTTTTTTTTTTTTTTGTTCATGGTAATGCAAACGGATCCGTTCTGAACGGATCTAAACGTTTGCATTAAAGGTGCGGATCCGTCTGGGCACATACCAGACGGATCCGACCTAAACGCAGGTGTGAAAGTAGCCTAATAGACCTGTTTGCCTTGAGCAAAAACAAGAAGGTAGATCTGTTTTGTTCTCTGAATCCAAGGGAGTCCCCTTATGGGGTAGACGCCCTCCTACTGAAATGGGACTTTTCTCTAGCTTATGCCCCCTCCCCCTTTCAATTACTGCTAGTAGTTCTGAAGATGATCAGGAACGACAGAGCGAGAGTAATCCTCATAGCTCCCTTTTGGCTGAGAAGGGCATGATTTACTCTTCTCAGGACAATGCCTGTCTCAGAACTAGAGTTGTTGCGATACCAAATTTTTGATTCGGTTTCGATACCATGAAAAAGTATTGCGATACTCGATACCATTCGATACCACGCGAAAAAAATAAACAAAAAAAGCCACGTGCATTCCTCATTTTTAAAAATGGCGAATCGCGCAGTTTTTATTTTATTTTTTCTGTTCCGGCATTCACCACCTAGATTTTTTTTTTATATTTTAATAGTTTGGACTTTTCTGACGTGGCGATGTAATATGTTTATTTATATATTTTATATGTGAAATTGGGAAAAGGGGGGTGATTTATACTTCATATTTTAGTGTTTTTTTTTTTTTCACTTTTTATTTAATAACTATTTCCCCCCTTAGGGGCTAGAACCTGGGATCTTTCATCCCTTTTCCTATTCACCCTGATAGATCTCTATCAGGGTGAATAGGACTCCACACTGTCCCTGCTGCTCTGTGCTTTGTGCACACAGCATCAGGGATGTTACCATGGCAACCAGGGCTTCTGTAGCGTCCTGGCTGCCATGGTAACCGATCGGAGCCCCAGGCTTACACAGCTGGGGCTCCGATCAGAAGCTGCCACTGCACCACCAATGAGGGGGAGTGGAGAGGTCCCTGTGGCCACTGCCACCAATGATTTTAATACTGGAGGGTTGAGAGGGGCCGGCGCACTGTGCCACCAATGATTTTAATGGGATGGGGGGATTGAGGGGGGGGGGGGGGGCACACTGCACCACCAATGATTTTACCCCTTTATACAGGAGGCGGGTACTAGCAGATCAGCGGCAGTTAACTGCCGCTGATCGCAGCTCCCTGTCAGGGGCAGGGTGCCGGCAATGCGATTTTGCTGCCGGCACCCGCCTCCTGTATGTGTTAAAGACTGACTACTGTATATGAGTCCAGACTTTCACTATTAGGCCACACAGAGCGGCGCCCAGCGATGTCTCAGCACTCACCATTTAGTCCTGGGCGCCGCTCCGTTCGCCCGCAGTGCCCCATTACTGTCTCCTCTCCTGCTCCACATGCTGCTGATTACTATCGGAGCGATGGGAGGAGACATCAGCTTCACTAGTGGGCGTTCCTTCTCCCTGGCTGTAGCGCTGTCCAATCGCAGCGCAGGGAAAAGGAACGCCCACTAGTGAAGCTGATGTCTCCTCCCATCGCTCCGATAGTAATCCTATCATTGGGGGCGCAGTGCGCCCGCCCCTCCTCCGCCCCTCTCTTCTCATTGCCGCCCCTCCTCCACCCCCTCTCTTCTCATTGGTGGCAGCGGCAGCAGCACAGGGGGAGGGAGGACAGCTTCCTTCTCCCCGTGCTGCTGAGAGAGAACATGAGCGCGCCGATAGCAGCGCGCTCATGTTCAGAGATACTAGACTGCGCAGAAGCGCAGCCCAGTATCGAAAAAACGGAAATCCCGGTATCGTATCGATACCGGGACAAAAGTATCGATTGGGTATCGAAATTTCGATACCCGCAACAACCCTACTCAGAACAATGCCTGTCTCGGAACCATGGATTCTTCCAGAGATTTCTGCTCTACTGTCCCAGAGTCCAATCTTCCATCCAGTAGTAGGTGGTCTACACCTAACTGCTTGGAATTTTGAGAGGAACCTAGACAGGAAAGGTTTTTCTCAGGAGCTCATTTCCACACTGCTTAAAAATAGAAAGCCAGTAACAGTCTCTATTTATGCTAGAACATGGAAAAATCTCAATTTCTGAAGGATGGAGAAAGTCTTGTTCGTTCTTTTCTCTGGACCGAATAAGGGTAAGAAGGGAGTCCCCTTCTTACCCTTATTCACTAATCCTGTGAATCCCTTCATCTAATTGCATTGCACATATGTAATTGTTGATCTAGTGCACTTTCACTTACTGCCATCCTGATGCCAACATTTTATAGACCATCATTGACTAATAATATGTAACTAGTTTTTGGCATTCTAAGTTGTGTATTTCTTCTGTCCCTAGCATGTGTGTAATGATGTGGGATTCATTTGAGTACCATGGGCATCCGTGCATTGCTTTTGAGCTGCTTGGAAAAAGCACTTTTGATTTCCAGAAGGAGAACAATTACCTGCCGTTCCCCCTCACACAGATTAGGCACATGGCCTTCCAGCTGTTTCATGCAATAAAGTGTAAGTTGGCTATAAAAGTAAGACACCATTCACTTCATTGTAACAATTTATCTGCTACAAGAACAGTTTTTTTCACTATTTGAACGTGAAATCAGCTACACCAGAAAAATAATTATAGCTGGCAGCTAGTAAATGATGTACGTTGTATGGAGTTTCTCTGATTCTATAAATTACTCACAAGAATGCAAATCCATATTTCATATTGTAACTCTGGACACACTATACGTTTTTATCTTTCAGTTCTGCATGACAACAAACTGACGCACACAGATTTAAAGCCTGAGAATATTCTTTTTGTGAATTCAGATTTTTACACATTCTACAATGGAGCAAAGGTGAGTTGAAAACACTTCGACTGTTCCTAAAGCTGCCAATGCACTTTCTATAGCTGCTGAACCCATATACACATTTTGATAGCTGATTCTGATGAAAACTGCAGGTTTGGACAACAATAGTTTGTGTATAGGGGCCTTTAAAGGGGTTGGTTGTCTGGCCTGACAGAAAATTTAAAGGGAACCTGTCCCAAGAGACCTCCCTATCAGACTGTTTCCATAGACACATAGCTGTGGTTCACTTGATCAAAACAGTTCTTCGTTTGTTGATCCAAGGCTCTGTTCACAAATTATACTTCCTCCCTCACTGTTGGTTGAAAGGGCCAGGCAGTGGCAAAGCAGGTTGGCCACAGAAATGAGTGGAGCTTGGAAGGAACAAGAGCAACGGTGACACCCTCATTGCACCAAAGACCTAATGTGCATATTAAGAAAAAGTATTATAACTGTGGAACAGAGCCGTGGATTAACTAAAGAAAAACTGTTTTAATCAGGTGAAACAGAGCTATGTGTCTATGTAAACAGTGTGATAGGGAATTCACTGGTGACAGATTACCTTTAAAGCCTGGCTGGAGTGTGTGCCCACAGGAAAAAAAATACTTGCCTGCTGACAGTCCTGCTGTTCCAGCGCTGCGGCTCCCATCCTGGCTGTTACAGCGCCATGGATCCCAGACCAGGCCATTTCAGGTACCCATCACAATTGATGAATTACTCTGACCACTGCTGCCTGTCACTGGCCTCAGTGATTAACCCCTTACGGACACGACGTTCCGGTACGGCATGTTTCCCGAATCCTTAAGGACACATGATGTTGTTCCAATCACCGCCGGAGGTGGTGTTCCAATCACCGCCGGCGGGCGGTGATTGGAACAAGGTGCCTGCTCAAATCATTGAGCAGGCACCTCGGCTAAATGCGCGAGGGGGTCCAGTCACCCCCACCGTGTCAGCGATCGCCGCAAACCGGTTTGTGGCTTTTACCTGGTGCAGCGGTGGTGCCATCGGGTCCCCATGGGGCTTGGGGGGGGGGGGGGGGACCCGATGGCATGGAAGGCAGCGCGATCCCTTCCTGAGGCATCTGCGCTGCCTTCCGGTAAAGAGCCTGTGAGATCCAGCCCCCTGGATCTCGCAGGCCCCGGAAGCTGTATGAGTAATACACACAGTATTACTCATACAGCTAATGCATTCCAATACAGAAGTATTGGAATGCATTGTAAAGGAATATACCCCCCAAAGTTCAAGTCCCAAAGTGGGACAAAAAATAAAGTGAAAAAAAAAAGGTTGAAAAAATAGTATACATATTAGGTATCACCGCACCCGTATCGACCGGCTCTATAAACATATCACATGACCTAACCCCTCAGATGAACACCGTAAAGAATAAACTGTGCTAAATAAACCATTTTTTTTCACGTTACATCACAAAAAGTACAACAGCAAGCGATCAAAAAGGTGTTTGCCCACCAAAATAGTACCAATCTAACTGTCACCTCATCCCGCAAAATATGAGCCACTACCTGAGACAATCGGCCAAAAAATAAAAAAAAATATGGCTCAGAATATGGATACACTAAAACATCATATATTTTTTTTTTTTTAAAAAGCTGTTATTGTGTAAAACTTACATAAATAAAATAAAGTATACATATTTGGTATCGACCGGCTCTATAAAAATATCACATGACCTAACCCCTCAGATGAACACCGTAAAAAATGTAAAATAAAAACTGCTAAATAAACAATTTTTTGTCACCTTACATCACAAAAAGTGTAATAGCAAGCGATCAAAAAGTCACACGCACCACAAAATAGTGCCAATAAAACCGTCATCTCATCCCGCAAAAATCATACCCTACCCAAGGTAATCGCCCATAAACTGAAAAAAAATATGGCTCTCAGACTATGGAAACACTAAAACATGATTTTTTTTTTTTTTTGCTTCAAAAATGAAATCATTGTGTAAAACTTACATTAAAAAAAAAAAGGTATACATATTAGGTATCGCCGCATCTGTGACAACCTGGTCTATAAAAATATCACATAATCTAACCTGTCAGATGAATGTTGTAAATAACAAAAAATAAAAACGGTGCCAAAACAGCTATTTCTTGTTATCTTGCCTCACAAAAAGTGTAATATAGAGCAACCAAAAATTATATGTACCCTAAACTAGTACCAACAATACTGCCACCCTATCCCGTAGTTTCTAAAATGGGGCCATTTTTTGGGAGTTTCTACTCTAGGGGGTGCACCAGGGGGGCTTCAAAGGGGACATGTCAAAAAAACCAGTCCAGCAAAATCTGCCTTCCAAAAACCGTATGGCATTCCTTTCCTTCTGCGCCCTGCCGTGTGCCCGTACAGCTGTTTACGACCACATATGGGGTGTTTCTGTAAACTACAGAATCGGGGCAATAAATATTGAGTTTGGTTTGGCTGTTAACCCTTGTTGTAACTGGGAAAAAATTATTAAAATGGAAAATCTGCCAAAAAAGTTACATTTTGAAATTGTATCTCTATTTTCCATTAATTATTGTGGAACACCTAAAGGGTTAACAAAGTTTGTAAAATCAGTTTTGAATACCTTGAGGAGTGTAGTTTATAGAATGGGTCGTTTTTGGGTGGTTTCTATTATGTAAGCCTCGCAAAGTGACTTCAGACCTGAACTGGTCCCTAAAAATTGGGTTTTTGAAAATTTCAGAAAAATTTCAATATTTGCTTCTAAATTTCTAAGCCTTGTAACATTCCCAAAAAATAAAATATCATTCCCAAAATGATCCAAACATGAAGTAGGGGAATGTAAATTAATAACTATTTTTGGAGGTATTACTATGTATTATAGAAGTAGAGAAATTGAAACTTGGAAATTTGCAATTTAAATTTTTTTTTTGGTAAATTTGGTATTTTCTTAAATAAAAATTTCCTTTTTTTTACTTCATTTTACCAGTGTCATGAAGTACAATATGTGATGAAAAAACTGTCTCAGAATTGCCTGGATAAGTCAAAGCGTTTTAAAGTTATCAGCACTTTAAGTGACACTGGTCAGATTTACAAAAAATGGCCTGGTCCTTAAGGTGAAATAGGGCTGAGTCCTTAAGGGGTTAAGTGTGCAAGTACGGCCCCTCACTGCTAGCCTTAGCAGTGAAGGCCAGGACACTGCTGGCCAGTGATTGGCAGCAGTGGTCATTGGACCTAGCTTTGCTGTGAGGTCGGACAACAAATCAGCTGAACCTGCTAATTTCTGCAGGTTTTGTTGTTCAGATTTGTATGGGAACTTCCAGACTATTTTAATGCAGCAGTCCTAATTTTGCTGATGACAGACCCAAAAGAGTTAGTCTAAGTACTCTTTCAAGTAGTTTTCCAGTTTGCATCATCTTTTAAAGTAATAAAATTATGAAGGTAGCTGTAAATTTGAAATGTAATTTTTACCTTCATTGCCCCTATCTTAACACGCTGACCATGTCCATGCAGCTCTTCATTTCCTGTGATATGTCTATATAACTAGCTGGTGGGAGGAGCTATAAACTAGCTGGATGTTAGGGGAGGCACTAGAGCTGTGGCCAAGAAAGAAGTGCATCATGGGTTTGGTTGGTGACCCCCCTGATATGGAGGGATGGATCCGGGTTTTGGACAAGACAGTAATGTAACAGCTGCAATTTTTTGCCTCTCTTTTCATAATGTTTGTCAAAGGCCAGAGGATTCAATTGTATTCTTTTGTCTTTCTAGAAGTATATATTTCAGTAAAAAGTATGGATCAGCTGAATGACAGCAACTTAGTGTGAACCCATTTCTAATACAGCAGTAGAAACATTGACACAGTCTTGTGTTTTAGAAAGCCAGTTTCACACGAGAGTACTCATTCTGGGAAACCCGCTCCATGTGACAGCTGTATTTCCTGAACCGAGCAAACTCACAGCATCATAGTGACTTGATGCTGTACTTTCCTGTCTGACCACGGGTCTACTGAACTGTACTCATGGCATTGTCTTTGTAATGACAGAACTGTGAAGAAAAATGTGTGAAGAATTCCAGCATCCGCCTAATAGATTTTGGCAGCGCTACTTTTGACCATGAATATCATAGCACCATTGTGGCCACACGTCACTATCGCCCTCCAGAGGTTATTTTGGGTAAGGTCTTTTATATAGCAATCTAGAGCTACTTTATCAGAGGGTTTCCAGAAAATGGTAAATACCATAATTGTGCAGATTTTATGTTTGCTCACCACTAGGCAGTAGAAATCTATATGATTGGTACATTTTAAGCTAGTTTGAATATAATGTAATGTAGGGTTAGCTGTACAAGTATAGCATATACTAATAAACATTGTGTGTATACTCATACAACAGTTACCCTAAAGCAGTGATGGCGAACCTTTTTAGAGACCGGGTGCCCAAACTGCAACCCAACACCCAGTTATTTATCACAAAGTGCCAACACGGCCAATTAACCTGAATACTACAGTCCAATATAGTATATCTTCCATGTACTTTATCATTTAGATATAATAGCCTGCCTGCATACAGTGCACTGCCTGTGCTGTTCATAGTGCTCCCTGCGCTGATGAATGGCAGGAGAAGTCTAAGGCATATTGGTACACCATAGACTTTTTCCAGGGTGCATGTGCCCACATAGAGGGCTTTGAGTGCCACCTCGGGCACCCGTGCCATAGGTTCGCCACCGCTGCCCTAGGGTTACAGTGTATATACTCCGTTTGTTCACACTATTAGATTTAAAACCTTCCTTTTTGTTATTTTTCTTAGTCCAAAAAAATAAAGAAGATTCGTGGCCCAGAGAAACAAGCGATTAAAACTGCTGGTGTGCAGTAGTATTAGTGGTGTGTCTAGTAGTATCCATGTTTGCTGTAAGGAGTGTCAAACTCGCAGTATTGCTTCACTGGGATATTCTTTTCTTCCATGATGGTAATTTAGTTTTCCTGCATCCTACTCATGCAGGCGTAGTGTTATGCCAGAGAACCTGCAGTGAATGCATGCAGCACCCAATGATGGGCTTGTATGAGTGGAATGCTGCAATACCAACTGAAACATGACAGTGACTTTAATACTGTGTGATATGTTCACTATTCTCTGAATAACTTTGGAGAAGGTTGGTGCCATCAACAATCTGCTAGAGCACATCAGAGTGTTTGCTGTGAGTGAATGTATGATAATAGAATTAGAATATCCCAATGAAGCAATACTGTGATTTTGACTAAACTCTAGCGTTCCACGGATATTTTTAGGCAGGGAATCTTTCCATACCACCAATATTGGCTGAATATATCAGGGATATTGATAGTAATACAATCACTCCAGCACCATCCTTGTATATCACATTGATTCTAATACAGTGAAAAGTACTTATTTAACCACCTCAGCCCCCAGTGCTTAAACACCCTTAAAGACCAGGCCACTTTTTACACTTCTGACCTACACTACTTTCACCGTTTATTGCTCGGTCATGCAACTTACCACCCAAATGAATTTTACCTCCTTTTCTTCTCACTAATAGAGCTTTCATTTGGTGGTATTTCATTGCTGCTGACATTTTTACTTTTTTTATTAATCGAAATTTAACGATTTTTTTTTTGCAAAAAAATGACATTTTTCACTTTCAGTTGTAAAATTTTGCAAAAAAAACGACCCATATATAAATTTTGCTCTAAATTTATTGTTCTACATGTCTTTAATAAAAAAAAAATGTTTGGGTAAAAAAAAAATGGTTTGGGTAAGTTATAGCGTTTACAAACTATGGTACAAAAATGTGAATTTCCGCTTTTTGAAGCAGCTCTGACTTTCTGAGCACCTGTCATGTTTCCTGAGGTTCTACAATGCCCAGACAGTACAAACACCCCACAAATGACCCCATTTCGGAAAGTAGACACCCTAAGGTATTCGCTGATGTGCATAGTGAGTTCATAGAACTTTTTATTTTTTGTCACAAGTTAGCGGAAAATGATGATTTTTATTTTGGATTTTTTTTTTTCTTACAAAGTCTCATATTCCACTAACTTGTGACAAAAAATAAAAACTTCCATGAACTCACTATGCCCATCAGCGAATACCTTGGGGTGTCTTCTTTCCAAAATGGGGTCACTTGTGGGGTAGTTATACTGCCCTGGCATTCTAGGGGCCCAAATGTGTGGTAAGTAGGTAAATGACCTGTGAAATCCGAAAGGTGCTCTTTGGAATGTGGGCCCCTTTGCCCACCTAGGCTGCAAAAAAGTGTCACACGTGGTATCTCCGTATTCAGGAGAAGTTGGGGAATGTGTTTTGGGGTGTCATTTTACATATACCCATGCTGGGTGAGAGAAATATCTTGGCAAAAGACAACTTTTCCCATTTTTTTTTTTTTTATACAAAGTTGGCATTTGACCAAGATATTTATCTCACCCAGCATGGGTATATGTAAAATGACACCCCAAAACACATTCCCCAACTTCTCCTGAATACGGAGATACCACATGTGTGACATTTGTTTGCAGCCTAGGTGGGCAAAGGTGCCCAAATTCCTTTTAGGAGGGCATTTTTAGACATTTGGATACCAGACTTCTTCTCACGCTTTAGGACCCCTAAAATGCCAGGGCAGTATAAATACCCCACATGTGACCCCATTTAGGAAAGAAGACACCCCAAGGTATTCAATGAGGGGCATGGCGAGTTCATAGAAAAAAAAATAATTTGGCACAAGTTAGCGGAAATTGATTTTTTTGATTTTATTTTTTTTTTCTCACAGTCTCCCTTTCCGCTAACTTGGGACAAAAATTTCAATCTTTCCTGGACTCAATATGCCCCTCAGCGAATACCTTGGGGTGTCTTCTTTCCAAAATGGTGTTATTTGTGGGGTGTTTGTACTGCCCTGGCATTTGAGGGTCTCCGCAATCATTACATGTATGCCCAGCATTAGGAGTTTCTGCTATTCTCCTTATATTGAGCATACAGGTAATGAGATTTTTTTTTTCCGTTCAGCCTCTGGGCTGAAAGAAAAAAATGAACGGCACAGATTTCTTCATTCGCATCGATCAATGTGGATGAAAAATTCTGTGCCAAAAAAAGAAAAAGGAGGGGAAAGGCGTCTGCCAGGACATAGGAGCTCCGCCCAACATCCATACCCACTTCAGCTCGTATGCCCTGGCAAACCAGATTTCTCCATTCACATCAATCGATGTGGATGAATAAATCATTGCCGGGATTTTTTTTTTATATATACAAAGTGTTTGCCAAAGTATATGAACACCGCCACCTCCTCAGCTCATATGCCTCGGCAAACGTATCTTTTACTGCAGAGGAGAAATCTCGTCTTGCAGCGCTGCATACACCGACTTGCGTGTAATCTGACAGCAGCGCAATGCTTCTGTCCGAATGCACATCAGTGCTGCAGCTAGTCGATCGGTTGGTCCACCTGGAAGGTAAAAAAAAAAAAAGAAAAAACCAGGCCGCAACGCAATAAATTTATTAACTTTTGAACAGAACATATAAACTTTTTTTACTGAACGTTAACTTTTTTTACTTACCGGTATTTTTTTTTTTTGTTTAGTTTTTTTTTTACCTTTTTATAGAACAAACCTCTCCTTCCCCATGGGACAATGTGCAAAGCGCAAATCGCCCAAAGATGTGGCGAAGTACGTTATGCACTTTATCCCAGGTGAAAGGAGAGGTTTGCAGCAGCTGTGAGTAAAAGGGCCCTTATAGCCCTGTGTGCCTGTCCTGTGAGATGCAATCCTTATGCTAAGTGTACCTGTGTGTGGTACTTCCGGAAACACTCTCCATAGCATAGGGCAGGGTAGTCAGGACAGAAATAGCGGGTGTCACGCCTTATTCCACTCCTGCTACAGACACTACATCTTTTTCGGGGTGACGGTTGGGTTGAGGTACCAGGAACGACACTGGGGAAATGTCGCTCGTGTAGACGGCTAACTACACTGGTGGATGGGGCCACGGAACCTCCTGGGTAAAGGAGGTTCTCGATGATCTCTTCCTGGAATTTGAGGAAGGATCGTGTTCTCCCAGCCTTACTGTAGAGAACAAAACTATTATACAGCGCCAATTGAATTAAATATACAGACATCTTCTTATACCAGCGTCTGGTTCTGCGGGAAACTAAATACGGAGACAACATCTGGTCATTGAAGTCCACCCCTCCCATGAGCGCATTATAGTCGTGGACACAGAGGGGCTTTTCAATGACACGGGTTGCTCGCTCAATTTGTATTGTCGTGTCTGCGTGAATGGAGGAGAGCATGTAAACGTCACGCTTGTCTCTCCATTTCACCGCAAGCAGTTCTTCGTTACACAAGGCAGCCCTCTCCCCCCTTGCAAGACGGGTGGTTACAAGCCGTTGGGGGAAGCCCACGCGACTAGTTCGCGCGGTGCCACAGGCGCAAATCCGTTCTAGAAACAAATGCCTAAAGAGGGCCACACTTGTGTAGAAATTGTCCACATAAAGATGGTACCCCTTGCCGAATAAGGGTGACACCAAGTCCCAGACTGTCTTCCCACTGCTCCCCAGGTAGTCAGGGCAACCGACCGGCTCCTGGGTCTGATCTTTTCCCTCATAGATCCTAAATTTGTGGGTATAGCCTGTGGCCCTTTCACAGAGCTTATACAATTTGACCCCATACCGGGCACGCTTGCTTGGGATGTATTGTTTGAAGCCAAGGCGCCCGGTAAAATGTATTAGGGACTCGTCTACGCAGATGTTTTGCTCGGGGGTATACAAATCTGCAAATTTCTGGTTGAAGTGGTCTGAGGGGCCGAATTTTGTGGAGCCGGTCAAAAGCTGGGTGGCATCTGGGACGGGAGGTGGTGTTGTCGCTAAAATGCAGGAAACGGAGGATGGCCTCAAATCGTGCCCTGGACATAGCAGCAGAGAACATAGGCATGTGATGAATCGGGTTCGTGGACCAATATGACCGCAATTCATGCTTTTTAGTTAGACCCATGTTGAGGAGAAGGCCCAAAAAAAATTGAAGTTCGGAAACTTGGACTGGTTTCCACCGGAAAGGCTGGGCATAAAAGCTTCCCGGGTTGGCGGATATAAATTGTGTGGCATACCGGTTTGTCTCTGCCACGACTAAGTCCAAGAGCTCCGCAGTCAAGAACAGCTCAAAAAATCCCA
Source organism: Bufo bufo (assembly GCF_905171765.1). NCBI lineage: Eukaryota > Metazoa > Chordata > Amphibia > Anura > Bufonidae > Bufo > Bufo bufo. The sequence continues at coordinate 619,043,349 of NC_053389.1, read as the reverse complement.
GGGCCGAACCGATTTGAGCCGTCTCAACCCGAACTCCAGACTGGGCGGTGAAAGGGGGAACTAATGGTGCGGCTGAAGTTAGTGACTGCCAATCAGGGTTTGTCAGCACCTCAGGGATTCTAGGGGCTCTACGGGCCTGTCTGTGCGGTGGCTGCGATGGGGTAACTACTGCACGTGCCACCGTACCAGCTTCAACTGCCCTTCTGGTGCTCTCTACTTCACCATGTTGTACGGCAGTGCTGGTACTAGGTCCAGGAAGGGCTGCGCTGCTGGTGTATGCCTCACCACGTTATCCGGCAGCGACAGCCCCACTCTGCTGCTCTTGAAGCGGATCCTGCACAACCTGTGGTCTAGCGACACGGGGCCTGGTATGCCTGGTGCTATCAGGGACCTCCACCTCCTCGTCCGAACTTTGGGTCAGAGAGCCACTGCTTTCTACAGGTTCATATTCTGACCCGCTAGATTCATCAGATGAGGGTTCCCACTCCTCATCCGACTGGGTCAGAATCCTGTAGGCCTCTTCAGAAGAATACCCCCTGTTTGACATTTTGGACTACTAAATTTAGGGGTATTCCCTGAGACTACCCAATAAAAAAAGCAAGCCTGTCTTACAAAGGGGAGGCTAGCGAAGTACCGGAGGCCGCTGCGGTTGATAAATATCAAAACTGATTTTTTTTTATCGCCGCAGTGCGTGTAAAATGAATGTGCAGTGATCAAAAAATATATATTTTTTGTCACTGCGGTGGGGCGGGCGTGGGTGAACGCACGTGTGGGCGACCGATCAGGTCTGATCGGGCAAACACTGCGTTTTGGGTGGAGGGCGAGCTAAGGTGACACTAATACAATTATAGATCTGACCGTGATCAGTTTTGATCACTTACAGATACTATAAAAGTACAAATGCTGATTAGCGATACGCTAATCAGCGAATAAAAGTGACTGCGGTGGGCTGGGCGCTAACTGACGCTAACTACCTAACCAAGGGGCCTAAACTATCCCTAAAACCTAACAGTCAATACCAGTGAAAAAAAAAAAGTGACCGTTTACACTGATCACTTTTTTTCCTTTCACTAGTGATTGACAGGGGCGATCAAAGGGGTGATCAAAGGGTTAATTGGGGTGCAGGGGGGTGATCTGGGGCTACAGTGAAGTGTTTGGTGCTACTCACAGTTCAGTCTGCTCCTCTGCTGGATCCAACCGACGAAAAGGACCAGCAGAGGAGCAGAGAAGCCATATAACAGATCATATTTACTAATATGATCTGTTATATGGCTTGTGATTTTAGATTTTTTGAAAATCGCCAGCCTGCCAGCCAATGATCGTTGTTGGCAGGCTGGTGACGAACTTGTTCTTTAACTTTTGCCGGCCCGCGATGCGCATGCGCGGGCCGGCTTTGAGCGAAATCTCGCGTCTCGCGAGATGACGCATATATGCGTGACTGTGCGCAGCGCTGCCACCTCCGGAACGCGAATCTGCGTTAGGCGGTCCGGAGGTGGTTAACCATCCTCCAGACAAGTTCTTGGAGAACAATATTAGCTATACACCACTCTCTAAAGCAAACATGGATACTACTAAATACACCACTAATACTACTGCAAACCAGCTGTTTTAATCTCTTGTTTTCTACTTTATTGTTTTGGACGAAGTTTACGTTTAAGAGAAATAATAAAATGAACGTTTTAAATCTAATAGTTTGAACAAATGTGTATCTGTTGCATGAGTAAACCACATCCCTAGTCATACTAAGGGGTCTCAGTAATTCTAGCCAGTGTATGTATATATTTAGATTTTTTTTAACTGATTTCTCCAAGTCATCATAACTACATAGTATTTTACAACATTCAAATAGCTTTCTTTCTTTAATCGCAGAGCTAGGCTGGGCTCAGCCTTGTGATGTGTGGAGCTTGGGGTGCATCATGTTCGAGTATTACACTGGATCCACTCTTTTCCAGGTAATTTGCTTTCTGAGCAGTCATGTCTTTCTATAATCACATGCCAGTGTCTGGATTATTCTTGGGAGATGCATGGATATAGTATATTTGCTCTGTAGTGGGACAGCTTATGATTTGGAAATTGGTCTTGTCTGGGAGTTGGCAAATATCATCTCAGTTTTTATTGAATCTGGTGCTTCAAACGTTCAACATATAAATGTGCTTAAACTGTTTTTTCAGAAAGGTGTTTTTTTTTTTTTTTTTTGTTTACTGCTGACCTATCCTTTTTGGTAGGTCATCAGTGTCTGGTCAGTAGGGCTCCGACACTCGGGACCCCTGCCTATCAGCTGTTTGAGAACGCACTGGCGCAAGCAGTAGCACTGCAGCCTTCTCTGCTAACCGAGCATAGAACCATACATAGTATTGTGGCTGCGCCTAGGCCATGTGACTGAACATGATGTCTCATGGCCTAGGAAAAGCTAGAGAAGGCCACGGCACTACTGTGAGTGCCTCTGCCTTCTCAAACTGCTGATCAACGGGGTTCCCAGGTGTCGGACTTCCACCAGTCAGATACTGATGACCTATCGGAAAATCCCTATCTCTATAGTTCCTGCTGGAGGCAGGATGTAATGAGAGATTGGTAAATTTTACCATACACTGCAATACAGGAATATTGCAGTGTATAGTACAAGTGATCAAACAGTCGCAGGTTCAAGTCCTCTATGGCAACCTCTGACACTCCAGCTGTTGTGGAATCGAGAACTCCCAGCATGCGTATGTACTTGGCTGTTCTTGGAACTTATAGAAGTGAATGGAGCATGCTGGGAATTGTAGTTTCACAACAGCGGGAAAGTTGGAGGTTGCCAATCCGTGCTCTAGGAGGACAAATTCAAAACAAAAAAAAACGCAAATAATAAAATTCTAAAGACTCCTTTCCTCATTTATCTTATATAAAAAAAAACACAAAAAACTGATTATAAATGAGATACCACTTATGTTTTTTTAAATGTACAATGTATTAAAATTTTATTATATTTATCCTGCACAGAAAATGCGTTTGGCGGAAAAAAAAAAACACTTAGCTAGAATTGCCATTTTTCGGTCACCTCGCCTCCCAAAGATTTTTGAATAAAAACCATTCAAAAAGTTATATGTACTCCAAAATGGTATCAAGAAAAACTTAGATTACCCCACGAAAAACAAGCGGTGAAAGATGCGTTGATGGACAAATAGTTATTGGTTTTAGAATGGTAGAACAAGGCTTTTTTTTTAAGTTTAAAAGTTTTAATAGTAGCAAAGTACCATATTTTTCAGACTATAAAACACACCTAAGATACAGAGTAGGAAAATAAGAAAAAAATCTTTTTTTTTCAGACCCCTCTTCCTCCTCAGAGCTCAGATGAGACCTTTGCATCAGACCTCCAAGCTCATGAATGCTCCACTCACTGTTACCTGGTCTTCTGCTGGCCTAGTGCTGCACTGTGACCCTAATATGTACTACCTCCTGATGCTGTGTGCAGTCAGGATAGGTGCAATGCGGCACCCGGAAGACGACCAGGGAGCCAGCGCAGCACTTCTTACCGCTTCCCGTGCCTACTGTATACTGATCGCTTCCATAATAGAATCGGTCATAAGCATTTACACTATAAGACGCAATGCCATTTCATCTGACTTTTGGTGGGAAAATGTGCATCTAATAATCCGAAAAATGCAGTATAACAAACTATGTATAAATTTGTTATCTCTGGAATTGATCAGCCTTTACTGCACAGTGATTGCTGTAAATAAAAAAACAAACCAAAAAACAATGGCAGAATTGCGTTTTTATTCCCATTCCACATTCAGTGGTGCCATATAAAAAAAATATATACAAATTGGTCATCAGTAGTAAAATGTCAGAAAACCCTTTTAACCCCTACCCGATGTCGGGTCTTTAAAGATGGTGCATAGGGAACGCTGTAAAAAAAAATTTTTTTGTTTTTGTCCCCCCCTTCCCACCTCAATTACACCCAATTAGAATTTTATCCCCACTTCCCACTACATCCTATGCAATATTAAATGTTGGCAGTAGAAAGTACAACTTGTTCTGCAAAAAACGAGCGCTTGTACGGTTATGTGAATGGAAAAATAAAAGTTATGGCTCTCGGAAGGCAGGTAGCAAAATATTAAAACGCAAAAACAGAAAATCGCTGCATCAGGAAAGGGTTAAAGAGCTGTCAGTGACCGCTAGTTTATGGCATCCAAAGTATTGACCTTCTTTTCAGTCAAATTGAATACATAATTTACATTAACAAAGGAAATGCAATTTCAAGAAACATATAGCTGTTGTTCTTTTGTTCTCTCTCAACTAGACGCATGATAATCGAGAACACTTAGTTATGATGGAGAAAATCCTTGGACCATTACCCCGCCGCATGGTATACAAAACAAAGTAAGAAGGCGCAGTTAAATATTGTAATGAGTATGCTGACATTTACTGCTTCATATTAGTATACCTCCATAGATGAAGTAAAAAATGTTACTTAAACCAAGTCCAGTTTCCCACAGGAAAAGCCTGCAGGATCCGTACTAATGTTTGCACACGTGTGCTGCCAGAAGTCCGGCCGCAGCATGGCAAACATGCCAAGAGGCAGCCGGACAAAAACTGCTGCATGCATTGTTTTTTGTCACCCACCTCCTTGTTTTCTGTGCTGTAGCCAGATCTCCGGCTGGTCCCCATTATAGGGAATAGGGCCAGATGTACTTCCGGCAGCAAATGTTTGTACGCATCCGGCAGGCTGTTCCCTTGCTGGAACAGCCTGTCTGAAAAGGTTAAAGAGTTTATCCAGTTTCTCAAACAGCCCCCCTCGTGTGCCAGGCCCCTCACAGATAATATACTTACCCTGCTCCTGGTCCCAGCACCGCCGCTGCTACTTCTCCCTGTACACTGATGAAAACATCCAGTGTCGGGGGAGAGCGGCCAATGGCAGGCAGGGATGGGAACGAGCATCGTGGGTGACGCTAGGGAGGTTCATCCCTGTCACTGCCGGCACTGGATGTTTTCATCCTTGTACAGGTAGAAGCGGTGCGGGGACCGGAAGCGGGGTAAGTATATTACCTGTGAGGGGCCCCGTACATGGGAGGGCTTTTTGAGAAATTGGATAACCCCTTTAACGCCAGTGTGAAACTGGCCTAAGTAGTGCTTCAACTTGTGAGATTAAGGTATCTTCTTTTCTTTTTTTCTTCTCCTTTTTGTTCTCTTTAAAAAGGAAACAAAAATATTTCCAAAATGGATCACTTATCTGGGATGGGACCTCGGCTGATGGTCGATACGTCAATAAAAATTGCCATCTTTTGAGGGTAAGTGGCATCTTGTTTTTGTTGCGTATGTCAGAATTGGAATACTTATAACCTAGGCCTGTGGTGTCACACCTTCATTATTTCTGCTGTTTTGCCCCATTATTGATGCAGACCAGAGACAATAATGGCTGTGCCACATTTAATTTATGACATGATTTCTCCTGAATGGCGAGACGCTGTGCTAGTTTGAAAATGCCATGAAAAACATGGTTCATTTCATTGTTTGGGTATTCTAACATCATGACAGAATGATTGAAATGCAGATGAAACCTAGCTTTAACCCCTTCCCATTTCCATTTTTAGTTTTTTACTCCCTGCCTTCCAGGAGTCATAACTTTTCCTTTTTTTTTTTTTTTCTTCACATAGCCAAATCAGGGCTTGTTTTTTCAGGGCAGCTTGTACTTACTAGTGGCACCACTTTGATATTCCATTTGTTGTAGTGGTAAGATGTAAAAAATAATAATAATAATCTAAATGGGCTTGTATTTGGGAGTCCTTGCACAGCCAGGTTGACTGAAAAATAAAAATGTTTCAGATGTTAGTATAAGGCGATGGAAAATACAACAGATATTTAATAAAAGTAATTTTATGGTTCAATTTGTTTTTATTGAAAACCATATACATTTGAAAATATGCAATATGAGCTAGTTACATTTGAGTATATGCAATATGTGGGCATTACAATAGTACATATCGAATCAGCATATAGAGAAGAGAATCGCCAATCATCAATACTAGATGAATGGAGTAGAACGGGGGAGACAAGACAAAGGATCCAGGGGGGAGGGCAGGGAGGGAGGGTGGGGGGAAAGGGATTGAACTAGTAATCCATACAAGATATAATTGCAGTCAGACTGGACAGAATACTTTAAGTAGTAGATCCTTAGGACAACCAACCCGAGAAACCTGCTGATGCACGGAACTGGTACCAGGCCTCCCATTGTTTAGAATGAGCAACTCCAAGACCCTGATCCTCGGCTCCCAGCTCCTCCAGACGTGCTAGAGAATCCAAAGCATTAACCCAAGTGATCCTGAGGGGGCTATCTGATGATCGCCATGCTCTGGGAATTATTTGACGCATTGCTATGACAAAAAATCTAAGAATGCCCTTCTTAACTATCTTAATTCTGCCCGGATAAACTGAAAGGAGAGCTATCTGGGGCGACATAGGGATATGGATTTTGTATAGATATTCGTATAGCTTGAAGATGTCATTCCATAGTGTTGCTACTCCCGTACACTCCCACCAGATGTGCAGCATAGTGCCCCTATCTTTCGAACACCTCCAACACGTGTCTGGCACCGAGGGATAAAACTGGTTAAGCTTAACCGGGGTCCTATACCATCTAGACCAAATCTTATAATTGAGGTTCTGGATCTTGCAGGAAATCGAAGACTTATGGGTGAAAAGGAGAGATCTCTTCCATTGATCAGGTGTGAGAGGGTATCCCAACTCAGATTCCCATGATAGCATAATTTTCTTAGTTGGGGAAGGGAACTCTTCTGTGTCATCCCCGATCTCAGAATGGCATATATAAGGGATATAGAATGCCCAGGAGCAGAAGAAGCTAGGCATAGTTTCTCGAAATCAGTTACTGAGGATTGAAGTTGCATACCGGGTGCCAGAGATCCAGTGAAACTGCGTAATTGTAAGTAGTGAAACCATCGCCCTGGTGAGTCAGGTATAATATGTCCCAGGTCTTTAAGATCTTTAATTCCTCTAACCGAGTATATATCTTTGACCCTGATCTGGGGTCTGGATTGTAAGCTGAGGACTGGTAGAGCTAACAGTGTGGCTGGCATCAATGGATGACCAGATATGTTTGTGAGAGGGCCAGGGATCGTAGCCAATCGGGTCGTAGAGGCGAACCTGGTCCAAATGTGTACTAGAGAAGATAGAAAAGGTGATAACCTTTGAATAGGCAATTGGGTCAGTGTACTTGTCGGAAACCAGAAAACGCCTGGGATAAGACCAGGGGCTAGAGCGTGTTCTAATTCAACCCAAAGTTTTCTCTCAATATTATGGGTAAGGTCAATCACGCAATTGGCGACTGCCGCTCTGTAGTATTATAGGAAGTTAGGCAAACCTGTGCCTCCGTGTTCCTTGGACCTGACCATAAGATTGTAGCTCAACCTGGCTTTGGATCTACCCCATATAAAACGAGAAGTGAGTTTCCTCAAACGTGCAAAGTAAGAGGCTGGGATCCGACAGGGGATTGTCTGGAATAAATAAAGAAGTCTGGGCAGAACGTCCATTTTTAAGGTGTTTATTCTGCCAAACCACGAAACATTTAAAGCTGACCAAGCTTGTAAGTTATTTTCAATGGTGTGAAGTATAGGGAGGAAGTTGAGCTTGAACAAGTGGGAAGTGTCAGAAGATATATAAGTACCCAGGTGTTTAAGCTTACTTGAGGCCCATTTAAAAGCGAATGCATCTTTGAGTGCAGTGATATCTCGAGAAGGGAGAGAGATATTTAAAAGTTCAGACTTCTGGACATTGACCTTGAAGTTGGATAACGTCCCAAAAATCTGAAATTCCTTTAGTACCGAGGGGAGACCAATTCTAGGGTTTAAGTACATCAAGAGATCGTCGGCAAACAGTGATAGTTTATGTTCTATATTGCCAATGTGAAGGCCTCTAATTGCGTCATTGGCTCGCAAGGCATTCGCTAAAGATTCCATAACAAGAATATAAAGAAACGGAGAGAGAGGACATCCCTGCCGCGTTCCATTTGAGATAGGGAAGGAATCCGACAGGACACCATTGACACGAACCCGAGCGGTAGGGCCAGAATATAAGGCCATGATTCTATTTATCATCTTGGGACCTATCCCAATATGAATCAGAGTCCTTTCTAGGAAGTGCCAACTGACCCTGTCGAATGCCTTCTCCGCATCCACTGAGAGAAGACACATGGGTATCCTTAGTTTAGCTTTAGATATCAGACTTATGGATTTGATGGTGTTGTCACGGGCCTCTCGTCCTGGGACAAATCCTACCTGTTCTCTGAGTACATTTTGGTATGTGGGGGTGTAATCTTAAGGCCAGAATTTTGGCAAATTCAGGTCGATATTAAGAAGGGAGATGGGCCTATAATTGGAGCAAAGGGAATGGTCCTTATCTGGTTTGGGGATGACTGTAATATGGGCCTGCAGGGTTTGAGATGGGAAGGGGCATGTGGCGGATATAGAATTAAATGCATCTAGGAGAATGGGGGCCAGATCCTCTGTAAAGTATTTATAGAAGCGTGCAGACAACCCATCAGGGCCGGGACTCTTCCCATTTTTGAGGTCCTTAATGACATGTAAGAGCTCTGATGAAGAAAAATCCTCCTCCATACCAGTAGATGCATCGTCCGTTAGACTCGGGGGACCAAATTGAGAGAGATAATTTTGTACGTCTTGGGATGACTATCTCGGGACGGATGTATGTGTGTGATCTAAATTATATAGGTCTGAGTAATATGACCGGAACTCACGAGCAATTTCAAGCGGGGCATGTATCTGACCCCTCGAGCATATGTTCAATGAGGGAATATGTGTGAGCGGAATACGTGGATGTAAAGCTTTCGCCAGCCATTTTCCACATTTAATAAAAGTAATTTTATGATGTAAACATAGTAAAACATGAGAAAAATTAAATTTGGTATAGTCATAATTTTATTTTTGCTCACCTTCCCAAAAAAATTTAATAAATGGATTTTTTGTACTCGCCGTAAAATCCTTTTCTCGTAGTAGGCATTGGGGGACACAGCACCATGGTATATGCCCAGCTGCCACTAGGAGGCTGACACTAGAAACAAAAAAGTGTTGGCTCCGCCCAGGTGGGCTATACCCCTCTGCAAGAGCCGAGAGACACCAGTCGGTACAAAAGCAGTAGGAACGCCACACCTAAACAAACAGAAACTGAACGCCAACAAGTCTTCAACTGGGGAAACCCAACGACCACAAATCGCCGGGACCACAAACAAGAAGAAACTCAAAAATGGGCGGGATCTGTGTCCCCCAATGCCTACTACGAGAAAAGGATTTTACGGTGAGTACAAAAAATCCATTTTTCTCGTGCATGGCATTGGGGGACACAGCACCATGGGACGTCCCAAAGCAGTCCCTGAGGGAGGGAAGAAGAGCGCCATGTCGCCAATCTAAAGCACGGCTGCTTGTAGAACCTTGCGCCCCAGGCTAGCGTCAGCGGAAGCCATGGAATGAATATGGTAAAACTTAGAGAAAGTGTGAACTGACGCCCAGGTGGCGGCCCGGCAGACCTGGGAAGCAGATGCCTGATGACGCACCGCCCAGGAAGCCCCAACTGCCCTAGTCGAATGAGCGGTCAACCTGGAAGGGGGAGCACGGCCCTTTGCGATATAGGCCTCCTTGACAGCCGACCGAACCCAGCGAGAGATGGTGGCCTTGGAGGCAGGCAAACCCTTACGAGGACCCGCCGGGACCACGAAAAGGGAATCTGAACGACGGAAGGGTTCCGTGAGGTGAAGGTACAGGCGAAGAGCCCGAACAACATCAAGGCAATGGAGGGACTTCTCCCTAGGGTGAGAAGGATTAGGGCAGAAAGAGGGAAGGACGATCTCTTCATTGATATGAAACGAGGAAACCACCTTTGGAAGAAAAGAGGGAACGGGACGCAACACCACCTTGTCCTGATGGAAAACCAGGAAAGGCGAACGGCAAGAAAGTGCTGCCAGTTCGGAAACCCGGCGGATGGAGGTGACTGCCACCAAGAAGGCCACCTTGAGCGAGACAAACGACAGAGATATCTCTACCAAAGGCTCGAAGGGGGAAGACTGAAGGGCGTCAAGGACGAGATTCAGGTCCCACGGCACCACTGGAAAACGAAAGGGAGGGGCTCGGCGAGCGACACCCTGCAGAAAAGTCCTAACCTGAGCCCGCGAGGCCACGGGACGCTGGAAAAGGACAGAGAGGGCCGAAATCTGTCCTCTGAGAGAAGCCAGGCGAAGACCCTTCTCAAAACCGGCCTGAAGGAAGGCCAGAACGTTAGGGACGGAGAGGGCGGAGACGCCCAGACTCGCACCAGGCAAAATACGCTCTCCAGGTCCGGTAGTAAATACAGGCTGACTGGGTTTTGCGAGCGTGAAGCATCGTCTGAATGACAGAATCCGAGAGGCCACGGGACTTCAAGACCGCGGTCTCAACAGCCACGCCGTCAAACGAAGCTGAGGTAAATTCGGGTGGGACAGAGGGCCCTGTGAAAGGAGATCGTGGCGCAGGGGAAGACGCCACGGGACGTCGGCAAGCAGAAAGACCACATCTGCGTACCACGCCCTCCGGGGACACCAGGATTGCCGGAACCCGGGCTGCCTTGAGACGCTTGAGCACTCTGGGCAGGAGAGGAATGGGGGGAAACAGGTACAGAAGACTGAACTGAGACCAAGGCAGAACTAGGGCGTCTACCGCGAAAGCCTGAGGGTCCCTGGACCGCGCTATCGCGCGGGATCCTGTGGTTGAGACGTGACGCGAAAAGATCCACGTCCGGAGTTCCCCATCTGTGACAAAGTTGGAGGAACACCTCTGGGTGTAGAGACCATTCGCCCGGGTCGACTAGCTGACGACTGAGGAAGTCTGCCGCCCAATTGTCGACCCCGGGAATGTGTACCGCGAAGAGGACGGGAACGTGGTTCTCCGCCCAGCGCAGGATATGGGAGGCTTCCTGCAAGGCCAACACGCTCCTGGTGCCCCCTTGGTGGTTCAGATAAGCCACGGCGGTGGAATTGTCCGTTTGAACCCGGACAGGGAGACCGCGAAGACGTGGGGTCCAGTGACACAGTGCCAGGAATATCGCCCTGAGCTCGAGCACATTTATCTGCAGGGAGGACTCCTGAGCAGACCAAAGATCCCGGACTGTGAGAGAGTCGAGGACCGCTCCCCAACCCGAGAGGCTGGCGTCCGTCGTGATCACCCGCCAACTGGGGGGAAGGAACGAACGGCCCAGGGACACCGTCCGAGGAAGCAGCCACCAGGAAAGGTCCTGGCGAAGCTGGAGAGGGAGACGAACCAGGCGATTGAGGCCTGTCTGGGACTTGTCCCACCTGGATAGGATGAACAACTGAAGGTCCCGGGAGTGGAATTGGGAATAAGGAATGGCTTCGAAGGAAGCCACCATCCTCCCCAGGACTCGCATACACGTCCTGAGAGGACGGGCCGCGGAGAAGAGTCACCCCCGCCTGAAGGGAGGCAATCTTCTCTGGGGGGAGAAACACCCGCTCGAGGCGAGTGTCGAAGATCATGCCCAGGAAGGGCATCCTCTGGCATGGGACGAGGGAGGACTTGGAGTGGTTGACGAGCCACCCGAACTGGGCAAGAGCTGAGAGGGTGATTTGCAGGCTGGACAGGGCCCGAATCAGAAGGTCGTCCAGGTAAGGTACCAAGGCGACTCCCCTGGCACGTAGAAGGGCCATGAGAGGAGCTAACACCTTGGTGAAGACCCTCGGAGCAGAGGCCAGGCCGAAGGGCAGGGCTACCAATTGGAAATGAAGAGAACCGACCGCGAAGCGAAGGAACCTTTGGTGGGAGAGGGCAATGGGGACGTGGAGATAGGCGTCCTGAATGTCGATGGACGACAGGAACTCGTCCGACTCCAAGGAGGCGATCACCGATCGGAGGGATTCCATACGAAAATGACGGACCTGGACAAAGTGATTTAGCGCCTTCAGGTCCAGGATAGGACGGAGCGAACCGTCCTTCTTGGGAACCGTGAACAGATTCGAATAGAACCCCCGAAAGCGTTCTGACTCTGGAACCGGAACGATGACCCCTAGAGAGCGAAGGGAACGAATGGCCTGAAAAAAATCTTCTGCCCCGGAGGGGGACCTGGGGGGCGACGTCAGGAAGAACGGTCCCGGCGGAAGATCGGAAAATTCGATCCTGTATCCGGAGGAGACTACCTCCAGAACCCAAGCGTCTTCCACACTTGCTTGCCAGACATTCTGAAAGGCGAGCAGACGCCCTTCCACCTTGACCGAGTCATGCGGAAGGAGGTTTAGTGGACTGGGGGCGAGCAGGTTTGGGCTTGGCATGCCAGGAGGGCTTGGCCTTAAAGGAAGGCCTGGAGGCCTTCTTGTCAGATCGGGCAGGGGGGGCCCGAAAGGACTGAGCCCGAGAGGACGACCCAGGGAAGCGACGGCGGCGAGGCTGATTCTGGGGAAGAAGAGAGCTCTTACCGCCAGTGGCCTCCGAGATGAGCTCCTCCAAACGCTTCCCACCGAGAAAGGGAAGGGAAATCAGAGCCTTCGTGGAGGCGGAATCCGCCGCCCAAGAACGAAGCCAGATGGTGCGGCGGATGGCCACAGAGTTAGCGGCTGGATCGGCGGGCCGATTCCATAGAGGCATCGCAAAGAAACTTGGACGCCTGGTAAATTTGAGAGGCAAGCACTGCCAGTTCCCCTTGATCTGAGTCTGGGGGTAAGGCGCGAACAAGCTGTTTTGCCCAGATAGCGCAGGCCTTAGCCACCCAGGAGGCGGCAAACGCAGGGCGGATGGCGGCACCCGCTGCAATAAAAACAGACTTGGCCAAAGAGTCGACCCGTTTGTCAGCGGGATCCGACAAGGAAGCCGCGTCAGCCAGGGGAAGGGTAGTAGCCTTCGCCAGGTGAGCAACCTGAGGTTCTACCTGAGGAGGAACCGTCCAGGTATTGACAGATTCCTCAGAAAAAGGATAGGGGACGTCAGAGGCCTTGGTAAGATGAAGGCGCCGATCAGGATGACGCCACTCCTTAGCCAGAAGCGCGTCCAGATCCTCGTGATTCGGGAAGACCACAGTGGAACGTCTAGCCCGGCGGAAGGACACCGACTCCAGGGAAGAGGAAGAGGGAACGTCCTGCACATGGAGCGCGTCACGGACGGCTTTGATGAGGTCCTGAATGGCCGCAGACATCGCCGAGCACCGCTCTGATTCAGAAGCGGAGGAGTCCCCAGGAACGGCGGAAGCGGCTGAAGAAGAAATTTCGCCCGACTCAGACCTAACCGGGGAGTGATCCGGGGTAGCTGAGGAAGAATGGGACCCGGCCGAGGCTGTGCGAGGTCGCTTGCTGGACCTCGTACCAGAGCGAGAACGGACATCCCCAGCGGGGGGGGTCACTGCCCGAGGCGGCCGCAATCTGAGCGGGCAGACGGTCCAAGGACTGCGCTAGGGATTGGGAGAGGCTGGCAAGGTTACCTATGGCCTGGGATAGGGTAGCAGCACATTCCGGAAGGACTGACAAAGAGGGGGCGGACTGGGTGGGCCTGGGGGGAAGGCACTGCACGCAGAGAGAGGAAGACTGGCCGCATGGGAACTTCCTATTACACATGGAACAGGCGTAATGAGTGGAAATGGCGGCAGGGGGAGTGGGGGCCCGACCAGAAGAAGACATGAGGGCGGATGGAGGAGCCTGCAAAGCAAAAAGCCAGCCAGAGGCTGTGTCCCACAGAAGCACGTCCAGAGAGCCGAGTCGCAGGAGAAGCTGCAAGATGCGACAGCTGCAGGCAGGACAGGAGCCGGTAGTTGAGGAAGACACGCCCCCCCAGCAGCCCGCGCTGGTGCTGGATTGGTAAGAAAAAAACGCGCCTCCCAGGGCACCACCCACAGAGGGGAGGGAGAAGAGAAAAGCCCGGGAAGGCAGAAGGCGGAGACGGAGCTCCGCCCCACGTGACCTGCGGCCTAGGCGGAAGAAAAGCCGGGGCCTAGAGTAGAAAATGCTGCCGGAAACGGACGCCCGCGATCGCGGTAACGTCCGGAGGCAGAAGCGGGGACGCAGCGCCGATGCGGGGGGCCCGGAAGGCCAGGTAGGAGCAGGAGGAAACCTGTTAGTACGGGAAGGAGCCGATAGAACAGAAATCGGCCGTCTTAAAGGGCCAGGCCCTAGAAACAAGGGTGCCCCAAAAAGAAGTCCCCACGCAAAAAAGATGCCCAGGCAAGCGTGCAGTGCCCCCTAGCTAAACTAAAAAGGGGGCCAGGACACAAGGAGACACAGGGTGGTGGGGAGAGGGGGGAGTACAGGATACTGCCATACTCACTCACCTTCCGACGTTTTCAGGCGCAGCAATGACCACCCCCTCGGCGGACTCAACACGGAAGCCGTGGGTCCGCCGGAATTCCACTGCGGAAGCAGATAAGTGGGGACTGGGTGGCTGCCGGGTACCTGAGTACGCGCCCGCAGGGGGGCAACTAAAGTGGAACACGATGGAGCCACCCCTGCATCAGGAAGAAACCTGTAGAAAAAAAGGGAAAAAATAATAAATAAAATTAGCAGGATGACCTGCAAAACAGGTCATGTCTGCCTCCTACGGACACTAGAACTAGACTGGTGTCTCTCGGCTCTTGCAGAGGGGTATAGCCCACCTGGGCGGAGCCAACACTTTTTTGTTTCTAGTGTCAGCCTCCTAGTGGCAGCTGGGCATATACCATGGTGCTGTGTCCCCCAATGCCATGCACGAGAAAAAAAGCTAAAAAAAAAGCTACGAGAAAAAAAGCTATCTATCCAATAAAAACTACAGCTTGTCCCGCAAAAAATGCCTTACACCCAGAGGCTCTGCTCTCTGCACTTTGACAGGGCCTGACATTGAAAACATAACTGGATAAATGATTACTGTATGATGATTAATAACACTATCACAGAATCAAGAAAATCTCAAGTCAACGGTGATCCCTAATAAAACATAACTTTTAATCAATCAAATTAATAAGTCCCTAAGAATAGAACAGTCCTCTAGACTTCGTGGATCCACAACAGATGATATGATCCTGAAAAATCAAGGCAGGTAACGGACCAGTATGGAAGGGGGCCTCTAGGTACCTAGAAAGCCCTAAGGTACGGTTGCAATGCTGGCCCTACCGTCCTAGCCACGGCGCACCCGTCCTAAAAAGAACGACCCCGTCCGGAACCTTTCCCTCAAGCTACTTGGCCCTAGAATGCCAGACTTGATTTTTCAAGATCATATCATCTGTTGTGTATCAACGAAGTCCGGAGGACCCCCACTATATGGTAGGACTACCGGTTACTTTTCTAGGTGCCGCCGTGCACCACAATGTTTGTGTCATTGAGCACTCCTATTGTACTTTTTTTTTTTTTTTTTGTAGATCTGTTATATTCTTGGACTTTTTGTTAATTTAATTGATTTAAGTTGTGTTTTATTAGGGATCACCGTTGACTTTTTTTTCTTGAAAACATAACTAGGCTTTAGCAAATCATATTTAAAAACCTTTTGAAATAGGAATTCGAAGTGGGCTTTGGTACTGAGGTACCGGCCCACTTTGCAGATATGAACACAGTAGCAGCAAATCATATTTAAAAACCTTTTGAAATAGGAATTCGAAGTGGGCTTTGGTACTGAGGTACCGGCCCACTTTGCAGATATGAACACAGTAGTAATTCACATAAGGCTACATGCACACAGTTGTTTTTTGCGGTCCGCAAATAGCAGATCCGTATTCCTGTATTTTTTTACATCCACATCCGTTCCGTTGGTCTGCAAATTTTGTAAGTTGTGTTTCCGTGTGTCCTCAGTTTTAGTGGGGGTTTTTTTGCGGTCCGCAAAAAAAACCTGAAGGCCGTAATTCTTGAAATTTAATATATACAGGTTTCCTAGCAACCATCCGCATTGGCTTCCGTTGGTCATCCGCATTTTTTTGCAGACCCATTGAATTCAATGGTCCGCAAAACGTTTATTGCGGACAAGAATAGGACATGCAATACCTTTTTTGCGGCCGGGAAACACGGACGCGGCAAAGAAACTGTTGAATACACCGCAATTTTAACGGCTCTATAGAAATGCATGGCTAACCATCCAATCAGCCCAAAAAAACGGAACGGATGCAGAGAAAAACTGTTGTGTGCATGTAGCCTAAGTCTCATGTGACTTCGGGCAAGATGAAATTTGGTTCTACGGAGCAAATATATTTGCTGTACGGAAAGAGCATTATCCATGAAGGTTTTGAACGAATCGACTTTGGATCTATTATCCGAACCTTCATTGGCTCAAGCCTAATCAGAACGCCTGGTGCTGTCAAAGTGGAGAGGGCTTGACAGTTGCAGAGAAAGCTGAGCCTCTAGATGTAACGGCAATGCCCTTGTTGCTCCTAGAGGCTCATTTGCATATATTAAAACCACATTTTTCTAAGCAATACGGACACCTATGAACATGGGACCATCACAGATGCCTTCAACTGCCAAGTGCACATGTAATAGGTCAGCCAGTGTGCTGACAGATGCCCTTTAAAGAGGACCTTGTTGGGCGGTAATAATTCAATCAAGAATTATTAATTATGGTCATAAAAATAATTAAAGAGGACCTTTCATCTGGCAAAAAATTGTGAACTAAGTGTCATGATCTGTACAGCGGCGCCCAGGGATCTCACTGCACTTACTATTATCCCTGGGCGCCGCTCCGTTCTCCTGCTATGCCCTCCGGTATGTTCGGTCACTTGGTTATAGTAGGAGACTGCTTTTGTTCTCCTGGGCGTCTCCTTCTCCCAGGCTGTGAGCTCTGCGCTGCGATTGGCCAGCGCTACAGCCTAGGAGAAGGAGACGCCCAGGAGAACAAGGGCAGCTATTCACAGGAAGTGGAAAAAGCAGAGATACAAATGTATAAATTACAGGTTTTACTGAATCTTTTCCCACAAAACTATATATTAATCTGTTCAGCTTCTCATGCTCTAAAACTTGGTGCTGTCAGATTTTATTGCATTTTGTGGTGATCTGTCCTCTTTAACCCCTCTTTAGCCTAATCTGGCCTTTAAAGGGATTCTGTCATCTGTTTTTTATAACCTGTCACTTACTTACTTTAGGGGCCCAAGGGGAGGTCCGTTAATACTGGGTGCCCGGCCAAACCCCTTGCCGCAGGCGCAGGATCTGGCAGAGGGACGGGGAGGATTGCAGAGGCGGCGCTGTAGAAGGCGGCACTTAAGACAGGGAAGGCGGCGCTGGGCACCGGACGGCGAGGGGTGCGGCCGGGCACCCTGTATTAACGGACCTCCCCTTGGGCACCTTAAGTAAGTGATTGACAGGTTACAAAAACCAGTTTTTTGGGCAAATAGAGCCACAGTGAGGTTTAATAAGGCCAGCTTAGGATCCTTATTAGTCTGGACATGAGCATATGTTTAGGTTAGAGGGGTTAAATCTGATGACAAAATCCCTTTAACCCCTTAGGGACACAGCCTTATTTCACCTTAAGTACCAGGCCATTTTTTGCAAATCTGACCAGTGTCACTTTAAGTGCTGATAACTTTAAAACGCTTTGACTTACCCAGGCCGTTCTGAGATTGTTTGTTTGTTTTTTCGTCACATATTGTACTTCATGACACTGCTAAAATTGGGTCAAAAAAGAAAAAAAATTTGCATGAAAAAAATACCAAATTTACCAAAAATTTGGTAAAATTAGCAAATTTCAAAGTTTCAGTTTCTCTACTTCTGTAATACATAGTAATAATACCCCCAAAAATTGTGATTACTTTACATTCCCCATATGTCTACTTCATGTTTGGATCATTTTGGGAATGATACTTTATTTTTTGGGGATGTTAGAAGTTTAGAAGCAAATCTTGAAATTTTTCAGAAATTTTCAAAAACCCAATTTTAAGGGACCACTACAGGTCTGAAGTCACTTTGCGAGGCTTACATAATAATAGAAACCACCCAAAAATGACCCCATTCTAGAAACTACACCCCTCAAGGTATTCAAAACTGATTTTACAAACTTCGTTAACCCTGTACGTGTTGCACAAGAGTTAGGGCTCTTTCACACCTGCGTTATTGTCTTCCGGCATAGAGTTCCGTCGTCGGGGCTCTATGCCGGAAGAATCCTGATCAGGATTATCCTAATGCATTCTGAATGGAGAGTAATCCGTTCAGGATGCATCAGGATGTCTTCAGTTCCGGTACGGAACGTTTGTTGGCCGGAGAAAATACCGCAGCATGCTGCGCTTTTTGCTCCGGCCAAAAATCCGGAACACTTGCCGCAAGGCCGGATCCGGAATTAATGCCCATTGGAAGGCATTGATCCGGATCCGGCCTTAAGCTAAACGTCGTTTCGGCGCATTGCCGGAGCCGACATTTAGCTTTTTCTGAATGGTTACCATGGCTGCCGGGACGCTAAAGTCCTGACAGCCATGGTAAGTGTAGCGGGGAGCGGGGGAGCAGTGTACTTACCGTCCGTGCGGCTCCCCGGGCGCTCCAGAGTGACGTCAGGGCGCCCCAAGCGCATGGATCACGTGATCGCATGGATCACGTCATCCATGCGCATGGGGCGCTCTGACGTCATTCTGGAGCGCCCCGGGAGCCGCACGGACTGTAAGTATACCGCTCCCCCGCTCCTCGCTCCTACTATGGCAACCAGGACTTTAATAGCGTCCTGGGTGCCATAGTAACACTGAAAGCATTTGGAAGACGGTTCCGTCTTCAAATGCTTTCAGTACACTTGCGTTTTTCCGGATCCGGAGTGTAATTCCGGCAAGTGGAGTACACGCCGGATCCGGACAACGCAAGTGTGAAAGAGGCCTTAGTGGCAAATGGGGATGAAATTTGAGATTTTCATTTTTTTGCCAAGTTTTCCATTTTAACCCATTTTTTCCACTAACAAAGCAAGGGTTAACAGCCAAACAAGACTGTATCTTTATTGCCCTGACTCTGCCGTTTACAGGAACACCCCATATGTGGCCGTAAACTACTGTACGGCCACACAGTAGGGCGTAGAGGGAAAGGTGCGCCATATGGTTTTTGGAAGGCAGATTTTGCTGGACTGGTTTATTTACACCATATCCCATTTGAAGCTCCCTGATGCACCTCTAGAGTAGAAACTCCCTAAAAGTGACCTCATCTAAGACACTACACCCCTCAAGGTATTCAAAACTGATTTTACATACGTCGTTAACCCTTTACGTGTTGCACGAGTTATTGGCAAATGGGGATGAAATTTGAGATTTTTATTTTTTTGCCAAATTTTCCCTTTTAACCCATTTTTTTTTTACTAACAAAGGGTTAACAGCCAAACAAGACTATCTTTATTGCCCTGACTCTGCCGTTTACAGAAACACCCCATATGTGGTCCTACACTACTGTACGGCCACACGGCGGGGCGTAGAGGGAACGGAGCGCCGTGTGGTTTTTGGAGGGCTGATTTTTATGGACCGATTTATTTACACCGTGTCCTGTTTCAACCCCCCTGATGCACCCCTGGAGTAGAAACTCCCCAAAAGTGACCCCATTTTGGAAACTATGGGATAAGGTGGTGTGTTTTTTTGGGACTATTTTTAGGGTACATATGATTTTTGATTGCTCTATTACATTTTTGTGAGGCAAGCTTACCAAAAATTGAAATTCTGAAATTTCATCTCCATTTGCCATCAACTGTTGAACACCTAAAGGGTTAATAGTTTGTATAATCAGTTTTGAATCCCTTGAGGGGTGTAGTTTCTTAGATGGGGTCACTTTTAGGGAGTTTTTACTCTAGGGGGGCTTCAAAAAGGACATGGTGTCAATAAAAAAGGCCATCAAAATCGGCCTTCCAGTAACCATGTCGGTCCTTTACTTTTGCGGCCTCCCTTTTACTGATACAGCAGTTTACGACCACAAATGTGGCATTTCTGTAAACTGCAGTATCAGGGTAATAAATATAAACTTTTGTTGGGTTGTTAACCCTTGTTTTGTTACTGGAAAAAACGGATTGAAATGGAAAAGTGCCAAAAATAGCGGTTTTGGCACTTTTTTTTTTTTACCCTGTTAATCTGGGGGGTTAGGTCCTGGGGTATTTTTATAGAGGAGATTCTTACGGACGCGGCGATACCTAATAAGTCTACTTTTTTTTTTACAATTCAGGTTTTAGACTACATTATCCTTTTTGATACAAAAATTATTTTTTTGTATCTCTAAAGTCTAAGAGTAATTTTTTTTTTTTTTATCCGATTATCTTATGTGGGGGCTCATTTTTTGTGGGATGAGATGACTGTTTTATTGGCACTATTTTGGGGGCTATATGACTTTTTGATCGCTTGCTATTAAACTTTGTTATGTAAGGTGACAAAAAATAATAATAATTTCAGGTTTTTTTTTTGGACCATGTTTATCTTGGGGGTTGGGGTATTTTTATAGAGGAGATTCTTACCGACGCTGCGATACGTAATTTTGTATATTTTTAATAAATTATTTTAGTTTTTTTGGGTGTCAAGTCTGAGAACCAGTTTTTTTTTTATCCAATGTCAGTGCTAAATTGGGATATAAATTTAGTACTCCGTGGAAGTGTGATACTGCCTGAAGCAACCAATAATGCAGAGGCCCGGATGATCGGGGCACGTGTCACATTGAGTAGTGGTGTCCTTCCGTATCCCCCTCCTGTGACACACTCTGCACCTTTTTTGGGTTCGTCCCTTCTTTCCAGTATGGGGGACCACACCTGGAAAGTGTTGGCCAGGGACAATCCGGGCGCCTACAGTTCCCGAGGTACTCCGGCCTGCTCTTTCCCGGTCCGAAAAGATCAGGGCCTTGAGGACTGCCTCATAGAACTGAAAAAATGTCCGTGTTGCCAGCGCTCCGGGACAGCACAAAAGAGTTGTACATGGCAACCTGTAGACCGCAACTTTTTTGTACCATGCCCGGGTTTTGCGCATGGCATTATATGGCTTGAGGACTTGATCAGAGAGATCAACTCCTCCCATATACCGATTGTAGTCGACGATACAATCGGGCTTGAGGACCGTTGCTGCGGTACCTCGCACAGGGACAGGGGTGATGCCGTTACCATGAATTGTGGACAGTGCAAGGACATCCCTCTTGTCCTTTATACCTGACCAGCAACAGGTTTCCAGTGGTAAGGGCACGGGTCTCACCCCTGGTGATAGGTACCTGGAGGGGGAGGACAGGGAGGCCGCGTTGATTTTTCCGCACGGTCCCACAAGCGGACGTGGATCTGGCGGCAAGGGACTGGAACAAGGGGATACTAGTATAAAAGTTATCCACGTAAAGGTGGTAACCCTTATCTAGCAGTAAGTACATAAGGTCCCACACAAGTTTTCCGGTAACACCCAGGGTGGGGGGACATTCTGGGGGTTGAATCCGGGAATCTCGCCCCTCGTATACACTAAATTTGTAAGTGTGTACCCTGAGGTACTCTCACAAATTTTGTATAGCTTCACGCCATATCTCGCCCGCTTGGAGGGCACATACTGGCGGAAAATGAGTCTCCCCTTGAAGGCAATGAGAGACTCATCAACCGCGACCTCCCTTCCAGGTACATAGGCCTCCATGAATTTGGCCCCAAAGTGATGGATGACCGGCCGTATCTTATACAGACGGTCATGGGCAGGATCACCTTGGGGGGGACATGCTGCATTATCTGAATAATGCAGACCTTTCCGGGTGGCCTCAAACCGGGAGCGTGTCATGGCCGTACTGTAAAGTGGGGTCTGGTATAGGACGTCCCCACTCCAGTACAGCCTGACACTGGGTTTCTTGACCAGGCCCATATGCAGCACGAGGCCCCAAAATGTCCTCATCTCGGCTGCACTGACCGGCGTCCAGCCACCGGGCCTGGCCAAAAAGGAGCCCGGGTGTTGAGCAATGAACTGTTGGGCGTACAGGTTTGTCTGCTCCACCATCAGATTTACCAGTGGGTCACTGAAAAAATGACAAAAAAAAGTCATATTCAGTGTAGCCCACTGTGGAAATCTGGATTCACAGGCTCTTATCGCTCTGGGCTACACCAGACTAGTTCACCGGCAGGGGGCTCCGGTGGATTTAACTGGTGGGCCGGAAAACTAGTAGAGCCCCAGAGCTGCTCGTACTAGGCTGGGCCACAGGGTCCCTAAGATGGCGGTCCCCTTGATCCTCCTGGCGGCGTCTCCGCCGCCTTGGGGGCTCATCATCACTAGATGATGACGGCGCGGATGACAACCGGAAAGTGGGGTCATCCTCGTCCTCACTGGGACTCTGAGTCGGAGGCAAGCTGGGCGTATGCCTCCTCGGCTGAGAACGGGCCATAGGGGAGTGTGTGTCTGCGTGTTTATGTGCGTGTGTGTAAATCTTTATTTGGTGTGCGTGTGTGTGTGTGGGGGGGGGCACGGGTGTTCACAAACTCACCCTAAAACTAACAGAAAAAGAAAAAAAGGGCAAAAAATGTAGGGGGAAAAAATTATAAACCGCTGATCAACCGTCCGAAGTTGATCAGCGGTGGGGTGTGCGATTCGCTAACAGTGGCCGGTCGCTAAGAGCGCCGGCCACAGTCAGCGTACACAAAAAAAAATACTAAAATCCTGCACCCCAAAAAAGTTGGGGGGGTGGCGGGGGGGGGGGGGGGGGGCAAGCGGCAGCATCCCGGGGGTGTCTAGGGTCACACAGCTGTGCTGTGGACCCCAGACACCCTAACTTAGTGATCGGAACCATACATGACGTACCGGTACGTCATGTGTCCTTAAGTACCAGGACATCATGACGTACCGGTACGTCATGTGTCCTGAAGAGGTTAAAGATTCAACATCCACTGTACATGTACAGTGTATGATGGGAAGGGGTTGAAGATGAAGTAAAATGTCAGTTTGGCTTTTATAATTGAACTGCACTTTATTTTCTGAATATTTATTTGCCTTTTTATCTGCTCCTTTTTGATAGACCTACAAGAGAGAAGATTCCCCTGAGCATGCTGAGTTCTTTGATCTGCTCCAACGGATGCTGGAGTATAGCCCTACACTAAGAATCACTCTAGATGAAGCCCTGAGACACCCTTTCTTTGCCAGACTGAAACCTGAAGAAAGGAAACTAGGAAGTAGAACATCCAGGAACCTTAGCCGATAAGGAAGATGACATTTTAATCATTTGTCACTATCCATCCTTTAAACATTACATTTGACAAATATTCTGAACTTAAGACTCCTTGGACACTTTTTCTTCAACACACAAAATAAACAAGAAGTAGAACCAGCACTATTTTCTTGTATTAAACTCTGCTTAATGTCTTAAAAACTTGTGATGCCTATTAGAATCCTTATTGTCAGTATTCCACATGTGAAGACTGCGAGTGAACCATGAGCCCTCAAAACGAAGAACTGCTGAAAACTGTATGGTGAACACTGTGTATAGAGCACTTGATAAAGCATGTGCTGAATAGTACTGTATATATGTACATTTGTAAACTCAGGGATGTATGGGGGAACATGTAAGTATCAAGAATGGAGTGATTTCACTTTGTATAAAAAGCTCACTGTTGCATGTGTGACAGGTACTTGGAGCGGTCTTAATATTTTTGTAATTGTGCTGTCTGATAAATAAACTTGGAAAAGATATAAAAGTCCATTCATTAAAATAATGCTAAATGTTTTGTGACCACATACATATGGTTTTAAACTTTGTATACCAAGGGTGCTTTTACATAGAGGTTGTTTTGTGGTGTTTATGTGCACTTTTGTATTTTTTGCTGTAAAAACGCCAGCTTCAGATGTTAATTCTATGGGGAACAGACCAATGAGAAATTATTAAAAACCATCTTTGATATCTTTTAACCCCTTTCCGACAGCCTCTGTACATGCACTGTGCGCTGGTCGTGCAGAAACTGCGCCCACTCCATCAGTGGCAGCGGCCCAGCTGAATCCGGCGTATTAACACTTTGTATGCCGTGTTCATTGCTGACTGCAGAATGCACAGGGTTTGCGGAGGGAGAGTGCTCCTTCTCCGACCCCATTGGGTCCCTGTGCTGTTGTGATGGGGACCCGATGGCTGGTAAGGCATCGGGACTTGCCTCCCACAGAAGTCTGAGAGAGACCCAGTATTACACTGACAGGCAATGCTACTACAGAGGGATCTGGATAGATTGGATGCTTGGGCAGATAAGTGGCAGATGAGGTTTAACACTGACAAATGTAAAGTTATGCACATGGGAAGGAATAATGCAAGTCACCCGTACATACTAAATGATAAAACACTCGGTAACACTGACATGGAAAAGGATCTAGGAATTTTAATAAACGGCAAACTAAGCTGCAAAAAACAGTGTCAGGCAGCTGCTGCCAAGGCCAATAAGATAATGGGTTGCATCAGAAGGGGCATAGATGCCCGTGATAAGAACATAGTCCTACCACTTTACAAATCGCTAGTCAGACCACACATGGAGTACTGTGTACAGTTCTGGGCTCCTGTAAACAAGGCAGACATAGCAGAGCTGGAGAGGGTCCAGAGGAGGGCAACTAAAGTAATAACTGGAATGGGGCAACTACATTACACTGAAAGATTATCAAAATTAGGGTTATTCACTTTAGAAAAAAGACTGAGGGGAGATCTAATTAATATGTATAAATATATCAGGGGTCAGTACAGAGATCTATCCCATCATCTATTTATCCCCGTGACTGTGACGAGGGGACATCCTCTGCGTCTGTAGGAAAGAAGGTTTGTACACAAACATAGAAAAGGATTCTTTACGGTAAGAGCAGTGAGACTATGGAACTCTCTGCCTGAGGAGGTGGTGATGGTGAGTAAAATAAAGGAATTCAAGAGGGGCCTGGATGTATTTCTGGAGCTTAATAATATTACAGGCTATGGCTACTAGAGAGGGGTCGTTGATCCAGGGAGTTATTTTGATTGGAGTCGGGAAGGAATTTTTTATTCCCCTAAAGTGGGGAAAATTGGCTTCTACCGCACAGGTTTTTTTTTTGCCTTCCTCTGGATCAACTTGCAGGATAACAGGCCGAACTGGATGGATAAATGTCTTTTTTTGGCCTTTGTACTATGTTACTATTACAATACTCAATTTATTGTAGAGGGGATCAGACCCCCAAAAGTTAATGTCCCACAGTGGGACAAAAAAAATATATATATTTTTTAAAATAAAGCCATATACAATAAAAAAAAAGACATATTGGGTATCGCCACATCCGTAATGACTGGCTCTATGAAACATCACATGATCTACCCCATCAGATGAATACCATAAAAAATGGCACCAAAATAGCCATCTTTTGGTCACTTTGCTTTACAAAAAGTGTAGTAGCGAATGATCAAAAAGTTACCCTACAATGTTAACTTTGAAAATGTCACCTCTAGTGTGGAGCGAAGCGAGCTTCGGATGCTTCATCCGAAGCCGCTTTGTTCAAAACTTCGGAATAATACTGTACGGAGATCAGTCTCTGTACAGTATTAGGGCCCATTCAGATGACTGTATGTTGTGTGTGTGTGTTGGTTTTTATTATTTTTTTTTTTTTTGCGGTCTGTAAAAATGCAGACCTGTTTTTTTGCGAACAGTTCAGAGTGTTTAGAGTGGTTTAGTATATCTTCTGTTTTTTTGTGGATCTGCAAAAAAAAAACAGAAGGTGACGATTCTTTTTTTTTTTTTTTTTTAATAAAGATTGAGTTATCTGATTTAAAAAAAATTGACTGTTTATTAATTTGGGTCACATGATCACATAGGTGCCATTTTTTTCAGTCTTTGAGAACGCTGGGAGCTTTGTGAGAGACTTGTGCTTGGTCGGCATCTGTTTTGCACATTATTTCTTTGCACTTATCATGTCTGATATGAACGAGGTTCTCCTGTGCCATCTCTTTTCTCAGAGATTCAAAAAGCAGTCACCTATGCTGCCTGAAGAATCGGGGAGGTGGCGGAGGAGGCGGCATTGGGTTCATCCCATAGTCTCCCAGTGGATCAGGAAGGGCCACAGTCATGCTTTATACATTGACTTGCGTCAGAACCCAGACAAATTTCAGGGTTACTGCCGTATGTCAGTGTCCACATTTGATAACTTGCTTCAGTCTCTATGTTTGGTTACAGGTTCCTTGCTTCTGGAAACTCTTTTGCGTCACTGCATTATAAATATCTGCTGGGAATCTCAACCATATCTAGGATCGTCTGTAACACTTGTGAGCTTATTTGGCATTGTCTCCGAAGTGGTGATCTTCTCACCCAAAGCGGAAGATTGGCTGCAAATCACTGAGGGTTTTTATCAATCAACGCAGTTTCCAAACATTAGATGGCAAGCACTTGGTGTTTGAAAGCTGCCTCACTCAGGATCCCGATGTTATAATTTTAAGCAATATTTTTCTGTAGTGCTTTTGGCCTGGGTTGACAGTAATTACAGACTTTTTTTTATTGTTGACATTGGGGCCTATGGAAGCGCCGCAGACTCCCGCATCTTCTGTAATTCCAGAATGAATGAACGGCTTCATGCCAACCAACTCTCCTTGCCAGAGCCCAGACGATTGCCAGGTTCTTCTGCTCCAGCCGCTCCATTTGTAATCATGGCAGATGAAGGCTTTGCATGATCTCCACATGTAATGCAGGGCTTTCCACGATGCGATTTGGAAGTACCAGAAGCGCATCTTCAATTATAGTCTGTCTCGTGCACGTTGAAATGTTGAATGTGCTTTCAGAATACTGTCTAATAAATGGAGAATGTTCATGTCATCCTTGCATATGAGTCCGGAACATGCCACCTTGGTGATCCAAACGTGTGATTTTACACAACTTCCCAGGGATTGATGATGCACCAGCTCAACCTGAAGTGATCCATTTTCGGACACCTTCTTCTGTTGGGTTGGAACAAAATCTTCATGGAAGACCTGGACTTGCGGCACTAGCAGTTCAGGAACTCTATGCAGATTACTTCAGTAGTTCAGAGGGTGCATTACCATGGCATTGGTTGGACAGGATTCATGGTAATCATTGAAATCTGCTGGGATTTGGTTTCCAAATTACTTAAAAAGATAAATAAATTTAGTTAAGTTAGTTCCCCAGTTAATAGCTTAGAGTAGGGACTCGCAAAACAATGAAGACCCTTGACATGGGCTTGCGGATTTAGGTATTTTGAACCAAGTTTTGTTTGATAATTTAAAGAGTTAATTTTTCAAACTGGTGTTCAGTAGTACTGGCTTATTTTCACCGATCAACCAATCAGATTCAAGCTTTCATTGGTGAACTTTGCTATGAAAATGTGGAGAAAGAGGCCAAGTATACAGTTTGACTTTACACCAGTTCGGTGTAGTCTGTAAAAAAATAAATAAATAATAACTTGCTTCTAAATGCTGATGAATACCTCATACCATGGAAATGACAAATATAAAATGAACCAACAGTTTTTTCTTCTAAATAAAGAATTTAAAATCTTTTGTGTTGTAACCTTTTTTAAATCCATCTCTTTCCAGATGTCAATTAACTGTTAAGTGTCCACTAGGTGTTTCATTATTAGGGAACTCTCTTGACTTTTTGACAGTAACTCCTCGCAAACCCTCCTTTTCTCGTACTTTTTTCCATTGGGGGACACAGACCATGGGGTATAGCTTAGAGATATTAGTAGGAGGGACACTATGCAAATGAAAGAGCTCCTCCTCCTCGGGCTATACCCCTCCCCGACTCCACCAGGAGGAACTCAGTCTTTGCTTAGTGTCTGGTGAAGGAGGTTGACACTTTCATTCGTCTCCCTTTTGTTATTTTTCTTCCAGCTGGGGACGCAGGTCGGCATTGCGCCTTCCTGGTTCCCCATGGAGTGCCCGCCGCCATTTGTTCGACGTTGCCAGGCTGCCTCCATTATCCCCCCCCAAGAAGGCAAGTGGATCCGGGCTCGACCTGTCAGCTCCGGCATCCCACCAGCTCCTGGGTCACCTGCTGCCACCCTCCACCAGAGCACTGCACTCCTGAGAAGGAGTCCGATGTCTGAAGAGGTGCATCCCTGCTGGTCCTGGAGTCGAGGGAGAAGATCTGCAGGAGCAGATAAGTATGAAGCTGCAAGGCAGCCATGTCCTCTGTGTCTCCCCCCTCCCTACCTCTCTGCTCTGAGACCTATGGGCCTCCTGGGTGAATGGGGATCTAGGTGGCATTGTTGTTCTGTCTGGGGCGCAAGGGTCATGGAGGCACTTAACTGGGCAGGCGTCTCTGGATGTCCCAGTGAGGATTCAATCGGACAATGCCACGGCCATGGCCTACATCAACCATCAGGGCGGGACCCGCAGCCGGATGGTGATGCAGGAGGTGACGAGAATTCTGACGTGGGCGGAGACGCACGTTCCAGTGTTGTCAGCAGTTTACATTCCAGGAGTGGACAACTGGACAGCGGACTTTCTAAGCCGCAACAAGGTGGATCCAGGCGAGTGGTCTCTGCATCCAGAAGTGTTCGAAGAAATCTGCTACAGATGGGGCCGTCCGGATGTGGACTTAATGGCGTCCAGGTTCAACAACAAGCTCCCAGTGTCCTGGCTCGCGCCCGAGATCCGAAGGCGTACGGATGGACGTGCAGGTGTCTCCGTGGCAGGACTTCAGCCTCCCCTATTTTTTCCTCTCCTACCAAAGGTTCTACGCAAGATCGAGGCGGAAGTGATCCCGACCGTTCTCATCGCCCCAGGGTGGCCTCGCCGCGCGTGGTTTTCGGACGTGGCTCGGATGCTGGCGGACGCCCCATGGCCTCTACCCGACAGACAGGACCTACTGTCTCAGGGCCCGCTCTTCCACCAGAATTTACGGTCTCTTCGTTTAACGGCGTGGCTGTTGAAACCGCCTTCCTGAAGAAGAGGGGGTTCTCGGATTCAGTGATTAGGACCACGATCAGAGCGAGGAAGTCTTCTTCCTCCCGGATTTACTATCGTACCTGGAAGGCCTTCCTGTCCTTTTGTGAAAGTTCGGGGTTCCCTCCCCTTCGCTTTTCCATCCCGATGGTACTGTCTTTTCTTCAGTCTGGGCTTGAGCAGGGACTGTCGCTTAGTTCCCTGTAAGGTCAGGTTTTGGCGCTGGCCGTCTTTTTTCTTATGGGTCCTGTGAAGACCTTTCTTCAGGGGGTGGCACATTCGGTTTCCCCGTATGTTCCCCCTTTGTCTCCTTGGGATCTCAATTTGGTCCTGCGCGCTCTGCAGTCGGCCCCCTTCGAGCCTTTGAGGGGGGTCTCTCTGACTGTTCTCACCTGGAAAGTGGTCTTCCTTGTGGCCATAACTTCTAATACAGCTACATAGCGTAGTGATTAAAGTTCTGGGCTATTATGCAGAAGCTGTGAGTTCAAATCCCATCACAAGCTTTTAAATCAGACAGGTGTCGGAGCTGGCCGCTTTTTCCTGTCAGGAGCCTTTTCTGGTTTTCCACCAGGATAAGGTTGTGCTCCGTCCGGTCCCCTCCTTTTGGCCCAAGGTGGTCTCTCCCTTCCACCTTAATGAGGATCTTGTCCTGCCTTCCTTTTGCCCTTCTCCGGCTAACCCAAGGAACTGCATTCCCTGGATGTCGTACGGGCCCTGAAGGTGTATCTCGCGGCTACTGCTTCCGTCCGCCGTTCATGACGCTCTGGATCTGCTCGGCTATTTCCGCGGGTTATCACGCTTGTGGTAGAGTTCCCCCGGCTAGGATTACCGCTCACTCCACTAGGGCGGTGGGGGGCTTCCTGGGCAAGACGCAATCGTGCCTCTGTGACTCAGCTGTGTAAGGCGGCCACCTGGTCGTCCTTACATACCTTTATGAAGTTTATCAGTTGCATCACTGGCTTCGGCTGATGCGGTCTTTGGCCGCAGGGTTTTGCAGGCTGTGGTTCCTGTTTGACCGTTGGACGTTCCTCCTGGCGGTGCTGAGTTTTTTTTCCCCACCCCATGGACTGCTTTAGGACGTCCCATGGTCTGTGTCCCCCAATGGAAAAAAGTACGAGAAAAGGAGATTTTTGTGAAACTCACCTGTAAAATCTTTTTCTCGTCTTTTCCATTGGGGGACACAGCTCCCACCCATTCTGCCTGTTGCAGGAGGGGTCTTCAGTTCAGTTTCTGTTTATGGTTGGACCTTATGGCTGGGTCCGATGGTTTCCATAATTTTTTCTTGCTCCTTCTCCTACTGCTTGTGCAACGCCTGAGTTCCTCCTGGTGGAGTCAGGGGGTATAGCCCGAGGAGGAGGAGCTCTTTCATTTGCATAGTGTCCCTCCTACTAATATCTCTAAGCTATACCCATGGTCTGTGTCCCCCAATGGAAAAGACGAGAAAAAGATTTTACAGGTGAGTTTCACAAAAATCTCCTTTTTTTATCTAGAATCTTCAATCAATTGTTCCCTAAAAGGGCATGGGTCAGCATGGTAGTCCCTATTAAACCTGGTAGGGTTGACCCTGCTGATTAAAATGATTTTTGTCAAATTTGTTGTGGCTTTCTCAAGAAAAAAAAAGTAGAGCTTCAGTGCACAAGTATGCCTGGTTTTATAGGATTGATCCTGCTCCTTAAAGGATAACTGTCATATTTTTATTTATTTGCTAGTTTATTAGAGCTAGACATGTTTACCTGAGTTATTCTGTCAATGATTGCCAAAAGATCTGTAATTACCTTATAATAACAGCTTTCATTAATGTCTCCTGTCCCTTTCCACTGCTCCCTTAAAAGACCGTTGCTATGTCTCATCTGTCTCTGGCTAGGAAGACAGGGGCGGTCCTTCACACTGCATGCCTGCATTAGGCTTCAGAGTGAGGAGGCGTGTCTGAGTAATCCAATCTAATTGGCTGGCAGGAAGCTGTGGCTACAGCAAGTTTGTATGTGACCTGAGGGAATGCAGTTTTGGCCTGAGAACTGGCAGAGGAGCCATCTTGAGAAGATAATGCATAATTGTCTGTATGCAGACTAGACACACATGTTTTGCCTAGTTGGATGCCAAAACAAGAAAAGGGGCAGTAGTAAAATGTAACTTTTAATGTTATACCTTAAAAAAAACAAAGGCCCACGATTCTATTAATAGACCACACGCCTCACGGGGCCAATACCGCAAACATATCCCTACCATAGGAATATGTTTATGCCCAAAATAGGATAAACCAGCACTCGTAAATACACACACTTCTTACCGGAGAGAGTGTACAGGTAGAGCCTTGCTTGAGTCTCGCACCCACTCAGGTTGTTCCTGTCCCCACAAGTGAAAAAAATGGGTATTCTGCTGTGTTCTACAATCTGTGGCCACACTGATTTCTCACCATCTGATCCGTGTATATGTAATATTGCAGATAGAGCCCTACCGCTGATAGTCTAAAGAGTGCTAGGAAACCTAAACGGTAGTGCTCAGATAAATATGTGTTCCTACACGTTTCATCTATTTATATAGCCCCAGGTTCATCAGGGGACACGGGGCTAGTGCTACCTACAAAACAAAAACAAAGGGAAATCTATATATTTGTTTGTTAACCTATATGTACACTTAAAATTAGAGGTAATTGGATCGCCCATTATCACCATTCAGGGCATCCAATAAACCACTTACTTACATCTATACAGGCTGGTTAATTCCCGATGTAGCCGTCCTGGAGAATGTATGGTGGCACCTCCGGATATATTAACCCTCTTAGGATGAGGTTACTGTTACATGGGATGGAGGCCATTAACGATACATGGCGTCCCATGTTATGTGTGGCATCATAGCAGCTGTGTGCCACTGTGCACGTCCTTTTAAAATGAAGTTAACGCCCATGCACCGTGGCGTCATTGCACATGTGGGGGGCATCATGTGGGTCTGCCGGTCACGCCCAGAGGGCGGGGACAAGGGCTGACAGGTCCTAAAGGATACCCCCAATGCCCAAGTCCTTAAAGGTCAGTACAACACTGATAATAAAAGATAACATAAAGGGGGCGTGACACCGTACTGTAGTATATCACAAATACCTATAACAATTGCCCGATTATAGGGGACTAGATAATAGAGAATCCTTAATAGGATCCTGTCCAAATGGACACAAAACATAAATACCAAGGGACATTTTAGCCTAATTTTCGCTGCGGTCATACACAAGAACACAAAACTAAATTGAGGAAAGTGTGGGGGATTTAGATGAAGCAGCCAAAATTAAATTGCTCATTGAGGCCACAAGGACGAGACGTATCAAGCTCGAAAATCCACCAGCATTCTCTTTGCAGGATACGTCTATCCCAATCACCCCCGCGTAGTGGTTTGCAAACTGTGTTGCCTACATACTGTAAGCCGCAAAGACAGGTAATGAGGTAGACAACCCCCGTGGTGCGGCAGGTAATAAAGTCACGTATGTCATATGACTTTTGAGAACTAGTACTAGTAAAGCTTCTGCCAGATTAAATGGAGTCTCAAAAGCTACAGTCCCCACATCTAAAACAACCTCTAGTAGGATTTTCCAACCAACTACGAGGTCTCTTTGGTGGGACATAATGACTATGTACCATGTGGTCTCTAAGGTTTTTTCCCCTTCTGTAGGTTGGGGGCCAAGTACCTCCTTTAGTTCGGGGTCCATTAACAATGTCTCCCAGTGGTGGCTGATAACTCTCCTGACCTTATTTGCATCATAGGTCCCTATTATTTTGATCATGTCAGGTCTGTCACGTTCAGGGTGCCTTGTTGGATGTAGTAATGTGCGAGTTTGTGAAAGTGCCTGCTGATAGGCGGAGTGTAAGGTTCTGTCAGGATAACCACGGGCCAGAAACCTATTCCTTAAATCCTTAGATTGGTGCCTAAACTCGGCTGGGTCAGTACAATTACGTTTCAACCTCAAATATTGTCCAGTGGGTATCCCACGCTTCAGTGAGGTTGGATGGTTGCTCTCCCACCTGAGTAATGAATTTGTCGCGGTGGGTTTCCGGTAAATGGTAGTATTGAGTCCCCCCCCCCCCCCCCCCCCCCCGATTATCTTTTGAAATTAGGGTGTGAAGAAAAGGTAATTTGTTCTCCACAATCACCGAAGTAAAGTGTAGATTCTGGGGATTGACATTGAGCTTCGCTACCAGGTCTTTAAACTCCCTCTAAGTCCCGCTCCAGATGACAAAAGATTTAATCTATGAAGCGGGACCAAAGGATAACATTATTCAGTTCTTTTGGGGGAGCCTCACCAAAAACCATAGTCTCCTCCCACCAGCCCAGGAGCAGATTTGCATACGATGGCGCACAAGAACTGCCCATCGCTGTGCCCCTAAGTTGGTGGAAGTGTTTGTTATCAAAGAGAAAGAAGTTTCTGTTGAGGATATACCCTCATCCTATAAGGGTTAATATATCTGGAGGTGTGACCATACATTCTCCAGGACAGCTACATGAGGGATTAACCAGCCCGTATAGATGTAAGTGAGTGGTTTATTGGATGCCATGAGTGGCGATAATGGGCGATCCAATTACCTCAAATTTTAAGTGTACATATAGGTTAAAAAACCAAATATATAGATTTATTTTTGTTTTTGTTTTGGAGGTAGCACTAGCCCCGTGTCCCCTGATAAATCTGGGGCTATATAAATATAGCAGAATCCCAATTTTTTTCACTTGTGGGGACGGGAACAACCTGAGTGGGTGCGTGACTCAAGCAAGGGCCTACCTGTGCACTTTCTCCGGTAAGAAGTGTGTGTATTTACGAGTGCTGGTTTATCCTATTTCGGGCATAAACAGATTCCTATGGTAGGGATATGTTTGCGGTATTGGCCTTGTGAGGGGTGTGGTCTATTAATAGAATCGTGGGCCTTTGTTTTTTAAGGTATAACTTTAAAAGTTTAATTTTATGACTGTCCTTTTTATTGTTTTGGTTCTGTTTATTGCGGTAGTCTGCTAGGACTGTATTTGGTCTTATAAGTGGAACAACCTCCATGGTAGGAGTTGTGTTTTTTATGTTTTGACCTAGTTGGATGCACATTTTTTATTTATTTTTTTAAAGTGGCCAGCCCACACACCATTTCGGGTCAAAAACTCGAGAATCTGAGAATCAATCACCTCTCGAGTTGTTTGACCCAAAACAGGAGGAGGATGCTGACACCTTCTTGGTGGCCGCCTAGGCAGTACACCTCCTTGTTCCTCAGTAGGTGGGGTTGATGGTATCGGTGGAGTTGCAGGTATAGGTAGTGGCGAGGGTGTTGGTCCTGGCGACATTCTCGCCTGTCGGCTCTCAAGTGCCATTGGATTTTCCGCAGCACTTTGGCTTGAGGACTCTCCCTCCTGCTCATCCAGTAAACTGTCGTTAGTCTTATGTAATGGAAAACCCAAAATATATACACTGCTCAAAAAAATAAAGGGAACACAAAAATAACACATCCTAGATCTGAATTAATTAAATATTCTTCTGAAATACTTTGTTCTTAACATAGTTGAATGTGCTGACAACAAAATCACACAAAAATAAAAAAATGGAAATCAAATTTTTCAACCCATGGAGGTCTGGATTTGGAGTCACACTCAAAATTAAAGTGGAAAAACACACTACAGGCTGATCCAACTTTGATGTAATGTCCTTAAAACAAGTCAAAATGAGGCTCAGTAGTGTGTGTGGCCTCCACGTGCCTGTATCACCTCCCTACAACGCCTGTGCATGCTCCTGATGAGGTGGTGGACGCTGAGTGATCTCCTCCCAGACCTGGACTAAAGCATCTGCCAACTCCTGGACAGTCTGTGGTGCAACTGTTGGTGGATAGAGCGAGACATGATGTCCCAGATGTGCTCAATTGGATTCAGGTCTGGGGAACGGGCAGGCCAGTCCATAGCATTAATGCCTTCGTCTTGCAGGAACTGCTGACACACTCCAGCCACATGAGGTCTAGCATTGTCTTGCATTAGGAGGAACCCAGGGCCAACCGCACCAGCATATGGTACCTAATGGCAGTCAGGCTACCTCTGGCGAGCACATGGAGGGCTGTGCGGCCCTCCAAAGAAATGCCACCCCACACCATTACTGACCCAATGCCAAACCGGTCATGCTGGAGGATGTTGCAGGCAGCAGAACGTTCTCCACGGCATCTCAAGACTTTGTCATGTCTGTCACATGTGCTCAGTGTGAACCTGCTTTCATCTGTGAAGAGCACAGGGCGCCAGTGGCGAATTTGCCAATCTTGGTGTTCTCTGGCAAATGCCAAACGTCCTGCACGGTGTTGGGCTGTAAGCACAACCCCCACCTGTGGACGTCGGGCCCTCATATCACCCTCATGGAGTCTGTTTCTGACCATTTGAGCAGACACATGCACATTTGTGGCCTGCTGGAGGTCATTTTGCAGGGCTCTGGCAGTGCTCCTCCTGTTCCTCCTTGCACAAAGGCGGAGGTAGCGGTCCTGCTCCTGGGTTGTTGCCCTCCTACGGCCTCCTCCACGTCTCCTGATGTACTGGCCTGTCTCCTGGTAGCGCCTCCATGCTCTGGACACTACGCTGACAGACACAGCAAACCTTCTTGCCACAGCTCGCATTGATGTGCCATCCTGGATAAGCTGCACTACCTGAGCCACTTGTGTGGGTTGTAGACTCCGTCTCATGCTACCACTAGAGTGAAAGCACCGCCAGCATTTAAAAGTGACCAAAACATCAGCCAGGAAGCATAGGAACTGAGAAGTGGTCTGTGGTCACCACCTGCAGAACCAGTCCTTTATTGGGGGTGTCTTGCTAATTGCCTATAATTTCCACCTGTTGTCTAACCCATTTGCACAACAGCATGTGAAATTGATTGTCACTCAGTGTTGCTTCCTAAGTGGACAGTTTGATTTCACAGAAGTGTGATTGACTTGGAGTTACATTGTGTTGTTTTAAGTGTTCCCTTTATTTTTTTGAGCAGTGTATATATTAATTTTATTTCAAAATGATCAATGTTACACACTTGACAATGGCCAATCTTGAGGATGGTTCATGCTAGGGAACAGGTGTTTTTTCTAAAATAACGTGGTCTTATAATAGTCCATCAAGCAAATTAAATGTATTTGCTTTA
The DNA here is from genome assembly GCF_905171765.1 of Bufo bufo. Lineage (NCBI taxonomy): Eukaryota > Metazoa > Chordata > Amphibia > Anura > Bufonidae > Bufo > Bufo bufo. The sequence continues at coordinate 619,007,488 of NC_053389.1, read as the reverse complement.
AGGGGTATTCCCATCACATACAATGGGGGCATATCGCTAGGGTCACTGCAAGAATCCCAGAGTTCCAGTCTAGATTGATTAAGAATAATCATTTTGTCCACTGGAAAAGACGCCATGATTTCAGTTGAAAATTCAAATGCAAAGACTTCTAGCTAGTCTAGACAGTTTTATTTAATAAAAAGTAACATTGTAGGGGGCTGGCTATCAAATTTATGCGGAGACGGATCCGCAAAAAACAGAATGCATACGGAACACATTCCGTATGTATTCTGTTTTTTGTAGATCCATAGACTTGAATGGGGCCACGGAGCCGAGTTTTACTGACAAACATAGGACATGCTCTATCTTTTTTGTGGCGCCGCGGAACAGAACAACGGATGCAGACCGCACATGGTGTGCTGTCCGCATCTTTTACGGCCCCATTGAAATGAATGGATCCGCACACCTTCTGCAAAATTGCGGAACGGGTGAGGATCTGTTCATAAGGCCGTCTGAATGAGCCCTTAGAATGTATGGGCTCCGATGAGCCCAAGTAAGTTAGTACTAGGTTCTAGTCGGAACCGAAGCAGAGTTCTGTTTCAAGTTTTAAAGTGGTTTTCCACTTTAAAAATCAACTACCGAAGTTATTCAACAAAGTCACGCGCGACTTCGCGAATAACTTACTTCGGCTCATCGGAGCCCCTCACATTTAACACTAATCACTTCATCCCACAAAAAATGAACCCCTACACAAGATGATTGGCTGAAAAAAAAAAGGCTCTCAGAAAATGGCAACACAACAGCTAAATAAAGGCACGTGCAACTTCGCAAATAACTTACTTCGGCTCATTGGAGCCCATACATTATAATACTGTTTAACACTAGTCACCTCATCCCACTAAAAAGGAGCCCCTACACAAGAGGATTGGCTGAAAAAAGAAAATTGTAGCTTTTTTTTTCAAAAATGCTTTTACTGTGTAAGTTTACAAAAAAAATAGACATTCGGTATTGCTGCATCCATAATGACCTGCTCTATAAAAAAAAAAAATCTAATGGTTTACTGTAATATAAAAAATAAAAAAAACTGTCTATTTTTTGTCACCGAACCTTACAAAAAGCATAACAGTGAGTAATTAAGTACAATGTAGCGCAAAAAGGTACTAATGGAAATATCAACTTATCCAGCAAAAAATGAGCCCTTACACAAGATAATTGGCAGAAAAATCAAAAACATATGGCTCTCAGAAAATGGCACTCCATATACAATGAGACCGCAATACAGACACCGCAATGACTTCAAGTGCCAAGTGTTTATAAATTCTATGAAAAGCCTGTGGGGTCAAAGTGATCAGGAGACCCCTAAATAAATTCCTTGAGAGGGGTAGTTTTCAAAATGGGGTCACTTTTTGGGGGACTCTACTGTGGGGGGTACCTTAGTGTGCCTTCAAATGTAACATGATGCCAAAAAAAACATTCCAGCCAAATCTGCCCTCCAAAAACCATACTCTGCTCCTTTCCTTCTTGGCTCTGTTGCGTTTTCATACAACAGTTTATGACCATATATGGGGTGTTTCTGTAAACTGCAGATTCAGGGTAATAAATATTGAAGTTTGTTTTTCTTTAAACCATTGTTGTCTTACATGAAATAAATTGATTTAAATGTAAAATCTGCAAGAAAAAGGGAAATTTTGCTTTATTTCTTGTGAAAGATGTAAAGGGTTAACAACGTTTGTAAAATCCGTTTTAAATAACTTGAGGGGTGTAGTTTATAAAATGGGGTCATTTATTTGTGGTTTTTACTACGAAAGGCCCCAAAATGACTTCATAACTGAATTGTTCCTTAAAGTATATTTTGGAAATTTTCTTAATTTAGAAAAATTGGTTCTTAAGTTGTAAGCCTACAAACATCTAAAAAAAAATTAAATGGCATTTACAAAAGGATGCAAACATAAAGTAGATATATGAGGAATGTTACTGAATAACTATTTTATGAGGCATCACTATCAGTCTTAGGCCTCTTTCACACTTGCGTTGTTGGGATCCGGCATGCACTTCCGTTGCCGGAGGTGCCCGCCGGATCCGGAAAAACGCAAGTGTACTGAAAGCATTTGAAGACGGAACCGTCTTCCAAATGCTTTCAGTGTTACTATGGCACCCAGGACGCTATTAAAGTCCTGGTTGCCATAGTAGTAGTGGGGATCGGGGGAGCGGTATACTTACAGTCCGTGCGGCTCCCGGGGCGCTCCAGAATGACGTCAGAGCGCCCCATGCGCATGGACGACGTGATCCATGCGATCACATGATCCATGCGCTTGGGGCGCCCTGACGTCCTTCTGGAGCGCCCGGGGAGCCGCACGGGTAAGTATGCTGCTCCCCCGCTCCCCGCTACACTTACCATGGCTGTCAGGACTTTAGCGTCCCGGCAGCCATGGTAACCACTCTGAAAAAGCTAAATGTCGGCTCCGGCAATGCGCCGAAACGACGTTTAGCTTAAGGCCGGATCCGGATCAATGCCTTCCAATGGGCATTAATTCCGGATCCGGCCTTGCGGCAAGTGTTCCGGATTTTTGGCCGGAGCAAAAAGCGCAGCATGCTGCGGTATTTTCTCCGGCCAAAAAACGTTCCGTACCGGAACTGAAGACATCCTGATGCATCCTGAACGGATTACTCTCCATTCAGAATGCATTAGGATAATCCTGATCAGGATTCTTCCGGCATAGAGCCCCGACGACGGAACTCTATGCCGGAAGACAATAACGCAGGTGTGAAAGAGCCCTTAAAAGCAGAGAAATTCAAACTTACGAAATAGCGATTTGTTTTTTATGAAAAAAGGTAAAACATATCGACTTAAATTTGCCTGTAATATAAAATACATTGTGTCACGAGAAAATCTCAGAATCACTTGGATAAGTAAAAGCGTTCCAAAGTTATTACCACAGAAAGTGAGACAGGTATCGGAATTTGCTGGCTTGAGAGTCTCGTCTGGACACTCCTGTACACTTCACTTATCCCCCTTGCTACCCTAATCCTTTGTCCCCTAATTTCCCTTTTGTATCCTTGTCCTGTGCTCCCTCCCTCCCATTCATGTTGTTGTTTGTTAAATTTTTCTTTTAATTTCATGCTGTGGCCACTTCTTCTTTGGCCCTTTGATTTTTGTATGGTTCTTGTCAGACGAATCAAGGTGCTCTATTGTCACCGCAGGCTGAAAATCAAACACAGACTTATGTGTTGTAATTGTTTGTGTATTGTTGGATTATGCTCCATGATGTCAGTCGGCATGGGTCCGACTATTATTTTCTAATGTATGTGATTCAACATGCAATAATTTTGTTACTTTTGCAAAATAGAAATAAGGAATAAAAAAAAAAGAAAGTGAGACAGGTTTGCAAAAATAGGCTCTGTCAGGAAGGTGAAAAATGTCTGTCCTGAAGGGGTTAAAACACCACCCAGCTGCTTATCTAGTGTGGGGGAGGGGGGTTGAAGGCTATTGAAGGGATTAGTTTAGGTCAGTGGTGCCCAACCATTTTTCATCTGAGGGCCGCACTAGACTTGGTATAAATTTCGTGGGCCAGAACCAGATAGCTTTGCCAGAAAGAAATGCAAACGCTATGAGGGGGCATGTGTGAGCATTACTACTGTGAAGAGGGCACGTATCTGGCATAACTACTGTGAGGGGGCACATATCTGGGCATAACTACTGTGAGGGGGCACATATCTGGGCATAACTACTGTGAGGAAGGCACATATCAGGGTATAACTACTGTGAGGAGGGCACATTTTTAGGGTATAACTACTGTGAGGAGGGTACAGATCAGGGCATAACTACTGTGAGGGGGCACGAGTGAGCATTACTACTGTGAAGAGGGCACGTATCTGGCATAACTACTGTGAGGGGGCACATATCTGGGCATAACTACTGTGAGGGGGCACATATCTGGGCATAACTACTGTGAGGGGGCATGTGTGAGCATTACATCTGTGAAGAGGGCACATATCTTGGCATTATTACTGTGAGGGGGCACATATCTGGGCATAACTACTGTGAGGGGGCATGTGTGAGCATTACATCTGTGAAGAGGGCACATATCTTGGCATTATTACTGTGAGGGGGCATGTGATGTATACATGTGTGTAATGTATGTAGTGCAGTATGTGATGATCACACACTGCACTACATACATTACACACATGTATACATCACATACTGCGCTGTCACCTTCTTCTGCAGGTCTACCTTGATGTCTGGTCTTTAGGCTTCAGTCAGATCCTCCACCGCCATGCTTGCGCCGTGTGCCCGACACCACCAGGAGCTGGCCCCTCCTCCTTTCATCTCCTGCCGGCTTCTCCTACAGCAGGGCGCTCTATCGCTCCAGTGCCCGCCCAATCTTAACAATCAGGGGCGTAGCTAGAAATGACTGGGCCCCATAGCAAAAAAAATTATGGGCCTCACCCTCCCGGATCTCCCACCCCCACATACCTATTGGACCTCCCACCCCTTCCAGAGCTCCCACCCAAGCACCCCTCCAGGACCTCCCACCCCAACATCCCCCTTCAGTGTCGTCCACAGATCCCCCCTTCAGTGTCGTCCACAGATCCCCCCCCTTCAGTGTCGTCCACAGATCCCCCCCCTTCAGTGTCGTCCACAGATCCCCCCCCTTCATTGTCGTCCACAGATCCCCCCCCTTCAGTGTCGTCCACAGATCCCCCCTTCAGTGTCGTCCACAGATCCCCCCCTTCAGTGTCGTCCACAGATCCCCCCCCTTCAGTGTCGTCCACAGATCCCCCCCCCTTCATTGTCGTCCACGGATCCCCCCCCTTCAGTGTCGTCCACAGATCCCCCCCCTTCAGTGTCGTCCACAGATCCCCCCCTTCAGTGTCGTCCACAGATCCCCCCCCCTTCAGTGTCGTCCACAGATCCCCCCCCTTCAGTGTCGTCCACAGATCCCCCCCCCCTTCAGTGTCGTCCACAGATCCCCCCCCCCTTCAGTGTCGTCCACAGATCCCCCCTTCAGTGTCGTCCACAGATCCCCCCCTTCAGTGTCGTCCACAGATCCCCCCCCTTCAGTGTCGTCCACAGATCCCCCCCCTTCAGTGTCGTCCACAGATCCCCCCCCTTCAGTGTCGTCCACAGATCCCCCCCTTCAGTGTCGTCCACAGATCCCCCCGTTCAGTGTCGTCCACAGATCCCCCCCCTTCAGTGTCGTCCACAGATCCCCCCCCTTCAGTGTCGTCCACAGATCCCCCCCCCTTCAGTGTCGTCCACAGATCCCCCCCCCTTCAGTGTCGTCTACAGATCCCCCCCCCTTCAGTGTCGTCCACAGATCCCCCCCTTCAGTGTCGTCCACAGTTCCCCCCCTTCAGTGTTGTCCACAGATCTCCCCCTCACCCAGAGCCGCTTCCTAGCTAATTTATTCACTGCACTTGCCTCTGTGAATTTGAAGAGAAGCGACGTAATCTCGCACAGGCGCACTGGCAGAGGCCAGGAAGACGGTGCATGCGCACTTCGATGCCTCTGCCAGTGCGCCTGTGCGAGATTACGGTGCTTCTCTTCAATTTCACAGAGGCAAGTGCAGTGAATAAATTAGCTAGGAGGCGGTGCTGGGCGGGGAGATTGCAGGCACAGGCAGTATCGCTTTGCTGCCTGTGCCGTTCGCAGCGCGCCCTGCGCTGATAAAGTCCGGTCACTGCACGGGCCGCATGACACGGCTTCGTGGGCATCACAGGTTTAGGTCATGTGGGAGGAGTGTGTGTTCTCAATTGTTAAAGGGGAGCCATGTACAATGAGTACTATGACTCCGGCATAAATTGGTATCGCTATTAGGCTGGTTTCACACGGGCGTTGCGGGAAAAGGTGCGGTTGCGTTGCGGGAACATGCGCAAATTTTTCCGCGCGAGTGCAAAACATTGTGATACGTTTTGCACTCGCGTGAGAAACATCACGCATGTTTGGTACCCAAACCCGAACTTCTTCACAGAAGTTCGGGCTTGAGATCGGTGTTCTGTAGATTGTATTATTTTCCCTTATAACATGGTTATAAGGGAAAATAATAGCATTCTGAATACAGAATGCATAGTAAAATAGCGCTGGAGGGGTTAAAAAAAATAAAATAAAAAATTTAACTCACCTTAGTCCACTTGATCGCGCAGCCCGGCTTCTCTTCTGTCTCCTTCTTTGCCGATTGCAGGAAAAGGACCTGTGGTGACGTCACTCCGGTCATCACATGATCCATCACCATGGTAAAAGATCATGTGATGAATCATGTGATGACCGGAGTGATGTCATCAAAGGTCCTTTTCCTGCACACAGCTAAGATGAAGACAGAAGAGATGCCGGGCTGCGCGAGCAAGTGGATTAAGGTGAGTTTAATTATTTTTATTTATTTTTTAACCCCTCCAGCGCTATTTTACTATGCATTCTGTATTAAGAATGCTATTATTTTCCCTTATAACCATGTTATAAGGGAAAATAATAATGATCGGGTCTCCATCCCGATCGTCACCTAGCAAACGTGCGTGAAAATCACACCGCATCCGCACTTGCTTGCGGATGCTTGCGATTTTCACGCAGCCCCATTCACTTCTATGGGGCCTGCGTTGCGTGAAAAACGCACAAAATAGAGCTTGCTGCGATTTTCACGCTATGCACAAGTGATGCGTGAAAATCACCACTCATGTGAACAGCCCCATAGAAATGAATGGGTCCTGATTCAGTGTGGGTGCAATGCGTTCAACCCGCGCGGAAAACTCGCCCGTGTGAAAGGGGCCTTACTGTCCTAATGCATAGTGTTAAAAAAGAATTGCAGTCCAACATTATTAACCTTATAAGGCACTGTTTTTTGTAGAAGTGATATTTCAAAATAGCAAATAATTTACTTGCACATGTCGTAGAGTAATAGGAGAAACAGACCTAAAAATTAGGACATGCATGAAGATCATTCTGGGTAATGGACACATTAATTGAAAGAGACGCGTTCAAAATAATAGCAGCGAGGAGTTAAATTAGTAAAGTAGTTCATTCTGTGAATAACGGGTGTTAATTTTGGCCCCTATTTAAGGTAGAAGGGTGGCACATGTTGGTAATAGTTCCTTTCTCCCTTCTGCAATACTAGGGAAAATGGGTACGTCCGGACATTGTTCTGAGGAAGAACATGCATTTATTAAAAAGTTGAATGGAGAGGGGAAAAACAAATAGAGAAGTGTAATAAATTATAGGCTGCTCAGCTAAGGCTACTTTCACACCTGCGTTAGGTGCGGATCCGTCTTGTATCTGCACAGACGGGTCTGCACCTATAATGCAAACCCTTGTATCCGTTCAGAACGGATCCGTTTGCATTATTCTTTTTAAAAAAAAGTCTAAGTCAAAACGGACCCGTCTTGACTTACATTGAAAGTCAATGGGGGACGGATCCGTTTTCAACAGCACCATATTGTGTCAGTGAAAACGGATCCGTCCCCATTGACTTACATTGTAAGTCAGGACGGATCCGTTTGGCTCCGCATCTCCAGGCGGACACCAAAACGCTGCAAGCAGCGTTTTGGTGTCCGCATCCAGAGCGGAATGGAGGCGGAACGGAGCCAAACTGATGCATTCTAAACGGATCCTTATCCATTCAGAATGCGAATGCATTGGGGCTGAACTGATCCGTTTTGAACCGTTTGTGAGATCCCTGAAACGGATCTCACAAACTGAATTCAAAATGCCAGTGTGAAAGTAGCCTAAAATGATCTGAAATGCCTTGAAATGGCAACCAAAACCTGAAAGACGTGGATGGAAGGCGGGAACTACTGTTTGAATGGATCGAAGAATAGTCAAAATGGTAAAGGCTCAGCTAATGATCACCTTCAAAAAGATCAAAGAAGGGGGAGTGGACGTGTATTCTTGGGTTCCTGTTTGATCATCCTGTACAACCTTTGAAATCCTGCTGTGTAGCATTTCTTCCCTACCCTGTTTGTCCAGTAGACCTGCTTCCATCACAGCGTGCCTCAGTCAAGTGATGACTCGCAAAAATCCCAGAAAGGAGGTAAGAAAAAGTGGAGCAGTCAAATCGACAAAAAAAACTGAACAAACACATGGTGTTGCACACAAACGGCAAGAGGTGGAGGCCCGACTGGAGCACCTTCCACATGTGTCACCAGGCTCACAGGCCAGATCATCTTTTGCCTCTGTGCGGATTTGTAATATCAGACTTGTGGAGGTGCCTGATGTATTGGTATACTCAGAGCCCTCTCTGTGGGCACCCGCACCCTGGAAAAAGTCTGTGGTGTACCAATAGATTTCAGACAGCCATATGCTCTCCGCAAAAATGCCGATTCTTTTAGCAGACAGTTCTGCATGTCCGCAAATTTTTTTATTGCATTCCATATTTTTGCGGACCCATAGACTTCAATAGGGCCATGTCTTGATTTTCACTGACAAGTATAGGACATGTTTCATTTGTTTTGCGGAGTGAATAGGTCAGCATCTAATGCACAAATAAAGGGATCCGCATTTTTGCAGACAGCATACAGCTGTCTGCAAGAACCCCAAATGTGATATTAACAGTGTTTAGTTTTGTTATCAACTATCAAAAGGCATAAGATTAAATTGATGGTTTATATTGCAGAAGATTTCAACAAATGAAAAGATATCAAAACAATTGTGTTTTTCTTTTACACCACAGCATGTTATGAGTATGCAGACATAATAGAACTAACAGGAAGTGATATGTTACATTGTTATCACGTGACAAAGGCCATCCAAGACCATCGAAAAATTGCCATCGTTTATGGATCAAAGATGAAGACCCCCATGAAGTGTAAAATATTACCAATTAAGTATATGTTGCGTTGAGACAGTTATTACTGAGTTGAGCTAAATATACAGACAACTAGATAAGATACAGAGTTTAGACAGAGGACCTCTATGGTTCCATTGGGCAATGTTATTTAAAAGCACTGTTGGACCGACAAAAGTCATAATGGGACATTTGTTTATTTTGTTTAATCCATTTCACGCAGGGGTGGTGAGAAGTAAATGACACACAAGCAACTTCTAAAACTTACTCCACCCCCATTAACGGCTGAAATGGTCATAGACTGAATTATTTTAGACTGAGTTATACTGAACTGACTATTTTGAAACCAAATTATTTCTTCTAGAATATATTGAACTGTTCAAGTTTGTTTTCAATTCCATCTTCCCTAAGTGCAGGCTGTATCAACTGTTCAGCTGTGCCCAGGTGCTGCCCAAGTTAACCACCTCACATCCGCCCATAGGATATAAACATCCTATAGGTGGATGTTTAACTCTGAATGGACGTTCTGGAACGTCCATTCAGAGATCGCAGCTGCACTCTAATCGTGCAGCTGCAGAGCGGGTTGCCCGCTGTCTGTGACAGCAGGGCAACCCTTAGAGAAAACAGGGACAGTTCCCAGCTTGTGACCACCAGGGCCGGGTGAGTGCAGAAGCTGTCGGGTCTTTCACAGACCTTGATCAGCCCTGCACTGAGGCTGTACAGCACAGTATAGTGCTATACAGCCTCTCTGGGTAGTGTATTTCCACTGTAACTGGGGCTACTATATCAGCCCCAGTTACAGGAGAAATCAATAGTGAAAAAAATAAATAAATGAAGTCAAATGTCCCGCAGAGGTCTTGTATGACCTTATGGGGGACACAAGTTTCACATTTAAAAAAAATAATAATTCCCCAATTAAGTAATGAAAAAAAAATATGAAAAATAAATAAAAATAAATAAAAATAGACATATTTGGTATTGCCGCGTCCGTGACGGCCGGCTCTATAAAGATATCACATGATCCTCCCTGTCCACCCTGTCTGAAAAAACACGATAAAAAATAAAAACTGTGTAAAAAAATAAAAATAAACATTTTTGTCACCTTACATCACAAAAAGTGCAACACGAAGTGATCAAAAAGGCGTATGTCCCACAAAATGGTACCAATAAAGCAGTCACCTCATTCCGCAAAAAATGAGCCCCTACATAAGAAAATCGCAAAAAAAATAAAAACCTATAGCTCTCAGAATATGGAGACATTAAAACATAATTTTTTGTTTAAAAAATACTATTATTGTGTTAAATAAATAAAAAAAAGTAGACATATTAGGTATTGTTGCGTCCGTAACAACCATCTCTATAAAAATATCACATGACCTAATCCCTCCCCTCAGGTGAACGCCGTAAACAAATTATTAAATAGAGACAGTGCCACAGAAAAGCCATTTTTTGTCACCTTACATCACAAAAAGTGTAATAGCAAGCGATCAAAAAGTCATATGCACCTCAAAGTAGTGCCAATCAAACAGTCATCTCATTCCGCAAAAAATGAGTCTCTACCTAAGACAATCGCCCAAAAAATTAAAAAAACTGACTTTCAGAATATGGAGACACTAAAACATGATTTTTGAGTTTCAAAAATGATATTATTATGTAAAACTTAAATAAATAAAAGAAAGTATACATATTAGGTATTGCCACGTCCGTAATGACGGACTCTATAAAAATATCCCATGACCTAACCCCTCCGGTGAAGACAGTCAAAAAAATAAAATGAAAACGATGCTAAAAAAAATACTTTTTTTGTCACCTTACCATCACTAAAAGTGCAACACCAAGCGATCAAAAAGGCGTATGCCCCCCAAAATAGTACCAATCTAACAGTCACCTCATCCCGCAAACAAATGAGCCCCTACATAAAACAATTGCCCAAAAAAATAAAAAAAAACTATGGCTCTCAGAATATGGAGACACTAAAATAGAATTTCTTTTGTTTCAAAAATGCTGTTATGGTGTAAAACTTAAGTAAATAAAAAAGTATACATATTAGGTATCGCCGCGTCTGAAAGAACCTGCTGTATAAAAATATCACATTACCTAACTCGTCAGGTGAACACCGTAAAAAATAAAAAGTGTGTCAAAAAAGCAATTGTGTACAGGACGATGACATTGCCGGGCTAAGGGTGGGCACGTTGACTCATAAGGTCGCTGCCTTTGCCGACGACATGCTGCTCCTCTTGCCGGATCCTGTAAAGGCATTCCCAGCTATTCTGGGTCTTTTCGAGTCTTTTGGCCATTTATCTAACTTCAAGATAAATCTTTCTAAATGTACAGCAATGGGGGTCTGTGTCCTTGATGCAACCATTTCATTGCTGTCCCATGATCATCCCTTTCAATGGTCAACCTGTGTCAACTACTTGGGGGTAAAGATCTCAGCCCGAATAGATCAGGCCTTTCAGTTAAACTATGTCCCTCTCCTTGCTGATATTAAAGAACAATTGAAACATTTGGATATTCCATTTGTCTCTTGGATGGGGCGGAAAAATATAATTAAAACGTTTATCCTTCCCAAACTGCTTTTTCTACTTCAGACATTGCCTATATATTTGCCTGACTCTTATTTCCTGGACCTGCGTAGGATCGTTTCGGGCTTCATTTGGAGGCGGGCTCGTCCGAAGTTGGCGTATGCTTTGTTAACCCTCCCCAAACACAGAGGCGGCTTTGGCTTGCCAGACATCAAACTATACTACGGGGCTATTCAACTCCGTTTACTGAGTGAATTACTAAACATGAACATTAAAAAATTGGGTTGCCAAATTGCCCGCCAATTAATATCTCCGGATGTACTTGCCCGCCTCTGGACGGCTAGACGTGGTCATGCGCATTGTCTAGATGCACCACTCCTTCTTAAAGGTCTTTTAGTCTCTTGGAACACTGCAGCTAGGAGGTTTGGTTTTTATCCTGGTCCCTCGATCCTTCTCCCCATGCACCTGCTGCCGTACTGCTTGTCTTCAAACTACTCAGATGTCCTGGGAATCTGGCCTGCCTTTAATGCATTTGCTGTGGGGGATTTCTTGGGAGATAGGCGGGTACCATCCTTGGAGGACCTCCGGGCATTGCGGTTGGCTTTGAGTTGGACCTCTTTGCACTACTCACATTTTTCATTTATATGTCAACAGTACCTTGTTAAAGCTAACAAGAATTTTATACCCTCTTGGTTCGACACTCTTGTGGCCTCGCCCAAACCGGCGAGAAAGATTATCTCGCTAATTTATAACAAGCTGCTATTAGAAGGCGCACCTAGCAGACCGGCCTTCATTAAGAGGTGGGAGCAGGATTTAGGTATAACCTTGTCGGATGAGTGTGTCTCTTCACTACTGAGGAATTCTCATGGGTTCTCCAGATGCATTAGAATCCAGGAGAATTCCTTTAAACTGCTGACGAGATGGTACCGTTCTCCGGAGGTGTTGCTTAGACCCTCTCACTTCCCCAGCCTGCTGGAGATGTCACGAAGAAGTTGGCACACTCTCACATATATGGTGGTCGTGCCGGGGGGTCTCCCAGTTCTGGACTTCGCTTAGTAAGATATTGCAACAAATTTGCCCTTCGGCCCCTCAACTTTCTCCGACTTTGGTACTTCTCAATATGCCTTCAAAAGACTTCCCCTTGCACAAATTCTCTCTATTAGCACACATGTTGTCGGCTGCCAAACTTTTGATCCCTCTACATTGGCTCTCGACACAAGTACCTTCAATTGAAGAATGGACCCAAAAGGTTCATGAGATCTGCAGGTTTAAGGAATTAACCAGTTGGGAGACCCTCTCGCACAACAAATTTATTAGCCTCTGGGGACCGTGGTTAAAATGGTTGGAGATGGAGTCGAGGAACACGTGTCTTCCTCCAGGGGATTCGGCAGTCACATCTCCTCTTCATTAACTACCCCCTTTGAGTTGCGCATCCTCTATTGTATGCCATGCTTATTTAATCATGTCAGTGGTTATGTCTCTTCCAACATCTGTCTGATATTTTATTGTACTAGCTTGCTCTACTCCTATCTTGTTGACTAAAGCTGGTCATGCCCTCATAGGAACCTGACTCTTCTTATATGTCATACTTACTATTCATGTCATGTCTGCCTAACAAGCTCATCTTAACATATTGTTTATATCTATACGCTACTGTACCTACATTTTACATCATTGTACTGTATTTGCCCTCCTCGACTGTTGGGCTGTCGCCCGCATATTGTTCTTGTCTTTTTTACCATGCTTGTTGTGATAAATAAAGATTTGTTAAAAAAAAAAAAAAGCAATTGTGGAACACCTAAAGGGTTACCAAAGTTTGAAAAATCAGTTCTGAATACCTTGAGGGGTGTATTTTCCAAAATGGGTCACTTTTTTGGAGTTTCTACTCTAGGGGTGCATCAGGGGGGCTTCAAATAGGACATGGTGTCAAAAAACCAGTCCAGAAAAATCTGCCTTCCAAAAACCATATGGCATTCCTTTCCTTCTGCGCCCTGCCGTGTGGCCATACTGCAGTTTACGACCACATATGGGGTGTTTCTGTAAACTACAGAATCAGGGCAATAAATATTGAGTTTTGTTTGGCTGTTAACCCTTGCTTTGTTTGGCTGCATACGGCGGTTACGCAATACATGGGTCACCAGCCGTGTACATTACCCATCACGGATGCAGAACCATTCACTTGAATGGGTGCGCAAATCCAGAGATGCGGTGCGGAACCAAAGCACGGAATGGAACCCCACGGAAGCACTAGAGTGCTTCCGTGGTGTTCCGTAAAAAGATAGAACGTGTTCTATCTTTTTGTGGAACGGACGGATCGCGGACCCCATTCAAGTGAATGGGTCTGAGATCTGCATGCGGCTGCCCCACGGTCGGTATCTGTTCATTTAAATTTCATTTTAAGACCTGTGAATGCAGGTGCAAGGGAGTAAGGCTTTGTCTACATATTTTCTCAAGGTTGTTTTGGGATTCTGACTCACTGAGGACCTGGGAACTGGCCACTCCAAGGTCTGGGGTGAGAGCAGATGAACTACACGTACACAGTGACAATTATGGAGCGCATGCGCTGGCTACGTTCCACTAGAGAATGGAGCTTTATGTTTAATCTGTATAAAGCTGTAACCCTTCAGGAAAGAAGTCAGTAGCTCATCCTACGTGGGGACTCCTTGTGTAGGGACCTAATCTGTGTTTTCCCGATCGAGACTCTGACTGCTTTCGCTGAAAGGGCTTCCCAGCTGATATGTCGCTGTCAGATGATGTTAACTCCATTGGTGATGTATGTACCTTTATTCAGGATATAGTCAGGACTCCAGTTGAAGTGTTGATGTAATTGCGTATTATGTTCTTTATCCCTTGTATTTATCCCTTGTATATGGATAAGTGCAAAAGAAGGACGTTATATGTATACACTACTTATTATATTTAATAAATCATATTATAAACCTTCCTTTAAAGTGGAGCTGTAGTTCAGTTAAGAGTCTCTCTTTAAAGAGTATCCGAACCGGAAGTCTTGCTCTTATCAGCAAAACAGTCAGAGGGGTACTGTTTTAGCTTCCTCATCTGCCTTTCCAGAGCAATAACTTTTTTATTTTTCAGTTCACATAACGGTATGAGGACTTATTTTGTTGTGAGACATGTTGTACTTTCTAATAGCACCATTTAATATTGCATATGATGTAGTGGGGAGCTGAATAAAAAATTCCAAATGGGGTGGAATTGTAAAAACAAAAAACACAATTATACTACAGTTTTATGGCTTTTATTTTTACAGCATCCCTATGCAGTAAAATGTATGTCACCTTCATTCTCCAGGTCAGTAAGATTACAACGATACCACACTTGTTTCGTTTTTCTTGTATTTTACGACAAAACTTAAAAAAAAATGTTTTCTTCGCTTTATTGCCATATTCAACCTGCATCCCTCCAGCTGTTGCAAAGCTACAACTCCGAGCATACCCTAATAGTTGTAGGCCAAGCATGTTCAACCTGCGGCCCTACAGCTGTTGCAAAACTACAACTCCCAGCATGCCCAAACAGCCTACAGCTATCAACCCTCAGCAGGGCATTGTGGGAGTTGTAGTTTTACAAAAGCAGGAGGGCCGCAGTTTGAGCATGCCTGTTGTAGGTTGTTCAGGCATGCTGGGAATTGTAGTTTTGCAACAGCTGGATGGACATAGGTGGAGCATCACTACGGCATATTCTAACCCAGGAATGCTCAACCTGTGGCCCTCCAGCTGTTGTAAAACTTCAACTCCCACCATGCCCTGCTGTAGGCTGATAGCTGTAGTCTGTCAAGGCATGCTGGGAGTTGTAGTTCTGCAACAGCTGGCAGGCTGCAGGTTTGGCATCCCTCTTCTAACCCTTATAACTTTTTTATATTTACATCTATGGAGCTTTGTGAGGGCTTATTTTTTGCAGGGTAATCTGTACTTTTCACTGATATAATTTTAAAGTATGTGTGAGTTTTTCAGCATTTTTTATTTAAACATTTTGGGAAGAAAAAGTGAGAAAAAAAAAAGGTGAATTAGCCTTTTTTTTTTTTCCTTTAGTCAGTCACCATATGGGATAGATATTGTTATATTTTAATAGTATGGGTGGTTTTTTTTTAGATGTGGCAACGCCTATGATGTTTTGTTTTGATTTGGGGAAAGGGGAGTGATTTGAACTTTAATATTTTTTAAAACTTTTTTTATTTTACTTTTTTTTTTAAGTCACCATTCACTATAACAGGCTCCGGGCTATTACTGTAACGTATCAGCTATTCCTGATCTCAGCTGTGGAAGGCTGTTAAGGGCACGGGAGCATTCAGCTCCCTCATCTTTCCTGCTCACATGCCGTGGTCACATTCGACCACCTCATCTGAGGGGGTTAAATGTCTGCGATCAGCCTTATGGACAATCACAGACATTAGCCTCGAGCCATGGTGCACTAGTGAGCAGGCGCCATAATTAAAGTTATTACTTCCGCTGTACATGTACGGAGGATGTCAACGGGTTAAAACACCATTTGTTAAATGTAACTGACTATAAACATTTTGTTTTTATTACAAAAGAGAAATTCTTTGAAGGGGGAGTCTGCTGGTCATTTACTGGCCACAGTGGCTAGGGTGCAGGAGGACACCTAATGTTGTGGAGGCCAGGACTCTGTGGGTCACAGTTCCTATTTTAGAGACATTTACTTGTTTAAATTTACGGTCTATGCTGCTGTTAGAGATGTGTGAATTTTATTCTATATTTTTGTATCTCTAGGACTGTAATGAGTTAACTTTTTCTTCTTCAAGTGCCTCCCACCCCCCTCTTTGTTTCAAGACTGGAGAAGAGAGGGGGGGGGGGGGGAGGGCAAAGAGCTGTGCTGTGGGAAGTGTCTGTTTTCTCATCTTTGTACAGGTGTCGCAAGGGAGGTATATAGATTGTGGAGGAATGCATAAGCCAATCATATGACTTGATGATATGTATATATTATTTACTGCCTATAGAGAAGCACCTCCTTGAAGTGTCACATATGACGTATGCAGTATTATTGTTAGTATAAACGCCATTACAAAATGGCGACGATAACCAGATGTTTACATTAGTTCACATTCCAAAGTAGTGCCCAGTGCGCAGATGCCAGGGTGTTATCTCCTCTCTCTTATCTCTTCTTCCTTTTGAGCCAATGAAATAATGCCTGGGCCTCAGAAAGTACTGCCCTTTTCTGAAGATACATATACCACTTACTTTTTTGTAATAAATTAGAGATTGCTTTGACCAGCTTCTGTGTCAGTGTCCAGTCTCTCAACCACGCGTGAATATTAACCCCCTGGGGTACATTGATTTGGAGCACCAGAGTGCATCTCAAATGCTGTAATTTAGGGCTACTTTAACAGATGGCACCCCAGATGGGACCCCAAGGCGAAGGGAGCATCAACAGCCGACACACAAGAGGCCCCCAGGACTTGACGAACGGCAGAGAGGAGATGGACGGCTTTAATAGAACGGTAAGAATACTCTTACCCGCCTTTCTGCCATTTAGTTCGTCACTTCTTGTTGGCTTAGTCTGCAGTGAGGTGGTACCCATGTAAGTATAGTAGTCGGCTAATATGCTGAAAGCCTGGGGTCCATAGAACCATAATCTGAATCGATAGATCACTCTGGTGTGTATATGTGTTTATGTGTGTCAGTATGGTCCGAGGAGTGAATTGAGCATGGACAGTAAGACCACAGACAAAGGGAGGGGACAGTAACCTCCTGGTTTGGAAGGGGGCGCTGTAGTGCCGAGGTGTGGGACAAAGTAAACTCCGGCTGACCTGGCAGGGAGACGCGTGGAGCCGTATGACCCTTAGATAAGGGAAGACTGCAGAGATATTCTCCACCTGACCTGACCTCAGGAAGACGCGTGGAGCCGTATGACCCTTAGATAAGGGAAGACTGCAGACATATTCTCCACCTGACCTGACCCCAGGAAGACGCGTGCGGAGCCGCCTGAGACGTGCGGGGAGTCCCAGCTGACTAGTCAGACGTGATAGTCAGATCTGAGCCAACCAGTGGAGAGGGTGAATCCTTTGTCTGAGGAGGAAAGGGTTAAAGGTGCCTCTTTACTCCTCTGTTTTGTGTGCGTCAGTCTGAAATACTGCCGTTGAAATGGGTCAGTCCCAGTATTATGAAGAAGGAGAAAATACAGCCCCTAGCTAGTAACGAGGGAAGAGGGAGATTATAGGATGTGATATTAATGGAGAATTGAAAGTTAAAATGTGAAAAAGAATGTTACAGAGCAGTGTCAGGATGTTAATTGATGGCACTAGCAAGAAAGAGAGTGCCCCAGTGTCTGCAATCAGAAAGGCGCTTGTGTTAAATGTTCAGAAATGAACTGGTTACGTTTTGTTACCCTAATGATATGTGTGTGTTTAAATAGGGAAGATCCTAGCACTAGCATTAGAGATTACAGCAGTAAAAGATGGTCAGTTAATGGATAAGTATTGTATCTAGTGTGAGCTACAGAGATTCACTTTCCCCGCCTTCACACAGAAACATTCCTGAGATAAGAGAAGCGGGCAAAGGAAAAGGGGGGAGGGAATCATGCAGAGTAAGTGATGTGTAATATATTATACAAGACGAAGAATTGTTCATAATTTTCTTTCTTCTTTCCCAAGCAGTGTAATGTGGGAATCCAGCTTTTAACAAAATTACTGTATGATTATAACATGTATATTGTCTTATGAGTTGATTAATCACAGAGTGAAGACCAGAAGACATTGGAAAACACAGCACAACAGCGACAGACCATCAGCAATTCTGGGTGTGGTGTGGTGTTTCCAGGAAAGCTGTGTTTGTCTGTGCTGCAAGTTTTTTTTGGGATGAAACAAAGTAAACTATGTGGCTGGGTTGGAAGACATAAATGATTCAGTGGAATGTGAATGGGTGTGGCTTTGAGTTGTAGTTGAGTCGAAAATGTGTGAAGACTGATGGATGTTTTTAGCAGAGCTGTGAATGCAATTCATATTTTATGTATAAGGGCGTGGTTATGAGCTGTTTGTGAAAATGAGTACATGAAAATATGAATGCGTATGGAGTACGATATGTGTTTTTTAAATAATATGCGCATTGAGGATTTTATTTTATTTTCCTTAGAAGATTTTTGTTTTTTTAATGGTGCCAACAGTGTTGATTGAGCTGTACATTTTTTTTTAAATTGAAGTCAATGAAAGTTTCTTATGGGCCCTTTGTGTGTTCATGTCTGTATTGTCAGATCTGTTTGTTTCAATGTTTGAAGTTACGTGTTACATGTTAAGTGTTGTGCTAAACATCAGAGCTCTGTTCTAACGGACAGCTGGCACACTACTGACGGACAAAAGGAGGACCACAGCGTCCAACTGAAAGGGGTGGACTTAGATGACTCAGAGCGGAGGGAGGAGGATAGGGGTGGACGTTACAGACGACAGCCCTTGTGCCCATCCCCTAGTTATAAGACACTCCCATGGAAGATGAGAAGTCCTGTTTTCCAGTCTATTAATTCCGCAAGAGGAAAAGTTGGAAACTTCTGTAAGCCAAAATGCAGAGTAACATCAAGCAGCATTGGGTGGCTCAGTGGTGCCAACCATAGGTAGTGTTCCTTTGGCATTGCTTCAGCCCTGTCAAACGCCTCATTGAAGTGAGGAAAAAGTAAGTCTGCCACCCTATAATGGTCCTGGGAGATGGGCCTGCAGAGTCTGTGGGACCCAGATCCCAGAAGAGAGAGTGTTGTGCTGTGTGTGGTACTCCTCGTCCACACCACACGAGAGGATTGTATTCTATGTTGACCATGCCCGGATCACTGTCCGTCCCCACAGACACCCATGTTTTTGTTGTTTTTTTTGTCATAAGGAAAACACAGAGACAGGTGAGGGGGAGTTAGATCAAGATTAGGAAACAGGAAATCCAGTATCGGCTCTACTTTTAAACATTTTTAGCAGATTCAGTCTGGCCCAATGATATCCCTCACTCTGGGTGATAAAGAAGTAGTCCCGTTTTTGATTGATACTGGAGCAGCCAAGACAGTTGTGCACAGCAAACATGGCCTCCCCTGATTTACTCTCCAAGGACACCAGTCTTTGGGTAGAAGTGGATGGGAAAGTAGTACGCTCCCTTTTCAACAGAAACCATCCATATTAGATTTGCCCCTAACCAAGATGCACTTGCCCGTTTGCTGGTCAGTGGTAACGCCCCTTGTTGCCTCCTGGGTGCAGATTTGCTTGCAAAAGTACATGCTGGTATCTCATATCAGGAGGACGGCACTGTGAAGCTTACAGGTTCCCTCAATGACCAAACTTTGTTTGTTGGCCATTAGTGATAAAATTCCCTGGTCCATGTTTGTATCAGTACTCCCAGAAGCTGAGAAAAGCAAAACCACTCACCATTGGATGGTACATGACCTACATGCCGTTAATGAAGCCACAGTTTCTAACACCCACATCGTGCCCAATACACACACCTTGTTGGCTCAGGTTCCCATTACCTCTACTCACTCCACTGTGATTGATTTGTCCTTTAGTCCCTACCGCCTCACAGATGAGGTGGTAGATGCTTTTTATGCCTAGAGCTGGCAATTTTGTGTTCCCCCACACTGGGCCTATCAGATTATTACATTTAGATTGTATTGTTATGAAGTGAGTGGCCATGACTCAGCTGTCCTCATCCAACTGCATGGCCAGCAATAACGCCCCGTAGCATGTTATTCAGCCAGACTTGATCCCATGGCCAGAGGTGCCCCTTTCTGCATCAGAGCTGTAGTAGTTGTACTAGCTATGCTTGATGAAAGCTCTGAAATAGTTCTGAACCACAAAGTGATGGTGATATTACATCTATCTATACAAACTAAGAAGACAGGTTGGCATTAGCAGGAGGTGCTCAGACCCACATGCAGTCGTGCATATATACAGGGGAGCAAATCCTGCACTTGTAGCCCGTTGCTAATGGCAATCCCCAGCAAAATGCATATGGTGGAGGATGCCCGCGGCGAACCACAAGTACCACAATAGACATCCTACACAAGGTAACAAGTGCGGATGTCATAATTAATATAACAATATAACTAAACAATAACAAAGACAGGTGCACTCTGCAGTCTCACTAAACCCTCAAACTGATTTTAAAATTGAGAGATTAGTCAACATGTCCTACGGTGTAGAACATGTCTAAGCCCGGGCACCACGCCAAGGTTTCTCAAGTAGCCCGGGACCTAACACTCTCCTACCTGAGCCGTATGGGCAATACCAGGAGCCAGTGGGCAAATTACAGGAGCATAAGGCTGACTTTTGTGAGTCGGCCTTATGCTCCTGTAATTTGACCACTGGCTCCTGGTATTGCCCATACGGCTCAGGTAGGAGAGTGTTAGGTCCCGGGCTACTTGAGAAACCTTGGCGTGGTGCCCGGGCTTAGACATGTTCTACACCGTAGGACATGTTGACTAATCTCTCAATTTTAAAATCAGTTTGAGGGTTTAGTGATATTACATCTATCCTCATGAACGTACAATCCAAATTGTTTTGTTGCCCGTTATTTGAGAATGTAGTGTTCCATTTGTTGCCTGACAATGTTGCTCTCCAAAGGTGTAATACTTTGGACCCAGCCACCCTGTTGCCTCTGGATCAAGGGGGGAGGGAAGAGTTAGGGCACCGCACTTTAAACTTTTCTTCCAGATTCAAAGGAAGAGGCTCCTGACTATTTGCAGATGATGTCACAAGAGGTAGTGGAATTTGGTAAATTAGCCATTAGGTAATCTAGATCATGTGCTCTTTGTGGATGGATCGAGGTATGGCAGGTACTACACAGGTTGGGCAGTGGTGATTAAACGTGAACTACCACACATGTCTGCTCAAGAAGTGGAGCTAAAAGACTCTGAAGATGGCTTACAGATATGCAGATGGGAAAACAGCCAACATTTACACTGATTCCAGGTGTGCTTTTGGGATAGCCCATGACTATGGGCCCATATAGAAAGCCAGAGACTCCTTGATCGCTTCAGGTAAACCCATCGAAAATGGGGAAGCAGTGAGGTCTCTGATGGAAGCCCTCTTGTCACTAACTTGAGAGGTGATGATAGCAACGAAAGGCCACTGTAAACAGATGCAGAGGAGGGAAAGGGGAAAGCCACGGCAGATCAGGCGGCAAAAAAGGCTGCCAAATTACCTAAGCAGACCCCTGTCTTAAGTGGCCACAGTTCAGGTCCCTGAAATAACTCCTCCTATCTCCAGAAAGTTCTTAAGACCTTACAGAACCAGATGGGGAAGGAGGAAAGGGACTGGTGGATGGAAAAGGGGGGACTACAAATAAGAAGGGAAACTTTGCCTTCCCAGGTCCCTCTACTCCACGATGGCACAGGCAACCCATGGAGTGATGCACCAGACAAAAACTGCTATGTGTGATTTAGTACGTAGCATATGGTACGCCCCAGGGTTCAGCACTGTAACAGTCAGACATACTCAAAGATAAATGATTTGTGCCCAGAACAACGTGGGCAAGGTGGTTAAGGTACCCAAGAAACACGTCTTGCTTTTTGTATCTGTTTCAACGTTTGCAGACTACCTTCAACCAAGGTGGGCATGTATGAGTATGTATTGAAGAGTGATGACTTGTTTTCAGGATGGCAAAAACCGTACCCAAAGAAGTAAAGAAGATTATGGCCGAAGTTGTGGGCAGGTATGGGGTACTTTAGATCATTGAAAGTGACACAGATGTTCACTTCACAGGTGAAGTGATGCAGGAGATGATGAAAGTTTTGGGTGTAGGACAGGCCTTACATGCTTCGTACCATCCACAAAGCAGCAGTAGAGTAGGAAAAAGGAACTGAACGGGACACTAAGTTAAAGATTCAAAAAGCCTTAATAGAGTGCCTGCTGGTAGCCCTCTTTTAGTAAGGTATACGCCTAACCGTGAGACAGGCCTTTGTCCCTATAAGGTCCTTTTTGGGTCAGCCCCTAGGATAGGATTTTATTTCCCACAGCAGCTTCAGATGCAACATGGTTGTCTGACAGATTATGTGATCAGTTTTGTACAAGCATTTGACTAAAGTATATTTTCGAGTTTTTGCTTCACTTCCAGGTTTTGATAAAGTAAAGTCCTAAAACCCTGGTTTGATGGTCCATTCCGAGTGTTGTTGACCACAAGCACAGTGAAGCTCAAAGAAAAGCATAATTGGATTGATTTCAAGGAAGTGTTGAGACTGGTTTTCCCTTGTGTGACTGTTGATCATGACTCAAAAGAATATGGAAAATTGTATGAAAACTTCGGTCCAGTCAAATCAGAAGCACTGATGACCTCCAGTCTCCCCCATATGATGTCAACGCAAATTAGGGAAAGATCATCTGACTTCCCCGTGCTCAAATCCAGTGTCATGGGAAGCTGTTCACTAGGAATGGCTTGTCGTGGAAGCTGGTGAAGAGGAGGCGGAGCATTGGAACAGATGTTTAGGTTTAGGGAGAGTATTAAAATTCAAGGGGGGACTGTTAGAGATGTGTGAATTTTATTCTATATTTTTGTATCTCTAGGACTGTAATGAGTTAACTTTTTCTTCTTCAAGTGCCTCCCACCCCCCTCTTTGTTTCAAGACTGGAGAAGAGAGGGGGGGGGGGGGGGGGGGGGGCAAAGAGCTTTGCTGTAGGAAGTGTCTGTTTTCTCATCTTTGTACAGGTGTCCCAAGGGAGGTATATAGATTGTGGAGGAATGCATAAGCCAATCATATGACTTGATGATATGTTTATATTATTCACTGCCTATAGAGAAGCACCTCCTTGAAGTGTCACATATGACGTATGCAGTATTATTGTTTGGTTATCATCGCCATTTTGTAATGGTGTTTATCCTGATGTTTACATTAGTTCACATTCCAAAGAAGTGCCCAGTGCGCAGATGCCACGGTGTTATCTCCTCTCTCTTAGCTCTTCTTCCTTTTGAGCCAATGAAATAATGCCTGGGCCTCAGAAAGTACTGCCCTTTTCTGAAGATACATATACCACTTACTTTCTGTAATAAATTAGAGATTGCTTTGACCAGCTTCTGTGTCAGTGTCCAGTCTCTCAACCACGTGTGGATATTAACCCCCTGGGGGTACATTGATTTGAAGCACCAGAGTGCATCTCAAATGCTCTAATTTAGGGCTACTTTAACACTGCCATAGACAGTCTATGTTGGCAGCATAGACCGTAAATGTTAAATTTTAAATGTCTCTAAAATAGTAACTGTGACCCGCAGAGTCCTGCCCTCCACAACACTAGCTGTCCTCCTGCGCCCTAGCGTCGTTCACATGCAGGACTTTCGTCTCCGCTCAAAAATCATGTTCTGAGCGGACACCGAACCGACCCAATTATAGTCTGTGGGGTCTTTAGGCTCCGTTACGCTCAGTTATCTGCAGAATCCGTCCTTTCCGTTCTCCTGCTCCTCAACGGAGCCGGAGAATGGAAAGGAAAAACGGTGATGTGAACGAGGCCTTAGTATTACTTATTGAACATACCTGTGTTGACTTTAACAGACGAGCATTGGCGATTCTTAGATGAGCCACTAAGGCCTCATGCACACAAACGTATTTTGTTTTCGTGTCCGTTCCTTTTTTTGCGGATAGGATGCAGACCCATTCAGTTCAATGGGTCCACAAAAATGCGGACGGCACATTGTGTGCTATCCGCATCTGTATGTCCGTTCCGTAGCCCCGCAAAAAAAAAAAAAAAAAAAGGCATGGTTACAGTGGATCCGCAAAAAAAAATAAAAAATGGATGGCATACGGATGCGGACCGCAAGTCACATACGGTCGTGTGCATGTAGCCTAACACTAAGGCCACCTTGCACACCAGTGCGGGGGAACGCACATTTTAAGATCTGCAAGAATTTCCGTGTGGATTTGTCCGTGTTTCTGCAGTGTATCCGCAATTTCTAATTGCCGATTTTGCTGCAGATTAGATGCAATTTTGCCGCAGATCTTACCCTTCCATTGAAAAGGGTAACATCCACATCTAAAACTAAACATAATTGACATGCTGCAGATTTGGAAATCCACAAGGGAGGTCAATTTCTGCCCGGAAACAAACCGCAACGTGTACATGAGATTTGTGTAACCTCTTACACTTTGCTGGTACTGTACTATTCTGTGGTTTTTCTGCATGGGAAAAACAAGGGTGTATTTTGCAACATGTGCAGGTGTTCTTAAAGGGGTATTCCCATCGCAGACAATGGGGACATATCGCTAGGATTATGCCCCCATTGTCTGATAGGTGCGGGTCCTACATCCGAGACCCACACCTACAACATAGAATGTGTCGGCAGATAAGAACCATTTGGCCCATCTAGTCTGCCCAATATACTGAATACTATGAATAGCCCTTAGCCCTATCTTATATGAAGGATGGCCTTATGCCTATCCCATGCATACTTAAACTCCTTCACTGTATTTGCAGCTACCACTTCTGCAGTAAGGCTATTCCATGCATCCACTACTCTCTCAGTAAAGTAAGGCTGGGTTCACACGAGCGGATCAGCGTGGCATCCGCTCCGTGAAAGAGTGCCAAGACCCGATGCAGACTGCAGAGGCACGGAGCATTAACATGACTGATAATGCTCCGTGCCTCTCTGTGACCTCTTTACTACGAAATCACAGTCATGTTATTGGTCCGTGCCTCTGCAGTCTGCATCGGGTCTTGGCACTCTTTCACGGAGCGGATGCCACGCACGGCATCCGCTCGTGTGAACCCAGCCTAATACTTCCTGATATTACTTTCAAACCTTTGCCCCTCTAATTTAAAACTATGTCCCCTTGTAACAGTTTTTCTTCTTTTAAATATTCTCTCGTCTTTTACCTTGTTGATTCCTTTTATGTATTTAAAAGTTTCTATCATATCCCCTCTGTCTCGTCTCTTCCAAGCTATATATCAGTGATGCCCAACCTGCGGCCCGCGAAGCCGTGTCATGCGGCCCGCGCAGTAACAGGACTTTATCAGCGCTGCGAACGGCACAGGCAGCAAAGCGATGCTGCCTGTGCCTGCCATCTCCCCGCCTAGCGCCGCCTCCTAGCTAATTTATTCACTGCACTTGCCTCTGTGAAATTGAAAAGAAGCACCGTAATCTTGCACAGGCGCACTGGCAGAGGCATCGAAGTGCGCATGCACCGTCTTCCTGGCGCACTGGCAGAGGCATCGAAGTGCGCATGCACCGTCTTCCTGGCCTCTGTCAATGCGCCTGTGCGAGATTACGGCGCTTCTCTTCAATTTCAGAGGCAAGTGCAGTGAATAAATAAGCTAGGAAGCGGCTCTGGGTGGGGAGGATATCTGTGCATGACACTGAGGGGGGGGGGGGGGGGGCTCTGTGGATGACACTGAGGGGGGGGGATCTGTGGATGACACTGAGGGGGGGATCTGTGGATGACACTGAGGGGGGGATCTGTGGATGACACTGAGGGGGGGATCTGTGGATGACACTGAGGGGGGGGGGGATCTGTGGATGACACTGAGGGGGGGGGGATCTGTGGATGACACTGAGGGGGGGGGGGATCTGTGGATGACACTGAGGGGGGGGGGGGATCTGTGGATGACACTGAGGGGGGGGGGATCTGTGGATGACACTGAGGGGGGGGGATCTGTGGATGACACTGAGGGGGGGGGGGATCTGTGGATGACACTGAGGGGGGGGGGGGATCTGTGGATGACACTGAGGGGGGGGATCTGTGGATGACACTGAGGGGGGGGATCTGTGGATGACACTGAGGGGGGGGGTGTGTGGATGACACTGAGGGGGGGGATCTGTGGATGACACTGAGGGGGGGGATCTGTGGATGACACTGATGGGGGGGATCTGTGGATGACACTGAGGGGGGGGGATCTGTGGATGACACTGAGGGGGGGGGATCTGTGGATGACACTGAGGGGGGGGGATCTGTGGATGACACTGAGGGGGGGGATCTGTGGATGACACTGAGGGGGGGGGATCTGTGGATGACACTGAGGGGGGGGGATCTGTGGATGACACTGAGGGGGGGGATCTGTGGATGACACTGAGGGGGGGGATCTGTGGATGACACTGAGGGGGGGGGGATCTGTGGATGACACTGAGGGGGGGGATCTGTGGATGACACTGAGGGGGGGGATCTGTGGATGACACTGAGGGGGGGGATCTGTGGATGACACTGAGGGGGGGGATCTGTGGATGACACTGAGGGGGGGGATCTGTGGATGACACTGAGGGGGGGGGATCTGTGGATGACACTGAGGGGGGGGGGTCTGTGGATGACACTGAGGGGGGGGGATCTGTGGATGACACTGAGGGGGGGGATCTGTGGATGACACTGAGGGGGGGGGATCTGTGGATGACACTGAGGGGGGGGGATCTGTGGATGACACTGAGGGGGGGGGGATCTGTGGATGACACTGAGGGGGGGGATCTGTGGATGACACTGAGGGGGGGGGGATCTGTGGATGACACTGAGGGGGGGGGATCTGTGGATGACACTGAGGGGGGGATCTGTGGATGACACTGAGGGGGGGATCTGTGGATGACACTGAGGGGGGGATCTGTGGATGACACTGAGGGGGGGGGGGATCTGTGGATGACACTGAGGGGGGGGGGATCTGTGGATGACACTGAGGGGGGGGGGATCTGTGGATGACACTGAGGGGGGGGGGGTTCTGTGGATGACACTGAGGGGGGGGGGGGGATCTGTGGATGACACTGAGGGGGGGGATCTGTGGATGACACTGAGGGGGGGGATCTGTGGATGACACTGAGGGGGGGGATCTGTGGATGACACTGAGGGGGGGGATCTGTGGATGACACGGGGGGGGATCTGTGGATGACACGGGGGGGATCTGTGGATGACACGGGGGGGGATCTGTGGATGACACGGGGGGGGATCTGTGGATGACACGGGGGGGGATCTGTGGATGACACGGGGGGGGATCTGTGGATGACACAGGGGGGGGATCTGTGGATGACACAGGGGGGGGGTCTGTGGGTGACACAGGGGGGGGATCTGTGGATGACACAGGGGGGGGGTCTGTGGATGACACAGGGGGGGGATCTGTGGATGACACAGGGGGGGGATCTGTGGATGACACAGGGGGGGGATCTGTGGATGACACAGGGGGGGGATCTGTGGATGACACAGGGGGGGGATCTGTGGATGACACAGGGGGGGGATCTGTGGATGACACAGGGGGGGGGATCTGTGGATGACACAGGGGGGGGATCTGTGGATGACACAGGGGGGGATCTGTGGATGACACAGGGGGGGGATCTGTGGATGACACAGGGGGGGGATCTGTGGATGACACAGGGGGGGATCTGTGGATGACACAGGGGGGGGATCTGTGGATGACACAGGGGGGGATCTGTGGATGACACAGGGGGGGATCTGTGGATGACACAGGGGGGGGATCTGTGGATGACACAGGGGGGGGATCTGTGGATGACACTGAGGGGGGGATCTGTGGATGACACTGAGGGGGGGATCTGTGGATGACACTGAGGGGGGGATCTGTGGATGACACTGAGGGGGGATCTGTGGATGACACTGAGGGGGGATCTGTGGATGACACTGAGGGGGGATCTGTGGAGGACACTGAGGGGGGATCTGTGGATGACACTGAGGGGGGATCTGTGGATGACACTGAGGGGGGATCTGTGGATGACACTGAGGGGGGATCTGTGGATGACACTGAGGGGGGATCTGTGGATGACACTGAGGGGGGGGGGGATCTGTGGATGACACTGAGGGGGGGGGGGGATCTGTGGATGACACTGAGGGGGGGGATCTGTGGATGACACTGAGGGGGGGATCTGTGGATGACACTGAGGGGGGGATCTGTGGATGACACTGAGGGAGGGGGATCTGTGGATGACACTGAGGGAGGGGGATCTGTGGATGACACTGAGGGGGGATCTGTGGATGACACTGAGGGGGGATTTAGGGAGGGGTGTGGGGATGTTGGGGTGGGAGGTCCTGGAGGGGTGTTTGGGTGGGAGCTCTGGAAGGGGTGGGAGGTCCGATAGGTATGTAGGGGCCCAGTCATTTCTAGCTACGCCCCTGATTGGTAAGATTGGGCGGGCACTGGAGCGATAGAGCGCCCTGCTGTAGGAGAAGCCGGCAGGAGATGAAAAGGAGGAGGGGCCAGCTCCTGGTGGTGTCAGGCACACGGCGCAAGCATGGCGGTGGAGGATCTGACTGAAGCCTAAAAACCAGACATCAAGGTAGACCTGCAGAAGAAGGTGACAGCGCAGTATGTGATGTATACGTGTGTAATGTATGTAGTGCAGTGTGTGACAATCACATACTGCACTACATACATTACACACATTTATACATCACATGCCCCCTCACAGTAATAATGCCAAGATATGTGCCCTCTTCACAGACGTAATGCTCACACATGCCCCCTCACAGTAGTTAAGCCCAGATATGTGCCCTCTTCACAGTAGTTATGCCCTGATATGTGCCCTCCTCACAGTAGTTATGCCCTGATATGTGCCCCCCTCACAGTAGTAATGCTCACACGTGCCCCCTCACAGCGTTTGCATTTCTTTCTGGCAAAGCTACCTGGTTCCGGCCCGCAAAATTTATACCAAGTCTAGTGCGGCCCTCAGACGAAAAATGGTTGGGCACCACTGCTATACATGTTAAGGTCCTTTAATCTTTCCTGGTAAGTTTTATCCTGCAATCCATGTACTAGTTTAGTAGCTCTTCTCTGAACTTTCTCCAAAGTATCAATATCCTTCTGGAGATATGGTCTCCAGTACTGTGCACAATACTCCAAATGAGGTCTCACTAGTGCTCTGTAGAGCGGCATGAGCACCTCCCTCTTTCTACTGGTAATGCCTCTCCCTATACACCCAAGCATTCTGCTAGCATTTCCTGCTGCTCTATGACTTTGTCTGCCTACCTTTAAGTCTTCTGAAATAATGACCCCTAAATCCCTTTCCTCAGATACTGAGGTTAGGACTGTATCACTGATTTTATATTCTGCTCTTGGGTTTTTACGCCCCAGGTGCATTATCTTGCACTTATCAACATTAAATTTTAGTTGCCAGATTTTTGACCATTCCTCTAGTTTTCCTAAATCCTTTTCCATTTGGTGTATCCCTCCAGGAACATCAACCCTGTTACAAATCTTTGCGTCATCAGCAAAAAGACACACCTTACCATCGAGGCCTTCTGCAATTTCGCTGATAAAGATATTAAACAATATGGGTCCCAGAACAGATCCCTGAGGTACCCCACTGGTAAAAATGGTCTGAATATACTCCATTGACTACAACCCTCTGTTGTCTGTCCATCAGCCACTGCCTAATCCATTCAACAATATGGGAGTCCACGCACAAAGACTGCAATTTATTGATAAGCCTTCTATGTGGGACAGTATCAAAAGCCTTACTAAAGTCCAGATAAGCGATGTCTACTGCACCTCCGCCATCTATTATTTTAGTCCCCCGATCAAAAAAATCAATACGATTAGTTTGACATGATCTCCCTGAAGTAAACCCATGCTGTTTTTCATCTTTCAATCCATGGGATTTTAGCTCCAACATAGCACACCCACAGACAGGACAACAAATCCCCATTCGGGGTCATTTCACATGTGACAGCAGTTTCGTGATTTATTTACTTAAATGTCCCTGTGGGTTGTGCTATGTTGGAGAGACGACAATGCGTATGAAGGACCGGGTAGCGAAGCATAAGTCTACAATCAGGAAAGAAAACACTTTGTTACCTATTCCCCAGCATTTTAAAGAAAAAAATCACCGCATCTCACAATTGCGTTTTCAAATTTTAGAAGAAGTGACCTTACCTCGACGTGGAGGAAATCGGATCCAGATGCTCCACCAGCGTGAAGCATATTGGATCCATCGACTTGAGACGCTTGCCCCCAAAGGCCTCAATAAGGAATACTCACTGAGTAGTTTCATTTGATTCAATGTGTGGAACGGATAATTGTGGATTGTTACTTTGTATTTATGTATACCTTTGTCCCGTAACTAAATACTGATGGATCTTTTAATACTGCATCGCAATCTATCTTCTGTGAGATCCAATATTGTTTGGATCAGTCACGTAACAATATGATGTCATGTGACAAATCATGTGACCGGGATTTTTTCTTCCGTGATCACATGATCTTCTATATGATGAGGAGACGGTTTAATTCTAGTGTATCGGTATTTATAAATTGTTGAAATTTGATGTCTAAAGGATTATAGATTGTTCTGATATATAATAACATATGGATCCAGATACATGTCTTACCGTACTCCACTCATAGCTAGATTTAGCTTTGTCTGGACTGGTTGCGTAGCAGTATGACGCTCTGGCCCCGTGACTGGTCACATGGCTGGGGGCGGTTTAGTCCGCCCCCGACCATGTGATCACTTACGTGGCTAGGAGGCGGGTTATTTGAATTGTATTTAAATGGTGCCATTTGTATGTTGAATTGAGCTGTTATCACCTGTACTTTGATAAAGACACAGATTAGTGTCGAAACGCGCGTCACATATGGGTGACTAATAAAGAAAGCTTTTTCTTCATTATTGGAATTACGGAGTGCTGGTCTTTCTATTGCAAGTATTGAGGTATCTACCTTTTGACCGTGCACCTGGACCGCGACTGAAGCACAGTGCCGCCCATTTATTTCTTAGTGAGATAAAGTTGTCACCGCCATTTTGTAGCGAAAAGGTCACAGAGAGGCACGGAGCATTATTAATCATGTTAATTCTCCATGTGTCTGCTGTCCGGAACGGGGCTTGGCTCTCTTTCACGCATCGGCTTACCCGCAAGGGATCCGCTCGTGTATAAGAGCCCTAAGTGCATGATAGGCCCGGGGCGGTCTTCCCAACTCGGGCCCCTCCTTCCATTTTAGTTTAAGTTTTGTTTTCTGTATGAAGAGGCTGCGGTGCTTCGCGAGCGCCACAGTCTCTTCCTAGGCCATATGACATCACATTCATCGTTCACATGGTCTAAGTGCAGCTCAGTCCCATCTGAGTGATTGTGGCTGAGCTGCAGTACCAAGCACAGTGCTGTCAAATGGACAGCGCTGTGCTTGGTAAGGAGCAAAGAGGCTGTGGCACTCACTGGAACATCGCGGTCTCCTCAAACAGCTGATTGGCTGGGGTGCCAGGAGTCAGACCCCCACCATCTCATAACTCTTTGAGTACAGATGTCATAGATGTTACCTGCAGTTCTATGTAACATCCCAGTGAACTATTGTGTTATGTGGGGTGTTACATAGGACTGCATGGAACATCTACTACATTATCTGCACACAGAAAGTTATCACCGTTATCTGGGCTTTTACATAGGACTGCAGGCGACAAATTAAAATTTTTGTTGCCAAATTTAAAAATGTATATGATTATAATAAAAAAGACGGAGGAGAAGATGAGATGCAGGTCACAGTAGTGAGCTAGCTCTACATATAGGAGAATACAGCACCACATATCTGTTACATCCAGTGACATCTCCGGTCATTTCCTCTTCTTCCCCGTTTGACCCAGACCACCATGACAAATTATTTCAACCGCATCTCGTCTCTACGGAGTTTGTTACACAGACGCATTAGATTTCTCATAATTGGGGTCATTTATCAAACTGGTATAAAGTAGAACTGGCTTAGTTGCCCCTAGCAACCATTTTCCAAAGGAGCTGTCAAAAATGAAAAGGTGGAATCTGTTGCTATGGGCTATTAACCCAGTTCTACTTTACACCAGTTTGATAAATTAGCCCAAAGGTCCCTATAGTGTCTACAGTAATTATAATGTCCCCTAGAGTGCCCCCAGTAATAACACCCTATATTTTGCTCTGAAGTAATTTGCACCCACACTGCCCCCTATGAAGTAATATGCCCCATGTAATAATCTGCCCCCAATAAAGTGATTCGCCCCCATACTGCCCCCCCCCCATGAAATTATTCACCTCCATGTCCTCCTCTGCCCCCCAAAGTTAGCGCACACATGGAAAAAAATAAATAAAGGCTAATACTTACCTGTGTCCGGGATGGAATGGCAGGCAGCAGACACGCAATCTTTATGGTATAGCGGGACGGCGCAGGAGAGTGATTATGTCATCATGCACGCCTATGCTGGGATTATACTACCACATAGGCCTCAGGCCTACTAGGCCTGAAACCTATGGTGGTGATCGGCGGTGGGGCAGGGAACTATGTGCTCCCGTGCCCCGCCGGAGTATGTGGGCGTTCAGATCAGCATTGGGCCCCACAGTGTTGCCAGGCCCGGGGCTGCCGACCCGAACACCCCTATGTTAATCCGCCACTGGCAACTAGATGGACCAATCCTGATGTTCCTACTGTTTGGAAGCTTCTTTCCAAAATGAATAAGACAATCCAACTTGACTGTAGTGTTTCTCAAAAGGAACTGTATGTCGATGTTTGCAGCCATCTGGGGCAGGTGGTTAGATACCTCGGATTACCAACCCTTGCACTCTGAGTCTACAACTCAGAAGTTTGTTCGAATGTGGGATCTCTATATGTTAATATCCCACATACTGTGACTATAGCTTTATACTACCTCTGAGGTCATGTTATTCTCAACTTCTGCAAGAAAATAAATTAATTACTCCTACCAGTAATCTGTTTTCCATGAGCCTATGACAGCACCTGTGAGAGATCCTCTCCCCTTCCGGACAGGAAACAGGAACATCCCAGATCTTTAAATAGGGTCCTCCAGACTCCATCCTCAGTTTGTGACAAGATTCCTAGGACCGTCCATTTTCTGAATATAGTGAAACTTAACATACTATACATAAAGAAGCACCTTAAATATATGACTGTCAGCATATTTCCTCTTTAAGACTACTTTTAACACATATATATATATATATATATATATACACACACACCGTATTTTCTGGCATATAAGACGACTGGGCACATAAGACGACCCCCAACTTTTCCATTTAAAATATAGGGTTTGGGCTATACTCGCCGTATAAGACTACCCCTGCCTGCCCAGCTCTCCCTGTCTCCAAGACGATCTTCTCCAGTCCAGGGAACTGACCACGGCAGTCAGGGCTTCAGTAGCGTCCTGGCTGCCATGGTAACCTATATTTTTCTTTTCACATTCCCAGTTTCCCACATAGGAACTACTAGGGGCTGGGAAAAGATGGTGGGTCCATTGCCATGGGGGATCTGTGGATGGCACTGTTATAGAGGGGATCTGTGGATGGCACGGTTATTTTTTTTTTGGGGGGGGGGGGGGGGGGGAATCTATGGATGACACTATATAGCATATGTGTCATCCACAGATCCCCCTCCCCTCACAGGAGTATACATTTATAAACTGTAATCCATATCCTGCAGTAACTTTAAATCAGCGCTCATCTCTTTACTACCTTACACTCAGCTCCAGTAACAGGCAGTGCGGGCGGCAGCGCTCACTCACTGACGTCACGCGCCTGCACCGCCTAGTGGGAGGAGCAGGCGTGTGACGTCAGTGAGTGAGCGCTGCTGCCTGTTACCGGAGCTGAGTGTAAGGTAGCAAAGAGATGAGCGCTGATTTAAAGTTACTGCAGGATATGGATTACAGTTTATAAATGTATACTCCTGTGAGAGGCGGGGCCGCTGTGACTTCTATTGGGCCAGAGCAACCCCTAGGTAAGCATCCCAGTCACCATGGGAACGCCTGGGGGTTAGAATATACCATTGGATCTGAATTTACAGCTTATACCCAGCGTATAAGATGACCCCTGACTATTGAAAATAATTTCTAGTGTTAGAAAGAAGTCTTTATACGCCGGAAAATACGGTGTGTGTGTGTATATATATATACACACACACACAGTACAGACCAAAAGTTTGGACACACCTTCTCATTCAAAGAGTTTTCTTTATTTTCATGACTATGAAGGCATCAAAACTATGAATTAAACACATGTGGAATTATATACATAACAAACAAGTGTGAAACAACTGAAAATATGTCATATTCTAGGTTCTTCAAAGTAGCCACCTTTTGCTTTGATTACTGCTTTGCACACTCTTGGCATTCTCTTGATGAGCTTAAAGATGTAGTCCCCTGAAATGGTCTTCCAACAGTCTTGAAGGAGTTCCCAGAGATGCTTAGCACTTGTTGGCCCTTTTGCCTTCACTCTGCGGTCCAGCTCACCCCAAACCATCTCGATTGGGTTCAGGTCCGGTGACTGTGGAGGCCAGGTCATCTGGCGCAGCACCCCATCACTCTCCTTCATGGTCAAATAGCCCTTACTTTCAAAGTTTTCCCAATTTTTCGGCTGACTGACCTTTATTTCTTAAAGTAATGATGGCCACTAGTTTTTCTTTACTTAGCTGCTTTTTTCTTGCCATAATACAAATTCTAACAGTCTATTCAGTAGGACTATCAGCTGTGTATGCACCTGACTTCTCCTCAACGCAACTGATGGTCCCAATCCCATTTATAAGGCAAGAAATCAGGGCACACCTGTGAAGTGAAAACCATTTCAGGGGACTACCTCTTGAAGCTCATCAAGAGAATGCCAAGAGTGTGCAAAGCAGTAATCAAAGCAAAAGGTGGCTACTTTGAAGAACCTAGAACAGCGGTTCTCAACCTAGGGGTCGCGACCCCTTTGGGGGTCGATCAGCCCTTTCCGGGGGGTCGCCTAAGGCTTCCTATTGTGGGTCCAGGCCCGTCGCTAACAGACAGGCAAAACAAGCAATTGCTTGGGGCCCCGAGCTGGCCCGGGGCCAAGCAGAGCCGGTGCTTGTTTTGCGGCTGAGTAACTCGGAAGATCCGATGGTATATTCTAACCCCCAGGCGTTCCCATGGTGACGGGGATGCTTGCCTGGGGGTTAGAATATACCATCG
Organism: Bufo bufo; assembly: GCF_905171765.1. NCBI lineage: Eukaryota > Metazoa > Chordata > Amphibia > Anura > Bufonidae > Bufo > Bufo bufo. The sequence continues at coordinate 618,972,418 of NC_053389.1, read as the reverse complement.
GATCTGAGTTTTACGAGCTCAGTGAGATCGTAAAAACTCAAATCCGATGGTATATTCTAACCCATGGTGACAGGGACGCTTGCCTGGGGGTTAGAATATACAGGGCCACGCCGCTCACAGCAGTATATTTATAAACTAATCAGTAACTACTTTAACTTTAATCATTGCTCATTGCTGAGCTCTTTACTTGGATTATAATTTATTTGGATATGGGATATCTTACTTTGTCTTAGCTCCGGTAATAGCAGGCAGTGCGGGGGGCGGCGCTCACTCACTGACGTCACGCGCCTGCTCCTCCCACTAGGCGGCGCAGGCGCGTGACGTCAGTGAGTGAGCGCCGCCCCCCGCACTGCCTGCTATTACCGGAGCTAAGACAAAGTAAGATATCCAAATAATCCAAGTAAAGAGCTCAGCAATGAGCAATGATTAAAGTTAAAGTAGTTACGGATTAGTTTATAAATATACTGCTGTGAGCGTCGGGGAGGGAGATCTGTGGATGGCACTGTAGGGGGATCTGTGGATGGCAGTGCCATCCACAGATCCGCCTACAGTGCCATCCACAGATCCCCCCTCCCCTAAACAGTGCCATCCACAGATCCCCCCCTAAACAGTGCCATCCACAGATCCCCCCCTAAACAGTGCCATCCACAGATCCCCCCCTAAACAGTGCCATCCACAGATCCCCCCCTAAACAGTGCCATCCACAGATCCCCCCTCCCCTAAACAGTGCCATCATGGCACTGTTTAGGGGAGGGGGGATCTGTGGATGGCACTGTTTAGGGGGGGATCTGTGGATGTCTTTGTGATTAATTACTCTGCTTTAATTATGTTCAATTTGTAGCAATAAAAATACATCCTGCATATCAGATATTTACATTACAGTTCATAACAGTAGCAAAATTAGTTATGACGTAGCAAGGAAAAAATGTAATGGTTGGGGGTCACCACAACATGAGGAACTGTATTAAGGGATATATATATTTATTTTTTTTAAAGGTGGGAATAATGTAGGCGCTGTCATGGGCTCATGGAAAACAGATTACCAGTAAGAGTAATCCAATCCATGTATTTCCATTACGCCCCATGACAGCACCTGTTAGAGACTAAACTAGATAAATTTAGGCTGGGATTACTGCCTGCAAGACTCTTCTTCCAAAGGTTAACTCCTAAGCAGAGGTGTTTATAAAACGTGCTTTGAGAGCTCCAGATAGCCACTCTACAAATTTGATCAATGGTGGCACAGCCTTTTTCTACCCAGGAAGCAGCTATAGCCCTTGTGGAGTGGGCAGAGAACCCTGAAGGAACCTAAAGATCTGCTGAAGAGTAGGCTAGACTTATATTTCTCATTATCCACCGGGCAATAGTGCGGCTAGTAACTTTTAGACCCTTATTTAGACCTTGGAATTGAACAAATAATTGAGGGGCTTTCCTCCACTCTTTTGTTATGTCTAAGTATTTACACATACACCTCCTTACATCTAGCGTATGGAACCTCTCCTCTCCATTTTTGTGATTCTGGCAGAAGGAGGGCAAATTGATTTCATGAGACCTGTGGAAATCAGAAACCACCTTAGGAAGAACGGCAGGGTCCAGTCTCAAAACGATTCCTGTCTTCCAAGATCAAGGTATAAGGAGGAAAAGTGGAGAAGGCCGAAATCTCCCCAACCCGTCTGGCTAACGTAATAGCCACAAGAGAGGCAGTCTTGTAAGATAACATTTTCAAGAATATTTATTCTAAAGATTCAAAGGGACTTTGCGTGAGCATGGAAAGGACAATATTTAAATCCCAGGGAGATGATCTGGGTTTAGAGGAGGGATTTAATCTACTTGACATCTTTATGAATTGTTTGATCCACAGGTGAGATGCCAAACTACAGTCGAACAATACACTAAGGGCAGAGACCTGAACTTTTAGTGTGCTTGGTCTTAATTTCTTATTGAGGCCTTCCTGTAGGAAATTTTAAATCAGTGGGATCTCTCGTAGGGCTGACAAATCCAAATCCGAGCCCGCAAACCGAATGAAGGTCTTCCACACTCTTAAATGTCAGTGGTAACTTTTTTCCTACCGGCTAGTAGAGTCTCTACTACCTGATATGAAAACCCCCTGGATTTAAGGAATTTCATTTCAATATCCATTCTGTTAAATGCAGTTTCCCTATCTCAGGATGATGAAGGGGCCCCTGAAACAGTAAATCCTTCCTCTCTGACAGTATCCAGGGGTCTGAAAGAGACAGCTTCCTTAACCAAGTAAACCATACTCTCTTTGGCCAATAGGGGGCTATTAAGATTAACGTTGCCTCCTTATTTTCTGGATTACTCTGGGCAAAAGCGTAAGGGGTGGAATGCATAAACCATATCCTTGCCCCAAGGTTGCGATCGATTCCCTGGACCTGATCCCTTAGGTTGAGAGAAAAAAAAAACCTCTTGTATTTCCTGTTTTTCTGGGAAGCAAACAGGTCTACCGATGGGGACCCCCAGATATGTACTATCTGTTCGAACACTTTCTGGCACAGGCACCATTCGCCCTGACTGATCTTGTGCCTGCTCAGGAAGATTCGTATATCGTATCTTTGTCCCAGAGAGAAAGAATGTGCATCTGAAGATTTCTGGATCTGAACTGCACCCATTTTACTGCAGGTATGCAAGAGGTAATTAATCCTAGAATTGACATGGCCTCCCTTAGAGTGGTCATTCTGGACTTGCTGAATTCCCCTATCATTTGTTGTATTGACAGAAGCTTCCCCACCGGGAGGTAGGATTTTTGGGATAAGGAATCTAGCTGAATTCCCAGGAAGGTGCATTGGTAACTCAGCGTCAAACACTATTTCTCCCAGTTTACAATCCAGCCCAAATTCATTAACCCCTTCCCGACTGCCATACAGCTATATACGTGCTAGCTGCACATACCCCGTGCAGCTAGCACGTCTATAGACATCATGGCAGGGCTTTAATCCAAGCGCTGCAAAACGCTTGGATTAAAGCCTCTGCTCCTGCCCTGCTGCTGTCACGGACAGCATACAGTGCAGTGATGCCGACAAGGGACCAATCAGAGTGGTCCCTTGCTTGCAATCGATCCAATTGGTTAGTCTATGCAGACTAAGGCAGTTGTAAAAATGCCTGTTCCAGGCTCTGATCTGCACTCTGCAGATCGGAGCCTGAAATCAGGTAGTGTATGCTATTATTGTGTTAAAGTGAAATAAATAAATAAAAAAGTACATATTAGGCATCGCCGCATTCGTAACATGCTCGATAAAAATATCACATAACCTAACCCCTCAGGTGGAGTCTCCGTGATTTTCAAAATGTGAGAACCCAAGCAAAAATAGGACATGCGGCACATTTGAAAAATAACTACAAATGGGGAAATGGGGGAACCGCGCATATCTTGCAATTTAATAATAAACTATGACACAATATTAAGTCTCATTACAGACAAAATATGCACCTCAAACATGAGCCCTTAATTACTGTGGCTGCCAGTACAGGCTTTGGTTAGGTTCACGGCACATTATTTTCCTAATCTAAAACCTGTTACAACAACACACAAAATGTCATTTGGGCACATCCCTGTAGATTTATTTGGAGTAGATGGTATAATATTAACCCTTTAAGGACCGGGCCCATTTTTTTCTTTCAGCATTTTCCTTTTTTCCTCCCCCATGTTCCAAGAGCCCAGAGGTGTTACAAAATCAGTGCTCCAAGAACTCAGCCCCCTGGTGCTCCAACATGTTCATTTGCATATGAATAAAAATGCAGATATCTTTGCAGCTGTTTAATGTACAAACAAAAGAAGGGTATTTAATCAGCATGATCAACCCTACCAAGCAATATGTCTGGTTTAATAGGGTTGATCATGCTGACTGAGGCTCTTAAAGGGAAGTTTTTTGATGTGTGTGACTTCAATACAGCACTAAAACTGTGAAGGGCAAAAATCAATGCCTTATGGAATAGGGCTTATTTCAATAAAGAAAAGTCTAAGTTATCTTCAATGTGTAATGAGTGGGACTTGACCAACAGGATCGACAAAAATCACTTGTGAAAGTGAAATGTAAGCAGCATTTGACAAAAGCATTTTTAATTCACAATTGAATGTTTTTTTCTGAACTCCAACTATATATCACAGCCAAAATGTTTGTGTAAAGACGCATCGAGTTTCCTCTGGTAGAAGAATGTGATAGGACATATAAATTTCATTTTTCATTGATCAACATGTATTGCTTTAGAATGTCCATTCTCAAAATGGCTATCGTGTAAGCTTCTCTACAGCCATCACAACTTCCCTACTCCGGTATGAAGATATCTGCAGTATTTCAGGCATGTTTAGTATGTATGTTTTATTACCTAGGCTACTCCCTAAAATGCATTAAAGGCGCTTTAAACTGCCTGATGTTGAGCAGATTATCGCTAAAGAGCATTTGTATGGACGCTCATTAGCAATAATCTGCTAGTTTAAAAGGTGCCACTGATTACCCAATAAACATGCAAAACGCTCGTTCATTGGAATTCTTCCTTCCCAACAATAGCTTGCTACCATGCACCATGTGAAGGGGCCTTCACCTGAATAGCAACACATCATGGAGTTTATTTAAAGAAGTTTTGTTGTGGGACCAAATAACAAGACCATAATACAAGTCCTCGTTTAATAGTATGCTACAGATGTAACAAGTAGTCCTTCCGCGGTTCATCAGAAGTGGTTATATAGTATATGGTGCTCTAACTTCCAGTTCTGATAAACTACAGGAGGACGACATGTAGAGTCTGTAACAGACTTAAAAAACGTGATTGAAACAATAGGGTATTTTCTGATGACACATTTCTTTTATGTTAAACATATTTTTTTTCGGATATTTGGGGAACTTTGTTTTTCTCCCATGTCATTATTTTTATATATATATATATATATATATATATATATATATATATATATATATATATATATATATATATATATATATATATATATATATATATATATATATAAAGAAAGTCCAACGGGAGCACCAACCTGACAAGCGGGTGCAATGTCCAAAAGGGGGCAACAGCAATCCCCAATAGTATAATCAAATAGAAAGCAGGACTGCACTCCAAAATGTGATGAAAAAATCAAAGCTGTTTATTCACCCATGTTATGGCAAACTTTGCCATAACATGGGTGAATAAACAGCTTTGATTTTTTCATCACATTTTGGAGTGCAGTCCTGCTTTCTATTTGATTATATATATATATATATATATATATATATATATATATATATATATATATATATATATATATATATATATATATATATATATAATCCTGTAATTTTCATACTGGTCACGAGACCTAAAAATGTTAAGACTTCCTGTCTTTTCAGAGCAGCTACATGGACACTGGACAGGAGCTGAGCCCGTCGACTTCTATGAGTTTTCTAGGCACGTCCTGTGACCTGTGCAGGGGTCAGTGTGATATCAACTATTGTGAATAATCGATTATGTGTTATAGATATATAGGTGTTACTTGTGAACATAGGAGCATAGGTACCCCGCCCACTGAGAAATAACAACAAACCACACCATACATACACAGAACACCAAGTGCTTCATTTGGTACATACCACATTATTTAAGTGATAACATGGCAAAGGCAATGAACAGCTGGTAATGCTACACAGTAACAAGAATTCAAAGTCTGTTTAAATCAGGACTTATATTACAAAAAAATTAAATAAAAAACCCTTCATTTCTCATTAGGAAGTGCACTTCTTAAATTGTTTTACTTGGCTGCTATGAGAGGGCAAGACAAAAAACAAACAACAAACCTGTCTCCTTAATAATCAGTGACTGTGGCCAGAATTAGGTTGCCCTGCACAAAGCTATTACTATTGGGGTGACGAGGGACGTCAGTGGCAGTTTTGTGCCCACAATAAAGCACCATCTTGAAGGGTGTGTGTTATTATAAGACTTGCAGGTCATATTATTCCTACATGGAATGCAAAGGAATAACAAATTTGCAACCAAAGGGTGAATGATAGCTGATTCCAACCTCTCTGAAAACCTTCTGGGGAATGCCAATGTCACACAGGTAAACTCTCCCAGCCTGCTCACCAAGGGCTAGTGGGAGTCCTAGCTCTAGAGACCACTTGGCATGGATACCCTGCTCCAGGTCTCCCACTGGAGGGTCAATGCTAAGCACTGGGGCTCGATTGTGATTGGCCCAGTCCACAGCTGATCTGTACCACGGTTGGTCTTGCAGGAAGGCATTTTCATGGCAATCGAGGCAATTAATAACCAGGTCTACAGGGCAATCTGGAAGATCTGGAAAAAACATAACTAGGTTTAATACAGCAAAAAAAATCCATTTAAACAAAACATTAGTCAGAACATACGATACACTATATCAGCAATACAACATATCCAATTTCAAAAGGTAAAATTTGTGACCAGAATGTGAGGAGTAGAAATTTGTGATTTATTGCATTACACAAAAAAGCCACAAGATGGCAGCACTGCACTGAGAGAAGCAGAACATTACTTGTTCTAGTCCTTATCTTGCACACCAGTAAAATAAGTGCCTTCTGCTTGTGGCTTTGACCAATTTGTATGACCTGCTTTTTTGGGGAAAGTTATTCTGGTTGTTAAACCTTATGCCCTATCCACAGGATAGGGCATAACTATCAGTGAGGGTCCTACCCCTGCGATTACAACCCCCTACCCCTCGGAGTGCCCCCAAATGAACAGAACGGCAGGTCGAGCTTGTGCACTGCCACTCCATTCCCCTATGGGAGTTCCAAAAATATCCAAGCACTGTCTTCTGGACTCCCATAGAAATGAATAGAGCGGCAGTTTGCATGCCCGACCTGTCACTCTGTTCATTTCATGGTGCTCTGATGGGTATGAGGTACCTGTTCGTGTTATGGGCCCAAAAGTAGGACCCCACAGATATAAAATAGTTATCCCCTATCCTGTGGATAGAGATTAAACTTAACAACCAGAATACCCCTTCCCTATAGTGTGTAATGTTTTGTTCATCTACATTTTAATGTCACATGTGCATCACCAATGCAGCTTGACAGCACGTGTGGTTGTGTACCTTTACTGAGCAGTGCTAGGCAGTTACCAAGGGCTCACAACCTCAGTAGTTGTACTGCAGAACTGACTATGGGCAGATGAATGTAAGTTTACTCCATTCAGAGACTGAATGCAATTTTAAAATCAATGTCTTCTGGTGCCTATACACCTTCAGCTGTTGGCCAGGGGATGGTTCAGCTAACATGCATTATTAATGGGAAAAGAGGAGAAAGCTGCTGTCAGACGCCTCTGGCAGAACTATCAGACCGGGAATTGAAATTCAAAGCACCTGATGATCCTCCTCCGCCCCCTTCCCTTTAAAGAGTAACTAAACTTTTAAACAACTTTAATTAAAAATGTTGCAAATGTCCTAAAAATAATTTTTCTAACATACGCTACTTTATTAATGGATTTTGCCTTTTTACTAAAGAAATGGGCAGCTGAACTTCAGCTCTCCTAAGCGCTTTAGAATCAGTACATTTGCTCCTGCTTGTGCCCCCTAATCTTGGCTAATCCTAGCATAGTGCATCAGTAGGTGCTGTGCCAGGATTTAGCCAAGATCAGAGGGCACAAGCAGGAGCGACAATCGGTACAGAGCTCGCGTTGGCCCCATTCTACCAGTACAGTGGAATCCATACACACATTCACATGTCAGCAGTGTACAAATGTACTGATTTCTAAAGCACTTAGGAGAGCCAAAGTTTAGCTGCCTATTTCCTTAGTAAAAAGGCAAAATTAATAAAGTATATTACAAAATTTATTTTGAAGACAACAGCAACAGTTTTAAATGAAGTTTAAAAGTTTAGTTACCCTTTAAAAATAAATCTGTTGGAAGAAAGTCAGGAGCTCCCCATACACATTACATTGTTGGCAGCTGCTGTTGAAAACGGTAGATTTGGTCAACAATAGTCTAAAGTGTAATGAGGCCTTCAGACAGTTATGTCAGCGAGTCTTTCTGGCGTACATTTGGAAAATCAAGCACTATCCAGATACAATCTGACCTCTTCATCCACGTAAAGCACTCACCTTTTACATTTGACACTTGCTTGCCTTCGGTTTGACAAAACAGATTTAGCTCGTTGGTAACAGGCTCCAACATCTTCACAAAATTTGGTAGGAAGAGGATAATATCTACATCATGATTGGCCAAGTGCCGACCACAGCTTATTCCCTGAGCCCCTTTAATGTGCGGCCCACACAGAAAGGCAACAGTAGGTCGCTGGTGAACATTTTTAGGATTAAGCCTGAAAATATATGAAAGAAATACAAATGACACAAATAGCTAAACAAACTAATACATTAATTATTGTGGAAGCTAGGATACTGGTCTACGTCCTGCTCTATCAAAACTGACCCAAGAAGTACATCACAGACTAACCAGTAGTTAGGCGTTTCATCACCTCCTAGACCAAAGATTCAGTGTGCCACAATCTAAACACAGACACTCACCACTTCAATTTGTCACCCCCATAAAATATAATGTAACATATCTATATCACTCACAAACATTAGTACCACTATACTGCACACATATATAGTACTGCTATGTCATACACACACTGACGTTCACACATTTTATTTTTTCTAGTGTAATGCTTTAGTTTAAATGTCAGTTCTTGTTCCTCTGTCCATGGCATCTAGGATTGCTCCAAACAACATTTCATTGTATTGTACATTGTATTACATTGTATTGTACAGTGACAATAAAGGCATCTTATCTATCTTATCATACATACTTAGGGTACTTTCACACTATCGTTTTTCTTTTCCATCATAGAGTTCCATCTAGGGGCTCTATAACGGAAAAGAACTGATCAGTTTTAGCCCTATGCATTCTGAATGGAGAGCAATCTGTCTTCAGTTCAGTCTTTTTGACTGTTCAGGACGGAGATAATACCGCAGCATGCTACCGTTTCATCTCCAGCCAAAAATCCGGAACACTTGCCGGAATGCCAGATGCGGTATTCAAAATACTGCAATGCTGGATCCGTCCTTACGGTCTAGTCATGTGCAGAGCGAAAAAAAAAAAAAAAAAGGGAAAAATAAAGGCCGGAACCGTTTTGCCGGATGACACCAAAAAGACGGATCCGGAATTTCAATGCATTTGTAAGACGGATCAGTCTTACAAATGCCATCAGTTGGCATACGTTTTGACGGATCCAGCAGGCAGTTCCGGCGACTGAACTGCCTGCCGGATCACTCTGCCAAAAGTGTGACTGTTGCGCTGAGGGGTCGGTACCACTGAGGTCACTGTTGCGCTGAGGGGTCGGTACCACTGAGGTCACTGTTGCAGTGATTTTATGAGGTTTAAAGGGTTTGTCCTAAGATCGATATTTCTCACCTGTCGTTAAACTACTTGCACCCCCCCCCCCCCCCCCAATGTAATAACAAACCTCTATTCTTATGACCTTATGTTGCACAATTCCTCTGTTACTCCTGTTATTAGTTATGAATGACTTGCTGGCAGTTTTCAGTGAAGGTCCAGATGGGGGTGTCCCTGCACAGCCTGACATTATTCAATCAGTGCTGTCAACAGGAAACATCCAGCTGGACGCTTATTGCAGACTACTAGCAATTCGTTCATAAGTTCTAGTGGGAATAATAGAGGAATGGTACAATATAGAGTCACAAGAATTGACTCCCCAGAATTGTTATTGCATGGGAAATGCAAGTAGTTACTAAAACAGACATGTCCCCTTCAAGTACATGATCGCTGGGGGTCCCACCTTGGTTACCATGGTCTAGTGTTCTCTGGGTCAAGTATGGATAGGTAAATAAGTGTTGATCTTGGGACAAGCCCTTTAATTTTTGCTGCTGTTTCTGGGCCGCTGGTCACTGGGGTATGTCATCCATCACGTGGCCATTGCTGCCCTCCAAAGTTACGTCCTTGTAGATGAGCTCTCAGGTGGGTATGTCAGTGCCACCGGGGCTGTTGGTAGACTCTGAAGAGACCTGAGGCACTGGCGGAGCAGGACACAGGTACAATGGCTGGTGGTGCATGCTGGTGCCAAGGGCATAAGCGAAAGACCCGGGCACATACCTTGCACCGCCACAGTCACATGTTGTGGATCTGGATGATGTCATCAAGCAGTGATAACCACTGATCTAGGGTGCAGCAACCTTTGGCACTGCAGCGCTGCTGTGAAACTACAACACCCAGCATGCACACTTGCTCAGCTGTTCTTGTAACTCCCAAAGAAGTGAAAGGAGGATACTGGGAGTTGTAGTTTCAGAACAGCTGGAGTTCTGGAGGTTGCTGATCCCTGATCTAGAGGCTGTCATTTTGTTATGCTTGATCTTGCTATAAAGGGGAGTTCGTCTTCCATGACCCTGTTGCCCTATCATGCCACAAAATTGCCACCACCGCTGTGGTTATTGGATTATACAATTTTATATCGAAGACTTCATGCACTTGGCAGAGGGACTGTATGTCCTGGAGGCTGTAAATGGCCACATGCAGTCCTTGTAGCACCATGTGCCGCTATGCGGCTCCGCATTACAGAATAAATCCTTATAGCAAACAATATGTCTAGTTCAGCGTCTGATGGAACATGCTGCAATAAATCCTTGATGGATTCATAAGAAAGCTGACAAGTGACATAGGTAGAGGTCTACAGGTGACAGGTCTGTCAGTTATGGAGGTTGTATGGAGGTCTCCTGTTGGCGTGTCCAGCGCTGGGACCCCCCGCTGACTTCTATAAGCAGGAGTCTGAAGCGCTCAGCCACTTTTCCTCACTGCTGAGCGCCGTAGTGAAGACGGTCCCCTAGACCTTCTATTGAGGCCGTCTTCACTACCACACCCAGCAGGGAGGAGAGACAGCGCTCGGCTGAGCGCTTCAGACTCATCATTAGAGAGGAAAACAAGGCGCTCAGATCCGGGACCCCCACTAAGTTTCACAGCAAGGCCACTTACCCCACCAGTGAGGATCGCGCACCTCCTTCCTCCCTTCAGAGCGGTGTGCCATAAGCTCCGGCAGCCCGCTCAAACTGACCAATAACAAAGCTCCTTACTGTAAGGAGCCTTGTTATTGGTTGTTTCAGGCAGCAGCAGCATCGCTGCGCTGCCTGTGCCGTTCACAGCACTGATGAATAGCAGGGAAAAGTCTAAGGCGTATCGGTACGCCTTAGACTTTTTCCAGGGAGTAAAATGGCCTGAACAGGCGTCTATGACGCTTGTACAGGCGTTATTGCGACCTCTGGCCAGGAGACACCTGGCCGATCAAGTGCTGGAGAGGGGATGGCAAAGCCCTCCAGAACATATCAGTTAATTGTCGATCCAGCATAGCCATGGGACTCAGCACATTAGGCTGTAGCAACTGTTGCAAGAGGTGAAATAAGTCATAATACTGTGGTCTCGCGGGCTCAGCCGGGTTAAACCCCCACTGATGTGCCCGCTGGGCCCGGACCAACACATTCACCCCCAGTCTTGCTAGAATCTTGATCGTCCGGCAAGTCTAAATACATCCGCTGAGAATCGGATGCCAGGAACGGAGCGACGACCTCAGCCCACTGGTCTCGGGATAGTGGCCAAAAGGGAGAAACTCTCTCGTACATCGCCAGGTAGGTTTCAACGTCATGTAAGGGATCGCCGCACGGACCGCTTTCCGGACATAATTGACGCTTTGGGATGTTCCTGCCGTCTGTATAGCCATCGTGTTGTAACAGCAGCTGGTTTGTTTCTTGCTGCTGCCTGTTAGCCTCTAGTTGTTGCAGGTTGGTTTCTCGCTGCTGCTTGTTAGCCTCCACAATAGCCTTCATTATGACCTCCATTTTGTCGAGGGTCACGGGTTGAAATTTAGTGGGTTTAATGCAAGACATACAACCGTGCCCGGAGCAAAAATGAAAAACAGTACTTTGGCGATCACGCCTGCGTCACTGCGTTTGCCCGAATCCTTCACCAATTGTGGGGCTTTGCTCTGGTATAGGGTAAGCGGACGCAGTGCAGAGGCAAAATACAAGTTCTTAACGCAAGTGCACAAACAATGCGTTACTTTGCAGTCTTGGTGTTTACTTCACACACAATGGAAAGTACATCTTGGTGTTACTTCAGACAAATTGGAAAGTTCATATAAGACAAGTCACCTTAATGTCAGTTCTGCCTCCAGCAGTCCACGGCAGGCTTTAGCGGGCCTGTTTTCTCAGCCCATGGGTCTCAGCCCTCCAAGCCTCAGATCCAAACACAGAGATCCTGCTGCTGAGCCCAGCTGCCTATTAAAGGACAGCCAGGTGCTGCCAAAATCCGGACCGGCAATTAAAATCCAGTCCGATATTTGACCCCAAGATCAGCAACAAATTACCAAATCAAATGCATTATCTGAATGTGTAAATGCACTCTTTCCCAGTGGGGCTCAAAATCTAACTCCCCTTGTAGAAGAATTATTGGCAATAATACCAAGTAGTACAGACATTACATAAAAAAATGGGTCTCAATGACACCACTACATACATTACACAGTAGTAAAGAAGACAATTTGCATAATGAGATGGCATTTTATTAGGAAAATGATTATGTTACGAGACAGTTAGCAGGCACTGAATGTTATGTCCCAGGAGGTGTCGGTGTGCTTCATGCAGCAGTAATGATATCCGGTTTATTCACACTCTGAAGACCAGCCCACACCTAGTAATTTATTTGTGCTTGTTTATACACACGCAAGGCTTGCTAAGCACGACCTTGCTAAATTGGATTGTACTCTGAAGCCTTGAGCAGAACTGGTATTACCGGAGTGGTGCGAGAGCAGGATGAGAGGAGGGCAGAAGATCTGCATCGCGTGTGAGAAGAACATTCCAGGCAGACTTGTATCACTTTAACAGTGGGAAATAGAGGCCAGGCTGTAGAACTGGCTCCAGTCCTCTCCTTATCTCGCACGCTTGGTGGCCCAGTTCCCAGTTTTAAGACTAGATATCGGTTTGGCAACTCAAATATTGATACAGTTAGAGATTCAGGCTTTTGTACAACTTGCTTGCCTTTCATGGCCCAGAGTGCTCAGAATGACCCTTATAAAGGAAACCAGTACATCTAAATTGTATCGCCCCCTAATACTGAAAGAGTGTTATACCTTATACTGGCCATAGATCTTAACAACTGGCTGAGAACTGGACTATGTGAAGAGCATCCAATGGTCAAAGTGCTTGATGCTAGTCAAAGAGATTTCCCAACAGTACACTTTCTTAAAGAGAAGATTCAGATGGTGTTTATGCCTTCAAACCTTTGGCAAAATTGAGGCCCAGTGGTATCCTCTGCAACCGCTGGCATCAATGAGACTATAGTTGTGTGTGACCACATATCAGCCACAGACGAGAGCTCTTTGGGTCACACAAAACTAGTTTCAGTCTTTATCCTCTAGATCTGGTCACAACCCACCAGACTAGGTTTACGGATTGAAGGGAAAGTTAAGTGTGAATAGTGACTTCAGTCACGTAACTTGACCACATGATACATGGTGTGAATATTGCAAGATTTAACTCCTTAGGAACCAGCTAATTTTTATTTTATTTTTTACCCTTACAATCCAAGGGGCAAAACTTTTTCAATCCTTCAGTTGACACGAGGGTTTGGTTCTCTGCAGGACGATTTTTTTTTTATGGCAACTTTTAATGTGCTATATAATATGCTGACAAACTTTAAAGGGAACCTGGGTATAGAGCTGAGGACATGGGCTGCTAGATCGCCGCTAGCACATCTGCAATATCCATTCCCCATAGCTCTGTGTGCTTTTATTGTGTAAAAAAAACAAACTATTCTATATATATATATATATATATACCGTATTTTTCGCCCTATAAGACGCACCGGCCTATAAGACGCACCTAGGTTTTTGAGGAGGAAAATAGGAAAAAAAATATTTTGAACCAAAAGGTGTGCTTTTGGTGGGTTTTGAACTAATTGTGGTCTGTGGATGGCACTGTTATGGGGGATCTGTGGATGGCGCACTGTTATGGGGGATCTGTGGATGGCGCACTGTTATGGGGGATCTGTGGGTGGTGCACTGTTATGGGGGATCTGTGGGTGACACTTATGGGGGATCTGTGGGTGACACTTATGGGGGATCTGTGGGTGACACTTATGGGGGATCTGTGGGTGACACTTATGGGGGATCTGTGGGTGACACTTATGGGGGATCTGTGGGTGACACTTATGGGGGATCTGTGGGTGACACTTATGGGGGATCTGTGGGTGACACTTATGGGGGATCTGTGGGTGACACTTATGGGGGATCTGTGGGTGACACTTATGGGGGATCTGTGGGTGACACTTATGGGGGATCTGTGGGTGACACTTATGGGGGATCTGTGGGTGACACTTATGGGGGATCTGTGGGTGACACTTATGGGGGATCTGTGGGTGACACTTATGGGGGATCTGTGGGTGACACTTATGGGGGATCTGTGGGTGACACTTATGGGGGATCTGTGGGTGACACTTATGGGGGATCTGTGGGTGACACTTATGGGGGATCTCTGGGTGACACTTATGGGGGATCTCTGGGTGACACTTATGGGGGATCTCTGGGTGACACTTATGGGGGATCTCTGGGTGACACTTATGGGGGATCTCTGGGTGACACTTATGGGGGATCTCTGGGTGACACTTATGGGGGATCTCTGGGTGACACTTATGGGGGATCTCTGGGTGACACTTATGGGGGATCTCTGGGTGACACTTATGGGGGATCTCTGGGTGACACTTATGGGGGATCTCTGGGTGACACTTATGGGGGATCTCTGGGTGACACTTATGGGGGATCTCTGGGTGACACTTATGGGGGATCTCTGGGTGACACTTATGGGGGATCTCTGGGTGACACTTATGGGGGATCTCTGGGTGACACTTATGGGGGATCTCTGGGTGACACTTATGGGGGATCTCTGGGTGACACTTATGGGGGATCTCTGGGTGACACTTATGGGGGATCTCTGGGTGACACTTATGGGGGATCTCTGGGTGACACTTATGGGGGATCTCTGGGTGACACTTATGGGGGATCTCTGGGTGACACTTATGGGGGATCTCTGGATGGCACTGTTATGAGGATCTGTGTATGACAGTTATGGGGGGGATCTGTGGATGACACATATATAGCATCTTATGCTATGTGTCATCCACAGATCCCCTCCATAAGTGTCCCTGTAGTGAATGACCCTCAATACACGCTGGGGGCCGGCATCTGCTTTTATAATGACAGCGGGGACCGTGCAGTGACTGTATTCTACTACACGGGCCCCGCTCACTGTATGATCCTATGTTTAATAGTTACCGTAATTGTAATTGTATGTAATCAGGAGCGCTGTGTATTGCCGGTACTTACAACTAGAAGCGGTAGGTAGCAGAGAGGAGGGAGGAGGGAGAAGGGAGAAGGCAGGCCGGGAGGACGGGCGCTGGCAGCGTGAGTCATACGTCATGCGTCTACGCCGCCTGCTTCATTCATTCATAAAGTGGGCGGCGCAGCCGCATGACGTATGACTCACGCTGCCAGCTTCCGTCCTCCCGGCCTGCCTCCTCCCTCCTCTCTGCTACCTACCGCTTCTAGTTGTAAGTACCGGCAATACACAGTGCTCCTGATTACATACAATTACAATTACGGTAACTATTAGACATAGGATCATACAGTGAGCGGGGCCCGTGTAGTAGAATACAGTCACTGCACGGGCCCCGCTGTCATTATAAAAGCAGATGCCGGCCCCCAGTCCCGCCTCCCTCACAGCTGATACACCCGCCGCACGGCATCGCGGCGGGTGTATCATTGAAAACCCGACAAAATCGGCAGCATTCGCCGTATAAGACGCACTGCTATTTTCCCCCCACTTTTGGGGGGAAAAAAGTGCGTCTTATACGGCGAAAAATACGGTATATGTGTAAATGAGGCTACTAACGTTTCCGGAGCCCAGCCACGGACACTGTGAAGGAGCCCAGCACCACCCCGCATCCTCCCAATCTCCTCGACGTCACAAAGCTAGAGCGCCATAATCTCGCGCAAGCTAGCACATGCGCAGTGTTAGCATAGTGTTTCTTCCCTGTGCTGGCATCAGCCTCGGAACGAACTGCGCATGCGCTAGCTCGCGCATCGCGAGGTTGCGGCGCTCTAGCTTTGCGACGTCGGGGAGCAAGGAGGAGATTCGGAGGATGCGGGGCGGTGCTGGGCTCCTTCACAGTGTGCGTGGCTGGGCTCCGAGTCAGAGAACGCTGGACTCATCTCTGAAGCATTGAGGAGACAGGACTCATCTAAGGTTCATTTACATATATAAAAAATAGTTTTTTTGACACAATAAAAGCACAGAGAGCTATGGGGACTGGATATTGTGGATGTGCTAACGGCGACCTAGAAGCCTATGTCCTCAGCTCTATACCCAAAATCCAGGTGACAGGTTCCTTTTAAAAGGGGTTGTCCGGCTTCAAGGACTTTATCCACAGGGCTGAATTTCAATATGCCAAAGCCAGAAACTATATATAGTGTACTGTGCCTTTTACTTTCGCTCTGTACACTGTTAGGCCCTGGAGCAGCAGCAGCAAACAGCTGATCAGTGGGCTGTGGAGTTTTGGACCTCACCCATCTGATATTTAGAACCTGTCCTGAGGATTGGTCATCTGTAGCCAGATGCTTCACTGGATTCTTAGACCTCAAAGGGAGTCAGTCACCGCCAACGACCATTTATAACCCTTTGCATCACAGCGTAGCACCCATCAGAACAGAGCCCCGCTCCTCCAGTCCGCCCTTTCTCCACCTCCTTGCCTAGTCTGAGCTGCCAACGTCATCATGATGCCACTCCAAATCTTGCACAGGCACACATCTCCTTTATGTGTGCATCTGAACTTCTAGGGGCCTCTGCTTCTTCAACTGAACAGCCCATGTCAGGAAGATTGCCGGTCCCGGGTCAAATGAACTGCATGTACTATTAGCACATGCACAGTTCAATCGAAGAAGCTAATGCTCACAGATGGCGCAGGCGCACACAGAGGAGATGAGCGCCTGTTCGAGATTTGAGGCAGCATCTTGATGACATCAAGGAGGTTAGGCTAGGCTAGCAGGTAGAGAGACATGGAGGAGGGGAGCTGCGTTCTGATGGGCACGGCTTCCGTGCCCTCTCCACTTTCATTGACAGGGCCAAGCATTATGAAGTTCCAGAGAGAGCAGAGCCTCTAGGTGTAACAGCAACGCCTCCGTTGCTCTTAAAGACTCATTAGCATTTTTTAAAACAATTTTTCTCAGCAATGTAGGCACATATGAACATGGGACCAAAACAGATGCCTTCAGCTGCAAAGTGCACATGCAAGAGGTCAGCCGGTTTCATAAGTACAAATCTGCTGACAGATGCCCTTTAACATGGTAGTTCCAAACAACTTCGTTCAATCTGACACAACAAATGAGAAAGGGCACATTTTAGTAGTTTTCCAAATGTTATAACCCACATGTAACAGAAATCAAATGTGCCAGATCTGTGAAGTGCAAAAAAAGTTCACACACTCACTAAACAACGTTTCCTCATGCCAAATCATTCATTATCAGCTCACCTGTTGGGTCCACCAAGTAGCGTCAGTGCCATTTGACTGGCACAAACTCCTGATATTTCCAACCGTTTCTCAACTGTCAGGCCATGCTTCTCCGCCACACTTAAGAGCTTCTTGTGCAATCCATACGAGATGCTGGGTACCACCAGACCTGAATCTGTGGAGTAAAGTTCAAGAAAACATTAAAAGGATATTTCCGTTATTTAAAGCTATCCCAGCGCTAAGACCTCCATGATCAAGAGAATGGGGGCGCCATAGCCCGTAGGGCCCACCTGGCATGTGCGCAGCTTTGGAACCAATTTATCCATATATTTTTCCAAATATTTATGGACTCCAGTCACAATGGTTTTAACAATGGTCATCCATTGCCATTGAAGAGGGGGGGGGGGGGGGGGGTTTGAGGCCTAACTACACACTACAATGTTCTACAATAGATGGTTATCATGTGCCCCTGCCTATGATATGCCATCATGTCTGAGCAGCCTATGTGTAGTATATGCAGGTGGCAAAGCATAGTGTGGAGCGAAATGACACCCCTTAAGCCCTCTAGACAGCTCTGCAATTGGAGGCATCCAGTCCTGATCACATTCTAGGACAGGTTGCTGGCGGCCAATTGAAATCATTCCCAGAGAACAACTTTAAAGTGTAACTGTCGTTTTGGCTTATTTTTATTTAATGTACAGACAGGGAGATTAACATTTTAGTAATATACTTTATTAGGGAAAGATGTTTCTTTGTACTAGAAAAAAAGGGTATAAAGAGTCTTCTTAGCAAAGTTCTAACTGACTTCAGCATCCTAATTAGCACTGAAGATGCTTATGTGTAACAACTGAGATAGGCGGGATGATGGGCAGTGATCGTTAGGGCACGTATACACAGTCAGGGACGGGGGTAGTGGAAGCTTCTGTACACACAGGGGTCTTCAGGGCTCAGTAGAATGCTGAAGACTCCTTAGCAACGCTGTTCAGTTTTGCTAAGAAAACTCTTTACACCATTTTCTAGTCCAAAGAAACACCTTACCCTAATAAAGTATCTTACAAAAATGTTCAACATCCCTGTCCTAACACAATATTAAAAATAAACCGAAACGGTTACACTTTATGGCTACTGTCATGTCTCAGTTTTCGCTGATCCGGCATGGGATCTAAAAACCACAGCAAAACGCATCCGTTTGAATAATATAACGGGCTGCATCCGTTCAGAACAGATCCGGTTGTATATCGAAAATGAACATTGTAAGGATCCGGCACCCCTGACTTACATGGTTTTTAGTGCCGGATCCAGCATGTTCCATGTCACGTGCTGCATACAAAAATATTGCTTGGTTTTGTGTCCGGCATGGGAACACAACAAACTGGAATGGAATGCACTCTGGTGCACGCCATTCTGGTTTGTTCAGTTTTGTCCCCATTAACAATGAATGGGGACAAAACTGAAGGGTTTTCCTCCGGTTTTGAGATCCTCTGCAGTATCTTAAAACCGGAAAGGAAAACACAGATGTGAAAGTAGCCTAAACTAGATAGTCTAGAAATACACCAGATGTATCACAGTGGTGGATGTTGGATGATAAAATCGGGCACACCTTCAGACAGTCTAGTTTTACTTTATACAACCTATTAGATGGATTACATTGTACCCCAAATCAAGCACCTGAATTTTGCTGCAATTTTAGCAGATATTTAGCAATTACCTCTGCAGAGCTATGTCACACCCTTTACCTCCCCGTAGTGCACGGCTCCTGTGCTAAAATTCTGGCTCAGCTGGAGACAGAATTTGGGCGAATTTACATCATCCAGTGTTTTTAGTTTTTTTTTTGCATTACTGATGGCTTTTTCATTCTACATTGTATGATCAGTTACTATTTGCTGCACCATTTTTTATTTTTTTATTTTTTGTATTTGTTATTTTTGTCCTATAGATCTTCTCACCCATGACCTGGTCCTTTTACATGGCCTGAAATGGGGCCAAATGAGTAACGATCAAGCACATCTGTCTATTTTTGGCTGATCTATGTGGTGTTTAGATGGGCCAATAATCTGCCAATCGAATGTTCATACATACATTTTCACAAGCCAGTGTCTGAGAACGAGTGTAACAAGGGATAGAGGTGATCTATTGAGATGCATTAGCCCAATTGTAAATATGCATCCTCCTGCTAAGGAAGTGCTCATTAAGATGAGGATTTTTCACACAAGACTTTTCCTGTCTGTCACTCCCATGGATTTCAAAGCACACATGGTCATGGCATGAATGACCGTTCTGACAACCCAACCAAAGTTGGTAAAAAGTGAACTTGTAATTAATCTCTTTTCTGACTGCAATATTTCAATTAGGTATGTAAAGTAAAAGGGACAAAGGGCTGAGTTCAATAGGGCCAGCATTCTGATAAGGAAAGATATGGCATTAACAGACCATGTGTTTCCTCACACATCTTACAGACTTGCGTGCAACACAGTGTAGACTAACTTAACTATGGGTGCCACCCGAGTCACATGGGGAGCAGAGTCTGTTGTTCTACTGCACGAAAGCCTGGCAGCTGTGATTAGGAATTGGCACAAGAGGCAAGGCATGCAGCCAAACCTCTCACCTCAAATAGAGGCAGCTGGTGACTTCTGGCACGAGTAGGTCTCCTTGTCACGTTATGTTCAGAGAACTCACCATTAGCCAAAAGCTTGCTCTTCTACCCTGTACCCTTATGTAACTGCACTCAAATGGTTAACCAAGATAGAAGAGAGTGAAAAAGTAGCACAGAAAACACCAAAGGCAAGTAAGGACTAAACCGTTTCCATTGGAATATACTGTATATACGGCAAAAATCTACTTTAAACGTCACATACCCAGTTAAACTGATCCTGGAGCCTATGTGATTTGGAGATATGGACTGTCATCTCTGGATAGTTCATCCCAATATTAACCTATGTGCACAATCCTGACATCCTACATGAATAAAAATCTAACTAAATACTGACTTCCTTGACAAGGTAAATACATGAAAAAAAGATAATGAGTTGTCAGACAGGTTAGTCCAACTGCACCTGCCTTCTACAGCTGTTCGCATGCCACACGCAACATACCCTCCATTCACACGAGTGCTCATTCATTCATCAACCTCTGGGTTAACCCACTCATGACAGTGCAGCATCAGGAGATCTGACAATGTAGCCTGCTCAATTTGCTAATAGTTTCGAAAATATTCAGTGTCTGAACAATTTCATTAGGCCTCTGCTTGCTGTAGGTAACGAGGCTGACATAGGATCATCCAGTGAATGGATGTTTGCTTGTTCATGGTGTGATCAGTGGAACGCCGGTTCCAGATTACTGCTTCAATTGGCAACCAGTGTAAAAAAAAAAAAAAAAAAAAAAAAAAAAAGGGACCTTAAACTGGTTTTCCCGGATTTTTATATTGGTGGCCTATCCACAAGATTCTGATATCCAGAAGCCCCTGTAGTAAGCTGTTCTGCAGGAGGGAGTTCTGTGTTCTGAGCTGTGAAGTCCCAATGCAGGAGGTACTTGGGAACAGTTGATCGGCAGGCGTGTAGAGTGTTGGACCACCACCAATCAGATATTGATGGCCTCTACTGAAGATAAGCCATCAATACAAAAATCCTGAAGAACTGGAGATCCTTTGAATCCAGTCTTCTTATTCATGCGCTTAAATCCTATCTGTTATGGATCAGTGAGTGTGGCATCTACCCGGTTTGCCGTAAGGCTAATTCTAAGGGCGTTATTTCGGTGCTCTCCTGGTATTCACACTTTAACCCCTGACAGGGATCTGCTACCTCCTGGGATAGTCCCGGTGTAGTTGGCAGTTGACCTAACTTGACCCACCAGCAGCTCAGGATACAGAAAATGCAGGAAAAATACCAGAGCAGTCTTGTCAGGTAGGGCAAGTACAGGGCTGAGTACAGACAGGAACAAACGCAGGCAGCACGCAGAAGAATCGCAGAAGCACTAGAATTCAACACCTTTGATGGTTACAAGGAACCTTAAAGCTCAGGCATCGTCTACATGGAGATGGTACCTTAAATACCTAGGGACCCCTAGCAATAGGCTGCGGAAATATTTGGAAGCGCACGCACCAGACCTTAAAGTGCCCTAAGGGGACAGATTCTGGAATACTTGGCAGAAGCAGGGAGGCAGCAGCATGCCGTCCATGCCGACAGGAGAGAGCAGGACACAGGCAGCCATGGGCAGATGTCCTACACCATCTACTGCAGATCTCACAGTTAAAATCAAATAAAAAAAAAAGTCTAAACTCCCAAGTAGTAGAGGGATTTAGAGATCCTATAAAATACAATTCAAAAACAGCACCAGTTTTTAATTTTAATGACAAAAAAAATAAAAAAAATTATATATCTGTAAAGCTGTGTGCACAAGCCCTTCAAGGGTCACTGTACTTTCAGTAAACTTTTCATATGTCATAGGGACATATCAAAACATTTTATTGATTGGGTCTGAGCGCTGAGGTCCCCACCGAATTCTAGCTCACTTAGTGCTCTCTCTGCAGGAGAGGAAGGAAGACAGTTTCAATAGAAAGTCCATGGGCCCATCTCCATCCTGTCTAGTGCAGCAAGGAGAGAACACACTAAGGCCTCTTTTGCATGGTGATGGATCATGTGATGAGCGCAGTGACGTCACCACAGGTCCTTTTCCTCCTGGGCATCAAAGAAGACAGAAGAGAAGCCGGGCTGCGCAAACAAGTGGATAAGGAAAGTTAAATTATTTTTTTTTAACCCCTCCATCCCTATTGTACTATGCATTCTGTATTAAGAATGCTATTATTTTCCCTTATAACCATGTTATAAGGGAAAATAATAACATCTACACAACACCTAACCCCGAACTTCTGTGAAGTCTGGGTACCAAACATGCCGATTTTTCTCACGCGTGTGCAAAACGCATTAAAACGCTTTGCACTCTCGCGAAAAAAAGTGAATAATTTGTTTTTCCCGCAATGCACCCGCTTCCTATCCGGCCCTCACACGCGACGCTTCTCCCCCCTCTTAACTCAACTAGTTTCACCCCATCTATGCACATTTGGATGCACACAGGATGGCATTTCTATTAAAG
Source organism: Bufo bufo (assembly GCF_905171765.1). Taxonomy (NCBI): domain Eukaryota; kingdom Metazoa; phylum Chordata; class Amphibia; order Anura; family Bufonidae; genus Bufo; species Bufo bufo. The sequence continues at coordinate 618,949,791 of NC_053389.1, read as the reverse complement.
CAGGGGAATGTATACTGCAGTATGTGACAAGACTACAAACAGACTGATTAAAAAGTTACAGGAACATTTCTCAACATTGTAGCTCAACAAAAATTTCTAAAATTAGCCCTTCCTCCCTTAACTTCCCATTCCCTTTGATTCTATTTCGTCCCGTATTACAATTATAACAGAAATCAGCTCTCAGTGGATCAACCATATCTCAGCTTCACCCTTCCAATCCGGTGTCGGGCTGTGGAGTTCGTAAGCCAAACTGCCAACTCAAATTCTGGCATGGCTCATGTAGTAGTTAGTAATACCAAATATACTGGAGTAAAATAGTGCCATCAGGCTTTTCATCAGCATCATGTAAATCAGGGGTGGGAAACCTTTTTGCTGCCAAGGGCCATTTGGATATTTGTAACATCGTTCGGGAGCCATACAAAATTCTCAACTTAAAAATGTGACGACTATATTTGGGCAAACATATAAGTGACTTAGGGGTAAGTTACAGAAATTGCACTTCAATTTAAAAAAATCTAGAGCGCTGTATTTTTGCAGCACAAAATGGCGCCTGCACTATATATTACAAATAGTACAGGCGCCATTTTGACCACACATAGCTGTAATATTTAGGTTGGGAATGTTAATATATTTACGGTAGTTCTTTATTTGGCATTAATGGCAGCCAAGCTCATCCCAGAGGGGTCCACCCAGCTTTCACTCTCCCTGCCTCTTTCTTCGCAACTGTCCCTACCTCTGTCCCTTTCTCATCTTCAGATCTGCTCCCCACCTCCATCAGCCTCCTATCAGTCTCAGATCAGACCCTCCCCAGCCTTAGATCAGACCCCCAGCCTCAGATCACACCCCCCAACCTCAGTTCACACCCCATCAGACCCTCCCTAGCCTCAGATCACACCCCATCACACCCCCAACCTCAGATCACACCCCATCAGACCCTCCCTAGCCTCAGATCACACCCCATCAGACCCTCCCTAGCCTCAGGTCAGCCCCAATCAGACCTCAGATAATTTAAAATAAATAAATAAATAAATAAAACTTACCTCTCCAGCTCTGGACGGCACTGCCTCTTGGCAGATTCACTTACCCTCCTTGGTCTTCTTCCTGCCGTGCTGTACTGTGACCTAATAAAGGCATGGCCGCACAACATTTCACATGCAAACAATAGAACGGTTATAGAATAGTTCTATTGTTTGCATTAGAAATGTTGTGCAGCCATGCTTTTATTAGTTCTCTGTATGCTTGCTTTATGGATATGCACCTGTGACCATGAATGTGAATGTGCTAGTCTAAATTTTCTTGTAGTAGACTGTACTGTGACCTGACAGTTCACAGCGTCAGGTCATAGTGCACGTGGACTACGTCCTGACGCTGTACGTATCAGGACACAGCGTAGGGGCCGGAAGACGACTGGGGAAGGTGGGTACAGCTAGCAATGCGCTGTTCTCCCTTTCCTGTGCCTCCCGCATGCTAATGACAGCTTCCATAATGGAAGCGGTCATTAGAATTTTATGGCAGGGAGCCACATGAAATGGTCCCGCGGGCCAGAGGTTCCCCACCCCTGATGTAAATAATCAGGTTACTTAGATAGAACATAAAATATATTTATTGCAATCCAATTTAAAAAAAAACACTACTGAGAATGTGGAAAAAAAGGGTGGCCATTTTCTGGCTGCTTGTGACCAATATGTATAAGATGACTATACAGCACTTTCCAATAGCCTTTGTTGATATTCTGCACCATTCTCTATATTGAATAAGCCATGTATCCCACAAATGTCCTATCCTTGAGAGCAAAATGGACAAGAATAGGACATGTTCTATCTTTTCTGAAGGGCTGCAGAATGGACGTGCAGATGCGAACAGTACAGTTGCAAGAAAAAGTATGTGAACCCTTTGGAATGATATGGATTTCTGCACAAATTGGTCATAAAATGTGATCTGATCTTCATCTAAGTCACAACAATAGACAATCACAGTCTGCTTAAACTAATAACACGCAAAGAATTAAATGTTACCATGTTTTTATTGAACACACCATGTAAACATTCACAGTGCAGATGGAAAAAGTATGTGAACCCTTGGATTTAATAACTGGTTGAACCTCCTTTGGCAGCAATAACTTCAACCAAACGTTAACTGTAGTTAAAGATCAGACGTGCACAATGGTCAGGAGTAATTCTTGACCATTCCTCTTTACAGAACTGTTTCCGTTCAGCAATATTCTTGGGATGTCTGGTGTGAATCGCTTTCTTGAGGTCATGCCACTGCATCTCAATCGGGTAGAGGTCAGGACTCTGACTGGGCCACTCCAGAAGGCGTATTTTCTTCTGTTTAAGCCATTCTGTTGTTGATTTACTTCTATGCTTTGGGTCGTTGTCCTGTTGCAACACCCATCTTCTGTTGAGCTTCAGCTGGTGGACAGATGGCCTTAAGTTCTCCTGCAAAATGTCTTGATAAACTTGGGAATTAATTTTTCCTTCGATGATAGCAATCCGTTCAGGCCCTGACGCAGCAAAGCAGCCCCAAACCATGATGCCCCCACCACCATACTTCACAGTTGGGATGAGGTTTTGATGTTGGTGTGCTGTGCCTCTTTTTCTCCCCACATAGTGTTGTGTGTTTCTTCCAAACAACTCAAATTTGGTTTCATCTGTCCACAGAATATTTTGCCAGTACTGCTGTGGAACATCCAGGTGCTCTTGTGAAAACTGTAAACGTGCAGCAGTTTTTTTTGGGACAGCAGTGGCTTCCTCTGTGGTATCCTCCCATGAAATCCATTCTTGTTTAGTGTTTTACGGATCGTATATTCGCTAACAGGGATGTTAGCATATGCCAGAGACTTTTGTAAGTCTTTAGCTGACACTCTAGGATTCTTCTTCACCTCATTGAGCAGTCTGCGCTGTGCTCTTGCAGTCATCTTTACAGGACGGCCACTCCTAGGGAGAGTAGCAGCAGTGCTGAACTTTCTCCAATTTGTCTTACCGTGGACTGATGAACAGCAAGGCTTTTGGAGATCCTTTTATAACCCTTTCCAGCTTTATGAAAGTCAACAATTCTTAATCGTAGGTCTTCTGAGAGCTCTTTTGTGCGAGGCATCATTCACATCAGGCAATGCTTCTTGTGAAAAGGAAACCTAGAACTGGTGTGTGTTTTTTATAGGGCAGGGCAGCTGTAACCAACACCTCCAATCTTATCTCATTGATTGGACTCCAGTTGGCTGACACCTCACTCCAATTAGCTCTTGAAGATGTCATTAGTCTAGGGGTTCACATACCTTTTCTACCTGCACTGTGAATGTTTACATGGTGTGTTCAATAAAAACATGGTAACATTTAATTCTTTGTGTGTTATTAGTTTAAGCAGACTATGATTGTCTATTGTTGTGACTTAGATGAAGATCAGATCACATTTTATGACCAATTTGTGCAGAAATCCATATCATTCCAAAGTGTTCACATACTTTTTCTTGCAACTGTATATGGTGTGCTGTCCGCATCTTTTGTGGCCCCATTGAAATGAATGGGTCCACATCCAATCCACAATAAAAAAAAAAAAGTGGATCGGATGTGGACCAAACATACTGTCATGTGCATGAACTCTTAGGTAAATCTTCTGTGCTGTCCACAGATGTCCTGTCCATAAGATGGCCGCTGATGGAGGGTCATGTGACCAGACTTGTATTTGAATGGGGACGACATCACACAGGACCTTGGTGTGGACAGCAGAAAAGATTTGGCAAACAAGGGGGCATGCCTTATGAAATATAGAAAATGGCACAGAATTTCAACAAACACTACATTAGTGAGTGCCATCTTACAAACACACTGGTCAACAGTATGTGACCAACCCCTTTAAACTCCTGATATAGTACAGGAAGGAGTCAATAATATTTTATTTTGAAGCTACATTTTTACTGGCTAACTCCATAGCCCTCATTGTAGGGCAACTGGCTGTAGCAGGAACTTCTCTTCTCGACCCTGTTTGCAGTGGCACAAAAAGATATTTAATACACTACGAGAAAAACATTTCAGAATAAATGTACTAAAATGTTATCAGTAGGGATTGACCGATTATCGGAAGTACCGATATTACCAGCCGATATTCAGGATTTTGTACATTATCGGTATCGGCATCTAACCTTGCAGATATACCGATAATGCGTATAAAACGAATACTAGTGAGCGCTTCCATTATGGAAGCGCGCACTAGTATGCATCGGGTGCCGGGAGCGGGGAAGAAGCGCAGCAAGCGATTCCGATACTCACCCTCCCTGGTCTTCTTTAATGGGGCCCGCGCTGCACTGTCCTGATCCCGTACAGCGTCAGGACATAGTGCGCGCACTATGACCTGGGGCTGCACGCTGTCAGGTGACAGTACAGCACAGGCCAGAGAACACAGGGGAGAGAGACACACCGAACCCGGAGATGAAGAGGAGCCGCGGCGCAGGAGAGGTGAGGAGTTTTTTATTTTATTCATCTGAGGTCTGATAGGGGTTAATAAAGGGCTGATCTGAGGTCTGATGGGGGTTTATAAAGTCAGTGAGGAGGGGGGAAGGGGGGGATGGTGTGGAAATTGGCATTTGGCACTAGTATATTATTAAAAAATAAAAAAAATTAAAAAAAATTATTATAAATTGACTACCAACTAAGGGCTTTATTAATTTATAATTTACATTTATAATATACTAGTGCCAAATGCAAATTTCCACTACCTCAGTGAATACCAACTAATGGAATATATATTAGGAGATATAAAATATCGGTATAAATTATCGGTATCGGCTCTATAAAAAAAAAAAAACAATAAAAAAAAAAAACAATCAATCAATATCGGTCGATCCCTACTTATCAGTATAATTTTATACCAGCAATTTATCCTTGATAATTTACAGTATCTAGAAGAACTGATGCTGTGTTGAAATGGCAAACGCTGCTCACACCAAATACCAATTTGATTTTAGACTTTTCTGTTGTTGTTCTTTCACCTTTGCATTTTGTTCATGGATTTAAAAAGAAAAAAACAAACACACAACTATTAACACTTTGATTTACTTTGCAGCCTTTTTTCCACACCTGCCTAAAACTAAAACCGTGACTATCCTTGACTATTGGATGTGCTAGATACAGGGGCATTGCTTCATGATTAGGATTAATGAAAGCAAACAAAATGAACGTTATGTAACGACTCTTAATAACAGAAGCCTGTGTTCCTGACACCTTGCGTGCCACAGAACACTATCCCGGCCGCTGGCACGCTCACACTATAGCAGGAAGGTAACTTCCAGGAAGAGGATTTAACTCCTTGGCTTTTGCCAAGGTGAATTGGTCCATCGCACACAACCTAATGGAGAGCAGAGTGGGTGAAGGAGAAAGTCCTGTCACGCAAGGAGGAAGAATCTAATGCTAATGTTTAGACTTTTAATTACTGGATGACATATGTGCGAGTGGAGTAGGAACGCCTCTCGTCTCACACACACGCAAGGCAATTCTAGTCAAACCACAGAAGTAATAAAGGAGGTAATATAAACTTTACAGAGTGGTAAAGAGAGGGAGCACAAGCTCCTCAGGGAGATGAGAAAGCTGGAAGGTGAACATAAAATATGAAGTAAAATGTATGTGCTTCTAAACAAGCTGAACCTCGGGCACAATGGGGCACGCTGTGGATAGGAAGCTGGGGGGGAGGCTTGGCTGCTCAGGAAGCCAAGCAATTAAAGAGGCCCAGAAAAGAGGAGGAGGGAGGGGGGCTGTTTGAAAACTTTACTAGGAGATTTTACAGCTGGTAGTGAAGCTAGGCAGATACTGACTGAGCAGCACTCTTAACACGCAACACATGCAAGGCAATCATTCACACTGTGGGAAGGGGCAGGGGTCACTTGTAATACATACAATACTCCAGTAACCCATTTCTGTCTGCAACAATCACATTGGTCTAGAAACGTTCTAAGAAATCAGGGCAAGGCCTCCTGCACACGACTGTAATTGGGCCCATGCTGTACATCCAATTTTACAGATATTTTTCCCTGCAGATTATGTGAAGAATTATTCTGCCCTAAGTAGTAATATTGCAAGCCCCAGAGTACATGTCAATGGACCCAGCATGGCTGTGTGCACGAGCACTATCATCTTCAGATACATGTCAGAAATGTGACTATTTCCATTGCAGAATGAAATACTCGAATTATTCCAATGCACAATGATAAAGCTACAAAGTTTGTAAATTCATCAATGTATGTTGGGCTGTATTTTTGCTGTTTGTTTGCTGTATATGGCAGAAACCCAGCTTCTGCAGGAGGTGTAAGGGCCCATTACTGTACCTGGATATGACCGCAGGAGTTGCATGAATAGAAATGATTAGTATTTTTATGCCAATCTTTCTATTCATTTCAGAGGAGCTGAATCTTGCATGAAACATTTTACTGCTTTTAGATACTTGTTGTCACTGGTGTCTTGTATTATTCTTTATTTTCACAGCACGTCATTTATTTTGTAAATCAACACAATATACTGAGGGGCATTTACTCAAGTTTGTACACTGCTATTGTGGCGTAAAAAGTAGCAAATTACGGCACGCAACATATTTCCCCCATAATTTGTGACTTTTTAACCTTCTCACTGTTTTTCTAAAGTGGTTTGGTGGGAGAGGTGAGGCTCTGCGTAGCCCACTAGATTTATAGCTGAAGTCTACGCCAGGCCCTAGTTGGCGTAAACCTTTGATTCTGACACATGGAGGGCAAGAGACACAAAAAATTTAGGTGTCAAAAATTAGGTGCATCTCACAATGGCACCAGATCAAGACTAGCATATGGGAACGCCAGTCTTGATAAATGTCCCTCATGAAATCTATTACATGTATTATATTATACATATATTAGTGTTTGAAACTCATCGTTGGTTTTGAATAGTTTCTTTGAGCAATAAGAAGAAATAATTATTTTTTTGCAGATTTGGTGAGTGCTAGACATTACATTCTATCTACATCTGTTCTAGTTTCATAATAGGGCAATAGGAAAGACCTACAAAAGGTAGGACATGGCATATATAAAATAGATGATAAAAAAGGTATGACCGCCAGGGGTACAACCACTGGGACTTCCAGCAATCCAGAGAACAGTGGTCCCCAAAATGTAAGGCGCAATGGTTACACCAGTGGGGACTTGTGAATCCCCAATCTCAGGATTGGTAGGGGTCTCCACGATCAGACATTTATCACCTATACTGCGAGGGCTCACACAAGTCAAAAGTCAATTAAAATAAAACGTGTCTGCCATAACACTTCCACTAGGCTTCATTTAGGATACACTACTGGAAAACAAAAAAAAGAATCTAGAAGGACCATAAGAAACAGTCTACTTTCATGTACTCCACTAGCTCGCTTGCTACTGACCTCATCACCAAGAAGGCCTGTACTGGTGCTGTGAAAACAATAGTGCTCAGTAATGAAAGCAGGTTCTGCCTTGGTACTTCTGAAGAATGAATCACAGTTTGCAGAAGGGCTGGAGAGCACCTACTGCCATCATACATGGTGTGGAGACACACAGGACCAACACCAGGTGTCATGTGGGGGGCGCCATTAGGTACCATGCCATACCAGTCTGATATTCATGGAGAGAAGACTGACCAGAACATTGTAGAACCAGCCCTACGGCCTTTTTTCGACTCAGGAGAGGTTGTGTTCTAACAAGATAACACCTACCCACACACTGCCCGCACTACCAAACATGCCCTTCAGAATACCCAGTACCTCTCCTGGCCAGCTTGATTGCCAAATCTCTCCCTCATCGCTGGGACTGAGGGGGCGACAGATCTCCCATGCACAGCAGCCAACAACCATCTTGGATGCCCTATAGGTCCAAGTTCAAAGAACTTGAAATTACATACCAAAGATGGATATCTATCATCTATACGTCCGTTACCATGCCAAACTGGCAGCCTGCATCACACCAAGGGGAGATGCCACCCAGTATTAATGTGACCCTGCATCAACATATACCCTGCTCCAGACCCAAAATAAAGGGATGCACCACCTTGTTGACCAAGCATCACTAAACAGTTTATACTGAATCGCATTAAATGGAACCTGTCATCAACTTTATGCTCAATGTAACAGGCAATGTTTCTCTATGAAAAACACAATAGGCGCACCATAGGGTAATATAGTCATATAAGAGGAATACAATCACTCCAAAGGGAGGCTCACCTTGTTGGGTTGTGCATATAAATAGGCACAACACTACTGTGGGCTTGAAAAAGGGTATTGTAAACCCCAGGAATGGATGGTCATGCATCCAGGGATACGAGCACTTCCACGTAGGGATGCCTGGAGTCCCCAAGTAGGCAAAATGGATCCAAAATACAAAAAGATAATCCTGCAGCGCAAAGAACCAACCTTCAATGTCGACACAAACTTGGTTTATTGATTTAGCAGATGGTACCATCTGCTAAATCAATAAACCAAGTTTGTGTCGACATCAAAGGTTGGTTCTTTGCGCCGCGGGATTATCTTTTTGTATTTTGGATCAACTTTATGCTAACCTCACTGAGGGCAGCAGAAAGTAGTGACAGAAATTCTGATTTCTGCGGTGTGTCACTCATGAGATTAAAGTAAGTGGTTGCGGAGAACCAGCATCATAATCATTTCAGCACAGGCCTTGAAAAGAATTGCGGAACGAGTGCGGACCCATTCATTCTCTATGGGGACGGAATGGATGTGCTCTCCGCATCCGCATTTCTGGAGCGCAGCCCCGATCTTACGGTCCGCAGCTCTGGAAAAAAGATAGAACATGTCCTATTCTTGTGCGCAATTGTGGACAATAGGCAGTTCTATGGGGGTTCCGGCCAGGTGTATTGCGGATCCGCAATGCACTACAGACGTCTGAATGGACCCTTATTAATAATCTCCTGCTCTGCTCGCCCATCTGCTGACAATTGGCAGTTCTCTCCTAGAGAGAAAACTAGGTAGAAGACTGTCAGTCATCAGCAGGTGGGCAGGAATTTATTAATAACCATGACTTCTCAGGTGGCCGTGACTCTTTTCCAGGCCCAGTCTGCAAGAATTGTGATGTTGGTTCTCGACAACCATTTACTTTTAAATGACACACCGCTTTAATCAACTCACCTGTCTCTACTTTATTCTGCCGTTAGTATTGTAGTAAGTTTTCCAGGTGTTTTATCATTTTTCACATGTAGAAAATATGCCAGGCTGCTTTCTGTGACTTCAAATCAGTTCCATCCATCTGAATGGGTTTATTTCTGCAGCGTGTGCATGGAGTTCTGCAAGCTGAATTCAGATGAATGGTGTGGCACTTTATCAGGTCTTTAATGGAAAACCAATGCATTGTACCACATGGAAAACAGTTTCTATTTAGAGTGATCCTTCAAGGTACTACAGACTGCCACAACATCCCACTGTCCCCCTTCCCTTTTTATTTTAGGCAGACATGACTGTGACCAGTATAACAGGCTCTCTTTACTTACCTGTGCAGTATTCCTTGCTACCTGGCTGTGGTACTATAATTCTCCTATATACGATTGGCTCAGATTCAAGTATGTTTTCATCATGTCTGTATGTTGGGGCTCTGTCACTGGGGGTTCCACGAGACTTTGACCCACCACCAGTGCCTCCTCCTCCACCCTTCCTTGTGTCTATCTCTTCAAAGACAGCTGCTTTGTCAAAAAGAGCAAGATTTCCTTCAAAGTCAAAATCTGTATCTGGAATTTCCTCAAAGTCCTCTCCAAAGCACTCGTCATCTCGAGTTTTCAGTGGCCCATTCTTGGGGCCACTCTTCTTAGGGGTGACTTGGTTAGGATACCGGCTGCTTGATGACCCTAAGTAAAAAAAAAAAAAAAAAAAGAATCATGATCATCATAGAAAGCACACATATTGCTGACAAAATGCTTTGCAAGGCTGGAGTCACATGCCAGCTACAGAGAAGTGGATTTATACAATGGACTGCGATTTTGATATTTATAACATATACACACACACCAGAAAGCCTAGTGACATGTTTCTGTGCTTTCCTGTTATTAGTACATTATGTACTTGACACAAGGATTTATTTTATATATTGTACTCGTTCCACTGTTCCTTAATTCTCCTACACACAGATCTGTCTTTCAAGTAGAGCCCAGTGGTGTCCTTAGGGGACCTGTGATAAGTAAGGTCATATGCTGAGTCACACTACACACAGTAGAATACAAATGCTAAATTACACAAACTTTACGGAAAAACGGCAGTGTAAAAACGGTTACTCGTTTGTACTGGGGATCGTATCTGGGTTCTCAGCTGCCCAACATACCATATCTTTCTCCTACAATGCCAGATGTCAGGGGAGTTAGCTGGTCCCATTGAAAGTGGTTGGTTCAGTCAACATTTTTCTTAAAAAGTAAATGTATAACCTACCATATTTTTTCTCTATAAGACGCGAATACTAATGAGGGTATTTATTATGAAAGCACTCATAAGTACAGGAGGCCAGGGAAGCGGTGAAAGTAGCGCTCCCCGGGTGCTGTACTCATCGCTTCCTGGTCTTCCTTGGCTGCTCGCTGTGCTGTGGCTGCGCACAGCAGAAGGTTGACGACACTCTGCGACCACATGCTGTGCGACGAATGGTCACAGCACGGCGGGAAGAGCACTGGATGTTTGGAGTGGTGGGGACATCTGGAGCAGGAGAGGCAAGTTGATTTTTATTTTTTTGTCTGCTCTGGGCATGGGGGTATGAACCAAGGTCTGAACTGGGGGTCATTCACATTGGGGGTCTGATCTTAGGTCTGAATGGGGGTCTTATTAATATTGGCGATCTGATTGGGGCACTGAGCTGATATCTGATTAACACTGGGGGCTCCGATTGGTGGTCTGATCCGAGGTCCAATGAATAAATTTTTTTCTTATAGGGCAAAAATACTGTATAAATCTATTTTCTGATTTAAAAAAAATTATTCTATTTTCTGTACATGAATATGGGGAAGCCATCTTGCCTGTTCTTTCTTTGCTTAAGATCATGTGAGCAGTCCTATTTAGAGACTGGCAGCTATCTCTGTAGGAATACTCAGCTATTAATCACTAATAGGACCACCACATGACTAACATACATAGAAAATAAAAAGAATTTAATTGAACGAATGACGCTATAGTGGATCTTTTTACACAAACTTTATCAATCTAATGAGCTTATTATGCTCCAAAACATGGTGCATGCAGATCGGACTGCATTTTTAACCTGATGGGTTCCCTTTAACAGCATTCAGAGATATGGTGCACAGCAGTCACATGAACCATAGAAACTTGTAGACTGCAGATGGCATACGGACTTTTACTGAAAAGTGTTATGGATAGTTTGGGGTTTAAGTGAATTACGTGATGGATTCTCATGGAATCGATCACGTAATTCAATGCTGGCATGCCGCATAATACAAGTGTATGGCCAGCTCCGAGGGTTCTGTTTTGCTGGCCATACCCTGGTATTATGACGGCATGCAAAAAGGAATCCATTATTTAATTAATTTAAACCCAGAGCCTAAACTCGAACCTGCCAAAAGGCAGGTTCGCTCAACTCTAGTTATGGACTTGCTCTATGACCTGTCCTGAGGTAATTGTGCAAAGAGGTAAAGGAAGGCAAGCTGTAAGCATCACCTGCAGTGAACAGTGTGATTTCTAGACAAAAGTGTTCGGTTTAAAGGGGTTGTTCCGTTTCAGATATTGATGACCTATCCTCAGGATAGGTCATCAATATCAGTTCAGAGGGAGTCTAACAGCCGGCTGATCAGCTATTTGAAGAGACTGCAGCACTCATATGAGCACTGCCTTCTCTTCACTGTTTGCCTGCTCACTGTCAACACTGCAATTACAGCGCCTCTGCCTGATTCACTTTTAACACCTTAGTGACCACCCATACATACGCCTTTTTCTTATTTTTACGGCTGTCACTAATGGGCCTTAGGCTGGGCCTCCGCCATTTCACACAGAGTGGGGGCTCAGCTTTCACATGAGAGCTGCGCTCCTGCTCCAACAGGCTGGACAGGCAGGAGTCCGGATCCGGGCTGTTTAACCCCATGCATGTAGCGGGCAATGTCGTTTACCACATGTAATCTGTTGCAGAGGGAGCGGACTCTCTGTGTATCGCATCGGCACCCTGCAAAATAGATCACGGGATGCTGATGCCAGTGAAAGCAGGAATACGAGATTTTAGCAAAATGGCTGGGTCAATTAAAGAACGTGACCCAGCATTTTGCTAAGGGGATCTGTTACCAGGTTATATTGCCTTTAGTTAGGACACAATAAAACTGGTGGTGACAAATTCCCTTTAAAGATGCATCAAATTGAAAGAAATCTTCTCAATACTGTGTAAATGCTGTTAAGAACAGCTCAGGCAAGATGGCCATAATCATGTTCAGGAAATAGAATTAAGAAATGTGCAGACTGGCAGATAACATTTTTGGTCACACGTTTCCTTTAAATATAAAAGTACCAGAAAATACAAAATTACAAAAAAGAAAACTAAACTTATCAGAAGTGGCGATTGTTCTGCAAGAAAGAAAACCATCGACAGTGCCATGTGTACAGTACAGGTATATGTATGTGCATTAGTATGCAGCCATGTTTCCCCCCTCTCCTTCATACACTGAGAAAAAGTACAGCAATGTCCTACTTTTGAGTGACAGCGTACGTGCCTGTGGCTTACAACCTGTTCACATCTCGTGCTGAGGAAGGAATTCCCACCTCCTGGGGGATGAACTGCAGCACTGTATCTCCGTGACAGTAGGAGTGAAGCTGCGAGGCAGCGCACGCATGGAGACATGAACTCTGTCTACCCCAGCCTAGGCAATGTTTAATCTAATGGTGTATGTGTAGAGCTTATTAAGCATTTTCTTTTTGGCAGAAAGAGGACTACAATGAGACCCCAAAGAGAAAACAAACAGGGTCTCCGCTCCTGCAGGAAGGCTGCGTGCAAGGATTTGCTCATTTTCAGTGGTGGGAAAATGAGCAAATCCTCAAAGCCTGAAATGCCCTGGAAATCACTTATCATATGGGAGAGATACACTGAAAATAGAACAGCAAACTCACTTTACACACCTATAATGCAAAAATGGTATTCTATTAGCAACGTCAAATCAGCCAAGTCACTTAGTCACCTCATTCTGTAGATGCTCAAGAAGTTAGAGGGCTCATATGTAATGGAATGTAAAGCTTTTAGGAGCAAAGCCAAAACAATTTTTGAGAGGGAACATCTTATGGCACAGAGGTCTGGTGGAAGTAAAATAAGGTCAGGCTTAGGAAATCTAAAGTCTCAAGTTTCGTTCTGCAAAACATCATAGTAACGTTTACATAGTACACATTCACACCCTTGCACAAGTGTGGCAGATAGCAAGCCATTTTATTGTTGTGTCAAAAATGCTTTATTTGACAAATATTCAATAGCTAGACAGTTTCTTTCAGAACAGGATGGCATAGGTTTTTACATCCTTGTTTTAGCTCTGTCAGGAGAGGAGCAGAAGAAAAGAAAAGAAAAAAAAAAAAAAAAAAAAAACACACCCCTTTAGTTCCCCATTAACTCCTTAATTGTGAAGGACAAATTGCAGCATTTTAGCACCATTTGGGGGAACATGTAAACTTTTATTTAAAGTTAAAAGGGGTTGTCCCACGAAAAATATTCTACAGGTTTAAAACCAGCACCTGGATCTGAATACTTTTGTAATTGTATGCAATTAACCCCTTAAGGACCCATGACGTACATATACGTCATATCTTGACGGGACTTAAAGACCCATGACGTACAGTACAGACCAAAAGTTTGGACACACCTTCTCATTCAAAGAGTTTTCTTTATTTTCACGACTATGAAGGCATCAAAACTGTGAATTAACACATGTGGAATTATATACATAACAAACAAGTGTGAAACAACAGAAAATATGTCATATTCTAGGTTCTTCAAAGTAGCCACCTTTTGCTTTGATTACTGCTTTGCACACTCTTGGCATTCTCTTGATGAGCTTCAAGAGGTAGTCCCCTGAAATGGTTTTCACTTCACAAGTGTGCCCTGTCAGGTTTAATAAGTGGGATTTCCTTATAAATGGGGTTGGGACCATCAGTGGCGTTGAGGAGAAGTCAGGTGGATACACAGCTGATAGTCCTACTGAATAGACTGTTCGAATTTGTATTATGGCAAGAAAAAAGCAGCTAAGGGTCCATTCACACGTCCGTTTTTTCTTTCCTGATCTGTTCCGTTTTTTCAGGAACAGATCAGGACCAGATCTGGACCCATTCATTTTCAATGGGTCCTTGAAAAAAAATAGGACAGCACAATGTGTGCTGTCCGTTTCCGTTGTTCCGTTCCGCATGTCCGTTTAAATATAAAACATGTCCTATTCTTTTCCTGAAAAAAATCGGATCCTGGTACAATACAAAGTCAATGGATCCGCAAAAAACGGATGACATACGGATGTCATCCGTTTTATACGGAATCCGTTCCTGGAAATTACATTTAAATTTTATTTTATTTTTTTAAGAAATCCAAAACAACTTTATTTGCTTATTGAAATTTATACATGTTTCCGTTTTTTGCGGATACGCAAAAAACGGATGACATACGGAAACATTTTCAGGAACAACGGATCCGCAAAAAACGGACAGAAAATCGGATTATAGAAAAATACTGACGTGTGAATGTAGCCTTACAGTCTATTCAGTAGGACTATCAGCTGTGTATCCACTTGACTTCTCCTCAACGCCACTGATGGTCCCAACCCCATTTATAAAGGCAAGAAATCCCACTTATTAAACCTGACAGGGCACACCTGTGAAGTGAAAACCATTTCAGGGGACTACCTCATCAAGAGAATGCCAAGAGTGTGCAAAGCAGTAATCAAAGCAAAAAGGTGGCTACTTTGAAGAACCTAGAATATGACATATTTTCAGTTGTTTCACACTTGTTTGTTATGTATATAATTCCACATGTGTGGATGCCATAGTTTTGATGCCTTCAGTGTGAATCTACAATTTTCATAGTCATGAAAATAAAGAAAACTCTTTGAATGAGAAGGGGTGTCCAAACTTTTGGTCTGTACTGTACATGTACTTCATGAGGTTGGCAGGGCTCTGGGGGGGGGGGGGGGGGGGGGGGGAGATCGGGGAGAATCGTTGCACCCTGGCTGCTCTTACCGGCAGGCAGCCATGCCGGGAAAGAGCCGCATGGTGCCAATCCACCAACCTGCAGCTCCAAGCGCTGCGATTGGCCGATCAATGTGTCGGTCACATCGCAGAGCAGGAAGCTGTCAGCAGCTGCAGGGAGGGTCGGAAGGAGGTCAGTGGACGGTGCTGAACTGGTCAGCACCGGTCACATCCGAGGTGAGGCAGGGAACACCAGTGTTTTGGGTCCCCTGCCAGCGCTGCGATTGGTTGGAACAACGCTCCAGCCAATGGCAGTGCTATTAGCTGCACAGGAAGAGGCAGAACTTCCCTGCAAGCAGCCATTCTAGCTGGTGACTGCATGCAGAGAGGTTCTGTGCTGCTGTGGCTTGCGGGGACTTGGTGTACCACCACTGCGAATTTAACCCCTTTGCTGCTGAAAAGAAGATCTGGAATAGCTGCACAGATTTCATTTGCAGTTGTTCTAGATCCCTCCGTCCCTGTCCCTCTCCACCCCCCGTCCCACCCATCCTTTTTTTTTTTTTACGGACGCCATTTGGTCCATGCCTTTTTTTTTTTTTTTACAATTTTCCAGCTCTGCATCACTTTTTCTGCGTGCGAGCTGTAACCGCTAAGTGCTTTTCAGGGAGTACCTGCCTGAACAGCACCGGCAGATTATTTGTGCTGATTTTTTATTTATTTTTTGGTTAAAAAAAGAACTGGTAGTTAGGCATAGATAGATAGATAGATAGATAGAACATTACATTTTTAGCCAGTGTAGTAAAGTTTTATACTACAGTTTTTGCACGCACACACGATTTGTGTGCGTGCTGCAGAGCACACCTATCAGTGTGCTCAGTAGCATCTGCACATTTGATTTTTTTTTTTCAAATGTTCGTACGTGCATTTTGCAACCACTGAGTACCGATCAGTAGTGTCCATTTTGATCGCATCTGCTCAGTTTGCGCTGCAAGTTGTTTTTTTCTGCAAACTTTTTTTTATTTTTTTTACAACTTTTCTTCTAAATTTTATTTCAAATTTATTACAAGCCCCTTCACGTGTAAGAAGCACTACATACACACCCCACACTAAATAAAGGTGTACACGTTTCACACATTACACCCCAATAAAATAAAAATGTCCCATTCATCCCAACGTGTATACTCAACTGAAGAGGCATACGCCATCCCTGCCTCAGATACCGAGTCTGCCAGTGAGGGAGAAGAGGATGCCACTTTCCTCTTTTCTTCTACCCCCTCATCATTATAATCATTCGCTGATGAGGGACCCTCTAGAAGGCGCCCCAGGGTAGCAGCAGAGGCAGCCCCCCAAAGTGAGCCCACATGGACCCCACCCCCTGACAATTATCAGCCCCAAATTCCAGAGTTTGTAGGCAACTCAGGAATTCTGATAGATTGTGCGGACTTCACTGAGCTAGATTTTTTCAAAATCTCCTTCTCTGAAGATTTTGTAAATCTAATGGTGGCCCAAACCAATTTGTACGCCCAACAATTCATTGCTCAGAACCCTAGTTCGCCATACGCTAGACCCCTAGGTAGGACCCCAGTAGATGCAGCAGAGATGAATAAGTTTTGGGTAGTCATGCTGCATATGGGCGTAGTAAAGAAGCCAAACGTTACTTAATATTGGTAGAGGTAGTAAAGAGCTTGTATGGGACGTCGAGTATATCTCCATACAAGCTCTTTACTACCTCTACCTTTTTGATACACCCTGGGTTCATTTTCCCTGCCCCTAATAGGGCCACTTTCCCTGTCCCTGACAGGGTCACCTAGGGTAATTTACTTAGGGTTAGGTTCCGGTGGGGGCCACCCCTTGCGGGGATAGGACTCCGTGGTAGGAAGTTTACTTTAGGGCACAACAGGCCAAACAGGGACAGACTCTCCCTGTGGCCCTCCAGCACAAAGTAACCACCCACTGGAGGACTTGTTCAAGCTTGAGAACCACCTCTGCTTGTGTACCGCACGAGAAGGTCCAGACCGTCCACCACTGGTAAGACCTACCCTTTTCTTTGCCTATTGGCATGTCTATAGATCTCTAGGCACACTGCCGTGGTCTTAACTTTATTTATGTTCATTGGTCTATCAGTCCTACTTCCGCCCTGTCTAAAGGCGGTATTGCGGACTTGATCAAAAGGTGACCTGGCATACCAGGTTCCTTGCCTTTGTCTGTATTGTTTGTCTGTAAGGGGTCCTCTTTCCCATTTCAGGGATCTTAATTTTTGACAATAAAAGTTAGGTTTTAACACATTGCTGCCCCCTTTGTTTCATATAGTCTTAACTGCCGAGCAGTATTGGGGGGTGGGTGCCACTGCACCTTTTCTCCCCTGAGGGACCACCCTCCATATTTCTTTATCAATCATTTCTTGTAATAGCAGCAGTCCCTCTGAAGGAATCTGAGGCTATCAGGGCAGTAGTTACGATGGAGGCTTACAGGTGGCAGGCTCCATAAGAACACAGCACAATTCTCATAGATGATCTAACTGCTTGTTAATGTCCCCTAAGGGGACTTAATATAGGTTTAAAAAACAAAAAAAAGTAAAAAAATAAAATAAATTCAATTTAGCCTCCTTTCCCCATAAAAAGAAAAGAAAAATAAATAAATGCCCATACTATTAAAGCGAATGCTGTAACGAAAAAGAAAAACAAAAATGGCCAATTCATAATTTTTTGGAGCTTTATCTCCCCCCAAAAAATTGGATAAAAAGTGAGCAAAATGGCATACACACTGAAAACTATGGATCACCCCGCAAAAAATTTAGCCCCCACACAGCGCAATAGACAAACATTGAAAAATTACATGGTGATGCAAAGCAAATATCAGTTTTTCTTTTTTCCAAAGTTTTTAGTTGTATTAAAACACAAGAAAAACTATACAAATGTGGTATTGTGGTAATCGTACGGACCCGGTGAATGAAGGGAACGGGTCATTTTTATTGCACAGGGAATGCCGTAAAAATGGAAATCTTAAAACTATGGTGAAATAGCACTCTTTTTCCAGTTTCACCACATTTACAATTGTTTTTCAGCTTATCACTACACTGGATGCAATATTAAATGGTCCATTAGAAATTGCAATTTGTCCTGCCAAAAGGCAAGCCCTCATACAGCTATGTGAACAGAAAAATAAGAAAGTTATGGCTGTGGGAAGGCAGAGAGTGAAAAACAAAAACGGAAAATCCGAACGTCTTGAAGGGGTTAAATCATATTTTTGTTAAACTTTTTAGAATCTTTGGTGATTTTCTTTACTTTTTCCATGTCACTATATTTAATAAAAGATCCTAAAATTTTGCAATTTTTGCACTGTAAGCCTTATATGTTGATAACACTTCATAGCAGTCATCTCATTATCATCAGACAGGACAAGGCCTATATAAACACAGATCATCAACTACTTCTGCAGAATGACCTTTGCACAAATCACAGAGCATGTCTAGAAAAATATTGTATAGATCATCAATGCATCCCCTCCTGTCAATTGTGTCGATGGCCTACAGTGGCTGCTGTAAAACATCTCTAAATACTGTTAACAGCTTAGGCAAAATGGCTGTCCACATAATCAGGAAATCATTTAAAAAAAAAAATAATCTACAATTATAGGTGTCACATTCCCTTTAAGCCAGTCTTATAAACCACAGAGACAGCAGTGACAAAAAAAAAAAAAAAAAAAAGAAGTTTAACAAACCTTAGTATGTCAAAACCTGTGCAAAATTTACTGTTAATCCAGAAGTAGCAAGCAAAGTGCTGCAATGCTTTCTATATTTTATATACCGTGTTTTATAACAATATGAACATCTTCCTCACCTTGAGACAAGCCATTATGAGCTGCGAGAGGCTAAAGAATAGAAGGCATTCTTTAGCATACCCCTATGTATTCAGCAAGATTTCACCAGTTGCAATAGAATTATAATAAGGTTCCTATATGGTCTTCAGCTAAGGCTTTGTTCATGATGGTTTCACTGGTTTCAATTTTACAGCATCCATGATGGATCCATTTTGTTACAGACTAACCTACCCTGCCTATAAGGGGTAATGAAAACCTGATGGAATGGAAGCTTTATAGCCGTTTTTGCGGTTCACAAAACTGTCTGCATCCTTTGTGGTCCTATTAAAATGAATGGATCCACATCCGACCTGCACAAAATTCGGATCAGATGCGGACAAAAACAAAAGTGTACATGAGCCCTTACCAGGACTTGCTGCTCGCTCATTTCCATTCGATAACAGCAAGCAAAGGTCTTATAAACTGTGAGGAATTGAAACACAAGTGGACCCAATTCAGACTATCTGTAATTGAAGTGCTGTCTTTGTGTAATGAAAAGTAGTGCAGAGTAAAGTCAAACATGATTAGATGACCTTCCATGCAGTCTATGTCCCCTTCAGGCAGACGGTAGGAACTTGTCCATGTTCTGGACAGTGAACGTGGCCGAGGTCTAAAACACGCACACATGATGTCTACGGCCCATTTTTTCTCATTTGAATAGCAGGGGGGAAAAAAAGGCTCGGTGCTGTTGGAAGCATTGCCCATCTGAAACATGACTAAGGGCTCATGCGCACAATCGTATGTTCAGTCCGCCTCTGATCCGTATTCTTTTTTTGAAGATCAGATGTGGACCCATTCATTTCAATGGGGCCACAAAAGATGCGGACAGCACACCGTGCGCTCTCCATGTCCGTATGTCTGTTCCGTGGCCACCACAAAAATTATAGAACATGTCCTATAGGATAGGACATTTCTGCAGGAGTAAAAAAAAAAACACAGACATCTTCATTAACACACCTGTGTTCGAAACACGTCAAATGCTTTTGTGGAGTGCTGGATCCTACTTCTTTCATGTCTTTCGGATTTAACCTGATCATTTCCGTGCACTGGACTTCATCTTATTAGGTGAGCTGGAGTACATTTATATGTTAATCTTCATTAACCATTTCTCCATCACCATACTTCTATAGATATCAGTAGTAGGGTCATTAAAGATGGCGCCCTCTTCAGAGAAGGCTTTTGAAGAAAATTAACCCCTCAAATGCCATGGTCAATTGTGATCACAGTATTCAAGGCAGCTTTCCCTAGGAGCCCAGCATTCCCAGGGCCTCAATGGCTTCCATGCATGGGGATGGGGGAAGCTGTTCATTCTCTGCAATAGCTTTGGTCTCTCTGAAAAATCGGAGACTATTACGGCTGTAGTTCGTATGCAGGTGGCAGGGCTCCACAAGACCACAGCGGATCTCCCATCTGAAGATAGCATATTAAAAAAATAAAAATGGAAATTATCCCCTTTACTACTAAAAATAATATTAAAAGATTATTTGCACTGCTATGTCCCAAAATTCATATTAAAATATAAATGTATTTATTCTGCACAGTGAATAAAAAGTGCATTTTTACACATTCCAAATTGGTATCAGTAAAAACTACAAATCACCCCACAAAAATAAAATAAAAAATAAGGGCCCTCATACGACTTTATAGACTGAAAGGGCTTGCACAGGGGTATTATTTTGATAACCTATCCTCCATTCAATGACTGTTTAGAGCTTCCCAGATGACAGGAAGAAGCGCTCGCACGGAGCACTGCCCCTTCTTCAAACAGCTGATCCATACCTCTCAACCGTCCTAGATCCGGCAAGACAGTCCCAGATTTCAGTGGCTGTCCTGCTTTCTGGTAGCTGTCCCCATTTCCATAGGAAGCAGAGACAGTTGCCTATAATGATGAAGAAAGAGCCGTCCGTCGGCTCCCTGCTCCATCTTTCCTCCCCGTGTGCGCTTCACACTGCAGGTCTGGACAGGGAGTGGGGCTGGCCGAGAGCTCCGTGTGTCCTGCTGTTGGTGTTGCTGCTGCTGGGGAACAAGGTGAGTATGTGGAGTTTGTTTGTTTTTTTACTGCCTGTGAAGGGGGCACTTAGCTGGGCATATTACAGTGAGGGGGCACATATCTGGACAGAACCTGTGAAGGGGGCACAATGTGGGCAAAAAATACTGTGCGGAGGCATAAAAGGAGGAATAATTACTATGTTGGGGCCTTTAGGGGGTGCCGGTGTTGGACCCCCACCGATCGGATATTGAGGATAGGTCATCAAAAAATACTGCCTGCACAACTATATATTTAAACGGAGAATACAAATGTGATCGCACTCTATATCCAGCATTCTGCCGGATGGAGGCAGGGCAGAATGCTGGATATAGAGTGCGATCACATTTGTATTCTCCGTTTGTATATGTATTTCACCATAGTGGTCTGCACCTATATACAGGTTGTGCTGACTCAATTCCCCAAAACAACTATATATTTATTTAAAAAAAAAAAAAATTATGGGGTCCAGAATTTGCTAATAAATAAAAACTATGGGCACATTTATTAAGAAGGCGTTTTAGACTTCTAAGCAGTCTTAGATTTAGACCTATTTCTGCTCTTGAAACAGACGTAGAAAATGGTGAATGAGACGGGTCCGCAGGACCGTCCACTTTTTTAGACCTGATTTGAGCGGAGAGAAGAAGAAGTCGCAAATTGCTAGCTGTTGTGCTGCAATCTGCGCCTGAAATACGCCTAATATACACTGGCGATCAAAATTGGAGAACAATTTATGAACACTTGATTTTCTCAGAAATAATGTAATCTACATTGATCATCATTTGAAGGATTTTTTTGTATGGGGTACACCATGCCATTAGAACAGTGTTTCCAAAATAACCAAAGTATATCAACATAAAACCTTTATTTTTCAGAAAACCTGATGATCATAAATAAGAGAACAGCAATGACTGTAGCACAGAGAAATATTCTAACAAAATTTTCTGAAGGTTACACCAGTCACCAATCAGTAGGAAGTGTACAGGCCCTTGCTTTGAATGACTTCAGCACATCTGTGGCCATAGGACATCACTAGTCTCTCACACTGCTCTGGTGTGATTTTGGTCCACTCTTCTCCCAGTCTCTTCAACAGTTCTGCGACCGTTGTGGGTTTCTTGACCATAACTTTGTCACGAAGGATTTTCCAGAGGTTTTCTATTGGGTTTAGATCAGGACTCTGGGCTGGCCATTTCATTGTTTCAATGTTTCCCCTTTCAAGGAACTGCTTTACCCGTTTTGCTGTGTGACGGGGGGCATTGTCCTGCATGAAAATTGCTGGCTGATTGAGTGATGAACACAAGGAAGGAACCATGTGTTGTTGAAGGTTCTGATACACACTTGCATTCACTCTGCCATGTAGCTGTATAAGAGGTCCAACTCCTGCTGCAGAAAACATTCCCCAAACCATGACACTCCCTCCTCCACCTTTCACTGACTTCTTTACACGCTTTGGGTTCAGTCTTTCCCCAGTTTGTCGACTAACATAATGTTTCCCATCAAACCCAAATACATTAAACTTGCTTTTATCACTAAAATTAACTCTGGACCGCTTCTCCTCTGTCCACACAACATGCTCCTCAGCAAAGGTGAGTCTAGCCTTTTGATTCTTTCTGCTAATGAGAGGTTTGGTCACTGCTGAGTGGACTTTCAGTCCAAATGCTCCTAAACATCGAGACACTGTATGACGAGACAGATCCTTACCCTGTTCAGTGCTGAACTGGCAAGCAATTCCAGATGCAGTGTTGAAACGATTACCCATGGAGATTCTCCGCATTATCCTGTCCTCTCTTGCATTTGTCTTTCGAGGACGACCACCCTTCTTGGGGGACTTGAATGAGTTTGTGATGTTGTAAAGATGCAATATTCTAGAAATCACAGACTTTGAACAACCAACTTCTCTTGCTATGGCTGATAGGGTAACCCCCTTTGGCCTTCATCTGGACAACCTGCTGCCGGAGGGTTTGAGTCACTTTGGAACGGCACACCATTTTGGCAAAGTCAGTAAAAACTGGAAAGTTAGGCTGCCAGTTAAATAGGGTTTGTCAGATCATTAAAGGAAATTAGCACCAGTTGCCAGATTAACACCAATAACTTGCAGGTATCTGAAAGTGTTCTCTAATTTTGATCAGTGTTCTTTTTCAATTTTCTCATTTACATTTTTATTCTGTGCTTTAGAATAAATACAATTTATAAAATAATCTTAAAATACTGCTATTTTACTCATGTTAGGATATATTCACATAGGACTACACTATGACCGTGACATTTCGGAAATTGTGTGTTGTTCTCTATATATTTGATCGCCACTGCCGGTGTATTTCAGCTTAATAAATGACCCCCATGTTTTTATTTTGTTTTAAGTATTAAAACACAACAAAAACTATATAAATGTTTTACTGCTGTAATTGTACAGACCAGAATAATAAAGTGAACAGGTTAGTTTACTGCATAGGGAACGCCATACAAACTAAACCCATAAAATTATGTAATTATGTGTTAAGTTTTTTTCTCCAATTCTGCCCCATTTGGATTTTTTCCAGTGTTCCCACTACACCATACTTTTTAAAGCCAGCTATTACAGATGAGACAACCAATGCATCTATATATTATTTTTTTATTGTAAATGGCTTGATTTAGAGAAAGGGTGTTTTTTTTATACTTTAACCTTTAATTTGTTTTAAAACAATTTTTTATTTTGGCCTACCATGGGACAAGTTTTGAGTGTCTGTTTCAATGCTGTGCAGTACATACTGGAAGAGACGGATGTGGGCTTGTGCAAAGTAAACTGGCTTAAAGGGGACATCCTACCCCTGAAATGCACCCCCCCATCAATATACCCACACAATGTACTTACCAGGCTCACTGGCACCCGCATCACTTCTGAAGCCTGCACGGCTGCCGTGCGGATGAAAACATCCAATGGCAGACGGTGATGGGTAAGAGCCTCCCTAGCGTCACCCGCGATGCTAGGGAGGCTTGTCCCCGTCATTGCCTGCCATTGGCAAAGACCCTCTCAAAGGGATCTCTCCCTCCCTGGAAAGCCCACAAGCTAAACAGAACATAAGACAGAGTTCACACTTCAGTTATTTGGTCAGTTATTGGGAGGCAAAACCAGTAGTGAAGCCTACTCAGAGATAAAGGTATTATGGAAAGATTTGTGCCTGTTCTGCGTTTTCTGACCCACAGCTGGTTTTAGCTCACAATAAGGGCTCATGCACATAGCCGTTGCAGTTTTTGCAGTCCCCAAATCGCAGATCCACAAAACAGGAACGTCCTGCCCATAGAACAGTCCTATACTTGTCCATAAAAAAGTAAAGTATAGGACATGTTTTATTTTTTGCGGGTGCCGCGGAATGGGCATGAAGTTGTGGACAGCACAGAGTATGCCGTCTGCATTTTTCATGGACCCAGTGAATTTAATCGGTCTGCATCCAATCCAATGCAAAAAATGCGGATCAGAAGCGGACTAAAAATACAGTTGTGTGAATGGGGTCTAACTGATGGAGATAATTGACAAAATAACTGAAGAGTAAACTCAAATTGACAATAGATCCCCTTTTTGGTATTAAACAAAATGAATAATAATTGGAAACCATATGGTAAATTTCAAAACAGGGGTAATTTAAAAACATCTACACCTCCACCTAAATTTGTTATAGTCTGTTACACAGAACGGCTTGTGCTCTTCAGTAGCCCCACTCTCCCTAACTGCCAGGATGGTGTCTGCATGTACAGTGGTGAGCATATAAATAGATTTCCTGCCCTTTCACGTTGCTGCAAGTAGCTGGTCACCCATAAGTCTGAAGAATGTTCCACTCTCCGAACACTTGGATAGCAGTGGTTGTGGGAACACCATTTTAATTTTTGCACACTGCTCGACAAGCCCCTGTGTTTCCAGCATGGAGGGATTTAAAAAGATGAAGATTACTCCTACCGGTAGTTTGATTTTCTGTATAGCCTCCACAACGGCACTACACTGCGTGCAGAATTATTAGGCAAATGAGTATTTTGACCACATCATCCTCTTTATGTATGTTGTCTTACTCCAAGCTGTATAGGCTCGAAAGCCTACTACCAATTAAGCATATTAGGTGATGTGCATCTCTGTAATGAGAAGGGGTGTGGTCTAATGACATCAACACCCTATATTAGGTGTGCATTATTATTAGGCAACTTCCTTTCCTTTGGCAAAATGGGTCAAAAGAAGGACTTGACAGACTCAGAAAAGTCAAAAATAGTTAGATATCTTGCAGAGGGATGCAGCACTCTTAAAATTGCAAAGCTTCTGAAGCGTGATCATCGAACAATCAAGCGTTTCATTCAAAATAGTCAACAGGGTCGCAAGAAGCGTGTGGAAAAACCAAGGCGCAAAATAACTGCCCATGAACTGAGAAAATTCAAGCGTGCAGCTGCCAAGATGCCACTTGCCACCAGTTTGGCCATATTTCAGAGCTGCAACATCACTGGAGTGCCCAAAAGCACAAGGTGTGCAATACTCAGAGACATGGCCAAGGTAAGAAAGGCTGAAAGACGACCACCACTGAACAAGACACACAAGCTGAAACGTCAAGACTGGGCCAAGAAATATCTCAAGACTGATTTTTCTAAGGTTTTATGGACTGATGAAATGAGAGTAAGTCTTGATGGGCCAGATGGATGGGCCTGTGGCTGGATTGGTAAAGGGCAGAGAGCTCCAGTCCGACTCAGACGCCAGCAAGGTGGTGGTGGAGTACTGGTTTGGGCTGGTATCATCAAAGATGAGATTGTGGGGCCTTTTCGGGTTGAGGATGGAGTCAAGCTCAACTCCCAGTCCTACTGCCAGTTTCTGGAAGACACCTTTTTCAAGCAGTGGTACAGGAAGAAGTCTGCATCCTTCAAGAAAAACATGATTTTCATGCAGGACAATGCTCCATCACACGCGTCCAAGTACTCCACAGCGTGGCTGGCAAAAAAGGGTATAAAAGAAGAAAATCTAATGACATGGCCTCCTTGTTCACCTGATCTGAACCCCATTGAGAACCTGTGGTCCATCATCAAATGTGAGATTTACAAGGAGGGAAAACAGTACACCTCTCTGAACAGTGTCTGGGAGGCTGTGGTTGCTGCTGCACGCAATGTTGATGGTGAACAGATCAAAACACTGACAGAATCCATGGATGGCAGGCTTTTGAGTGTCCTTGCAAAGAAAGGTGGCTATATTGGTCACTGATTTGTTTTTGTTTTGTTTTTGAATGTCAGAAATGTATATTTGTGAATGTTGAGATGTTATATTGGTTTCACTGGTAAAAATAAATAATTGAAATGGGTATATATTTGTTTTTTGTTAAGTTGCCTAATAATTATGCACAGTAATAGTCACCTGCACACACAGATATCCCCCTAAAATAGCTAAAACTAAAAACAAACTAAAAACTACTTCCAAAAATATTCAGCTTTGATATTAATGAGTTTTTTGGGTTCATTGAGAACATGGTTGTTGTTCAATAATAAAATTAATCCTCAAAAATACAACTTGCCTAATAATTCTGCACTCCCTGTAAGCAGGAGGGTAACCCGCCTCCCAGGGACAGGAAACAACGTAGAGAACAAAGTTTAAAAGCCTCCTCCCCTTTACCTTCTCCAGTAAATACCTAAGGATGATGCTGAAGAAAATAAGACTTAATTTTGGGAGAGAATTTTTTTTCTCCATTCATTAGCACATAACAATCGAAAAGTATCATGGTGGGAAAAAACCCAGTGCCGTTGGAGGCTATACTGAAAATCCAGTTACCGGTAAGAGTAATCTTCATCTTTTCCGTACGCCTCACCAACAGCACGAAGCAGGAGAATTAACAAAGAAATCAGGCTAGGGAGTGACTACTGCAGACAGAACTTTTCATCCGAATGACAAGTCCCTGTTAGACTGTACATCCAGCCTTTAGTGATTAAAAATGTTGATTGACTAGACCAGGTCGCTGCCTGGCAGATTTGAGACAAAGAAGCTGAGGCATTTTCATCCCAAGAGGCCGACACTTCTCTTGTGGAATGGGCTTTTAATTCAGTTGGTGGAGAGAGTCCTTTTTCTTTATATGCCATGCTGATTTATATGCCATGCTGAGTCATTTTAATCCAGCGAGCGATGGTAGCCTTAGAAGCTGCCTGTCCCTTATTTTGTCCTGCATATTGAACCAGCAAACTGTCTGTTTTCATTAGTTCTTTCGTAGAATCTAGATAAGACAGCACGAATCTACGCACATCCAAATGATGAAACTTCAATTCATTAGATAATTTTGCTTGGGCGCAGAATGTAGACAAGATTTCCTGTTGACAGTGAAATTTCGAGAACACTTTTGGTAATTAAGAAGGTTCGTGTCTTAGCACTAGTCTGTCTTCCAAAATATTAAGATACGGAGGCCTACAGGACAAGGCTTGAATTTCTCCGATTCGCCTAGCCGAGGTGATTGCTATAAGAAAGGCTGTTTTTAGAGATAGGAGTCTGAGAGAGATTTCGTCGAGAGGCTCAAATGGATGATCCATTAAGACAGACAGGACCAGGTTAAGATCCCAGTGAGGGATCGTAGATCTATGAACAGGATGCAGCCTACTGGCCCCCTTAATGAACCTCTTGACCGAATCCAACCCGGCCAACCTGATCTCCATAAAAGGCACTAAGAGCTGCTATCTGGACCTTAATGGTGCTAACTCAGAGTCCTTTGTCGAGACCTTCTTGCAAAAAGTCTAAAATTACCTTAGTATCAGGTGTCAAAGTAGGATTCCAGGAGTCTTTGGAAAATTGGAGAAAGGTCTTCCAAGTTCTAAGATAGATGTTGGATGTGACCGGTTTTCTGCTGGAAAGAAGAGAGTGTTGATGACTGAATCGGATAATCCTTTTGATTTCAGGATGGACCGTTCAAATTCCAGGCAGTGAGCTTTAACTCGCTGATTGTTGGATGCCTGAAATCAGCAGAAGGTCCGGGATCTGAGGAAGAATCCAGTACCTCTTTCTGGATAGACTCAGAAGTAGGGGAAACCATGCCCTTTTTGGCCAAAATGTGGCAATCAGGATTAAATGAGAGCGTTCTTCTGCAATCTTTGTAAGGACTTTTGGGATCAACTGGATTGGTGGGAAGGCATATAGAAGATCTGGCAGCCAAGGACCTGAAAAGCCATCCACTCTCGTTGGGTTGTCCCTGAATGAGAGGGAATAAAAAAAAAAAGAAGATCCGTTTGCTCGTTTCTCTGAGAAGCGAAGAGATCCACCTTCGGATGTCCCCATTTGCTGCACATTTTTAAAAAGACTAATCTCTTAAGGCTCCACTCTCCTGGGAATAACCTCCTCCGGCTCAGGAAGTCTGCTAGAATGTTCTCTTCTGCTCTTAGATGGACTGAGGAGATTGACTATGTGCGTCTTGGCCCAGGAAGAAATCCGAGATGCAATCTTGCACAGAGTCCTGCTTCTCCTGCCCCCCTGTTTGTTTAGATATACAACAATAGTGCTGTTGTCTGAGAGGATCTTGACATTCTGGAAGTGAATGACTGGTAAAAACGCCCGTAGAGCCAAAAATACTGCTAGTAGCTGTGGCGGACTGAACCGTCACTAGGGCTGCTGGAGAAGCCTGAGGGCCAGCCTCCTTCCTACAGACTATGGACCCATAATTATGGAGACCCCCCCTCAGACTGTTTGGGGTTACAAGGAACTATGAACCCTGATTTATGTGTGGAATTTTTATGCCACATATTTCCGATTGCCCATTAAAGGTGCATGGTGTGGATCCAGCAACACAAAAAGGGTTAACTCTGCACTGAGACTCCCACTGATTGAGTTAGTAATGGGATTAAGTAGCTCATTATAATAGCAGCCGACTCCTAGATGAGTAGATCACCCTATGATACACTCAGGAGATAATCCCATCACATGTGTCTCCTCTCTTCCTATTCATTCATTATGGAGGGAGTGAAGATGTCTGTTTGCATGTTGTACATGGTTGATTGCATTAGGTTTTTAGACTTCTTAAACTGTATATATACTGAGTTGATCTTCAATAAAGAGAGTTCCTGTTTTACCCTTCATCATGTTGAGGCTGGTGTTTGGGTAACTGATCGATACTGGGGATTGCTATACGCTGAAGATTTGCTATACTCCCCTGGCTATAACTACTAGCTCTTCTAAGAGCTATTCCTGCTCTCTGGATTTAGGAGAGGTACACCCACTGGAGCCTTGTCGTAGGTCCGGGTTGGGTAGGAGACGGTGAGACCTCAACCAAGCTTTGGCGGTTCGTGGGGTCTGCAGTGCTTACGGTGTCAAGTGGAGTGCGTGGAGTCCTCGGGAAGCAATAGGGGCATCCATCAACGGAGGTACCCGGTCGGGGTGCTAGGAGATCCGTTACAGTAGCTCTTTTGCGTTTGAGGATAATGGGAGAATGCCTGGGTCCCATGTTCCCTGTACTAGTTGCTCTTTGCAGTGGGCCCCCCAACCTGACCCGCTTGCGTCCGTTATTATGACCACCTGATTTGTGGTCCGCCAAGGAACTCCCTGGTTCAGGTTCGACATGTTCAGCCACCAATATAGGGAGCTTTTGACTTTCGGGGAGAGGGTCACAGACCTGTCCAGTGACAGTGAACTTCTGTTCCAATGTTTCAGGAGAAACTTCTGCAAGGGTCTTCCGTGGAACTGAGCCCACTTGACTTGCCGGAATTGTTGAAGTCATAAGCCCCAGAATTTTAATGATCCTCCTGAAGTAAACCTTTTTGAGCTGCTGAAAAGCTGAGATCTTTGAAATGAGGTCTTTTTTCTTTGATTCTGGAAGAAAGGAGATCATCTGATGGGAATCCATCTGTATCCCCAAAAATACCTTTACTCTGGTGGGTATTAGATCCGATTTTTCAAAATTCAACTTCCAGCCCAGAGACTGGAGGACAGTTAAAACAGTCCTCAGATGATCCTGCAAAAGTATCTGTGAGGATGCTGAAATGAGGAAATCGTCCTTCTGATGAAAAAAAATTGATCTCAGCTACTATTTTTGTAAATACCCTGGGAGCTGACGCCAGGCCGAAAGGTAGAACTTGAAACTGTAGATGTATAAGGTGATCTTCCAAAAATACTGTGAATTGTAGATATTTCTGATGTTTTTGATAAATTGGTACATGGTAATATGCGCCTGCTAAGTCGAGCGTTACCATGTAGCAATACCGTGTTAACATATTAATTGTTGATTTCACAGTCTCCATCTTGAAATTTTTGTATTGGATGAACCTGAGATATTTTAGGTTGATAATAGCTGTGAAGGAGCCGTTAGTTTTTTTCTTATAGGAATATTGGGTAGTAGAAGCCTGTGCCTATCTGGTCTTCTGGAACTGGAATAACGGCTTCTTTCTGTAACAATAGGAGAATCTGAGACTCTAAGGCCTCTTTCAGACGGGCGTTGCGGGAAAATGTGCGGGTGCGTTGCGGGAACACGCGCGATTTTTCAGCGCGAGTGCAAAACATTGTAATGCGTTTTGCACTCGCGTGAGAAAAATTGCGCATTTTTGGTACCCAAATCCGAACTTAACAGAAGTTCGGGCTTGGGATCGGTGTTCTGTAGATTGTATTATTTTCCCTTATAACATGGTTATAAAGGGAAAATAATAGCATTCTGAATACAGAATGCATAGTAAAATAGCGCTGGAGGGGTTACATTTTTTTTTAACTTGCCTTAATCCACTTGCTCGCGCTGCCGGCATCTCGTCTGTCTCCTTTGCTAAACAGGACCTGTGGTGAGCATTCATTCCAGGAACAGGACCTGTGGTGACGTCACTCCGGTCATCACATGACCCATCACCATGGTAAAAGATCATGTGATGACCAGAGTGACGTCACCACAGGTCCTGTTCCTGGAATGAATGCTCACCACAGGTCCTGTTCAGCAAAGAAGGAGACAGACAAGATGCCGGCAGCGCGAGCAAGTGGATTAAGGTCAGTTAAATTTTTTATTTATTTTTTAATCCCTCCAGCGCCATTTTACTATGCATTCTGTATTCAGAATGCTATTATTTTCCCTTATAACCATGTTATAAGGGAAAATAATAATGATCGGGTCTCCATCCCGATCGTCTCCTAGCAACCATGCGTGAAAATCGCACCGCATCCGCACTTGCTTGCGATTTTCACGCAACCCCATTCACTTCTATGGGGCATGCGTTGCGTGAAAAACGCAGAATACAGAGCATGCTGCGATTTTCACACCGCACAAGTGATGCGTGAAAATCACCGCTCATGTGAACAGCCCCATAGAAATTAATGGGTCGGTATTCAGTGCGGGTGCAATACGTTCAACTCGCCCGTGTGAAAAGGGGCCTAAGAGATGGTGATCTACTCTTAGTTTCTTGTTTATTACGAACCTCTCTGGAGGTGGAGAGGAAAATTCTAGCTTGTATCCCTGATTATGTCCAGAATCCAAGGGGAGTTTGAGATTCCTTCCCATGCCGTGCAGAACTTTTTTAGTCTCCCCCCTACAGGATCTCTGGCGTCATAAACTTGACTGCTTAGAAGATTTGTCCTGGTTAAAGAGGAATCCTCTACCTCTACCTTTTGATGGCTGCCATGAACCTGAGCCATCTTTTCTTCCTCTGTTCTTGCCTCCCCCTTTTCTGGTTTCGAAATGATCGCCACTGCTGGAAGAACTTGGTCTCAGTCGGGAACCCTTTCTTCCTATCGGAAGCTTTTTCCAGAATATCATCCAGAACCGAACCAAAAAGTCTGTCTCCTTCACAGGGGATACCACAAAGTCTATTTTTGGAAGCAGTATCCCCTGTCCAGGATCTTAACCAAACAGACCTCCTTGCCGTATTTGAAAGAGCTGCAGATCTAGCGGATAAATTTACTGAGTCCGCAGAAGCGTCAGATAAAAAATTAGAAGCTTGTTTCAAAATCGGCAGAGAAGATAAAATGTCTTCTCTAAGGATGCCTGAGACCAAATGTTCCTTCAGCTGCGACAACCACAAGGATAAGGACTTGGCTGTGTAAGTAGCTGCAATGCTTGGTCTTAACATAGCGGTATTAGATTCCCAGGATCTTTTTAGAACCGATTCGCACTTTTTATCCATGGCGTCTTTTAAGAGCCCCACGTCTTCAAATGGCCGGAATGCTTTTTTTTTTTTTTAATTCTGACTATAGGCGCATCTACCTTGGGAGTCTTATCCCAGTGGGGCTGAGTCATCCTCGTTAAAAGGGATATTTCCTTTTAAATACTTTAGATGTACCAGCCCTTTTTCAGGATCCTTCCACTCTTCAGAAATACGTTTTTTTAATGTGGTCATGGACCGGAAAAAAAAACTTTTCTTCCCATCTCCTAGACCCTTGAATATCTGATTTTGAACGGACTGGATCCCTCTTAACTCCTCAATGTTTGAGGTGGATCGAATCGCCTTTAGAAAAGAGTGTTTCTTCTATTGAACACAGGGGTCTGCCTGCTTCATCCTCAGAGGAAGAGGCTGACTCAGAAGAATCCATGTCTTATGCTACCTCCAGGTCCCAATCCATCTGGGGTTCTATATTAGATCTAGAGGTGGAGGGTTTCTGGGGTAGGGAGGCTATTTTTGCCTCAACGGCCGAGCTGACTTCTCTAATGATGGTTCTCAGATTATCCACCAAGGAAGGTGCCTCTTCAGACAACCTGTGCATTTTTGGCAGATAGGTCTCTTACTGTGACCTGCCAACTGCTTTTTACAGATAGCACATTTCTTTTTCTGCGCAGTTTCCCCACTCCTTCCGGCATCTCAGCTCTGAAAGCACAGAAAACAACTTCTAACTAAGGAGTAGGAAATGAGTGGGGAACCTCCACCAGTGAACCAAAACAGTGGCACAAATGTGAACATAGAAATATAATTCTCTCCCAAGAGGAGGCTTACCGGGCTGAGGGCCTTACGGGTATCAGACGGCTTCTCCACAGGGAGCGACATAGTGAGTGTCTAAACCGCAACGCCAAAAATCCTCTGCACAGCGTCCCGATCTCCATATCGCCTTCTTAACTACTTCCTGGTCACAGGGTACAGGCGGGAAGTCTCGCGGCATGTCCCGTGACCATGTGACCCAATCTCGCGAGATTTCGTCCCAACAGCGTCTCGCGTGCCGTCCGTCCCCTCTGTAGGCTCAGATATGAGCCGTTTGCTGCCCGGGGATGCCCTGGAAGAAGGATTTACGCCGAAGGAAGCGGCGGGAACCATCTCCCGAACTCTGCAAGCACATCCGCAATACCCAGTCCCCATAGCTCTGTGTGCTTTTATTGTGGAAAAAAAACGATTTGATCCATATGCAAATTACCCCAAGATGTGTCCTGTACATGAGATGAGTCCAGCGTGAAGGAGCGCAGCACCGCCCTGCATCCTCAGAATCTCCTCCTTGCTCCCCGACGTCAGACAGCCAGAGCGCCGTAATCTCAAGATGCGCGAGCTAGCGCATTCGCTGTTCCTTCCCTGAGGCTGATGCCACCCTATCCCGTAGTTTCTAAAATGGGGCCACTTTTTGGAGTTTCTACTCTAGGGGGGCATCAGGGGGGCTTCAAATGGGACATGGTGTCAAAAAAACAGTCCAGCAAAATCTGCCTTCCAAAAACAGTATGGCATTCCTTTCCTTCTGCGCCCTGCCGTGTGCCCGTACAGTAATTTACGACCACATATGGGGTGTTTCTGTAAACTACAGAATCAGGGCCATAAATATTGAGTTTGGTTTGGCTGTTAACCCTTGCTTTTTTGGAAAAAAATTAAAATAGAAAATCTGCCAAAAAAGTGAAATTTTTAAAAATTGTATCTCTATTTTCCATTAATTCTTGTGGAACACCTAAAGGGTTAACAAAGTTTGTAAAATCAGTTTTGAATACCTTGAGGGGTGTAGTTCATAGAATGGGGTCATTTTTGGGTGGTTTCTATTATGTAAGCCTCGCAAAGTGACTTCAGACCTGAACTGGTCCCTAAAAATTGGGTTTTTAAAGATTTGCTTCGAAACTTCTAAACCTTGTAACATCCCCAAAAAATAAAATATCATTCCCAAAATGATCCAAAAATGAAGTAGACATATGGGGAATGTGAAGTAATAACTATTTTTGGAGGTATTACTATATATTATAAAAGTAGAGAAATTGAAACTTGGAAATTTGCAATTTGCAATTTACAAATTTTTGGTAAATTTGCTATTTTTTTTATAAATAAAAAAAGATTTATTTTTTACTTCATTTAACCAGTGTCATGAAGTACAATATGTGACGAAAAAAACAAATCTCAGAATGGCCTGGATAAGTCAAAGCGTTTTAAAGTTATCAGCACTTAAAGTGACACTGGTCAGATTTGCAAAAAATGGCCAAGCCCCTAAGGTGAAATAGGGCCGAGTCCTTAAGGGGTTAAGCAAACCGTGACTCTGCATCGCCGTGCGAATAAGGTCGATGTTCGATCCTGGTATAAATTGATTTTTGTAAATTAATTCACCCCTAGCGTTCCAGTACGGCTTGTTACCCGATCGTCCTAGTTTGTTCAACAAAAGTTCAGCATTTTTCTTATACCTAACATTAAGATCTCTTAAACATGGTCTCCGCTAGAAACGTAATTTGTCAATCGTTGTTGATCGGGTTGCGGCTGCGTAATCAAAGTTAGGGTTGACATTTCTTTACCGGTCTGTTTGTTGAGCATTAAGTATCTCTGTAACACATTAGTGTATCTCTATTTTTTTCCATCATCTGAAAGGTATTTTCTGTGTTGTATTTCGCTAATTTCGACGTCTAAACGCTGCGTAGCGGATTGGTGCATGTCTGGTGTTTCTGCAGATTGCTTTTTTTTTTAGGCGGTCCATCTCATGTTTGGAACATTTTCTCCACATACTCCATTATGAGCCGCCAACTCTATTAGCTATCAAGCTAGTGATTAAAGGTATTGCAAAGCCGAGCAGCGAACCTATAAAACCGCCGCTCTGGTTCACAATGCGCTTCTTGTCTTTAATGGGGTGGCTTTTATCGCTTAATTTCTTTAAAGCCTTGCGCCATCTTTTCTGTATATTTTTTTGTCGCTCTCTAAAAGGCATCTTTCCTTTAAGGATGTTGAGAGCGATCTTGCCGATAGCGGATATCAAATCATTACTGGCGCTGCGTAACATTGATTTTCGGACCGTTGGTTTTATTTTGACCAAAGCTTTTAGAAGATCCCAATTACGTCGGATCCAGTTTGACATCTTTACAGGATCGGCGATGCTACCAAGAATGACCGTCGAGATGCGAAATATCACATTTTAGAGCTTCTTTTTGCACACATAAGCCACTGGAAGATCTAGCGGGAACAAACCGGTTCTTAGCCGTGGTTCCTCGGGCGTATCAGCTCTTAAATCTACGAGTAAATAGCCGTAAGGCGCTTGTGTAGCATCTTCAAATGCTTCTAAAAAGAAACGTGTTTTACCAGGGTACATTTGCCGAGCCAACGTAATAACCTGTAATTTATCACAAGGGTTCTTAAAAAAGGACCATGTATTTAGTGTTTAAATTTATGGTCCTTTTCTTACCCTGACAAAAAAAAACTTTTTGAACGAGATACATGATGCTCAACATTTCTGTGGTGCACGTATTTGGTGAAAGCGTTTTGCATTTCAAGATTTTTGCAAGCCACCTTGCGGTATTCCACGATGCAAGCCGCCTTTATCGCGGTATTCCTCGATAAACCAAATTTTTGTAAACAAACGGGTTAGCTCGTCGTACAACTTCTGCAATGCATAAAACCAAATGACATTGTCAGGTTTGTGCGACATTAGCGTATCCACTTGTATTAACCGTTTTACAAAAAAATTCTTTCCGGAATTTGGGGGTCCTGCTTAAATACAAGAAAACGGGTGTTGAAATTGCGCGGCCATGTTTAATAGTCGAAAGGCAACGTTGTAAAGCAAGTCGACAGTTGTCTCTTTGTGTAGACGCACTTTAGCGTTTTACGTAACGGTCTTGTCTCTATCGCCCAACGCTTCCTATTTCTGAAAATGCAGTTTTGTTCTTTATCTTTTAAGCTGTCAAAATTAACAAGTCGAGTGTTAGCGACATTGAGAGTTATACCCTTAATCTTTAATACGGTTTGTCCATTGTGGAGTTTGTAGCCGTACGTCTTCGGACCCGCAGATACAAACCTCGGTAATGTACGTGTCAGCGAGTATTTCACTAGTTAGTTGGTTCACCAAGAAAATCGCCCAATGCGGGTTCCAGTCGCCATCTCTACTTACGAATATGACAGAGTCTGTGTCGTGATAAAGACTATGTTCTTGCAATCTGTCTAGGAGTGTGTATAATTCGAGTCTGGCATAGGCGGTTGTTAAACAGGCTATGAAAATGTTTATATTTTTGTTGAGTGTTTAGCGCTCTTTTACATACCGCCAATTGACTACGTCTGAAAGATAGATAGTTAGGATACAACCTTAATATTTTATTTTTAAAGATATTAGGACGTGTCCGGGCATGTTTTGACAACTGTTGGCTATTGTCACAGCTGCTGGTACATAAGGCTGACTATGTCTCGTGACACATGTATAAACATTGTGGACTTCTAAATTTAGTAGCTGTTTGTACAAATTGATGAACAGATGGCGTATTAGAAGATAGATACGCGTTATCGGCACCCGGGAAAGTTAGGTGCCACAATTAGCTATTGTTAATATTTATAAATGATACATATATGCGTTCGATGTGGTGATCAAATATTTTGCTTAAATCATGAGCGCCTTAGATTTTTTTTAAACAGGATCGTATATAATTAAAGCAAATTTTAATCATCTCACCTGCAGGATTTAACAAAGGGACTGCGTCAGTTCCCCTTCCAAGACCTGTGGTGACATCATCAAAGCTACTTTAGCTTTAGGAAAATAGACTGATCAATTAGCCGTTGTCAACATTTATAATGGCTTAATAAGAGGTTAATACAATATTTTATTTTTAAAGAAATTAAAACAATTAAATTACTGACGCATTATCAGATCTAACAGAATAAAAGGGGCGTTGAATGGGCAGTATGACATCAAAGGTCCTTTAGCTTTAGGAAGCTAGACGGATCAATTAGCCATTGTCAATATTTATAAGGCCCCTTTCACACGAGCGAGTTTTACGCGCGGGTGCAATGCGTGACGTGAACGCATAGTACCCGCACTGAATCCTGACCCATTCATTTCAATGGGTCTGCATACATGAGCGTTGTTTTTCACGCATCAGTTCTGCATTGCGTGAAAATCGCAGCATGTTCTATATTCTGCGTTTTTCACACAGCCCTGGCTCCACAGAAGTGAATGGGGCTGCGTGAAAAATGCATTGCATCCGCAAGCAAGTGCGGGTGCGATGCGTTTTTCACTGATGGTTGCTAAGAGATGTTGTTTGTAAACCTTCAGTTTTTTATCACACACGTGAAAAACGCATCAAAACACATTGCACCCGCGCGGAAAAAACTGAACGCAATCGCAGACAAAACTGACTGAACTTGCTTGCAAAATAGTGTGAGTTTCACTGAACGCACCCTGAACGCATCCGGACCTAATCCTTCACGCTCGTGTGAAAGAGGCCTAATGGCTTTTATAATGGCTTAGCAAGAGGTTAATACAAGCCTAATATTTTATTTTTAAAGATATTAAAACTTAATTGAATTACTGACACAATGACAGATGTAACAGAATAAGGGGTGTTGAATTGGCGGTGTTTAGGCGTGGTTTGGGAGGGACTGGGAGGGGTTGTGGGCGAAGTGGGCAGGGTTATGGGAGGCAAAAGGGGCATGTCGACATGTCACCTATAGAGGCTATACTACTCTGGGCAATATACCGCGATATTAAGAGACATCATATGGCCGTTTCTTAATTACCGCTGTATTTTTGTAACATCCCACCTGTTTCTGTCATGAGGCAGGGGGCAGCAGTTTGCCACTGGGCATGGGAGCCTGTCCATCACACCGCTCCCGTCCCCGCCGTTCAGCCCCATAGGTCTCAGGCCGCGTCGGGTCTCGCGTGGATCGATGGTGTGTTCACTTGCCTATACCATTGCGCCGCCCATCACGCGACTGCCTGCGCCAGGAAGAGGCAACTCGAGCCCTGTGCTTTGCAGTATACACCAATCAAGCCATTATCAAGTTCTCATCCTAAACTAACTTTTTTTTTTTTTTTTTAGTTTTTTTTTTTTAACAAGGAAGTGTACAAAGTTAGGCTCCAATCATACATCCGTAATAGGTCCGCATCCATTCCGCAAATTGCGGAACGGGTGCGGACCCATTCATTCTCTATGGGGACTGAATGGATGCGGAGAGCACACTATGTGCTCTCCGCATCCGCATTTCCGGAACGTGCCGCCGATCTTCCGGTCCGCGGCTCCCGAAAAAAAATAGAACATGTTCTATTCTTGTCCGCAATTGCGGGCAAGATTAGGCATTTTATTTCTATTATAGTGCCGTCGATGTGCGGTCCGCAAAATGCGGAATGCACATTGCCGGTGTCCATGTTTTGCAGATCCGAAAAACACATACGGAAGTGTGAATAGACCCTAATGGTGTGATGGACAGTAACTGTTACCCAGTGATGAACAGTAACGGACGTCCACTGACCAACAGTTACAGACGGACACTAACAAATGCCCAGTGAAAAACTGTAACAGACTGAAAATAACAGATGCCCATTGACCGACAGTTACGGGCAGAAATTTTGTATTCCTTATATAGCGTAGGGTTAACTAGGGTCGCTGAGAGGTAGGTTCCTGTGCTGTGCGCATCCATCAACAGGGTGTTAATCCGTGGTTAGCAGTAGCTAGGGGTTTGATAGAGATAGTTTCCCCTGAACATTTCAAAACATGTTACTGCTACTGTGAACGCTGCATATTTTCGCATGAAATTCTGATGCAGATTGTCTGCAGCATTTACACAACGTGTCGGTGTACTGTAAATCAGGGTTCAACTGCACACAAAAATTATGCAGGTTAATTTTTTCTGTCCTCTTGAAGAGGAGGTTCCAAATGGATTTGGTTTTGATGCCATCCTATTTTACAGATATATTTTCTAATTTGCATATTTAAAGATTATTCGTCATAGGGTTCTTTTGTATAGGCAAGTTATCAGGAACTTACATTTGTATGAAAGCTTGTTTTAGATAACTGGCTGTGTAAAGGTGCCATCACTTTACGGGGAGACGAATAGGCAAAGTAATGGTTGTTTGTCAGCATACATCAGCTATAAGCGCTGCATATAAATGTCGTTAATGAGCGGCTAATGATAGGGAATGAACTTCCTCATTCCAGATCGTAGGGTCTATTGTCCCATGTAGGAGGGTCCTCACGCATCTAAGGCCTCTATCACACAAACGTGTGCGCTACGTGGCAGTATTGCGGACCGCATTTGGGGATCCGCAATACACGGGCACCGTTCCGTGTGCATTCCGCATCATGGATGCGGACCCATTCACTTCAATGGGTCCGCAAATCCGGAGATGCGGAATGGTGCACAATGGAAGCACGGAACAGAACCCTACGGAAGCACTACGGAGTGCTTCCGTGGGGTTTCAACCCGTACTTCCATTCCATAAAAAGATAGAACATGTCCTATCTTTTTGCGTAACAGTCGGATCGCGGACCCATTAAAGTGAATTGGTCCACGATCGCTGCGGCTGCCCCACAGTGGGTGTTTGTGCATTGCGGCCAGCAATTTGCGGGCCACAGCATGGCCATGGGGCGCACACGTTTGTGTGCAAGAGGCCTAACCAGAAATCACTTATAAGAAAATAAACTTTAGGAAGAACTGCTTGCAGTCAACCACCCTTTGCCTGCAACTGCAATGATGATTGACTTGGTGGAGCCATTCTATATCATTAACACCTTAAGGACGCAGGGCGTACCGGTACGCCCAATTTCCAGAGTCCTTAAGGACTCAGGGCGTACCGGTACATCCTAACTTTAAATGCAGATTCCGGCGCCGCGGGGGTTAATGGGAACGGGATGCCGGCTGAAATCATTCAGCCGGCATCCTGTCACAAGGCCAGGGGGGGTCATGTGACCCCCCCCTATCGGCGATCGCCGCAAACCGCAGGTCAATTCAGACCTGCGGTTTGCTGCGCTTTTTGCAGTTTCGGATCAGAAACTTTAGTGTCCCTCAAACATAGATTTTACACCCCCCCTGCACCCCTGCATGATTTTTTGCTGGCGGGTGGTGCAGGGGGGGGGGGAGTTGTGGGCGGTGCGGCAGGCGGGATCGCGATCCCCCACCCGCCTCCCCTTGACAATTCGTTGGTGTACAGTGGGTATACCAGGGTGTCAGCACATTGCTGACACCCTGGTATAAAACGGCTGACATCGGTGATGCAATGTCAGCCGTTTAACCCTTTCCATACAGCGGTCCGTACGGACCGCTGTATGGAAAAAGTTAACAGTAAGAGGGAGCTCCCTCCCTCTCCCATCGGGGGGCTGCAGTGCCTTTGCAGCCCCCCGACAGCCCCGTCCAAACATGTGTAGGGAATTTTTATTTTTTTCATTTTTAATCAGTGAAATGTGTTTTTTGATTTTTACTTTTTTTTTTTTTACTTTTTTTCACTTTTTTTTTGACCCAGACCCACTTGGTTCTTGAAGATCCAGTGGGTCTGATGTCTGTATAATACAGTACAATATATATTGTACTGTACTGTATTTTACTTACACTTTGTCTGAACAGATCTCTGCCTTTAGCACAGATCTGTTCAGCACCATGGACAGCAGGATGCCTGAGACGGCGTCCTGTTGCCATGGGAACCTTCCCCGTCTGCTCAGTACTGGTCAGAACTTCGCAGACGGGGAAGGTTCCCATGGCAACAGGACGCCGTCTCAGGCATCCTGCTGTCCATGGTGCTGAACAGATCTGTGCTAAAGGCAGAGATCTGTTCAGACAAAGTGTAAGTAAAATACAGTACAGTACAATATATATTGTACTGTACTGTATTATACAGACATCAGACCCACTGGATCTTCAAGAACCAAGTGGGTCTGGGTCAAAAAAACAAAAAGTGAAAAAAAAAGTAAAAAAAAAAGTAAAAATCAAAAAACATATTTATCACTGATTAAAAATGAAAAAAAAAAAAATTCCCTACACGTTTGGTATCGCCGCGTCCGTAACGACCTGATCTATAAAACGGTCATGTTACTTTCCCCGCACGGTGAACGCCATAAAAATAAAAAAATAAAAACTATTAGGAAATTTAAATTTTGCCCACCTTACTTCCCAAAAAAGGTAATAAAAGTGATCAAATAAGTCGCATGTACGCCAAAATAGTACCAATCAAACCGTCATCTCATCCCGCAAAAATCATACCCTACCCAAGATAATCGCCCAAAAACTGAAAAAACTATGGCTCTCAGACTATGGAAACACTAAAACATGATTTTTTTTGTTTCAAAAATGAAATCATTGTGTAAAACTTAAATAAAAAAAAAAAAAGTATACATATTAGGTATCGCCGCGTCCGTATCGACCGGCTCTATAAAAATATCACATGACCTAACCCCTCAGATGACCACCGTAAAAAAAAAAAAAAAAAAGTGTAAAAAAAGCCATTTTTTGTCATCTTACGTCACAAAAAAAGTGTAATAGCAAGCGATCAAAAAGTCATATGCACCCCAAAATAGTGCCAATCAAACAGTCATCTCATCCCGCAAAAAATGAGACCCTACTTAAGATAATCGTCCAAAAACTGAAAAAACTATGGCTCTTAGACTACGGAGACACAAACATTTTTTTGTTTTATAAATGAAATCATTGTGTAAAACTTACATAAATAAAAAAAATTGTATACATATTAGGTATCGCCGCGTCCGTGACAACTTGCTCTATAAAATTACCACATGATCTAACCTGTCAGATGAATGTTGTAAATAACAAAAAAAAAAAAAAAACGTGCCAAAAAATCTATTTCTTGTTACCTTGCCGCACAAAAAAAGTGTAATATAGAGCAACAAAAAATCATATGTACCCTAAACTAGTACCAACAAAACTGCCACCCTATCCCGTAGTTTCTAAAATGGGGTAACTTTTTTGGAGTTTCTACTCTGGGGGTGCATCAGGGGGGCTTCAATTGGGACATGGTGTCAAAAAAACCAGTCCAGCAAAATCTGCCTTCCAAAAACCGTATGGCATTCCTTTCCTTCTGCACCCTGCCGCGTGCCCGTACAGCGGTTTACGACCACATATGGGGTGTTTCCGTAAACTACAGAATCAGGGCCATAAATATTGAATTTGGTTTGGCTGTTAACCCTTGCTTTGTAATTGGAAAAAAAATATTAAAATGGAAAATCTGCCAAAAAAGTGAAAATTTTTAAATTGTATCTCTATTTTCCATTAAATCTTGTGCAACACCTAAAGGGTTAACAAAGTTTGTAAAATCTGTTTTGAATACCTTGAGGGGTGTAGTTTCTTAGATGGGGTCACTTTTTTGGAGTTTCTACTCTAGGGGTGCATCAGGGGGGCTTCAAATGGGACATGGTGTCAAAAACCAGTCCAGCAAAATCTGCCTTCCAAAAACCATACGGCGCACCTTTCCCTCTACGCTCTACTGTGTGCCCGTACAGTAGTTTACGGCCACATATGGGGTGTTTCTGTAAACGGCAGAGTCAGGGCAATAAAGATGCAGTCTTGTTTGGCTGTTAACCCTTGCTTTGTTAGTGGAAAAAATGGGTTAAAATGGAAAGTTAGGCAAAAAAATGAAATTCTCAAATTTCTTCCCCATTTGCCAATAATTTTTGTGCAACACCTAAAGGGTTAACGAAGTTTGTAAAATCAGTTTTGAATACCTTGAGGGGTGTAGTTTATAGAATGGAGTCATTTTAGGGCTGTTACTATTATGTAAGCCTCGCAAAGTGACTTTAGACCTGTAGTGGTCTCTAAAAATTGGGTTTTAGTAAATTTCTTAAAAATTTCAAGATTTGCTTCTAAACTTCTAAGCCTTGTAACATCCCCAAAAAATAGAATATCATTCCCAAAATGCTACAAACATGAAGTAGACATATGGGGAATGTAAAGTCATCACAATTTTTTGGGGGGTATTACTATGTATTACAGAAGTAGAGAAACTGAAACTTAGAAATTTGCAAATTTTTCATAATTTTTGGTAAATATGGCATTTTTTTTATGTAAAAAAATTATTTTTTGGACCCAAATTTTAGCAGTGTCATGAAGTACAATATGTGACAAAAAAAACAATCTCAGAACGGCCTGGGTAAGTCAAAGAGTTTTAAAGTTATCAGCACTTAAAGAGGACCTTTCACCGATTACTACACTATGAACTAACTATACAGACATGTAGAGCGGCGCCCGGGGATCTCACTGCACTTACTATTATCCCCGGGCGCCGCTCCGTTCTCCCGTTATGCCCTCCGGTATCTCCGCTCACTAAGTTATAGTAGGCGGAGATTCCAGTCACTAAGTTATGGTAGGCGGAGTCTGCCCTTGTTCTGCTCTAGCGCTGGCCAATCGCAGCGCAGAGCTCACAGCTTGGGAGGTTATTTTCTCCCAGGCTGTGAGCTCTGCAATGCGATTGGCCAGCGCTACAGAAGAACAAGGGCAGACTCCGCCTACCATAACTTAGTGAACGGAGATACCGGAGGACATAGCAGGAGAACGGAGCGGCGCCCAGGGATAATAGTAAGTGCAGTGAGATCCCCGGGCGCCGCTCTCCATGTCTGTATAGTTAGTTCATAGTGTTATAATCGGTGAAAGGTCCTCTTTAAAGTGACACTGGTCAGATTTGCAAAAAATGGCCAAGTCCTTAAGGTGAAATAGGGCTGAGTCCTTAAGGGGTTAGTAAACATTTATACTACTGGACTTCTTGACTTCAAGCACGTATAGCTCATATATCCAAGATAATATACAGTGCAATGACTATAGTCACAGATAAGGTCAATGAGATAAGAGTATTGGAAAGTTAACACAGAGCAATGAAAGAAAAGGTCCATATTCAGCATCTGATAACACTTGTACAAAGTTAGACTACTTTCACACTGGTGTTTTGGCTTTCAGTTTGTGAGATCCGTTCAGGGCTCTCACAAGCGGTCCAAAACAGATCAGTTTTGCCCTAATGCATTCTGAATGGAAAAGGATCCTCCCAGAATGCCTCAGTTTGCCTCCGTTCCGTCTCCATTCCGCTTTGGAGGCGGACACCAAAACGCTGCTTGCAGGGTTTTGGTGTCAGTTTGATGAAACTGAGCCAAAAACGCAATGCAAGTCAATGGGGATGGATCCTTTTTTTATGACACAATAGAAAACGGATCCGT
Organism: Bufo bufo; assembly: GCF_905171765.1. Taxonomy (NCBI): domain Eukaryota; kingdom Metazoa; phylum Chordata; class Amphibia; order Anura; family Bufonidae; genus Bufo; species Bufo bufo. The sequence goes on along the minus strand of NC_053389.1, from coordinate 618,905,580 downwards.
CCTCGCTATGTTAAAGATAATACAAACTGATCCGTTCTGAACGGATGCAGATGGTTGTATTATCTGAACGGATCCGTCTGTGCAGATCCATGACGGATCCGAACCAAACGCGAGTGTTAAAGTAGCCTTAAAGGGACACTGACAGGCCCAATAAGCATAATTAGCTATATATATGCGCATGCACAGGTCTTCTAATGTGCATTAAAAACATATAAGTATAACCCCTGTCCACCTTATAAATACAGCAAACTGATGTTTTATAACCTGAAGTAATCGCTTTTCTTTCTGCCCAAGGGGTGGCGTTTCAGCTTGACTTCTGCCCAGCCAGCCTCCACCCAACCGCCGTTTTGAAGCGCCGCCCAGCGAAGTGAATATTGATGAGCTTCTTCTGCTGTCCCCGACGTTCCGAGATCCGGCGCATGCCCAATAGAAAGCTATGGGTGCCGGGCGCATGCGCAGAAGCTGAAAGAGAGTCCGATGCCCATAGCTTTCTATTGGGCATGCGCCGGATCTCTATTGGGAATGCGCGGGATCTCGGAATGTCGGGGACAGCAGAAGCCACCCAGCGAAGTGAATATTGATGAGCTGGGCGACGCTTCAAAACGGCGGTTGGGGGGGAGGCTGGCTGGGCAGAAGTCAAGCTGAAACGCCGCAGAAAGAAAAGCGATTACTTCAGGTTATAAAACATCAGTTTGCTGTATTTATAAGGTGGACAGGGGTTATACTTATATGTTTTTAATGCACATTAGAAGACCTGTGCATATATATAGCTAATTATGCTTATTGGGCCTGTCAGTGTCCCTTTAACTGCTTCCTGGACATACTACTTTTTACAGTATTCAGGAGTGAACAGGCATCCCTGTATCATCCGGAGATAGCAGTGCCATGGCTCATCCTTTCACACCCTGCTCACTACTCGCTGCAAGAATGAACCCAGTGGCGGGAAATGAGCATGGCTGGTCTAAGTAATTGGGACAGGTACCTCATTAGACACTGCAGTCAGCAGCGGCATCTAAGGAGTTTAACAGTGGGTGGGCGTTCCCTCTATCACCCTCTGACTCCCCGCCTTGCCATTTTGGGTGGCTGATGCTCTATTATGCTAGTGGACTAACCATGGCCTACAAATCTGCCATTTACATCTGTCAATTAGGCCAGAAATTTAGCCTAATAGTTTGTCAGTTTTATGCTGACACACAATAATGCTTTCTAAAGTAATATGTAGGTGACCGAAGGATTGCCGTTTTTAGTTATAGGTTTCAAAAAGTGGTGCCTCGAATAGAATTTTTAAAACATGCTTTTGTTTTATGTTTAGTACTTTTGCTGACTAAAAGACTGGTATTGGGATCACGAAGAAAAAAATAAACCAGAATTCAAGCACAGCTATAATAAATGTATAGTAAATGTAAACTAATTTGTATTTATAGAAAACAATGTACACAGTAGCCCGATATGTACGCATCACTGCATAGAGAAAGGGACATACAACTCTATATAACACACACAGATATACTTCAAAATTACAGTTAATGGGAAGTCACCTAAACAGCTAAAATACCTGCTGAATCCGCTTCCTGATTCCTCCCCACAGAAAATCCAGGGCATTTGGGAGGGGCTGCCAGCAAGCAATAGGGAGAAGACAAATGAAATAATGGAAATAAATACCAAGTCTTCCTACATGGATTGCATTACAGTTAGAGCATTCAATCAGATAAGGTCATGCATCATGACCACTGTTTCCACCATGTATAATGTCATGCCTTTGCAATATTATTTTCTTATTACCACTGTGTCCACCTACTAGAAAAACAGGTCTTTTGTGACAATAAAAGGCAAATCATGGATACATATATTCACTCAATGTAGTTACAGGTACATATACAGTACAGACCAAACGTTTGGACACACCTTCTTATTCAAAGAGTTTTCTTTATTTTCATGACTATGAAGGCATCAAAACTATGAATTAACACATGTGGAATTATATACATAACAAACAAGTGTGAAACAACTAAAAATATGTCATATTCTAGGTTCTTCAAAGTAGCCACCTTTTGCTTTGATTACTGCTTTGCACACTCTTGGCATTCTCTTGATGAGCTTCAAGAGGTAGTCCCCTGAAATGATCTTCCAAAAGTCTTGGAGTTCCCAGAGATGCTTAGCACTTGTTGGCCCTTTTGCCTTCACTCTGCGGTCCAGCTCACCCCAAACCATCTCGATTGGGTTCAGGTCCGGTGACTGTGGAGGCCAGGTCATCTGGCGCAGCACCCCATCACTCTCCTTCATGGTCAAATAGCCCTTACTTTCAAAGTTTTCCCAATTTTTTGGCTGACTGACCGACCTTAATTTCTTAAAGTAATGATGGTCACTCGTTTTTCTTTACTTAGCTGCTTTTTTCTTGCCATAATACAAATTCTAACAGTCTATTTAGTAGGACTATCAGCTGTGTATCCACCTGACTTCTCCTCAACGCAACTGATGGTCCCAACCCCATTTATAAGGCAAGAAATCCCACTTATTAAACCTGACAGGGCACACCTGTAAAGTGAAAACCATTTCAGGGGACTACCTCTTGAAGCTCATCAAGAGAATGCCAAGAGTGTGCAAAGCAGTAATCAAAGCAAAAGGTGGCTACTTTGAAGAACCTAGAACATGACATATTTTCTGTTTCACACTTGTTTGTTATGTATATAATTCCACATGTGTTAATTCATAGTTTTGATGCCTTCAGTGTGAATCTACAATTTTCATAGTCATGAAAATAAAGAAAACTCTTTGAATGAGAAGGTGTGTCCAAACTTTTGGTCTGTACTGTAGGTCTAACTCTTATCTTTGCTAAAGTGGTATTCTTAAAGGGAGCCTGTCAGCATCAACCTCCCGATCCAACAATTCTACAGTTTACCAGATTACAACGCCTTCTTTCTTTTGTTAATCCGATGCTTCACTCCTGAGATACTTTTTCCTAATATGCAAATTATTCTTTTGATGCAATGAGGGTGTCAACATTGCTCTTGACACCCTTCCTTTCTGTGGCCAGCCCTTCCTTTGCTGCTTTGGCAAAGAAGCGAGAGAGTGGTTGGTAACAGAAATGAGTGGAGCTTGGATGAAACAATGATGATGCAGGTGAATATCTATGTGTCTATAAGGATAGTTGGATAGGGAGGTTGACAGTGACAGAGCCTGTCACATTGAATAGGATATCAGAGCTGAAGGCAGCGTGTAATAGAGCAGGAGGAGCTGAGCAGATTGTATATAGTTTTATAGGAAAAGAGTAGTTAGTCAGTAAAACTTGTCATTTCTCCATTTACATCCATGCTTTGAAGTCAAGGAGATGGTCCTATCAGTTACTGGCAGCCTTCCCTCTATGACCGTGTATACAGAGATAGCTGTCAGTCACTGATAGGACCGCCTCCTTGACTTTAACTTGAATTTAAATAAAATAAGTTTTACTGAATCTTTTCCCACAGAACTTTACATCAATCTGCTCAGCTCCTCCTGCTCTATAACATGCTGCCTGCAGATTAATTTGCATTTTATGGCATAAGGTTCCCTTTAAGGGGGAGTTTACACAACCACTATATATTTCCATTGTTCTGCATCATTAGAGGACTAGAACATAAATAACTGAAGTGCCAGATTCAATACACACATAACTGAGATGAACAGACTCCATTTACTACAGTGGTGTCTGTTCTGTTTCCATTCAGGATCCTTTTTTTTCCAGGACAAGAAAGCCCTGCATGCAGGACCTTTAAGTCCTATCTTTTTGATGGACTCTGCGAGGGAGGCCCCGAACTGAGCTTCCAATGCAGATGTGAAGCAGCCCTAAGCTAACCATACACAACATAATGGTCGGCTAACAGCTATCTCACTCGATCTTCCCATACATATGCATGCTAGGCCAACCATGCATATTTAATGAACGGTGAGAAAGCCTCTGTGGTTTATCTCCTGATCCTTATCTATTCAGACATCAATTATTGCGGGAAAGTCAGAAAGGTCCAAAAAGCATTAGATGGTTGGCAAAATTGGCGAGTTCAGCAACATAGATCTATTGCGCATTAGATTTTTTCGTCACTTCTGGTATCAACGGTGTGGTCCAGGGTGGAGCGCATCCTCATTTCCGATGCAGCATCAACTGGCATGCTTGTTTCAGCATGTAGCGGCGCCAAACACGGTTAGGCCACAGGACAAGACGTAGGGTGCATGAAGGGTAGGTTCCGGTACTAGTCTGTACTGGCTTAATTTTGCGGGGTGCCACAAAGTGATAGGAGTCTACTTGATATCGTTAGGGCAAGTGGCTATATCTGTATATCTATACGCTCTCTCCCTCTACCACCCAAGACTGTTCCAAATTTTTATAGATTTGTTTATCCCACCATAGGACCGATATGGTGGGTTTAGTCTGTAAAAACATTTAATTTTGTGTTTACCTTCTTATTTTAGTATTGATTATTAAAAGCTACGTTTTAACACTTGTGTTACCTTAGATTAATGTGTATGGTCAGCTTTAGTATAAAAACTTAGACAATTTAGCAACATTTTATTTCCATATGAATTCTTAAGTTCTTAAAGGGGTATTTGGGTTGGTTCAAGTTATCCCCTATACCAGTAATGGCGAACCTATGGCACGGGTGCCAGAGGCGGCACTCAGAGCCCTCTCTGTGGGCACCCACACCCTGGAAAAAGTGTATGGTGTATCAATATGCCTTAGACTTTTCCTGCCATTCAGCAGCGCAGGGCGCACTATGAACAGCACAGGCAGCGCACTGAATGTAGGCAGGATATTGTAAATAAATGATAAAGTACATGGTAGATATTCTATATTGGACTGTAGTATTCAAGGTAAATTGCTGTGTTGGCACTTTGCGATAAATAAGTGGGTTTATGTTGCCGTTTGGGCACTCGGTCTGTAAAAGGTTCGCCATCACTGCCCTATACAAAGGGTAGGGGCCGCTCCAGTCATTTCTATGGGAGTTCTGGAGATAGGTGAGCACTGTACTTGGTTACTTCCAGAACTCCCATAGAAATGACTGGAGCGGCCGCACACGTGTGACCAGTCGCTCCGGTCATTTCAGGGGAGCTGCAAGGGGCCGTCAGGGGGCACGGAGCCCCCGTTCTTGTGGTGAGGATTACAGCAGTAGGATCCCCACCGATCTTAACGTTATTACCTATCCTATGGATAGGGGATAATTTGTACCAACCAGAATACCAGTTTAAGGAAAGAATAAATGTTTCCATTATAAGGGTTGTCCACGCCTTTACTATTGATGGTCTACCCTCAGGACATGCTATCAATACTTGATTGTCAGGGTGCCTAAACCCCATACTAGGGATCGACCGATTATTAGAGTTACTGATATTAATCAGCCGATATTCATGATTTTCAAAGTTATCGGCATCTAACCTTGCCGATAATGTGTCCAGCGAGCTATCACAGAACATGAGCACGCTCATGTTCCCTCAGCAGCACAGGGGAGAAGGAGTCACGTTCCCCCCCCCCCCCCCCGTGCCGCAAAGCCAATGAGGAGAGATGGGAGGAGGGGTGGGCGCACTGCCTCACCAATGGTAATTAACGTATAATACAAATACAGGAGGCTGCGATCAGCGGCAGTTAACCCCTCAGGTGTCAGAGGCAGGGTGCAGGCTATGTGATTCTGCGCCGACACTCCTGTATTAAACGTTAATCATCATTGGTGGCGCAGTGTGCCCTCCCCATTATTAAAAACATTGGTGGCGCAGTGCGCCCTCCCACCCACCATTAAAGTCATTGATGGCGGTGGCCACAGGGTCCCCTCCCCTCCATTGGTGGCAGCTTCTTATTGGAGCCCCAGCAGTGTAATCCTGGGGCTCCTATCAATTACCATGGCAGCCATCGAATATTGGTATAAGTTATCTGCTATCAGCCTAAAAGTTCACAGGTTATCGGTAGCCGCTCTAAAAAAAAAAAAAAAAAATATCAATCAGCTGTTTCAAAGTAGCTCCAGTGCCAGAAATACACTGCTCTGTCCACTGTGCAGTGGATGGAGTTTGTAACTGTGGCACGGCTCCTATTCCAAGACCACCGCCAATCAGATATTGATGAACTATTATGAGGATAGGCCATCAATAGTAAAGGAGTGGACAACCCCTTTGGACACCATGAAGAGCGGTACTTTCTAATGGCACCATTTTGGGGTACATATAAAACTTACTAACGTTTACTAAAGGGCTTATCCCTTTTAAATGTTTCTATGAGATAATGGAGGAAAAAAACTGCAGTAATGTCATCATTCTACAGGTCAGTACGGTTTTCTCTTTATTTAATTTTTTTGCACACCACGACATTTTACTCGAAGAAAAAAAAAAAATAGTTTAAATACAGAGGAGCTATAAAGAAAGCTTGTTTTGTTTTTTTGCAGTACAAGTCCTATTTTAACCTCTTCCCAACACAGTTATTTTCCGCTTTTATTTTTCACTGTCTTCCAAAAGCCATAATTTTTTTATTTTTCAGTTCACATAGCCATTTAAGAGCTTGTTTTTTGTGGGACAAATTGTACTTTCTAATGGGACCATTTAATATTCCATACAATATATTGAGAAGCTAAAAACAAATGAATAATGGTGTGGAATTGGATGAATGCACAATTGCTGCGTTGTTTTACTGGTTTAATTTTTACAACGTTCACTTTGCAGGGCTCCAGATGGCGACCAAAATGGTCGAAAATGCGACCTAAAATTGCTAAATGGTGACAAGACTTTATAGTCTTGTCGCCATTTGCGCCTAGACCCTCCGCTGCTCTGCCGCTTTCACAAACTGACATGGCACACACTGACAGCAGCGCGTGCCATGTTCTTCTCAACAGCACAGGGGAGAAGGAGGCAGTCCCTCCCCCCTGTGCCACTGCTGCCACCAATGGGCTTATAGCAGGGAGGAGGAGGGGCTGCGGCCACTGCACCACCAATGAATATAGTTTATGCTTAATACAAACGCAGGCTGTGCTGCGGGTGCCGGACATATCCCATACCCGGCACCCCGCCTCTATGACTGTGCGCTCCGATCCGCCGCTATTAACACCTCAGGTGCGGCACCGCCCCCCCCCCCCCCCCGCCAATATTATAAAGTAGAATCATTGGCGGCGCAGTGCGCCCCCCACCCACCCAAGTATTATAATCATTGGTGGCAGTTGAAGTTACGATCGGAGCTCCGATGGGTTACCATGGCAGCCAGGATGCTACTGAAGCCCTGGCTGCCATAGTCAGCTCCCTGCTGCTGTGTGCACAAAGCACAGAGCAGCAGGGACAGTGTGAAGTCCTATTCACCCTGATAAAGCTCTATCAGGTTCTAGCCCCTAAGGGACTATCGAGTATCGCAATACTTTTTTATGGTATCGAAATAGAGTCAAAATTTTGGTATCGTGATAATCCTAGGTAAGACATGTGTGGGTTTTTTTGTTTGTTTTTTTAATTATACCGGAATTATATGTATTTTAAATTTGGCAACTAAAAAATTAAAATTTGGCTCCTAAATTTTTCAGGTTAGGAGCCAATGGCTCCTTGGATATTTTTTTTTATAGTCTGGAGCCCTGCTTTGTGGTAAAAATGACAAGTTAGCTTTATTCTGTAGATCAGTATTATTCCAGCAATACAAAATTATATACTTTTTGCTATGTTTCAACAAACAAGCGAAAAGATTAATTAAAAGATCTCTGCTTGCAGTCTATGGGAAATACTAGTAAGAGTACCATCACATGACTATCACAGATTTTTATCAACCCAATGTGAAAAATGAAGGATGCTATTAAAAATTTCAGAAAACAAAAGACCTTAATGTTGATGTATGGATACAGAAAATATATTGGAAAACTGAAAATTTTACAAAATACTTTATTTTTACGGACAATAAAAATGAATACAATAATAATTTTGTATTTTTAAAGAGAACCACTGTTTATGGAACCAATTTAGGAAAGGTCATCATAAATGATGTGAACAAGGAAGAGAACTCCCGATCTACATCTGTGTGGAATCCTATAGTACATAGCTCTTGATGAAAAAGCTCAATTAGTAACCAGAGCGATTGAACATAGTACTTACCAGTCACAGAAATCTGAAACTCCGTATAACAAATTAAACAGAGGGCAGAAAAGAAGAAAATGTACATGAAAAAAAAAAAAAAAAATCTTTTTTACAGAAAAATTTGTGATATATTGCACACAATGAAATACAAACGACCGTCGCTATTTATTTGAAAGCAGAACGTAGGGAACGTGAAAGTGGTGAAAATCCATCTGCTCATGGTTAAATGACATTATTCCCATTCATGTTAGTACTCACATGAGTTGTGCCGACGACGAAAGTTCTTGGGCTGGTTGAGGCCTTCAATGTGCCTGTCCACATAACTTTTTGGGCATGGCTGCGGGGAAGTGCCTACAGAATCATTGCTCCTCGCATCTGGTCTACGGGGGATGTTCTGTGCATTACTTGTCTCTATTGGCCTTTGTTTTGCTGTACCATTTACGTAGTCTGTAGTCACACTTATGTTTGTCTGCCGTCCGCCATCTACAGGAATCTCCAAAATCTTCAGCTCTACAATGTCTCCTGCCCTATATGAGAAAATAATTGTGTTAAACATATAGTCATTGCACAGACTGGCATTCATCACTCTGCTGAACCCTGATCTCTTTCAATGCCCTCAACCTTTTCCTGTCACATTACTCCAAGTATGAGGCACTTTATCTATCATGTATTAGGTTCTGTTCACACTGATAGCAGCATCAAATGATGGAGAAGCGTGAAGGCCAGCATTTTACCTGACAAAACAGAACAGCATGCTGCTCTATATTTCTTCTGTGATGGAGGCCCCTAACAGAGCCTTAGATGCAATGTGAACCTAACCTTATACACATCATAAATTAATATTGCGCTTTACATTTGACTACACGTCTACAGGGAAGGATGACAAAGGAATTTCAATGGCATAATCATATGGGCAGGTAGTAATGCTGCAGACAGTTGCAGTACAAAACCATCATAATAATGATGCGCTGATACCACCCCGAGTGAATGTATCCTTCCATATAAAACCTTTAGTCCTGAAACCCTGAGTATGGCCACCAAAAGCACGGGCCTATGAGAAAAAGTTATCAACTCACCTGAATGTAACCTCTGGAACGAGGCACTTAACCCCATTGTGGAAGGGCTGCATGAGTGATATAGTCTGATTGATCTGATCAACAGCAGATACACAGCCTTGGTACATTCCGAGGGCGTCCCCACAATTTATAGATACAATGCTCCCAAGCCAATCTCCTGCCATGGTACAGGCTTCAGTTATCCAGAGTGCTAGAAGACAAAAGTTTGTAAAAAGCATTATAATAATATAAGTTGAAGTAGACATTATCACACTAGGTAAAGGCTTGATATCTGGCCACATGCAACCTTTTACCATAGCAGAAAGATGTGATCAAGAGTTTATGGAATCATATGCATACATAAACGTATTCAACCACACAGCTTTGAAGGGGTTGTCCAACCTTTACTAAGTGATGGTCTATTCTCAGAACAGGCCATCACAAGCTGATCAGTGGGGGGTCCAACACCCCAAACCTCTGACAATCAGTTGTTTGGGTGTAGCTCTGTTGCTGGAAGTCTGCGCCAGAAATACACAGCTCTGTCAAACTCGCAGTGGAGGGAGCTTGTTACTACAATTATTGAAGTCATTGGGAGCAGAGCTGTAGTAACGAGCTCCTTCCACTGTAAGGCCCCTTTCACGCGGGCGAGAATTCCGCGCGGGTGCAATGCGTGAGGTGAACGCATTGCACCCGCACTGAATCCGGACCCATTCACTTCAATGGGGCCGTGCAGATGAGCGGTGATGTTCACGCATCACTTGTGCGTTGCGTGAAAATCACAGCATGTTCTATATTCAGCGTTTTTCACGCAACACAGGCCCCATAGAAATGAATGGGGCTGCGTGAAAATCGCAAGATCCGCAAACAAGTGCGGATGTGGTGCGATTTTCACACATGGTTGCTAAGAGAAGATGTTAGCAAATTGATTAAAGTCAATTCACTGTGTTATTTTCCCTTATAACATGGTTATAAAGGAAAATAATAGCATTCTTAAACTGAATGCTTACTAAAATGTGGCCTGAGGGGTTAAAAAAAAAAAAACAAAAAAAAAAAAACTCACCTCATCCTCTTGTTCGCGCAGCCGGCATAGTCTTTCTTCCTCTTTCAGGACCTGCAAAAGGACCTTTAATGACGTAATCTTCTATCTTTAATCAGCAGGACCCGCGCTGACATCACCGCGCTCACCACGTGGTGAGCGTGATTACGTCAAAGGTCCTTTTGCAGGTCCTCAAAGAAGACGATGCCGGCTGCGCGATCAAGTGAATGAGGTGAGTTATTTTTAATATTTTTTAACCCCTCAAGCCACATTTTAGTAAGCATTCTGTATTAAGAATGCTATTATTTTCCCTTATAACCATGTTATAAGGGAAAATAATAAAATCTACACAACACCGAACTTCAGTGAAGAAGTCAGGGTTCGGGTCTGGGTACCACAAAACGCATTGCACCCGAGCGATAAAAACTGAACAACACAACGCAATCAAAACTGCATCCGGAGCAAATCCAGGACGCCCATCTGAAAGAGGCCCAAGGGCTCATGCACACGACTGTAGCCTGTTTAGTGGTCCGCAAAATATGTACATCGGCCATGTGCATTGCGCATTTTACGGAACATTCGGACCCTAACAGTCCTAACCTTGCGGACAAGAATAGGACATGTTCTATATTTTTTTTTGGGGTGCCATGGAACTGACATACGGATGAAGACGGCACATGGTGTGCTGTCCACATCTTTTGTGGCCCTATTGAAGTGAAAGGGTCAGCATCCGAACCAGCAAATAATGCGGATCGGATGCGGACAAAAAAAATATGATCGTGTGCATGAGCCTTAAGGGTAACGTAGGTGTGTAGTTCTGGCACCAGAGTAAGGGCTCATTCACACGAACGTGTGTTGCCCGTTGCCGTATTGCGGATCCGCAATACACAGGCACAGTTCCGTGTGCACTCATTTCAACGGGTCCGCAAATAGAGATGCGGAACGGAACTCTACGGAGTGCTTTCTGGGGTCCCGTTTTGTGCCTCCGCAGCGCAAAAAGATAGAACTTGCTCTATCTTTTTGCGGAACGGATGGGTCTGTGATCACCATGCGGCTGCCCCACGGACGGTGCCTGTGCATTGCGGACCACAATTTGCGGTCCACAGCACGGGCTTCACACGGTCGTGTCAAAAAGCGCTAAGGAGGATGCCTGCTAAGCAGCTAGCGACAGCCTATCACTTATTTGCACCTATGAAACTGGCCGACCTGTTGTGCACTTGGCAGGTGAAGGCATCTGCGTTGGTCCCATGTTCATGTGTGCCCACATAACATAAGCAAATGAGCCTTGAGGAGCAATTGGGGCGTTGCTGTTACACCTAGAGGCTCTGCTTTCTCTGAAACAGCCACGCCCTCTGCACTTTGATTGACAGAGCCAGGTGGGGTGACATTTACACTGCTTGGCCCTGTCAATTAAAGTGCAGGGGACCAAAAACCCTTCCATCGTCACACAACCCGTTTAAAGGGGCTGTCTGGGCTTTTACTATTGATGACCTATCCTGAAATAGTAAAAGCCCGGACAATCCCTTTAAGCCAGGTTCACCGCTACGGCTCTTGTGTGCTCCAGTATAGGGAGGAGAAAAAAATATTAATAAATAAAAAACTAAAAAGTGCTCGAACCACCATAAGCCAGACAGCGACTGACAGCCCCCATTGGCTATAATAGGGGGGGGGGGGGGGGGGCATCACATCTACATCTGAAAATAAAATACTTCTGCATGCTGCTATATTTCCTCCTGCGCCTTTCTTGTAACCTGCAAAGAAGGCTCCTAAAGGAACCGCTGCCGCACATGGGCATGAGGGGTCATTTATGGTTAGGAATCAGTGTTGTCACCACAACAATTCCCACAAGGGTTGTCACACAACTTCCCAAACCCTAGAATGACAATATAGAACTGCTATGGCCGCTATGAAGGTGGCTGGATTTGGTTTATCGAGTTTCCCCAGACAAAGAACTATTGACGCCATGTTGATGGGGGACATACACCCAGCGACGCTCAGGTCCTCCTCTGTGTACATCAGGTTTCCAGCTGACACGTTACATGAGGTGACAAGGGATACTACAAGCCGTCTCCTATTTATATGACGCGTCCTGGGGGCGGGAACATCTGAAGAAAGCCTGCGACCACACGTGGAGTCTCCAGCAAAGAACTGCCCCACAGCTGCGGGCACATGGGTCACTATGGGACCCCTCGCTGGCCACATACAGTATATAGCCCCGTTAATGACGCCTCGTACCCGCACAGACCCCGCACACTGAACAAACCTCCGACGGTGCCCAGGCAGGGAGATAACAACATAAGTGTAAACTGTTATAAACCCACCTTCTACCTCACAGAAGTCTCCAAGAACAGCTTCCGGTTCCGGGCGCCCACTTAACGACGTCACTTCCGGTGTGTAAGGAGTGTGGGCGTTGCTATGGAAACGAGCGGCAAACTCCTTCCTATTTACAGCTCTCAAATGTCCGCGTGGACAGTAACGCAATTGTGTTTTATTATTTGAGTGTGGAATGTGGCCACCTCTTGCTCCTTAGATGAAGTGAAAGACATTGAGCCCCATAGCAGGAATAGGGAGACGTGGCCTTGATAGGCATAACAACCAATCACAGCTCAGCTTAAACAGTTGTGGAAAAGCAGCCATGTTGTTGGTTGTTATGAGCAACAAGGTTGTTTTATCCCTTAAGACTAGTTTGGGAATATGTATAAAACTGTTGGGGAATTATGCACACATTGTGGAGATTATTGGCAACCTTGGGTTTTCGGCCTGTTCTGTGACTATGGCCTAACGCAGATGTCTCGCGAAGCAATGCTTGAAGGCTATGTACACCTTTTTTATGATTGTATTTTACCCTTTGCTGGGGCAATTACCCCTTTCTCTACGATTATCGGCGTCCAAATCCGCTGAGAAAACTGACAGTCAAAATGGCTGAATCAAGTAGTCTGTTTATTGTTTCGAAACACACACTTCTTATAGCAAGTTCATTGGCTGTCATCCAAAGGCACAAGACAGCTTGCGTACATACGTTGTCAGCAAAACCAAACTCAAGAAAAGTTATACAAGGTCATGAAACTGAAACAAAATGTTATTTTCAGGGAATAGGACACAGATAGTGGGGGCATATGAGTGCCATGTCAGCATTCTGTATTTTTCCATCAAGACCCTTTGTACTCAGATACAAAATGGATTCCCATCTCTCACAATTCCCCCATTTTGAGATATCTGGGGACCACAAGCCTCACCTCAGGTACTTCAGATGGGCTAATTACACCTGCCAGTGTAAATACTGGATTCCCTGAAGGTGACGCGGTCATCCAGATTGTCTCAATAAATGGCTCATGCACACGACCGTATGCCCTCCGAGACATACAGTCCGTGAGCGGGCCATATGTCCCGGAGCAGCATACATCGTGCTCATGATCATATGAGTGCAGGACAGTAGTCCCGCAGGCGGCCCAATGCGCACAGTATCAAAGTAACCTATGATGTTGTGCGCTCCCGTGCGCACGATGTATGCCGCTCCGGGACATATGGCCCGCTCGCGGACCGTATGATACTGTCTCTTTCTTGTACACGTTTTATTGACACATTAAAACAACTTTAATAATAATATACACTGCTCAAAAAAATAAAGGGAACACAAAAATAACACATCCTAGATCTGAATTAATTAAATATTCTTCTGAAATACTTTGTTCTTTACATAGCTGAATGTGCTGACAACAAAATCACACAAAAATAAAAAAATAACCCATGGAGGTCTGGATTTGGAGTCACACTCAAAATTAAAGTGGAAAAACACACTACAGGCTGATCCAACTTTGATGTAATGTCCTTAAAACAAGTCAAAATGAGGCTCAGTAGTGTGTGTGTGGCCTCCACGTGCCTGTATCACCTCCCTACAACGCCTGTGCATGCTCCTGATGAGGTGGCGGACTGTCTCCTGAGGGATCTCCTCCCAGACCTGGACTAAAGCATCTGCCAACTCCTGGACAGTCTGCGGTGCAACGTGACGTTGGTGGATAGAGCGAGACATGATGTCCCAGATGTGCTCAATTGGATTCAGGTCTGGGGAACGGGCGGGCCAATCCATAGCATCAATGCCTTCGTCTTGCAGGAACTGCTGACACACTCCAGCCACATGAGGTCTAGCATTGTCTTGCATTAGGAGGAACCCAGGGCCAACCGCACCAGCATATGGTCTCACAAGGGGTCTGAGGATCTCATCTCGGTACCTAATGGCAGTCAGGCTACCTCTGGCGAGCACATGGAGGGCTGTGCGGCCCTCCAAAGAAATGCCACCCCATTACTGACCCAATGCCAAACCGGTCATGCTGGAGGATGTTGCAGGCAGCAGAACGTTCTCCACGGCGTCTCCAGACTCTGTCACATGTGCTCAGTGTGACCCTGCTTTCATCTGTGAAGAGCACAGGGCGCCAGTGGCGAATTTACCAATCTTGGTGTTCTCTGGCAAATGCCAAACGTCCTGCACGGTGTTGGGCTGTAAGCACAACCCCCACCTGTGGACGTCGGACCCTCATATCACCCTCATGGAGTCTGTTTCTGACCGTTTGAGCAGACACATGCACATTTGTGGCCTGCTAGAGGTCATTTTGCAGGGCTCTGGCAGTGCTCCTCCTGTTCCTCCTTGCACAAAGAAGGAGGTAGCGGTCCTGCTGCTGGGTTGTTGCCCTCCTACGGCCTCCTCCACGTCTCCTGATGTACTGGCCTGTCTCCTGGTAGCGCTTCCATGCTCTGGACACTACGCTGACAGACACAGCAAACCTTCTTGCCACAGCTCGCATTGATGTGCCATCCTGGATAAGCTGCACTACCTGAGCCACTTGTGTGGGTTGTAGACTCCGTCTCATGCTACCACTAGAGTGAAAGCACCGCCAGCATTCAAAAGTGACCAAAACATCAGCCAGGAAGCATAGGAACTGAGAAGTGGTCTGTGGTCACCACCTGCAGAACCACTCCTTTATTGGGGGTGTCTTGCTAATTGCCTATAATTTCCACCTGTTGTCTATCTCATTTGCACAACAGCATGTGAAATTGATTGTCACTCAGTGTTGCTTCCTAAGTGGACAGTTTGATTTCACAGAAGTGTGATTGACTTGGAGTTACATTGTGTTGTTTAAGTGTTCCCTTTATTTTTTTGAGCAGTGTATATTGCTAAAACTATTATAACTACTTGTACTATTGCTTGTAGAATTCCCAGGAACCAACCTCCAAGACCTTTGAACCAATTTGCAGGATTTAGGAATGAAAATGTGTCACCCCACCAATTATAATTCTGTGTGCTTCTAGCCACTTCTTACGCATCTCCTTCATTTTCTCTATTCCTGCTCTTACCTTGGGCAGAGGCGGCTCTAGACTTTGTGAGGCCTTAGGCGAAACTCGAACATGAGGCCCCCACGAACACAAGATATGCAAGTGATAATAAAGATCAACTACAAACAAAAACACTTGGTATAGTATCCTTAGGCTGGAACAGCCTGCCAGAATCACTAACGCATATGTGATGGCAGCCTAATACAGCGCCACATACCTTTTACATCCAGTGACGTCTTCTTTGATATAGATGATTTGCCTCTCTCCCCCCCAAATCATGTGCCAGTAACAAGTGCCCCCCCCCCCCCAAATCATGTGCCAGTAACAAGTGCCTTTCCCCCCCCCCCCTCCCTCTCTATACTTACCCCCTTATGGCAGCGATGCGATGCAGGCCTCTTCCGGCCTGTGTCCCGCGCTGTACGGCTCAGGTGGCGCGATGACGTAATCGCGCCGCCTGAACCGGCCTCTGATAGGCTGCGGGCCTTGTCCATCCCCTGTCCATCCTCTCCATCCGCTGCCCCGCCGCAACACAGTCATTTGTATCGCTGTCCTGAGGACAGCGATACAGATGACTATGGAGATGAGCGCTTCCACAATGGAAGCGCTCATCTCCCTGTGCCCTGCCGCCACTGCTGCCCACCGCAACCCCCTTGCAACGCCACTGGCGAGGACCACACCAGTGCAAGGCCTTAGGCGGCGGCCTAAGTGGCCTAATGGAAGAGCTGCCTCTGACCTTGGGGGTCTATATAATGGCAACAGGCGGGACCTGTTACCTGGCACATTCCTCCCTCCTTGGCAGTAAGATGATCCAAGACAAGGGTGTGCTGGTTGATTACTAAAATTAGCTGGGACTGGACATCATTGGTCTGGTTTAGCATCCCCAACACATTCCATATTTGATCATCCAGATAATCTGTGGCCACCACCAACTTGTCCCACATCTGCATTATCATTGGATAGATAATCAGAGTACTAAAGAACTTGTTTGAAATACTCATCTCCACTACATGAGGTCTTCCATTAGGTCTGGGATTGTTATCTGTAGCTCTTCTATATAGTGTATTTTTAGGCACAGCATTCATGTTAAGCTTATCATGTGACAGCATTAATGTGGCCGGAGTCAACCGGACAAGAGTACAGGCTCCAGAGGCTTCAGGTGGAATCCACTTATATGCTGCCACTCCACAAGCAAAATAAAGGTCACCAGGAAGAGTATAGTTATAAGTCAAATGATAGAGGAGAATATAGGCAGCCGCAGTGACCCTCCCACCTCCTGGACAGCATCCATTTTATATTCATTCGGAAGCTAAATTCTTAGTGAGAGGAGGGACAGTGTAGCTGCTGATGATTTAATAGGGAAATCGATAGCTAGGCTAGTGTATTCAGTGTCCACTACAGTCCTGAAAGACTCATCTGACCCCAAAAAGCCCTTTTTAGGGCTAGAACATCAGTTGTTTTTTTTTCCTGTGTAATCTAACATCAGCTTTTTAATTTTTTTTCCTGTGTAATCTAATTGCAGTTGCCTGCCAGCGTGTGTGTCAGGCTCACAGCGTATACTGTGCCCACTACCTAAATTTTCCCTATGGTGTCAGGATGCGTTTTTTTTTTATTTTTTATAACTTAATATACTAATGTCCCTTGGACTAACTTACACCTATTAATCCTGCACCTACCTTAACCTATTAACTTAACCTTTATTTATATTCCTTTATTAGGTGACTAAAGACTCATTGTTTAAAAGTTCGCCAGTTGGTCTCTAGATTTTGTCACTAGTTTCCTCTGGGCATACACTGTTACCTTACTGGCTGCGCTCTAGCCAGCGGTGTTTAGTTCAGTGTGTCTAATGTCTCCTATTTCCCATCACTAGAGACCATACTGATTGTTAAAACATAAGTTCCACGCTGCCCCCCCGACATGTTTCGCCGTGTACCGGCGTCTTCAGTGGTTGGGCAGGTGTGAGCGTGTTGCTGCTCGACTTAACTATATAACCTTTGTTTTCCATGTCATCAATAGAGGTCTGGCCAATGGAGATCATCCCCGCCCATAGGCTTACGATCGTGATTGGTAGTGTCCGCCGGGTCCTCCCCTCCGCGACCCCACTCATGTCTCAGTTCAAGACTGCATCTGCGCATACTTGGGGACTTAGATGTTTGTTTGCAGCAAGTTCGTCATTGCGCATGTCACAGGACTTTATATTATACCTGCTTTCTTATCATCACTTCCCCAGTTTGGTACTACAATTGCGCATGCGTGAGAACTTAGATTTTTTTCACCAGCAGGCTTATCACTGCGCCTGTCATAGGACTTTGTTATAGCCTCTCACAGCCCAAATTGCGCCTATTTACCCACTTGTGTTTTTCCACAGACAATATGGCTAACATATCTTCCGGCCACACACATCCTCGGATTCTGCATTGGCATCCTCACAGCCAGGTACTTCATTTGGATTTAACATTGATATAGAGTTAGCATTTAAATGCCCTGTATATAGGATCGTCAGGTCTACTTAGTCTCTTTTCTCCTTGTATCCGCCTTTTCTTCTATTTGCACATTCTGCAAGCAGACATTGACATACAGGAAGTGATACCACGATACCCCATGATAACTTATAGAAGGGGAAGGAATATGAGAGAGATGCTGGTCCATAGCCACTATCAACCTCATAAGACAACACATAAAACCACCTGGTTGGACCACAACGGATCATACCCGTGTGGTGACTGCACCTTCTGTGGCCAAATGAAGACCACAAAAACTTTTGAGAATCCAGTGGATGGGAGGCGCTATGAAATCAGAGATTACATCAATTGTAAAACGAAAGGAGTAGTGTACATTATCAAATGCGACTGTCCCAAACTGTATGTGGGTAAAACCACCCAAGAATTAAGAAGACAGATTTCTAGGCACCTGAGCAGCATCAACACAGGAGAGGACACTAGCCTAGCCAGACACATGAGAGATAAACATAAAGGGAAAAGTAGGGATTTTAAGTTTTGGGGAGTGACAAAGATTAAATCAGGCCCACGGAAAGGCGACATAGATAGGAAATTACAGCAGGAGGAGACCAAATGGATTTACCTGCTGGATAGCCTATCCCCAAGGTGCCTAATTGAAGGGTTCACGTACTCGTCCTTCCTGTAGCCAGTACCTCCTCCTATAATAACAATAAAATAGAAGAATTAGCAAATAGAAGGGAAGGCGGATACAAGGAGATTTACTAAGTAAACAAAGTAACTGCTCGCAAAACAATAAATTTACGGAATACGTATAATAGTTGAGGCATAGAAAATACAATGGAGACATACTCACCCATGGCTGAAAATAATGCCCAACAACAGGTGGCATATATAAAAAAATAAAATAAAATGAAGAATGCCAGCTATACTGCATCCAATGAGTGCCAGCTATATTGCATCTATGAAAGTGCATAGAAAAATACCCATGCTATGGACATATAACCAGATAGGTCATGTCACAAATAAGAACCCACAAGGGTATATTCCCACGCCACATACCCAGTTGAGTTTTGAAGAACACATCATGGGCAGATGCAAGCATTATGCACTACAAACACCCATACAAGTCATTTTAGGATACAAAAGGGGCCTGTCTCTCCTGACAAATACTCTAGCCCAACAGGGTAATATAGAGTATCAGGGAGAAGCAGATGTATCAAAGATATTGCCTGACATCTAGTTCTGTAGGCATGATACATCGAGATCATGAGGCATCAACATACATACACAAATAATATCTAGTTACAAGACCAGGTCCTAGGATATGAAAGATAAGAAAAGAGACTAAGTAGACTTGACGATCCTATATATAGGGCATTTAAATGCTAACTCTATATCAATGTTAAATCCAAATGAAGTACCTGGCTGTGAGGATGCCAATGCAGAATCCGAGGATGTGTGTGGCCGGAAGATATGTTAGCCATATTGTCTGTGGAAAAACACAAGTGGGTAAATAGGCGCAATTTGGGCTGTGAGAGGCTATAACAAAGTCCTATGACAGGCGCAGTGATAAGCCTGCTGGTGAAAAAAATCTAAGTTCTCACGCATGCGCAAACGTAGTACCAAACTGGGGAAGTGATGATAAGAAAGCAGGTATAATATAAAGTCCTGTGACATGAGCAATGACGAACTTGCTGCAAACAAACATCTAAGTCCCCAAGTATGCGCAGATGCAGTCTTGAACTGAGACATGAGTGGGGTCGCGGAGGGGAGGACCCGGCGGACACTACCAATCACGATCGTAAGCCTATGGGCGGGGATGATCTCCATTGGCCAGACCTCTATTGATGACATGGAAAACAAAGGTTATATAGTTAAGTCGAGCAGCAACACGCTCACACCTGCCCAACCACTGAAGACGCCGGTACACGGCGAAACATGTCGGGGGGCAGCGTGGAACTTATGTTTTAACAATCAGTATGGTCTCTAGTGATGGGAAATAGGAGACATTAGACACACTGAACTAAACACCGCTGGCTAGCGCGCAGCCAGTAAGGTAACAGTGTATGCCCAGAGGAAACTAGTGACAAAATCTAGAGACCAACTGGCGAACTTTTAAACAATGAGTCTTTAGTCACCTAATAAAGGAATATAAATAAAGGTTAAGTTAATAGGTTAAGGTAGGTGCAGGATTAAAAGGTGTAAGTTAGTCCAAGGGATATTAGTATATTAAGTTATACTGTGCCCACTTGCCCAGTGCCACCACTGATATCTGGTGTCACAGTAGCTTGCATTTAAAAAAAACAAAAAACTTTTTTGACTGTAATATTATAGCAGTCAGTTGCCTGCAAGCGAGTGTGTGTTTCATGCCCTGCAAGTGCATAGTGGCACCAGCGCAACTCATATCTGGTGTCACAGTAGATTACATTTAAAAAACAACAACAATTTTGACTGTGAATAAATAGCAGTCAGTTGCCTGCATGCGTGTGTGTGTTTCAGGCCCTGCAAGTGCATAGTGTCACCAGCGGAACTCATATCTGGTGTCACAGTAGATTACATAAAAAAATAAAATACATTTTTGACTGTGAATAAATAGCAGTCAGTTGCCTGCACGCGTGTGTGTGTTTCAGGCCCTGCAAGTGCATAGTGTCACCAGCGCAACTCATGTCTGGTGTCACAGTAGATTACATTTAAAGAAAAACAACAATTTTGACTGTGCATAAATAGCAGTCAGTTGCCTGCACGCGTGTGTGTGTTTCAGGCCCTGCAAGTGCATATTGTCACCAGCGCAACCCATATCTGGTGTCAAAGTAGATTACATTTAAAAAAACAAAACAATTTTGACTGTGAAATAATAGCAGTCAGTTGCCTGCACGTGTGTGTGTGTTTCGTGCTCTACAAGTGCATAGTGTCACCAGCGCAACTCATATCTGGTGTCACAGTAGATTACATAAAAAAAAATAATATATTTTTTGACTGTGAATAAATAGCAGTCAGTTGCCTGCACGCGTGTGTGTGTGTTTTAGGCCCTGCAAGTGCATAGTGTCACCAGCGCAACTCATATCTGGTGTTAGAGTAGATTACATTTTTTAAAAAACAACAATTTTGACTGAATAAATAGCAGTCAGTTGCCTGCACGCGTGTGTGTGTGTTTCAGGCCCTGCAAGTGCATAGTGTCACCAGCGCAACTCATATCTGGTGTCAAAGTAGATTACATTTAAAAAAAACAAACAATTTTGACTGTGAAATAATAGCAGTCAGTTGCCTGCACGTGTGTGTGTGTTTCGTGCTCTACAAGTGCATAGTGTCCCCAGCGCAACTCAAATCTTGTGTCAAAGTAGATTACATTTTTTAAAAAACTACAATTTTGACTGTGAAATAATAGCAGTCAGTTGCCTGCACGCGTGTGTGTGTTTCAGGCCCTGCAAGTGCATAGTGTGACCAGTGCAACTCATATCTGGTGTCACAGTAGATTACATAAAAAAAATTATTTTTTTTGACTGTAATAGATTGAATAGCAGTTAGTTGTCTGCAAGCGTGTGTGTCAGGCCTACAGCGTCTACTCTGCCAACTTCTGCCAGTGCACAGTGCCACTTATATCTGGTGTCACAGTAGCTTGCACGCATAGTACAACTAAACTAATAAAAAAAAAATGACAGGCAGAGGCAGGCCACCCCGCAGGGGCCGTCGTGGTCGTGGTGCTGTGATTCCCTTTGGCCCTAGAATAATGCCCAGTGTTCAGAGGCCACGTACCCTGAACTCGAAAAGTTCTGAGGACATAGTTGACTGGCTAACACAGGACACCCAATCATCTACAGCTTCCGCTCGGAACCTTGACGCACCATCCTCCTCCAGCTCAGCTTCGGGCACCTCTCAAGTTACCACTCGCCCGCCTGCCGCCACCACCAACACTAGCATCACAGCTGCTTCACTTGATCTGTCAGAGGAGTTATTTACACATCAGTTGGAAGAAATGAGTGATGCGCAACCATTATCGCCAGAGGATGTAGATAACAGGGATATGTCTCAGTCAGGCAGCATTACACACATGGACGTACAGTGTAATGATGATGATGTTGTACCCACTGCTGCTTCCTTTGCTGAGTTGTCAGATACAAGTGAAGCGGTTGATGATGACGATGTGTCCGTGGATGTCACGTGGGTGCCCGCTCGAAGAGAAGAAGAACAGGGGGAAAGTTCAAATGGGGAGACAGAGGGGGGGAGGAGACGAGTTGGAAGCAGGGGGAGGTCGTCGCAAGGAGCTAGTGGCACAGTCAGACAGCATGCATCAGCACCCGGGGTCAGCCAGACAGCACGCCAATCAACGCATGCTGTTGCCACCACCAGAATGCCGTCATTGCAGAGATCATCAGTGTGGCATTTTTTTTGTGTGTCTGCCTCTGACAACAGCGATGCCATTTGCAACCTGTGCCAAAAGAAACTGAGTCGTGGGAAGTCCAACACCCACCTAGGTACAACTGCTTTGCAAAGGCACATGATCTCAAATCACAAACGCCTATGGGATCAACACATGAGTACAAGCAGCACACAAACTCAAAGCTGCCATCCTCCTCCTGGTCCAGCATCTTCAGCCACGTCAACCACTGCTGTCCTCCTTGCCCCCTCTCAACCATCCGCCACTCCGTCTCTCGCCTTGAGCAGTTCCTGCTCATCTGCCCACAGTCAGGTGTCTGTCAAGGACATGTTTGAGCGTAAGAAGCCAATGTCACAAAGTCACCCCCTTGCCCGGCGTCTGACAGCTGGCTTGTCGGAACTCTTAGCCCGCCAGCTTTTACAATACAAGCTGGTGGAGTCTGAGGCCTTCCAAAAATTTGTAGCTATTAGGACACTGCAGTGGAAGGTACCCGGCCGAAATTTCTTTGCACAAAAGGCAATCCCCAACCTGTACTCGATTGTTCAAAAGGAAGTGATGGCATGTCTGGCACACAGTGTTGGGGCAAGGGTCCATCTGACCACTGATACCTGGTCTGCAAAGCACGGTCAGGGCAGGTATATCACCTACACTGCGCATTGGGTAAACCTGCTGATGGCTGCCAAGCATGTAATGCGTGGCTCTGCAGAGGAGTTGGTGACACCGCCATGACTTGCAGGCAGGCCTGCTGCCACCTCCTCTACTCCTCCTACTCCATCCTCTTCTATAACCTCCTCGGCTGAGTCCTCTTCTGCTGCTGCGTCTTACTCCACATCAATTGCACCCCCCAGCTCCCCAGGGGCTATTCCACATCCCGGATACGACAGTGTCACGCCGTCTTGGGGTTGACTTGCCTGAAAGCAGAGAGTCACACCGGACCAGCACTCCTGTCCGCCCTGAACGCACAGGTGGATCAGTGGCTGACTCCGCACCAACTGGAGATCGGCAAAGTGGTGTGTGACAACGGAAGCAATT
Organism: Bufo bufo; assembly: GCF_905171765.1. NCBI lineage: Eukaryota > Metazoa > Chordata > Amphibia > Anura > Bufonidae > Bufo > Bufo bufo. Next base: position 618,882,243 of record NC_053389.1, on the reverse strand, counting down.
TGTTGGCGGCATTGAATTTGGGCAAGTTGACACATGTGCCGTGCATGGCACATGTATTGAATCGGATTGTACAACGCTTTGTGCATAAGTACCCAGGCTTACAGGACGTCCTCAAGCAGGCCAGGAAGGTGTGTGGCCATTTCAGGCGTTCCTACTCGGCCATGGCGCACTTTTCAGATATCCAGCGGCGAAACAACATGCCAGTGAGGCGCTTGATTTGCGACAGCCCGACACGTTGGAATTCAACACTCCTAATGTTTGACCGCCTGCTCCAACAAGAAAAAGCCATCAACGAGTATTTATATGACCGGGGTGCTAGGACAGCCTCTGCGGAGCTGGGAATTTTTTTGCCACGTTACTGGACGCTCATGCGCAATGCCTGTAGCCTCATGCGTCCTTTTGAGGAGGTGACAAACCTAGTCAGTCGCACCGAAGGCACCATCAGCGACATCATCCCATTTGTTTTCTTCCTGGAGCGTGCCCTGCAAAGAGTGCTGTATCAGGACGTAGATGAGCGTGAAGAGGAAGAGTTGTGGTCACCATCACCACCAGAAGCAGCCTTATCAGCATCGCTTGCTGGACCTGCGGCAACGCTGGAAGAGGAGTGTGAGGAAGAGGAGTCAGAGGAGGAATGTGGCTTTGAGGAGGAGGAGGAAGACCAACCACAGCAGGCATCCCAGGGTGCTCGTTGTCACCTATCTGGTACCCGTTGGGGTTGTACGTGGCTGGGGGGAAGAACAGACTTTCAGTGAGATCACTGAGGATGAGGAACGAGACATGAGTAGCTCGGCATCCAACCTTGTGCAAATGGCTTTCGTGCTGTCGTGCCTGTTGAGGGACCCTCGTATAAAAAGGCTGAAGGAGAACGACCTGTACTGGGTGGTCACGCTACTAGACCCCCGGTATAAGCAGAAAGTGCCTGAAATGTTACCGAATTACCGCAAGTCGGAAAGGATGCAGCAGTTCCAAAATAAATTAAAAAGTATGCTTTACACAGCGTATAAGGGTGATGTCACAGCACAACGGGAATCTAACAGGGGAAGAGGTGAAAGTAATCCTGCTACCATGACCACGCCGGCAAGGACAGGGCGCTTTACAGACGTGATGTTGATGGAGGACATACAGAGCTTTTTAAGTCCTACGCATCGCCACAGCCCTTCCGGGTCCACCCTCAGAGAACTACTCGACCGACAGGCCACCTAGCCTTAACTGCAGATATCGACACTCTGAGGAGCGATTAACCCCTTGACTACTGGGTGTGCAGGCTTGACCTGTGGCCTGAGCTATTCCAATTTGCGATAGAACTTCTGGCCTGCCCCGCTTCAAGTGTCCTGTCAGAAAGGATCTTCAGTGCAGCAGGAGGTATTGTCACTGAGAAGAGAAGTCGTCTAGGTCAAAAAAGTCTAGATTACCTCACCCTTATTAAGATGAATGAGACAGTGGGCGATACATTTGACTAACAAAGGCCTGGTGATGAGATGACTTGCCTTGGGCTAAAAATGGTCCACATGCTGCTGTATTTTATCTCTGCATGCCGGATGACTTGCATGACTTATCTGCCACCAACTAGGGTTCAAGCCAAAATGTTTTAGTGCACTTTCTGCCTGGAAAACAATACCTAATTTTTTAGGCATGTGTACATGCCTAATTTTTCTGGCCTCTGGTGCTGCACTGTGGCTGCAAAAACAAAACAAAAAAAAAGGCACATACATGTGTCAATTCCCCTTCGTGATCGTTACCTTGTTGTGGTGAAGGGGCTTGCGTATCACAATGAAACTACCACCTCTATGAGTGTGTTGGCAATGGCAATGTTGGCACACCCCAGATGATAAGGTCGTTGCTTCATTGTGAACAGACCAAAAGCGGCTTGATAATTTTGCATAGAAAAACCATTCATTTTCATTGTGATCATCTAAGGTGATCATTAAAGCCTACTAGGCCAACAATGGGCCCACACTGCAGAATCATTGTTTTCTGGGTCACTTAACTGTCACTGAACTACCTCAGTCAGAACGACCATAGACTTTGAAAAACCCCCATCGCCTGCAAGCTCCCAAACGTGCGCACGAGCACAGTCATCACTACACCAAGATTGACGCATAGAGGAATAAAATTTATGTCATGAGTGTGTCAACTATTGACAACTCTTTGCGGTTGTCTAAAATCTATTCCATACACGTCCCCTGATAGGGGACGTAACAGAGATTAAACTGATAGGAATAGTACTACTTAACACACCTAATTATAATAATAATAATAATAATAGGGGACGTAACAGGGATTAAACTGATAAGAATAGTACTACTTAACACACCACTCATATCTGGTGGCACAGTCTATTGCTCGGCGCACGCGCAGTGCCCCAAATTGGAAGTAGGAGGACCAACCAAGCATCTTTTTGCATCTCCCGGTTCCTAAAATTTATTTCATACACCGGCCCCTGATAGGGGACGTAACAGGGATTAAACTGATAGGAATAGTACTACTTAAACACACCACTCATATCTGGTGGCACAGTACATTGCAAGGTGTACGCGCAGTGCCCCAAATTGGAAGTAAGAGGACCGACCAAGCATCTTTTTCCATCTCCCGGTTCCTAAAATCTATTCCATACACCGGCACCTGATAGGGGACAAAACAGAGATTAAACTGTTAAGAACAGATTTTTTTTAATTTAAAAAAAAGAGGACAGCCTCTGCGGAGCTGGGTATTTTTTGGCCGCGTTACTGAACGCTCATGCACAATGGCTGTAGGCTCATGCGTCCTTTTGCGGAGGTGACAAACCTGGTCAGTCAAACCCAAGGCAACATCATCGACCTCATCTCATATGCATTTTTTCAGGAGCGTGCCCTGCGAAGAGTGCTGGATCAGGCCGTAGATGAGCATGAAGAGGAAGAGTTGTGGTCACCATCACCACCAGAAGCAGCCTTGTCGTCGTCGATTGCTGGACCTGCGGCAACGCAGAGAGAGGAGTCTGAAGAAGAGGAGTCAGAGGAGGAAGGTGGCTTTGAGGAGGTGGAAGACCAACCACAGCAGGCGTCCCAGGGGGCTTGTTGTCACCTTTCGAGGGACCCTTGGTGTACGTGGCTGGGTGGAGGAAGAGACCTTCAATGACGTCAGTGAGGACAAGGAACGGGACATGGCTAGCTTGGTATCCAACCTTGTGCAAATGGGGAGTTTGCGGTTGTGCAAATGGACTGTTTGCGGTTGTTTGCGGTGCGTTAAACGGGGAGTTTGGTCTGTCACTGTGAAGCAGGTGTAACCCTTACACTACCTGATCGATACAACATCATTCCTGATGTTTTAAAGCACGTTATTCCAAACAATTTAGGAATGTTAGGTGATTTATGCCCTTTATGGATTAAAACCTGACTCTGCGTCAACTACATAATTTTCCATGGGAGTTTTGCCATGGATCCCCCTCCGGCATGCCACAGTCCAGGTGTTAGTCCCCTTGAAACAACTTTTCCATCACTATTGTGGCCAGAAATAGTCCCTGTGGGTTTTAAAATCCGCCTGCCTATTGAAGTCTATGGCGGTTCGCCCGTTCGCGAACATTTGCAAAAATTCACGTTCGCCGTTCGCGAACGGAAAATTTTATATTCGCGACATCTCTATTAGGCAGTTGTATGTAGTCTATCTGCAGTCTCTGAAATGGGTAAAGTGGCCTAGGGGTGTGCTTGCTTGGAGTCTTCACCACTTGGCTGGGATTATTCAATGCAAAGACCAGACAACCTTGTACAAATCGAGCAGCTACTGTAGAAAAACCCGGAGCAATCCACCCTGCATTAACCACACTTACCATGGCACCTTTCAACAGATGTGTAGCCCCATGGGCCTCCTGAGCCATAGCAGGGTATAGAGGGCATGGTAGACAAATTCTGTCTTTGTTTCTCCATATTCCCTGGTCATCTGGCCCAGCCCCTTGTTTAGTTCATAGTTCTTTTTTTTCAGATGGGCTTGTTCAAACAATTTAATCAGAGCGTCTCTGGATTTATCGCCTTCCTTTCTGGTGTTAAATGCTAGGCACAATGTGAGAGGTAAAAAGACAACCTTGTCCTTGCAAAATTGTAGTTTGTCTTTTGAGGCTTTGCAACCATTCTGATAAAGGAAAATCAACAGTGACAATGAAGCCTCCTTACAGATATTTAGATTCTCTGCACATAAAAGCAGATCATCAACATACTGAAGGAGTACTACCGATCCAGGAGGTGTCCAGTTAGTGAGAACAGATTGCAAAGCCTACATATACATGGTAGGTGAATTCTGTGCACCTTGGGGTAAAACAGTCCAGGAATATTGGTTGCCTTTGAATGTGAATGCGAACAAATACTGGCAGTCAGGATGTAAAGGAACACTGAAGAAGGCATTTGCAAGATCCACAACAGTAAAACAGGTAGCAGTGGAAGGGAGCTGTGACAGCAAAGTGTGTGGATTTGGGACTACAGGTGTCTGCAAGACTGTTACCTTGTTCACCTCTCGGAGGTCATGAACCATTCTGTAGCTAACAGGTTGTCCTTTTACTGGCTTCTTCCTAACTGGGAATAGGGGAGTGTTGGCTGGAGACAGAGTTTTAATTACCACTCCTGCCTGAAGAAATGCATCTATCTGACTGGCCACGGCCATCTCTTGTGCATGACTAAGAGGATACTGTTTAACCCGGGGAGGCTGGCAACCAGTCTTAAAATGAACTGCTACAGGGGTCACTGGCATGCTCCCTATATCTGTTTTAGAAGTTGCCTTATATATGGACTGGATCTGTTGTAACATCCTAACGGTAGGTATGGGTCTCATTAACGGGTCAGGTAATCTGGTCAAAAGTCCTAGTTGGTCTTTAGGGCTCCAAGGATGATATTCTGAGGCAGCGGCTAAAGTAAAGGGCAGTCCTCCTATACCTGAAGTGCTTTGCTGAGCTGCTGCCCCATCAGAACTGTCAGCAGACCCGGGCGTCACAGTCGGAGGGTTAGGAATGATCTGGGTCCTGGTTAACACAGGGTATATACCAGCGGGTGGTGTGTGTCTGGCTGCTTTGACAACTCTACAACATTCTGCCCAGTCAAGATTCTGAGTCCCACAAACCCTATATGTCCACCCTTCAGGTCCGTTACTTGCAGTCCTCGGAGGGGCTAAAGGATATGGGGGCGGTACGTGAAGGGTTGGTGGTATGTCAGCTGTTCTGTGAGTCACGTCAGTTTTGTCAGTTCTTTGTTTCTGCGTATACAACAATCTTCCCTTAACAACTTCTCCTCTTCATCCCTCAATCTCTGCTTCACGTGCAACTTTGATCCAAATGTCAACTACTTCTTCACATCCATGATCCTTAATCCAACCACTATGGGTTCTCTTAAATTTCTCCCAGATTTCCAGATTCAAGTTACCATGTTTCATACCTGCCTTTTCCAACACCTTATCAACATTCTTAAATCCATCTTTCCCTCCCCTTTCTTCAACCAAAGTCTTTGCTGTCTTGTAACTTTCTGGGACACTAAACGTCTATTTTTCCTTCAGTTTCCCTAGAGTTTCCTCACTATATCTACCTAGTGTACTCTAGACTGAATTTTATAATCAAGATTCAACACTCTAACATGGGGTTCCAAGGTTCTTGATTACCCTTCCTGGAATTAACAGTAATTCTCCATAAGACATAAAGAACAAAACAGACATATCAGTACTCCAAGAGTTAAACCAACAACATTCCAATCATAATGAACGTCCATATTGTCCTTACCCAATAATCATAGGAATCATATACATACATATATATATATATATACACTGCTCAAAAAAAATAAAGGGAACACAAAAAACACATCCTAGATCTGAATTAATTAAAAATTCTTCTGAAATACTTTGTTCTTTACATACTTGAATGTGCTGACAACAAAATCACACAAAAAAAAAAAAAATGGAAATCAAATTTTTCAACCCATGGAGGTCTGGATTTGGAGTCACCCTCAAAATTAAAGTGGAAAAACACACTACAGGCTGATCCAACTTTGATGTAATGTCCTTAAAACAAGTCAAAATGAGGCTCAGTAGTGTGTGTGGCCTCCACGTGCCTGTATCACCTCCCTACAACGCCTGTGCATGCTCCTGATGAGGTGGTGGACGCTGAGTGATCTCCTCCCAGACCTGGACTAAAGCATCTGCCAACTCCTGGACAGTCTGTGGTGCAACTGTTGGTGGATAGAGCGAGACATGATGTCCCAGATGTGCTCAATTGGATTCAGGTCTGGGGAACGGGCGGGCCAGTCCATAGCATCAATGCCTTCGTCTTGCAGGAACTGCTGACACACTCCAGCCACATGAGGTCTAGCATTGTCTTGCATTAGGAGGAACCCAGGGCCAACAGCACCAGCATATGGTCTCACAAGGGGTCTGAGGATCTCATCTCGGTACCTAATGGCAGTCAGGCTACCTCTGGCGAGCACATGGAGGGCTGTGCGGCCCTCCAAAGAAATGCCACCCCACACCATTACTGACCCAATGCCAAACCGGTCATGCTGGAGGATGTTGCAGGCAGAAGAACGTTCTCCATAGCGTCTCCAGACTCTGTCACGTCTGTCACATGTGCTCAGTGTGAACCTGCTTTCATCTGTGAAGAGCACAGGGCGCCAGTGGCGAATTTGCCAATCTTGGTGTTCTCTGGCAAATGCCAAACGTCCTGCACGGTGTTGGGCTGTAAGCACAACCCCCACCTGTGGACGTCGGGCCCTCATATCACCCTCATGTAGTCTGTTTCTGACCGTTTGAGCAGACACATGCACATTTGTGGCCTGCTGGAGGTCATTTTGCAGGGCTCTGGCAGTGCTCCTCCTGTTCCTCCTTGCACAAAGGCAAAGGTAGAGGTCCTGCTGCTGCGTTGTTGCCCTCCTATGGCCTCCTCCATGTCTCCTGATGTACTGGCCTGTCTCCTGGTAGCGCCTCCATGCTCTGGACACTACGCTGAAAGACACAGCAAACCTTCTTGCCACAGCTCGCATTGATGTGCCATCCTGGATAAGCTGCACTACCTGAGCCACTTGTGTGGGTTGTAGACTCCGTCTTATGCTACCACTAGAGTGAAAGCACCGCCAGCATTCAAAAGTGACCAAAACATCAGCCAGGAAGCATAGGAACTGAGAAGTAGTCTGTTGTCACCACCTGCAGAACCACTCCTTTATTGGGGGTGTCTTGCTAATTGCCTATAATTTCTACCTGAAGTGTGATTGACTTGGAGTTACATTGTGTTGTTTAAGTGTTCCCTTTATTTTTTTGAGCAGTGTATATATATATATATATATATATATATATGGCTTGACAATAAACAGACCTTTACAATTCAAGGATGTACCGATTCAGACAGACGCCGAGTGAGGCACATAGTGGAAGTGTCCATTAGATGAGCCCGACCATGGGCGCCAAGTTTTGTTGGGGCAATTACCCCTTTCTCTATGATTATCGGGGTCCAAATCCACTGAGGTTTTGTGCGCACACAGAGAAAACTGTCAAAATGGCTGAATCAAGTAGTCCGTTTACTGTTTCAAAACACACACTTCTTATAGCAAGTTTATTGGCTGTCATCCAAAGGCACAAGACAGCTTGCGTACATACGTTGTGAGCAAAACCAAACAGGACACAGATAGTGGGGGCATGTGAGTGTCATGTCAGCATTCTGTATTTTTCCATAAAGACCCTTTGTACTCAGATACAAAATGGATTCCCATCTCTCACACTCATTTTGGGATAAAAATATTTTTTTCAATTGGTCTTTATTAAAAATATTGAGCTGTTCTCTCACAAAGGGTTAACTGTTTGTCTAGCTGTGTGACTGGTACTTTTTACTTTCAGTAAAAGGATGTCTTACTGAAATACTACCTGTATCAAGAGCCACACCAGAAAGGCTGCATAAGATTAACAAGTGGCTCAAGAACGGTGTAGGAAGAAGGGGTGTGGGATCCTGAGCCGTACTTCTTTTTCAGCTATAGGCTCTATCGTAGGGATGGGTTGCACCTCAACGGGGTGAGAAGATGGCTAGAAGGTGGGAGAAGTATTTAACCTAGTGACTGGGGGGAAGGGTAATTACGTTATAGGAGGAGAAGATAGTGCCGATAGAGGTAATGGAACTGGAGGAGGAATGGAAGGAGGGACTAGAACAGTTCAGCAGGAAATGTGCATACCTCACAACTTTAAAAAAGAAGGAAGAGGGACACTATATGCGGTGTGCAAATTTTTTCCGCACTAGCATAAGTAAACAACTAATTCAACCCAGTCCCATAAATGCCCCCACATTATCATTATTCCCCCTTTATGCCACCACACAGTAGTTATGCCAGCATTGTGCCCCTTTCACAGATTATATCCAAATATGTGCCCCTTCACAGTATTTATTACAGATACAGTCAGGTCCAAAAATATTGGGACATCGACACAATTGTAACATTTTTGGCTCTATACACCACCACAATGGATTTGAAATGAAACGAACAAGATGTGCATTAACTGCAGACTGTCAGCTTTAATTTGAGGGTATTTACATCCAAATCAGGTGAACGGTGTAGGAATTACAATAGTTAGCATATGTGCCTCCTACTTGTTAAGGGACCAAAAGTAATGGGACAGAATGATAATCATAAATCAAACTTTCACTTTTTAATACTTGATTGCAAATCCTTTGCAGTCAATTACAGCCTGAAGTCTGGAACGCATAGACATCACCAGACGCTGGGTTTCATCCCTGGTGATGCTCTGCCAGGCTACTCTACTGCTTGTTCTTGGGGCATTTTCCCTTCAGTTTTGTCTTCAGCAAGTCAAATGCATGCTCAATCGGATTCAGGTCAGGTGATTGACTTGGCCATTGCATAACATTCTACTTCTTTCCCTTAAAAAACTCTTTGATTGGGGGGGCGTGGCCAACTGCCGGCATGAGAGCACGCGTTTGAGAGCAGCTCCGCTTACCCTCTGTAATCCTGCTCCATCCTGACAAACTGCCGACTCCAGGCACAGAGTGGACGGTGTGTAAACGCAGGAGAAGACCCCGCACACCGACGATGGGGCCTAACAAAGCACAGACTGCAGCGGAGAGGCTAAAAGAATTCGCCAGGTCTGAGGCCCAAAATGGCGCCGCGACCGCATCACCATCGCGCGCGGCGGTAGCCCGGGGACAGGCCGCTCAGCATGCAGAGGCTGAGGAACCTACCGAGCCTGAATTCACCCTCAAGGCTGCATATGACCAGCTGCTGGTGGCGATCTCATCATGCCAGTCCTCGCTGACCGGGAAGCTAGAGGAGGTGAGAGTCGATGTCAGCCTGCTCCGCCATGACATGCAACAACTGCGGGATCGGGTTAAGACCACTGAGGACCGAGTATCGGCCCTGGAAGACCTGACCAGACCGATTGAAGGGAGAGTGCAAGACCTGGAGAGATCTGTGGGTCAGTGGCAACAGAAGTGTGACGATCTGGAGAATAGATCGCGTCGCAATAATGTGAGGATCTTGGGCTTACCTGAGAAAGCTGAGGGCAGAGATCCGGCGGCGTTTCTGGAGGCCTGGTTCAAGGAGCAGTTCCCTGAGGCACCGTTCACTCCTGCTTATGCAGTGGAGAGAGCTCATCGTGTTCCAGCCAGACAACCACCACCTGGGGCTCCTCCAAGGCCACTTCTGGCGCGTCTTTTGAATTGGAGGGATCGCGACCTTCTTCTTAGTCAAGCCAGGCACAAGCAAAAATATAAGGCACGACAATGCGAGGATCTCCCTTTTTCCGGATTTCTCGGCTGATCTCCAGAAGAGAAGGGCCACTTTTGTAGCTGTCAAACGACGTCTCCGGGAGCTAAATTTACAGTACTCTATGGCCTACCCAGCTCGCCTTAGAGTAATAGATGGCGACAAGACCGTCTTCTTTAATGACCCCAGGGAGGCTGAGGACTGGGCCTCGAGGATGGCTGCGCGTCCTCCTCCGCGATGATTTGCCCACCGTTCACACAGCAAGTATTATCTGTTCCTTTATGTCTCCTATGAGTGGGACGTGTTTAGAGACTCCCTGACCTTATTGCGAGTTTTAATAGTATTACGGCATGTTATAATAGGCCATAATATCTAGCAGGCCTCAGAAGACGGTTAGGCTTATCCACAGGGATCTCTACGATTTTATCCGGGACGCTATACCAACATGTTCCATTCTATTAAGTAAATGATGGCAGTTTTCATGATAAAGATGTAATGAGGGAAGGGGCATTACCTGTGTGGTATTAACAACTATCTACACCTTACAGGTCCCCGAGTTTAGGACCATTCAGTTAGTTGGTCCGGTACCTGACACACTCAGGTCATTCATGTTATTGTTATATGTTATGTTATTGCACGCTCATGTATACTCGTATCAAGTATGGCCAAACTTATTCAACTTATTTGCAGGGAGATTGCTGTATTGGAAAGTCCAGATGTATGTACTAATGACGCACAAATTGTATAAGGGGTTATATGTCCTTGATTCAGCAACTGCATCATTATGGCCCCCTTGAGAGTCATGTCATGGAATGTCAGAGGCTTGGGAGACCCTAAAAAGAGGATTGCTGTATTCTCACAGATTCGGTCTTTTAACCCTCACATACTGGGACTTCAAGAAACCCATCTCACCCCGGAAACGGGAAATAGCCAAAAAAAATCCTGGGCCCAGCATCTATTTAGCGCCTGCAGCAGTGCACACTCCAGAGGGGTTGCACTCCTGTTTCATAGAAGCTTAAGGTGTGAGATCCATCACTCTATGGTTGACCTAGGAGGTCAGTACATTTTCATATTTGCTCATATCGACTGTGTCCCCTATGTAATTGTAAATTTGTATAATTCACCACCTGCATCTCTCTCCCTGCTGCAGTCAGTTGTGGGTTTTGTGACTCTTTACCCCACTGCTCGCTTCTTGTGTATGGGAGACTTTAACCAGGTGATGAGCGAGGACTGGGACAGATTTAGTGGCAGGGCTGACAGAGCGGGAATGAGTGGTGAAAATACGTCCCTTGCCAGGATCTCTCAGGAAATGGGATGGATAGACATGTGGAGGGCTAGGAATCCACATACCAGAGAATATTCTTGTTTCACACCCTCTAGAGGCACACTATCTAGAATAGATTACCTGTTTGGCAACTCCATAGTGTATACAGACTTGGTGGACATTCATCATGGTCCGCAGGGACCCTCTGATCATGCCCCGGTGTTAGCTGAGCTGGAATCCTCTAACTCTCCTAGATCAGGAAGTAAAATGCGTGTCCACCCTTTTTGGAACACTCTGTTTGGCCCAACAGATAGAGTACCTGATCAGTTGAAGGTGTTTTTTGAGGTCCAGAATGCTTCCACTGATCCCTTATTACTCTGGGAGACATTGAAGGCGTATCTTAGAGGTTGCCTCAAGTCCTCTATGTCAAGAGAGAAGCGCAGCGTAAGGAGGAGGAACTACTTGCAGCCTAGTAAGTGTGCAATCAACTTCTTGCGGGCCCAGGCGCAGTGGTTCCTCTGATAACAGATAGTTATGTAGAACTACACAAGCTTTGACTATATTATCTACGGTTTGAACCTTATGATTTATGGCTTTGGTGAGGATACACCATTTTGCAACTAAAATGCCAAAGGCGCACTCCTTCAGTCGTCTAGCTCGTGTCAGTCTGTAGTTAAACACGCGCTTAGCAGTGTTCAAGTTACGGCTAGAGTACGGCTTGATGAGGTTCTCTTACATTTGGAACGCCTTGTCCCCTACTACCACAAATGGCATTAGAGGTCCATCATACCTGGCAAAGGTCTCGGAGGTGGCAATCCAAAGTTCTTTGAATACAGGAGGCGTCCCATTGCTGAGTTTTTGAAAGCCATCGAGTCATTTGTCCACTCATAAGCTCCAATGTCAACGGCGACAAACCAATAATTGGCATCCGCAATGGCCATCAAGATAATTGAAAAGTATTTCTTATAGAATTCAGAGCCGCTTCCGGAAGATTTTACAATCCTTATGTGTTTCCCATCCACAGCTCCGACACAATTAGGGAATTGGCAGGTTTCCAGGAACTTGTCTGCAATCTGAAGTCACTGTTCTGTAGTTGGATGTGGGATGTAAACCATAAAGAGGCTGCAGAGCTCGCCCACGTGCCATGAAAGGCATACAGTGTCTTGCAAAAGTATTCACCCCCTTGACTTTTTTTTTCCGTATTTTGGTGCCTGAAATTAACATGGTTTGTGTAAGGATTTGCATCATTTAATTTACAGAGCATGCCCACAACTTTGAAGATGTTTTTTTAAAATTTATTGTGAAGCAAACAACAAATAGTACAAAATTACTGAAAAAGTCAATGGGCCAGATTTATCATTAGCTCAAGTCAGAATAATAGAGTGAAAAAGTCGCTAATTTTTGCGCATTCGCTTAAACTGCGCAGAAATTTGCAACTTTTATTGGCTCTGCACTATACTCGCCAGTTTTCTGAAAGTGGGCGTGTTTTCTTATGTAAATGAATCTCTAGACAGATTTACTATTGCAACTATTTAAAAAGTCGCAGAAAAGTCGCAAAAAAATGCGCAATTTCACTCCAGTGAGGACCATGCTTATCTTATGCGACTTTTTAATAGAACATGCGACTTTTTCGTAAAGACGTGCGACTTTTGTAAAGCTGCTTACTGACAGATAAACTGCTACCGTCAAACCACATTTATTACAGTCTTGAAGGGGTGATCATAAATCTGACTTGGCTAAAACTGACTTTAGCCATATGTGAAAGTGGAGTGAGCTGTCAGAGTAATGATAAATCTGTCCCTATGTGCATAACTATTCACCCCCTAAAGTCAATACTTTGTAGAGCCACCTTTTGCGGCAATCACAGCTCCAAGTCGCTTTGGATAAGTCTCTATGAGTTTGCCACATCTTACCACTGGGATTTTTGCCCATTCCTCCTTGCAAAACTGCTCTAGCTCCTTCAAGTTGGATGGTTTGCTCTTGTGAACAGCAATCTTTAAGTCTGACCACAGATTTTCTATTGGATTGAGATTTGGGCTTTGACTAGGCCATTCCAATACATTTACATGTTTCCCCTTAAACCTCCCCTTAAACCACTCAAATGTTGCTTTAGCAGTGTGTTTGGGGTCATTGTCCTGCTGGAAGGTGAACCTCCGTCCTAGCCTCAGATCACGCACAGAGTGGTACAGGTTTTGCTCAAGAATATCCCTGTATTTAGCACCATCCATCTTTGCCTCAACTCTGACCAGTTTCCCAGTCCCGGCTGCTGAAAAACATCCCCACAGCATGATGGTGCCACCACCTTGTTTCACTGTGGGGATGGTGTTCTTTAGGTGATGTGATGTGTTGGCTTTGCGCCAGACATAGCGTTTTCTTTGATGGCCAAAAAGTTCAATTTTAGTCTCATCAGACCAGAGCACCTTCCTCCATACATTTTGGGAGTCTCCCACATGCCTTTTCACAAACTCACAGCGTGCCTTTTTGTTTTTTGCTGAAAGTAATGGCTTTCTTATGGCCACTCTGCCATAAAGCCCAACTCTATGGAGCGTACGGCTTATTGTGGTCCTATGTACAGATACTCCAGTCTCTGCTGTGGAACTCTGTAGCTCCTCTAGGGTTACCTTAGGTCTCTGTGCTGCCTCTTGGATTAATGACCTCCTTGCCCGGTCCGTGAGTTTTGGTGGGCGGCCCTCTCTTGGCAGGTTTGCTGTTGTGCCATGTTCTTTCCATTTGGTTATGATAGATTTGATGGTGCTCTTGGGGATATTTTTTTATAACCTAACCCTGACTTGTACTTCTCAACATTTTCCCTTACTTGTTTGGAGAGTTCCTTGGTCTTCATGGCAGTGTTTGGTTAAAGAGGCATTCTTGCTTAGGTGTTGCAGCCTCTGGGGTCTTTAAGAAAAGGTGTGAATATGTAATGACAGATCATGTGACACTTAGATTGCACAGAGGTGGACATCATTTCACTAATTATGTGACCTCTGAAGGTGATTGGTTGCACCAGAGCTTTTCATGGGCTTCCTAACAAAGGGGGTGAATACATACGCACATGCCAATTTTCTGTTTTCTATTTCTAAACAATAGTTTTATTTATATATTTTTCTCATTTCACTTCACCAACTTAGACTATTGTGTTTTGATCCATCACATATAATTCAGATTAACAAAACATTGAACTTAAGGCTGTAATGTAACAAAATACGAAAAAAGTCAAGGGGGTGAATACTTTTGCAAGGCACTGTACCTCCCAACTTTCTGGATGGTCAAAGAGTGTCCACTTATGCTTCAATGTGTAAATGCATATCTATTCACTTTAACTTTTTTCTTTTACATAATAACGCAAAAATTATCCAAATATAGAAATTTTTAAAATCCGAATTATATCAAATAATAAATTACTATATATGACGGGCTCTAATATACAGATAGGAACTGGACTAACATGTTCTGGATCAATATTTTAAACAAGGGGGTAGCTATAGTGGAAGAATGGGAAGTGACTGCTACGGGCCCCAAACTCAGAAGGGGCCCATTTAGGAGAAGGACTAAAAGATTTTGTCAGGGCCACCTCAACAGTATTATATAATGACATTATATACAGTGACATAACATACAGTATATATGTGTAGGAAACAGACGGAGAGGCTGCCAGGCCTGGTCTGATCTTGACTAGACACAGGAGCTTCTAAGCCACTGCTGGTGAAGGGAAAAAAAACTGGAAGACCGTCAGGTGGGCTCTGGACAGGGGGGAGTGCATCTCTCCCCCTCAGTCAGTCACAGAGTGACTGGTCTGCCAGCCCTAGTGACTGGGGGGAAGGAAGCCTCGGTCTGAGCTACTCTCAGCTACTGTCTGAGAGTGAGCTATTGAAAAGGTGAATAGGAAGGAGCTGTCCCACTGAAATGAATGGGGATGGAGGAGCTGTAATTACACCTGCATACTGCTGCAATGTCGACAGCAAGCAGACAAACAGAGAAGAGAACACAGCGTTCATACAAGCTCTGCATTCTTTTCAAACAGCTGATCTGCCAAATGCCGGCATTCCCACCGATCTAATATTGTTGACCTATCCTGATGATAGGTCATCAATATACTAACCAGACAACCCCTGTGAACTCCTTTAATTCACTGGGTTAGTATGATTACAGCAATACCACATTTAATTAGTATAGTGTTTTTTGTATAATGTGTTACATTGGAAAATATTTTTTTCTTTACATCACCATATTCTGACCTCTATAACGTTTTTATATAGTTAAAGGGGTTGTCCCATGAAAAATATTCTAAAGTTTTCAAACCAGCACCTGGATCTGAATTCTTTTGTAATTGCCTGTAATAAAAAAATGTAGAATACCGACTGAGTATTTCAATAAAATGTATCTGTATAGCACCACCTGCTGTTTGTTCTTTTGCTGTTCTTTGTCCTGCTCACTGAGAAGGCCGCACATGCTCAATTTCATTCTTCAACTACCTCCTGAGCTGTGATAGGGACAGCATGGACACACCTCCTGTTCTGCAGCAGAAAAGACACTCCCCTTGAGCCGCCAACTTGATATAAATCTAGCAGAGCAATCCAAGATTTCTCCCGCGCATCCCCCACACTCTGGAACTCGCTACCCCAACATATCAGACTCTCACCAACAGTGGAATCCTTCAAAAGAAACCTGAAAACCCCACAACCAGTGACCCTGCAGCCACTATGACCAGTTTCCCCCTCACCTACTGTGTCTTTCTCCCATACCATGTATATTGTGGGCCCTCTCTCCTTCTGTACCAGTTTGTAGCTCGTCTTGTTTATGCTTAGTGCAATTGTCTGTATTATGTATGTGCACCCCTTATCATATGTACAGTGCTATGGAATGAATGGCGCTTTAATAGTAAATAATAATCTCTGGAACCATGTGAGGTACAGGGCTGGTTCTAGCTTTGTTAGAAAGAGACTCTCATGTACTATATGATGTCTGATATTCAGCTTTTACATTAGTCTTGGGATAACCCCTTTAAGCAGGGGCGTAGCTAAAGGCTCATGGGCCCTGGTGCAAGAGTTCAGCTTGGGCCCACCTTCTCTCAGTGCTTTGTGGCCAGGGACAGAGAAGCACATACTTGGTGCTGCCTGAGGCAAAAATTGAAACGACCCTCCCCATGCCAAATTCTTGATCTAACCCCTTCCCTCCAGCCAGAGGTGTAACTTGACCAGCATGAACTTTCTATAATACTGGTGTCTTCTTATGTGGCACCAGGGTCTTTGGGCCCCTCAGGCTCCTGGGCCCGGTAGCAACTGCTACCTCTGCACCCCCTATCGCTACGCCCCTGCCTTTAAGACTACGGAGCTGTGAGAGGTCTCATTTTTTTGCAGGGTCATCTGTACTTCATACTTTCATGGAGGGTGTGACTTTTTTTTTAATCACTTTTTATTAAATTTTTGGGGAGGTGAAGCTGTGAATCGGCCTTTTTTTTTTTTTTTATTACAGCATTCGCCGCGCTGGATAAATACATTTATATATATATTAATAGTATGGGCATTTTGAGATGCTGCAGTTCAAATTATCAAGCTACTTAAACTGGCTCTTCCCCTAGTAACCCCTACACCACTCCTTTCAGTACAAAGACGACTGGATCGCTTCATATAACAACTACCTTTTGTGTCACTCCCACTTCCTCATAGATCGTAAGCGCTTAGGAGCAGGACCCTCACTCCTAGTGTTTCACTTGTACATTAGCCGGTAACTTTGTGATGTCTTTTGTTTTGTACATGAACACTCTGAATTGTAAAGGGCTGTGGAATATGGTGGCGCTATATAAATAAAGATTATTGTCCATGATGTTTTATTATCTCACAGAGATCAAAAGAGTATACAAATATTCACAAAGTATTTCATTATAACATGACAAATATACCATTTACATAAAGCTTATTTCTGAATATTTTAAGACATCCATCACCTAAAAGTGAAACTTGTATTTAATACCTATTGTAACTGTAGCCTGGGTTCTTCTACCAGAGACATACAGTATAACATTAACTACATTGGATCTGTGAATATACAAGTCCAGACATGGTTCATATCATGTCTCAAGCATGTGTGGCAAGATTTGGCATTATTTTGTATATACAATGGTTAATAAGAATTCGCTATATAACGGCAAATAGTTTGTTTTTCAAGGATCCTTAGCTATAGGAGAACCTTTTAAATTTGGCTACAAGCAGGGAATGAATTATATAAAAATAAGTACTCATTAGATTCTCCCCCACTGCTCTAGTTCTGATGTCGCTTACATCATTGAGATAACCACCGCAGCATTCACATGTTGGCATTGGCATTGAGTCCAGTGATTGACTGCAAGGGTCATGTTAATGCAATAATCAATGCAGTACTGGCAGTGACCACCGGGGGAAGGGGAATTCAAAGGTGAGGGCTGGTTTTCCGTTTATTTAAAGGGTCACTGAATTTTCATAACTTTTGACAGGTCATAATGACCCATCAAAGGTTTTCATCTTTGATCACTAGAATGAGGAGAGAGAAGCGTTCACATATCACACTCTCTCCTTGATGCAGGGGGAAGAAGAGAGATGGGCTTAATAGAAAGTCCATTAGCCCATTTCAATTCCATCCCCTGCAGTGAGGAGAGAGCGCGCCATATGCACTTCTAGTGCTCAGTGGGGGTCCTGGCATTCAGACCCCCACAAATCAAAACTTTTGACTCAAACTTTTATGAAAGCTCAGTGACCCTTTAATAATAGTCCCTGCTTGTAGGCAAATTTCACAAACTCCCAGACAATTCCTTTAATGGAACTTCACGTTCATAGCCTTTCCTGGGGCAAAATGCAAATGATTCCTCAACAGATAGTATAAAAAATAATAACGGTGTGCTGTCCATGTGCTTCCTTGGTGCCAGCAGTAAAAGGGAGCCCAATGCTTGGCTTGGATGACATATCAGAAAGTGAGCGTGGTTAGGATTCATTAATTACTAGTTAATGTACATAGCTAGTGCCAGGTAGAAATATAAAGATTACATTTAGATATAATTTTTTTGCTCTTAATTTCTTGGTCTTTTTAGGAATATTTTACAGCACAGACAAGTACTATATAAAATCTAATCGAGAATACCTAAGCACATTGGATAGCTTAACAAAAATAGCTTGCTCAAACATATTGGTTTCCTTCATATAGGACAATTGGCATGAGATTTTTTTTCTTAAAAGATTCTCACCCTATGCATTAGGAAAAGTCTGTTCAGTTCTGTGCGGTTACCCACAATGTTTCTTGTATCACTCCTACGTTGTGTGTTTAAGAATTGTTAAACGTTGTGCTCATGCAATATTTCACTTTACACCTAAGTCAAAGTAAAGAAAATGTTCAGGATATCCATGTGAACACAACTGAGCATGTCCAGTTAGACAGTGCTAACTTTTCTAACTGGTAGGCATCATTGGAAAACGGAGTTTGGCAGTAAGATAACACCGGTTATGTTTCATTGTCAGTCCATAATTTGCTGACATGTCCAATTTCTCTCCCTCTTGTTTGGAGAACTGCATCTGCTGAAGCATAATAGTGAGGAATAGGAACACCTCCATTCTTCCAATGGCTTCACCAAGGCATCTTCTCTTGCCCAGACCAAAGGTCATGACTTTCTCAGACTCATATTTGTTGATTGATGAGCCATCCTCATTCAGGAAACGTTCTGGGCAGAAACTGAATGGATCTTTCCATAGTTTCCTGGAATTAGAAAAATGTACTGAGCTTCAATGAGGAAGTAAACCCAACAACATAAATAAAATGCAATCGGTAAGAAAGGTTTTAAGAGGTTGTGCAGTGGCAAAATATTGATGACCTATCCTGAATTAATATGAGATCGGTGGGGGTCTGACTTCAGACACCACCACCAGTGAGCGGCGGCCTCTGCGCCCATGAGCATTGGGTCCTCTTCAGTATTTACCTGCAGGCTGCCTCCCTTACAGCAGTGGCGCAGTGTAATTACAACTGTTCATCCCAATCAAGTGATCTGAATGTTTCTCAGCCAAACAGGGCCTCTTATGCTTCTATGTGATGTTGCTCCATTCATATGTGCACGTTAAATGTATGGTATAATAGGTTCTATACTCACTACTTTAAACAAAAAATCTCCACACAAACCTTACTGGTGCTACATACAGTATGTTCACAACTTTTAAGCACATTGCAATTTGAATGTCCCTTTGCTTAGACTGTTGCAATTGCACTATTTAGTGGCACTTAATAGGTTTGAGGACTCTAAGAAATGTTACATGCATGTAGCATTTATTTTCTGATGCTGCTGGGAACTTTGTTATTGTAAGTGATTTAAATGTGATTTTAAGTTGTTTTATCCCACTTCTTTGCTCCCAGAGGATATTCTGTAAGGTGCCATCCTCTTTAGGCGTTAGTCGTCTTCTCAGCATTTTGTTTCAGTGTTTAATTTTTTTTAAATATGTAAAAGTACATTTTTTTATTATTCAGATACTTACGGGTCATGATTCACTTGCCATTGGTTGATTAGCACACATATGCCCTTAGGGATGAAGTAACCATTGAGTACGGTATCAGAATTTGTGCTGTAACAAGAGGACATGTGTTTTATTTCAAATATAGTGGAAAATGATGATTACACTTACCGGTAATCGGATTTTCCTGACCCCACGACAGCACCACTGAGAGATGGCTCCGCCTCCAAGGACAGGAAACCTGTAGCATAAAAAAGGTGGAGCCACTCTCCCACCTCAGTGGGTTTACAGAGTATGAGAGGGACTCCCCTTTTGGTTAATACAATATCTAAATCCTTTTTTTTTTTTTTTTTTTTTTTTTTTGCATATCACCACGTGAAATCTTAACACCAACCACCACCTTAGGGAGGGAATTAGATGGGTGCTGTCGTGGGGTCAGGAAAATCCGATTACCGGTAAGTGTAATCATCATTTTTCCCCTCCCCCACGACAGCACCACTGAGAGAGATTTCATAGAATCTAAGGGTGGGTACCAACTTCTAACACCTTTGTGCCGAAAAGGAGGTCAGATATAGAATCAAGTTGTAATCTATAGTGCCTATAAAAGGTAGATGGAGAAGCCCAGGTGGCAGCTCTACAGATCTGATCAACTGACACACTGGACCTTTCTGCCCAGGAGGTAGATACCGCTCTGGTAGAGTGAGCCTTCAAGGATAGTGGAGGAGAAACCCCAGAACAAGAGTATGCTAGAGAAATCAGCTCTCGAATCCATCTAGCGATGGTACTCTTAGAGGCAGCATTACCTCTCCTAACCCCCGCATGTAGGATCAACAAAGATGAGGACTTTCTCCAGTCCCTGGATCTTTCTAGGTACTGGATCAGGCACCTTCTTACATCTAGGAGATGCCATTTCTCTTCATCCTCATTCTTTGGATCTGGAAAAAAAACTGGGAGAACTATCTCCTGTAACCTGTTGGTCCTAGAAGGGACTTTAGGAACGAATTTTGGGTCTGGCCTTAACACTACCCTATCCTCTCGTATAGTCATAAACGGTGGATTAATGGACAGGGCCTGGATCTCACTAACTCTTCGTGCTGAAGTGAGGGCTATCAGAATCACCAGTTTCAGAGTTAGATTTTTTATGGAGCTATCCTCGATAGGCTCAAATGGATGACAAGTTAAGGCTTTCAGAACTAAATTCAGATCCCAGGGAGGAAACCTAGGCCCCCTCACTGGAACAATCCTATCTACTGCCCTGAAAAATCTGACTATCCAGGGATCCATGGCCAGACTTCTACCACTTAATCCCGAGAGGGCTGAAACTTGAACCTTTAGGGTGCTTTTCGCTAAACCTAAGGTTAATCCCTGTTGTAAAAATTCCAACACCTGTCTAGTGGAAATCCTTTCTGGCCAAACATTAATGTCGAGGCCTGAAAAGGATAAGAATTTTCTCCAAATTCTAGCATAAATCGTGTTGGTCACTTTTTTCCTGCTTTTCAGAATTGTGGAAACGAGAGCCTCTGAAAAACCTTCCCTGATTAAGTGTGCCCTTTCAATCTCCAAGCAGTGAGATGGAGGGACTCTACCTCCGGATGCATTACTGGGCCCTGCCTTAGGAGATTCGGGATCTCGGGGAGAACCCAAGGTTCCACTACCGACATGGACCTGAGGAGGGAGAACCATGCCCTCTTTGGCCAAAAGGGGGCGACCACTATCATGTCCGACCTCTCCTCTCTGATTTTCCTGAGCACTCTGGGAAGGAGCTGAAGAGGGGGAAAGGCATACCCTAGATGAAACTTCCATTCCAAAAGGAAGGCATCCACCCCAACCGGAGATTCGTAAGGGTTGAGAGAGCAAAATTTCTCCACCTGCCTGTTCTCTCTGGTGGCAAAGAGGTCTATCTCTGGGACCCCCCATAATCCTACAATTTTTGCAAATATCAAGGGATCTAGAGACCATTCTCCCTGTCTTAATCGGTGGCGACTCAGAAAGTCGGCCTGGACATTCTCCCTTCCTCTTATATGAAGAGCGGATATGTGTGTCACCTGACTTCTTATCTCCCAAAATATCAACTCTGTCTCCCTCATTAAAGATCGGGATCTCGTACCTCCCTGACGGTTCAGGTATGCCACTACCGTCCTGTTGTCTGACATGATCCTGACATGCTGGTGATGAATCTCTGGAAGGGCTGCTCTTAGGGCCAATAACACTGCTCTCAACTCCTTCCTGTTTGAAGAGAATAGTCTCTGTAACGGGGACCACCTTCCCTGCCTTAACTGATCTTGGAAGTGTGCCCCCCACCCCCATGGGCTGGCATCTGTCGTAATGACTACCGGATCTGGGTAATTCCATGGGATACCCTGATCTAAATTCTTTACCTCCAACCACCAGTTGAGGGAGATAAGAGTCCTCCTGCACAGATTCATCTGGGAGTCCAAGGTAATCTCCTTCCGTCCAGTTACCTGCAAAATATTCTCCTGCAACTGTCTTGAATGGAACTGTGCCCACTGGACCGCTGGTATACAAGCTGTCATCAAGCCTAATAGAGACATGGCTTTCCGGACCGACATTCCCGGATTTTTCTGAGCTTTCCGGGCCTCGTTCCGAATTTTCTCTATTTTCTCTACTGGAAGAAAGGTCCTCTGTCGCAGGGAATCTAGCCGCAATCCCAAAAAGGTCTGTACCGTGCTGGGTTCTAATCTGGATTTTTTCATATTGATCATCCACCCCAGATGCTCTAGAATCCGAATCACTCTCTGGACAGATTTCTGACACTTCTCTTGTGATTCTGCTATTATTAAAAAATCGTCTAGATACGGCAGGAAAAGAATATCCTCCTTGCGGATAAATGAGGCCACTTCTGCCATTACCTTGGTGAAGGTTCTTGGTGCGCTTGATAGTCCGAAAGGCATAGCCTGGAACTGTAGATGTCTGGTCCTGCCCTTTCTGACTACCGCCACCCTCAGGAATTTCTGGAAGAAAGGATGCACCGGAATATGCAGATATGCATCTTTTAGGTCTAACACTGCCATGAAACACCCTTGGAAGACTAAATGAATTGCCGATTTTATGGTCTCCATTTTGAATTTTTTTATGACTAGGGATTTGTTTAATTGTCTTAAATTTATTATAGTCCGAAATGAACCGTCCGGTTTTTTCACCAAAAACAGAGTCGAGTAAAAACCTCTCCCCCACTCCATTTCTGGTACTGGTATCAACACCTTCTTGACTATTAATTGATCTACCTCTTCTGTCAATCTTTTGGATTCTCTGGTGACCACAAATCTTTGTGGGTAATGTCTCTTGAATTGCAGTCTTAAACCTTCCATCATAATATTTGTGACCCAAATGCCTGCTACATCTTTCCAGGCAGGAAGGAAGAATCTTAATCTCCCCCCTACCTGTAGTCTGGCGTCATTTTTTGGACATCTTATCCTTCTGGGAGGAGGAGTTCCCGAACATAAAGCCCCTACCTCCTGACCCCCTGGGTCTGGTGAACTGATCCCTGTCTCCTGACTGTCCTCTTCCCTGAAATCTTGATGTATTCCGAAAGGGACGCCTGTAGGGTCTAAATTGTGAAAAAGAGGATTCCTGTGGCATCCTCTTTTTCCTATCCGCTGCTTTCTCTAGGAGAGCATCCAGCTCTGGGCCAAACAGGAATTGACCCTGACAGGGAATACCACATAAGCGCTGCTTAGAAGCCATGTCTCCTCCCCTCCAGTTCTTCAGCCATAAAGCTCTACGGCCTGAATTAGAGATGGAAGCAGACCTGGCCGATAAACGAACCGCCTCAACCGAGGCGTCGGATAAAAAATCCGCCGCCTTCTGTAAGGTGGGTAAAGAAGCTAGAATTTGTTCCCTAGGACACTTGTCCCTTAGCTGTCCTTCTAGTCTTTCAAGCCAGATGGCTAATGACCTAGCTGTGACCGTTGCGGCTATGTTGGGCCTGAAGGAAGCCGTAGATGCCTCCCATGTATTTTTAAGGCAAGAGTCTATTTTTTTATCTAATGGATCCTTCAAAAACCCCATATCTTCAAATGGTAGGGAAGATCTTCTGGACACCTTGGATATTGCCACATCTAATTTGGGCGCTTTGTCCCAGGACGTAGTGGCCTCTTCCTCAAAAGGGTATTTTCTTTTGAAATTTTTACTTATAAACGCCTTTCTGTCAGGTTTTTTCCATTCCTGATCTATTAGGGCTGAAATGCTTTTATGTAAGGGAAAACATCTCTTTTTCTTTTCCCGTAGTCCCTCAAAAACTGTATCGGCCATGGATATGTCCTCTCTGACGTCTTCCAATTCCAAAGTAGCTCTAATGGTCTTCAGGAGTTTTTCTGTATCCGTTACTGGAAACAGAAATTTTTTTCTCTTTCTCGTCTTCTGATAAGGATGAATCCTCAGACTCCTCATCCCTATCCTCCTCACTATCATCTACTGACTCCACCTCTGAATCTACTCTTTCCGCTGCTTTTTTAGGTTTTTTTGAGGTTTTAAGGGACTCCTTAACCTCCGATCTAATGAGTGCTCTAATACCCTTCATAAAATTCGGGGATTCTTCTGCCAGTGTTCTGTCAATACATTCCTGGCATAGTTTTTTAGAATAAGATGAGGACAAGGGGCATCTACATAGTGCACATTCCTTATTCTTTCTCTTTGATGCGACCTTTTTAGGTGGTACCTAAGAAATGACAGCAGATACAAAGAACACCATCAGTATTTATATCAACCGTTGCCTCTTACCCCTTCAGAAGATTCTATACCGGCATCTGCTTTTCAGCGTCCACTTCTTCTGACCTCTTGTCCTCCTCCATAATATACCTAGAGGCATAGAGGTTTTTAGGAAAAATATGAAGCAGGGAACAGCACCTCTCCTTGGAGAGTTCCACATGTTCCCCGGGAGCTTTCTTGTGCCAGAAGTCACCAACCTGGTCCGGATGCTTTCTGAAAGGAAAAATGACTAGCAGCCCAGCGTTAGGAGAAATCTCTGCAGGTTCAATGGTGCCTGCCAACACTGAGAACGCTGCACCGCCTGGTCTCCCCTTTTATTTCCGGTCATCTGACCGGAACTTGTATCTGGAACGCACGTCTCACCTCTGTGACGTCATTCCGCGACTTCCGGTTCCTGCTCCGGTGCGTTCCACTGCTCCTGCGTCGGCAGTCTGCAGCACACACGTGCGCACCCGGAACTATCGCCCTCTGGCGTGTTCCATGCGAGCCGCTCGTGCGGCCCCACGCGGTCTCACTCCTTTGAGGGACCGGTGTCCTCAGCCTCTGGAATGAAGAATCGGCCCCGGACCGACCTCCATCGTCCCTAAACAGACCCGGCACCCGGTCTCAGGCTGGTAAGACCCATGACTCTCTAGGCTTTCCTAGGACTTCCAAGCCATGGGCCTCCTAGAAATAAAAACTACAAGTCTCCTGCTCCAGGGACAGGAAACCTCACTGAGGTGGGAGAGTGGCTCCACCTTTTTTATGCTACAGGTTTCCTGTCCTTGGAGGCGGAGCCATCTCTCAGTGGTGCTGTCGTGGGGGAGGGGAAAATTTAGTTGTAGAATAAAAAGTACTGCTTTTTTTTTTTCTTTAATGCCTTCCCACCCTTGACCAAATTGTTACTAATCTTGTAAACTCATTTAAGTCATCGATTTGTATTAGACACCCCGATCACACAGACGATTGTCGGGAGGGAAGTGTTCCCTCCCAGGCAATCGACTGCTCACTTGCTGAGGAGACAACTGCTATTACATGCAGTAATCTCCCCAGCAACATGGGGAGAAGCAATCGCTACACCATGCTCTACAGTGGTTGCTGGCGGCAGATCGTAATTAGACAGCACGATCTGCCGCCAGCAAAATCTGGATTGCTCGTTCATCGTGCAATTGGTGGCACTATTACATTGCCAGATGATTGCGAACGAGCATTACTATAATTGCTCAGCGATCAGGCAGAAAATCTGCCTGTCTAATATACCCTTAAGCTTAAATTAAAAGTTTTACTACAAGCATACTAATAATTCTGCTTTTGTAGTAATATATGAAACAGTGTGCTGTAAATTTGTAGTAAACAGATAAAGTGCATGTCACCATTTATAAACATTGGGGCAGTTATACTAAGACTGGGATTACAATCCCAAATTCCGTTGGCGTGGAATGCACCAAATTTCAGCTATCATTTATACCAGTTTCTAAAGCTGCCCCCTCCCGCTAAGCACATTTAACAAGTGGCAAGAGAAGTAAAAATGTACAAATTATGCCACGGAAACAGTGTACACAAAATTTTCCACTTTTATTGTGGAATGTAAAACATTTGATAAGTGTCTTAATTTTTTTTGGTCTAAAATGCACAATGATATCACTCACCAGTGTGGAATTGTGAAGGGAAGAAAGGATGAATGACGGAACATCTCTAAGATGAAGGCTTCTGTGTAAGGCAGCTGAGCTCTGTCTGATGCCTTTGGCCTTCGTTCTCTACCAATGACCTGATCTGTAACACAAATAACAATATCCCATGTAGAAGTAATCACATGCTCATAGCTTACTCAAGGTGCTTAGAGTATGTGGTCAATGTGATGAATAAATACTAATCTGATCTAATTCAAATAGTATTTTAAAATTACGCTTTAACACAGGTCATTCAGCGGGGAGTAACTCACCAAGTTCTTTATGGATCTTCTCTTGTATTTCTGGGTTGGCAATCAAGTACATGAGACTCCATGACAAAGCAGTTGTAATGGTATCAAACCCTATAAAAACAATGCAACAGTCTTAGCTTCTGTACATAAAATATGAGAATTGTCATTATGAACAATCATGCAAGTAAATAAGGTACTCTGCAATGCAAACAGGGACAACTTACTAAGGCCTCCTGCACATACATCCGGTCATCCAGCTCAGTTCCCCTCCGGTGTGAAGTACAAAAAGCAGGAGGAGAACTGAGCTTGTACTGATCCCATGTTTTTTTTATAGGATCGTTTTCATATATCTGTCACATCAGTTGTGATGCAAGATGTCATATAGCTCTGGACATAAAATCGCTGCATGCTCAGTTTTTCTGTCCGGCGCGATCAGTGTACAGACACCGGATCTGTGGACCAAGTGCAGTGTACTGTACATATATCAGTTGCATCCAGCATAAAGCAACTGACCAGGCACAATTGATATATATGAAGCTAGCCTAAAGGAAATGCATATTAATGCCTTATATATACACATACCATCAAGATAAAGAGGTTATTAAAGGGCAATACTTCAGTGAGTGATACTAATTAATGATTTCATGATAATTTTTAGGGTATACACTTTTAGGACATGGTTTAAACTCACCAGCTCCAAAAAGGTCATTTACAATGTTTACAATTTTCTGTTCTGACAATTGGACATTGAAGTTCTCATCTAATCTCTTCTCTTGAGAATGCTGAATAAGGGAGTCAGTAATATCACGAATGGCATTCTGAAATGGAGAACAGTACATTTTTTAAAGATCCATTTATGAAACTATAATTGAAGTTTATTAAGTATTTTAGTAGAGCTTGTAACTACATATTAAAATAATAAAAACTCCATATCACAAGCTAGTATTTACAGCAAGTACTTACGTTATCCAATGTTCTGTAGTGTTCTTGAACAATTTTCTGTGTGAAGGATGTAAACTTCTTATTGATATCAATAAAGTTCTTCATGGTGCGACTTGGTAGATACTGAAGAATAGGGATGAAATCGGCTGGGTTTCCCGATGCAGCAGCTGCCCCAAACTCATCAGTCAAGTTGACTATGTCCACAAACTCTTGGTCATCATGGTCATATCGTTTTCCGAAGCACATTGCGCAGATGACATTAGCTACAGAAACAACCAGATACCTATAATGGTCAAATTCACCTTTCTCTTCCATTAGCTTTTGGAATGTCCTTACTAGATACTCAGCTTCTTTAGATATATGGTCTTCTACTAAAGTTGTGTTAGAAGATCCCAAGGAGGGAGAGATGGAAAAGTTCTTAAGAGCATTGTGTGCCAGTTTACGACGTGCTCTCCATACTTCACCAGAATCCTGACTGAATGTCAGACTCTGCCCATCAGCAATCAGGCGAAAGGTAAAAAGGTCTGGACGTGCAGAAAATACATCACCTTGCTTCAACAGGGCTTGTCGAAGCGTTTCCAGTCCATTTAGCACTAAAACAGGCTTTGTGCCAATCTGGATTTGAAACACATCTCCATAGGTCTCACTCATCTTGCTGAGGCTAATATGTGGATTCTTGCCTATTGAGAGCAAATTTCCTATCAGTGGCCAAGGCGTTGGGCCTGGCAGTGGCTTTGTTCCTTTTGGGACATTTTTACTGTAGGACTTGATTAGCAGGAAGACGATTGAGAAGATCACAGAGGCAACAAGTACCTCTGTGGCAGATATCCCAAAGGAGCTGATCAAATCAATCATTTTGTCTAAAAAACAAAAATACAAACATAAGGACCAAAATGAAGAAGGATGATTAACTATAACGAGACATATGATCATGTGTTATAGAATACAATGTTTGTTGAACACGAAACCAGTTACTATATGGTAGTAATAGCCCCAATTTTTTAATGAAATCAAGCTGACAATGTAATTTCAAAGGCGTGCATGATTATGTAGACTGCCTCAGTTATATCACAGTCATTAAGACAAATGCTAGTAGTTTTCAGATCTTGGCATTGTATTGTTCTGTTCTTTGTAATTGGATAAGGTGGGTTGTCTAAGGCTCTAGACAGGAAACATTTCCTACATGTTACTTCACAGTTGGAAAACCATGAATAATAGTTCCATCAAAGACTAGAATTAAAGTAAAATCCTATGAAGTAGCGTAAAGCCCATGCCCAAGCCATATAATATTAATAGCTCTTTTGGCCTTTGATGGTTATATAAAATGTTCTTTTATGTAGTCACTGTTTCTTACATGACTGTTGATAGAAACATTCTCCAGAAAGAAATAGAGGAATGTGTGTCTGGGCCAATTACTAATATTTCTAGAGAACTAGTAAAGACGAGTCTGCCATACATATTTACTATAGGGGCCATTTATGAAGACCAGCGATTTAGACACAAGTCTTTGTCCCTCCTGCGCTGCCGGTTCATCCGCCTACGTTAACATAACTTAGGCAGACTTTACACTTTGCTGGTGTAGATTTAAATCATTTTCTACACCTAAAACAGGCGTAGAAAATGATAAATGAGAGGGGCCTGCTTGCCCGCCCTTTTCCCCACCCACGCCACTCCCCCTCTTTTTTAGATCTGGTGTGTGTCGGAAAAAGGGAAAAAGTCGCAGATTGCGACGCAAATAACCTTTGCGCCGCAATCTGCAACAAATATATGCCAAAAAGTGGTGTATATCTGTTCGTAAATGACCCCCAATGTATATTATCATTCTTCATACTTGATCCATATTGTATTTTTTTTAAATCATTTTTTACATCACAATTTGGATTGCCCATCATATACTTGTCTCTAACATGACAATACTAATATTACACAGTAAACTAGTATTATAAAAAGTGATCATTAATAATTGAAGAGGTGGTAGTATATTCGCTTTAATAAATAGGATACACTAGCACATATAATTTATGTGCACAAAGTTTTACACTAAGGCAGTGATCTTGGCCGCTACATCCATCACGTGATCACTGTGTAGCACCGCAGTCATACAACTGAATGAACTTGCAAGTTGCCACAACCCCAGAATCACAAAAAACTTCCAAAAGGGTTGGATTTTTTTGCCGATTTTTATATTAGTAGTAACTTGTGTGTCATGCTGCGACCCCACTCAGTTCTATGGCTGTGGTGCTACACAGAGATCCTTGTTGGCGTGACAAGTTTCGCAGCCAAGATCGCAGTGTAGCCCCAGACTTAGGCCTCATGCACATGACCATATGTATTTTGCAGTCCGCAAAAAAACAGATCCGCAAAAAATACGGATGACGTCCGTGTGCAATACGTATTTTGCGGAACGGAACAGCTGGCCCCTAATAGAACAGTACTATCCTTGTCCGTAATGCGGACAATAAATAGGACATGTTCTATTTTTTCGCGGAACGGAAATAGAATGCACACGGAGTAACTTCCTTTTTTTGGCGAACCCATTGAAATGAATGGATTCGCATACGGTCCGCAAAAAAAACACAGAAAGAAAATATGTTCATGTGCATAAGGCCTTAAACATATAATAGTAACCTAGCCACACCCTGCTGCTGAAGTAGATGCAGACCAAGACTGCCCAGGTATTCCGATACATGCGTTAACCTTTTTAAAATCAAAACCTCAGTTATAGACCATTCTTACAACACACCTATTGGCAAACTAGGCACACATTGTTTCTTGTATACATACACAGTGTCGGACTGGGCTACCTAGGGCCCACCAGTAAAATGTATTTTGGGGGCCCACCATATGGATACATTCAAATATAATAAATAATCTAACAAGTGTTTTATATGAACATAGGCGGGTTGAGATGCTGTACATTGAATATTATATATATATATATATATATATATATATATATATATATATATATATATATATATATATATATTGCAGTAAATCAAATGTGTTATGTGACACTAGTGCAGGAGGTAGTAGACTAGGGGCCAACTTTGCTCAGGGGCCCATCGGGGGATTACCCTGTACCCCTGTGGGCCAGTCCGAGCCTGTACATACATCTCCAATATAAACACTAAGATCCTCTTCATGGTGCAGAGGACTCCAGAGAGAAACTGAAGCTAGAACAGAAGGTATCCATATTTTGCGGACCCCAATACGGACACTGTTGTGTGCAGAAAGGTAAGTTACAGGGTGTTTGGCAGGGACCTCCTAGTGCTGGCATTCACCACTAGTGATCCTTCTCTGCACAGTTAGAGACTTATAGGTGGAAACATTTTCAGTGACCATCAGCATGGGAACCTTGTCAGAAAAGTTCTCATATCTCACCTTCAAGCTTCTCCATATCAGCACCCAAGTGAGTGTGACATGAAATTACCATAATATTGGTTTACTATCCATTATGTTTCAGACTGATGTGTAAATATATACATTTGATTATTGAATAGTGTAAGCTACAATATGTCGCAGAAGCATAGCTTCTATAATACTGTCTAATCCTTTCTAACCAAAGCCAGTATCAAAGTCTTAAAACAATTTTCAGGTAGCCCCTCTGCAATCCTAGCCATGGACCTGCATCACACAAGTCCTGCCTGTATATTGTACACTCGCATTTCCTAAAGGAGCTGCAGGCTAATATAGCAGGACACCACAGAACAATGCTCATCAAGTTCAAACATAGACACCTAGCCAGTACTCTAAATGCCCCAAAAGTAATGAACAGCAGCATTCAGTACCTACCTTCAGCAGGAGGTGAGCAGAAGATCTTATGGATGAGGAGGCTTCAATGCAGAAGAAGACCTACAGGAGGACCATAGTGTGTGAGCTGCCTGAACTCCCTCTTATATACTCCTCCCTGACTCCTGATTGGTCAGGCCTCCACCTCACGTGACCACAGTACAGGAGCGCTCTGGGCACCGGTGCAGGGGGTGGTGTAGACCTGGAGCCAGCGCTTCCCAGAGCAGATCTAATGGGCAGATTAGAGGTGCACGCTGCCAGCAGGATTTATTACAGGCTGGGCATGATACCGTGCTAGCTGCATATTACAGCACAGCGTGCATCTGCTGCTACAGTCCATTCCCCCAGCAGACAGGATTTTCTGTATGTGCCACCTAATTATATACTGTATTACAGCCATCCTGCACGGCTGCTGTCACATCCTTTATAGGACCAGGGACTACGCCTCTCATCATTCCAGCTATATGTCACCGTTATTAGCACAAGAACCTATCATTCTAAGCGTGAAATAGTGGAAGAGATATTATGTGGGAGCCCCCCCAACATATAGCTTTATAGCAGCTGTGGGTTGTAGCATGCACTGCAGTGTCTTAAAGCATATTTCCCAGGACACCTTCAGTCCCATAATCTCTCATATTAGAATACGTGCAGCACATAGTCTGCTGAATACCTCCATCATTATAATGTGATGCTGAACTTAGGGGTAATAGCAGGTCTGTAATATCAGCAGGGACAGACCCCCCTTTCATCATCATAGTCCCCTAAGCGCTGATCACTGTACATTTACCCCTGTGTGATAGTCAAACATAGTAACGAAATACTGCTCTATATGGTCTGGTCACCTGCACAGGGGTAGATGTAATAGTACATCTACCCCTGTGTGATCGGCCGACTTCACCCCTGTAGCGACTAATAGTCGGGCGTAGTCCTGAGCAGGAGCACACACAAAGTAACGAAATACTGCTCTACATGGTCTGGTCACCTTCACAGGGGTAGATGTAATAGTACATCTACCCCTGTGTGATCGGCCGACTTCACCTCTGTGGCGACTAACAGTCCTGAGCAGGAGCACACACATAGTAACGAAATACTGCTCTACATGGTCTGGTCACCTTCACAGGGGTAGATGTAATAGTACATCTACCCCTGTGTGATCGGCCGACTTCACCTCTGTGGCGACTAACAGTCCTGAGCAGGAGCACACACATAGTAACGAAATACTGCTCTACATGGTCTGGTCACCTTCACAGGGGTAGATGTAATAGTACATCTACCCCTGTGTGATCGGCCGACTTCACCTCTGTGGCGACTAACAGTCCTGGGCAGGAGCACACACATAGTAACGAAATACCGCTCTATATGGTCTGGTCACCTTAACGTGATATAATATTAACAGGTTGACGTGAACATCCATCAGATATTACAGTTCTTTACAATTACAGTGAATGCACACTGTATATTCTGTACAGTATATTATTTTCTAAAAAGAAACATTATTTCCTATGGAGTTTTCTCCCTTACTGTGTAGGTGGTGTATAGACAGTTCCCTCTAATGTCGGGACAGTCGGGACTTTGTGTGTCCTGCTTCATTCACATTGTTACAACATTCCTTTTCCGTTACTGTTCTAATAATCAGGTAGATCGCATTCGATGTCTCCATACATTAATCAATGGCTGTTACCTCACGTATTATCCTACAATTATAATAACCAAATTCAGTATTTAATAGCAATTCATATTTGCGTTCCCGTGAGTAATTTTTATATTTATTCGTTCCATAACGAAATAGAAGTTTTGCCATCAATTGTTTCGTTTACAGATGATCTTACCAAACTAACCCCAAAAGGCTTCAATACTGAACAACGGGCATCGTATGGTAACGAATACAGTAATAAAGGTAAAACATGAATTTCCAAATGTTTAATATACGTTGATGTGTAGGTCCAGGAACCAATAACAAATGATATTTTCCAGTTTATTACAGATAGGAAGATAGATTAGATAATAGATAGATAGATAAATAAATAATAATATCCAAATGTTTAGTATACATTGATGTGTAGGTCCAGGAAAGAATAACGAAATGATATTTTTCAGTTTATTACAGCTAAATAATAGATAGATTAAAAAAAAATATATAATATCCAAATATTTTATATACATTGATGTGTAGGTCCAGGAAAGAATAACGAATGGTATTTTTCAGTTTATTACAGATAGATAGATAATAGATAATAGATTAAAAAAAAATTATAATATCCAAATGTTTAATATACATTGATGTGTAGGTCCAGGGACCAATAACAAATGATATTTTCCAGTTTATTACAGTTAGGAAGATAGATAATAGATAGATTTAAACAAATTATAATATCCAAATGTTTAATATACATTAATGTGTAGGTCCAGGAAAGAATAACGAATGATATTTTTCAGTTTATTACAGATAGATATTAGATAGATAATAGATAGATAGATAATTAGATAGATACATAGATAGATATTGTTAAAAAATATATATACTGGGCACACTCACTTATGTAGACTCATATATTTTATTTGTAGTGTAAAGTACAATCAATTATTCTAAAACACATATACTACAATCAAGCAATATAAAAACACATTAGTACAATAAAACCCATAAGTATAGAATAAATAGTAGGACCGGTGGTAAATAGGGTGGAGATGGTGTATATCAGTCCATACAAAAGTTAGAAAAAATGAATAAATAGATAAAATGGAAGTATATCTCCACTGATAGCTTGAGCTAATGTGGTGGCTGGCTCCACAAGTGCTACCAGGGTCACAGTCCTGATTCGCTGGGAGAAAATGCAGCTATAGTCAAACAGAATTCACTTGAGTGGGTATGCTTGCGGCGTCCCGCTACTACTCACTGTTCAGTGCGATTCCTTCTGCAGGTAAAGTTGGAGACAAATTGTCTTTATCGGCTGCTACTGCAAAGCCTGAAAGATACTGTGTCTTTTTCTTTGTGCCTTTACGGTCCTCTGACTGCCGTTCCGTGATAACAAGAAGCCGGTCAGCACTGGGACTCAAAAATGCTTTTTCCCTCGTCGGTTTAATGTGCGACACACTCCTCGTGTGTTTGCACTTGTAGATCCCGGCGTCTCAGGGATTTGGTCAGGCACGGAGTTCACAAAGACTTCAAATTGCCGCACGGCTCTGGATAATACAAGCACGTACTCCTTGGGGTTGTTCCGGGGGGCTCCTCACCAAACGCGTTTCGGGGTACTTGCCCCTTCTTCAGTGGTCAAGTACCCCGAAACGCGTTTGGTGAGGAGCCCCCCGGAACAACCCCAAGGAGTACGTGCTTGTATTATCCAGAGCCGTGCGGCAATTTGAAGTCTTTGTGAACTCCGTGCCTGACCAAATCCCTGAGACGCCGGGATCTACAAGTGCAAACACACGAGGAGTGTGTCGCACATTAAACCGACGAGGGAAAAAGCATTTTTGAGTCCCAGTGCTGACCGGCTTCTTGTTATCACGGAACGGCAGTCAGAGGACCGTAAAGGCACAAAGAAAAAGACACAGTATCTTTCAGGCTTTGCAGTAGCAGCCGATAAAGACAATTTGTCTCCAACTTTACCTGCAGAAGGAATCGCACTGAACAGTGAGTAGTAGCGGGACGCCGCAAGCATACCCACTCAAGTGAATTCTGTTTGACTATAGCTGCATTTTCTCCCAGCGAATCAGGACTGTGACCCTGGTAGCACTTGTGGAGCCAGCCACCACATTAGCTCAAGCTATCAGTGGAGATATACTTCCATTTTATCTATTTATTCATTTTTTCTAACTTTTGTATGGACTGATATACACCATCTCCACCCTATTTACCACCGGTCCTACTATTTATTCTATACTTATGGGTTTTATTGTACTAATGTGTTTTTATATTGCTTGATTGTAGTATATGTGTTTTAGAATAATTGATTGTACTTTACACTACAAATAAAATATATGAGTCTACATAAGTGAGTGTGCCCAGTATATATATTTTTTAACATTATTTATTCACTTGGGAGGAAGGGCGGATCCTCTTTTACTGGCAGCACCTCGTCCTAATTTTTCCTCAGTCCTGTGCGTCTCACTAATCTGTGACATAGATAGATATGTATAAAAAAGTTGATGAACAGCACACAAATCCAAACTGGTGCAATTCCTTGAAGCAGAGGGACCGGTCCTATTAGATATGTGTAAAAAGAAAAAAAAGCCAAGGCAGCACTCAAATATCCGTGAAAAAAGGGTATTTTAATCACCCATGTGGAAACAGCAACGTTTCAGCTCACTCCATGGAGAGTTTATCAAGGGTTACCACATGGGTGATTAAAATACTCTTTTTTCACGGATATTTGAGTGCTGCCTTGGCTTTTTTTTTACACATACATAGATAGATAAATAGATTTAAAAAAATTATAATATCCAAATGTTTAATATACATTGATGTGTAGGTCCAGGAAAGAATAACAAATGATATTTTCCAGTTTATTACAGATAGATAGATAAGATAATAGATAAATGGATATTTAATTTGTGCAGTGATGGTTCAGTAAAATAAAATATACTGTATTATACTGCTATACTGTACTGAGGTATACAGTTATAACTGTATAACTTTAGTAATAACATACAATTCTAAAATAATATACTGCTATACTGTAGGGTGCTATATGTGCTATAGTAAAATATACTTCCATATGATACTACTGTATACTATACTCTGCTACATCATACTCAACTGATCTACACAGCAAATTATAATACCATATTATACACCACAATACCATACTGCTATATCATACTACCACACCAGTGCTTATCAATCAGGCAATATTATACCTTACCACTCCACCTTATACCAGTCTGTACTGCACAATATACGATAGTTCTATACCAAACTACTATATACAATACTACTACTCCTCCATACCATAGAATTCTATATTATTTTTTATCTAAACCATACTAT
The DNA here is from genome assembly GCF_905171765.1 of Bufo bufo. Lineage (NCBI taxonomy): Eukaryota > Metazoa > Chordata > Amphibia > Anura > Bufonidae > Bufo > Bufo bufo. The sequence goes on along the minus strand of NC_053389.1, from coordinate 618,846,467 downwards.
ATATTCTAGAACTATATTATACCATACTACCCATTACACTAGACTCTTCTACACTATACTACATGCTATCCTCCTATACTAATAACTACATCAGTATACTGTATGACTAGTAATAGTGGATGGAGGTCATTAGATAGCACCATCTTTTCTAGTCTGTGCTGTGGTGCATTGTGTGTATGGCGCCCTATGCCTCTATGCACTGAGCACTGACCGCTCCTGTTCTGCAGCTGGTTACAGTAGTTTTAGGGGCTGTGGGGCTCTGGACAATAGGTAGGTAGTGATTTATTCCAGTGTCAGAGCCAGCAGCACCCTGGTTAACGTTTACCCTGCCCTGGCCGGTTAAAGATTGGCCAATGTGCGTGACAGCTTTGGGCTGAAGGTGTAGCAGTGCCCTGATAAGGGTCAGGTGTGCTGGCATGAGGGGGTATCCATGGTATTCAAGGGGGGGAAGGAGTTATGGAATAGGGTCTGGGCAGGGATCTCTCACTTATTATCTGCTTTACATAAGCCAATAATGCTTTATTGATAGTTTCTGGTCTGTCATTATACAAGTATATTATCATTTATTTCACTGCCCCCCCCCCCCCTCATAAAAAAAAAATAAAACACATAGTTGACAGTTACACTAAACCAAATTAAAAGTTACAATAGCAAATGACATAAAAAATAAATACTGTACAATAAATTAGCATAAATAACCAGGAGATCAGCCTTCCTTCAGATAAGCATGACCTGTACATAGGAAATATGCTTTGTATTATAGCATTACACCATGCCTGTAGTCTCATCACTAAATATGTAGACTTCTGGTCAATTATTATACAGGTAAAATGTGTACAGAAAAAAATTACTAGTATTATTATTACTGCTGTATTTTCAGAATGAGTGGTGCTAGTATTACTATGATGATGATTATTACTATATGATGATTATTATTATTATACACTTTATGATGAAAGTAAGGTTATGATAATTGATTCATTTATTATTATTATTATTATTACTACACTTTATGAGTTTACACCTCCACTCATGGATAGCTGTTTGAGTTATCATATTGGATCCAGACTTCTTGGGAGTACAATGTAAGGCTGTTCTGTGTGGGGGTATTAGGTTACTAATAGGTTACATAGCATCGTGTTAATACATATACGTGTGTGAGTGTATGTGAATCCCCTGTGCCTGCAGCTGTGTCTCTGCAATGCATTAGATGGGGGAGGGGAGAGAGCTCCCTCCAGGTGCTGGCAGGGAGAGAGGAGAGAGGTCACTGTGTTTGGGGCATTGCGTGACAAGGGGACTGGGAGATGGTTTAACTCTCAGGACAAAACTTGCCAAACTTTCCTGGGTCAGTCACGCAATGGGCGGACTTAAAGAGACAGTGCAGCAAAGGAGGAGATTACACTTTTTGCACTTGGAGCTCCACCTTAACTGTTTAAGGTGGCCTGGAATCCGGGGCTGGAGCCGGCTGTGGTGCCTGATCTCTACTGTGTTGTATCCCTTTAATGATGTCAGTTCATACAGAGGGGCTGAGACTGTAAATGTACAGTATATACCATGTCTGCTTGTGTCCACAGCTGTGTGTACATACATCACCCGATATTTGCCAGGTAATCCATGATAATAAAGGTTATTTCCTACAAATACTATCAGTAGTGGCCAGAAAGTCCTCTATAATAATGAAAAAGATTGTAAAATGCCTGACAATATTGTATTATTTATATCTCTAATATTACTAATATAAACCTGTAATTGTAAATGTATAGACAATTATTTCAATGACACATTTCAATTATTTTTTATGTGAAACCATATAGATCCCAATGGATCTGAAAGGTAATTTAGAATGCTCTGAATGTTATAGATTTTTCATGACTAGCTACAAATATCTATCTACCTATCTCATATCTATTATCTATCGAATATCTATCTATCTATCTATCTACTAATATCTATCTATCCATCCATCTATCTAATATCTATCTATCTCATATCTATTATCTATCTATCTATCTATCTATCTATCTATCTATCTATCTATCTATCTATCTATCTATCTATCCATCTATCCATCTATCTATCTAATATCTATCTATCTCATATCTTCTATCTATCTATCTATCTATCTATCTATCTATCTATCTATCTATCTGTCTATCTATTATCTATCTATCTATCTATCTATCTATCTATCTATCTAATATCTATCTATCTCATATCTATTATCTATCTATCTATCTAATATCTATCTATCTATCTAATATCTATCTATCCATCTAATATCTATCTATCTATCTATCTATCTATCTACAGTGGGGGAAATAATTATTTGACCCCTCACTGATTTTGTAAGTTTGTCCAATGACAAAGAAATGAAAAGTCTCAGAACAGTATCATTTCAATGGTAGGTTTATTGTAACAGTGGCAGATAGCACATCAAAAGGAAAATCGAAAAAATAACTTTAAATAAAAGATAGCAACTGATTTGCATTTCATTGAGTGAAATAAGTATTTGAACCCCTACCAACCATTAAGAGTTCTGGCTCCCACAGAGTGGTTAGGCACTTCTACTCAATTAGTCACCCTCATTAAGGACACCTGTCTTAACTAGTCACCTGTATAAAAGACACCTGTCCACAGAATCAATCAATCAAGCAGACTCCAAACTCTCCAACATGGGAAAGACCAAAGAGCTGTCCAAGGATGTCAGAGACAAAATTGTAGACCTGCACAAGGCTGGAATGGGCTACAAAACCATTAGCAAGAAGCTGGGAGAGAAGGTGACAACTGTTGGTGCGATTGTTCGAAAATGGAAGGAGCACAAAATGACCATCAATCGACCTCGCTCTGGGGCTCCACGCAAGATCTCACCTCGTGGGGTGTCAATGGTTCTGAGAAAGGTGAAAAAGCATCCTAGAACTACACGGGAGGAGTTAGTTAATGACCTCAAATTAGCAGGGACCACAGTCACCAAGAAAACCATTGGAAACACATTACACCGCAATGGATTAAAATCCTGCAGGGCTCGCAAGGTCCCCCTGCTCAGGAAGGCACATGTGCAGGGCCGTCTGAAGTTTGCCAATGAACACCTGAATGATTCAGAGAGTGACTGGGAGAAGGTGCTGTGGTCTGATGAGACCAAAATAGAGCTCTTTGGCATTAACTCAACTCGCTGTGTTTGGAGGAAGAAAAATGCTGCCTATGACCCCCAAAACACCGTCCCCACCGTCAAGCATGGGGGTGGAAACATTTTGCTTTGGGGGTGTTTTTCTGCTAAGGGCACAGGACAACTTATTCGCATAAACGGGAAAATGGACGGAGCCATGTATCGTGAAATCCTGAGCGACAACCTCCTTCCCTCTGCCAGGAAACTAAAAATGGGTCGTGGATGGGTGTTCCAGCACGACAATGACCCAAAACATACAGCAAAGGCAACAAAGGAGTGGCTCAAGAAGAAGCACATTAAGGTCATGGAGTGGCCTAGTCAGTCTCCGGACCTTAATCCAATCGAAAACCTATGGAGGGAGCTCAAGCTCAGAGTTGCACAGAGACAGCCTCGAAACCTTAGGGATTTAGAGATGATCTGCAAAGAGGAGTGGACCAACATTCCTCCTAAAATGTGCGCAAACTTGGTCATCAATTACAAGAAACGTTTGACCTCTGTGCTTGCAAACAAGGGTTTTTCCACCAAGTATTAAGTCTTTTTTTGTTAGAGGGTTCAAATACTTATTTCACTCAATGAAATGCAAATCAGTTGCTATCTTTTATTTAAAGTTATTTTTTCGATTTTCCTTTTGATGTGCTATCTGCCACTGTTACAATAAACCTACCATTGAAATGATACTGTTCTGAGACTTTTCATTTCTTTGTCATTGGACAAACTTACAAAATCAGTGAGGGGTCAAATAATTATTTCCCCCACTGTATCTATCTATCTATCTATCCATTTATCAGATATCTATCTCATATATATTATCTATCTATCTATCTATCTATCTCATATATATTATCTATCTATCTTTCTATCTAGTCTATATATCTAGTATCAGAATTATACTTTAATAATTATGTATCAACATTTAGATTTAATAATTTATGTACAGTATGTATCAAAATTATGTTTTAATGGTGAAGTACTTACAGAAATTAATATGAAACTTATTGGAGAATAAAATACCTCATCTAAACATATGTCCATATTTGTTTTATACCTGAATAAAGCAACTTTCACACTAGCGTTTTTGCTGGATCCGGCAGGGCTCAGCAAAAAAGATTTTATGAACGGATCCGGTTGTATTATCTTTAACATTGCCAAGCCGGATCTGTCATGAACTCCATTGAAAGTCAATGGGGGACAGATCGGTTTTCTATTGTGTCAGAGAAAACTGATCCATCCCCATTGACTTGCATTGTGGGTCCGCATCCCATGTTTGTTCTCCGGTATGAGAACGGAACGGAACACATTTTGGAGCATTCCATTCTGTTCAGTTACGTTTTGTCCCCATTGACAATAAACCGGAAAATATTAATGCTAGTGAGAAAGTAGAGTTGGCTGTTTGTACTTTTTTTGTGCAACTGATCAAACAGTTGCATAAAATAACAAGAGATTTGGCAACTCCTTTTGTGTGCTTTAAATTCCAGCAATGTGTTAATACTTTATACATACAATATATACATACATAAATATGGACATATGTTTAGATGAGGTATTTTATTCTCCAATAAGTTTCATATTAATTTCTGTAAGTACTTCGCCATTAAAACATAATTTTGATACATACTAAACTAGTACATGGATTGCAGGATAAAACTTACCAGGAAAGGTTAAAGGACCTTAACATGTATAGCTTGGAAGAAAGACGAGACAGAGGGGATATGAGAGAAACTTTTAAATACATAAAGGGAATCAACAAGGTAAAAGAGGAGAGAATATTTAAAAGAAGAAAAACTGCTACAAGAGGACATAGTTTTAAATGAGAGGGGCAAAGGTTTAAAAGTAATATCAGGAAGTATTACTTTACTAAGAGAGTAGTGGATGCATGGAATAGCCTTCCTGCAGAAGTGGGAGCTGCAAATACAGTGAAGGAGTTTAAGCATGCATGGGATAGGCATAAGGCCATCCTTCATATAAGATAGGGACATAGTATTCAGTATATTGGGCAGACTAGATGGGCCGAATGGTTCTTATCTGCCGACACATTCTATGTTTCTATGTTTAATTATTTGAATTATTAGCAGGCACATTTGCAATTGGAGTAACGTATTATTTATTAAACTGATTATATATAATAAAATAAAATAAACCCACACATATAAAATATATAAAATGATATAGCAAGTTGATATTATATCGTGTACATAAAAAATCTAGAGCAGCATGAGAGTTCAAATTAGCAGCATGAATAAGTGGAACTAGTTGCACTCCTCCAGTTCAATATCAGTATGAGAATTCAGATTAGCAGCATGAATCAATGAGTATCAATAGTTGCAATCCTCCAGATCCAGATGAACCAATGGTATAAACACCAGGGTGTCAGTCAATCCTCAAATAAGGTATTGTGTCAATGGGACCACTATAAACGTAACACTGTATACATCAGCGGTATCAATAAATGCCCAGAATGTCTATCTTCAATTATTATTCCTCAAATGAAAATGTCAATAGTCCTGCTCTATTCAGGCTCACTATATTCGATATAACTGCCGCAGATTATAATATCGCCATCAGCGTTTAGGTAAATGGTATGTCGGACTTACGTGCAGGGGGAAGGGGGTTGCTGGCCGATGTACCTAGATGCGGCGTCCCGCGTGTTCTTTGGTACTTTACGGCTCTTACCTTTAAATATCTTCGTTTGCCTCCCTCGCAGTCCCGTATATGTCGTCTGTGCTGGATGCGTCTGTGTTCGAGTACTCCGGTGTCCCATGTGGAGTATGCAGGTGCGTGTCGCCTCTGTATGTAAGAGTTGACATCAGCGATTACCTCATCTCACGTGACCGGTAGCGGTGTGAAGTGGAGCGGTCCGGAGACACTGTGATAAATTAGAACCGGTGCTTCTGCGGATATAGTTGCGAGCTTTTTAGTTTCTTCGGTATTTTAGTGAAAAGTCCAATTGTAGTTATATCCTGCTTGCAAGCAAATACTGTAGTCCCCCAACCTTCTCATACGCGTTTCGGGACCCGTAGTCCCTTCATCAGTGAGGGATTTATACATACAGTTATTATTAGAGATTAGCGAATTTCATATTTTGAAAAATTCGTTCACACTTCGTTTGGTGGTAAAAGGTGAATTGCGTTATGGATTCCGTTACCACGGACCATAACGCAATTCTATGACGGATTGCCTTCCGTCATAATAGAAGTCTATTGGCTGCAAAACGGATCCGTTCCGTCTCCGTTATGCAGGGGAGTCCTCTACATAACGGAAATGGGACGGATCCGTTATGCAGGCCATAGGCTTCTATTATGACGGAATGAATAATGGAATGCCTCTAAAGGCATTTCGTTATGCATTCCGTCATAGAATTGCGTTTATGGTCCGTGGTAACGGAATCTATAACGCAATTCTGCTTTTACCACCAAACGAAGCGTGAACGAATTTGATAACATGAAATTCGCTCATCTCTAGCTACCATCATACAATAGAACTCCAGGACGTAAGTGCACCCTAGTACCAGTGATAAAAATGAACTAATTACCAATAGGGTAAGGGTGCCTTCACACTGCAGATTTTGTTGCAGAAATTTCAGCAACCGAAATTCAGTTACAATCATACGAATGCCGCATGCTGCAGAAAATCAGTTCCGTTCACTTGAATGAGGCTTGCAGAAATCCATGCGCTTGTCATTAAAACAACCCCATTCACCTGAATGATCTAATTTTTCAGCAGCAGAAATTTCTGCAACAAAATCTGCCACATGTGAAGGCAACCCTAAGGCCCCCTACACGTATGACTGGTGATCCAGCTCAGTTTCCACTGGCCAGGAGCAGAAAACATGGGAAACTGAAGCTTGTACTGATCCCATATCATTCATATTCATCTGGCACATGAGTTATAACACCGGATGTCAAATATTGAGGGACAGAAAAAAGCTGCATGCAGTGTTTTTCTGCCTGAATCAGCCTGTAGATGCCAGACGTGTGCAGTTGTGTCTAGTTCCACAAAACTAAAAACTGGCCAGACACAACTGATATGTGTGGACCCTGCCTAAATTTACACATTGCAGATATATTTCAGAGGCTGAACATTCAGGTCTAGGCCACCAGCACACGGGCGAATGCACATAAGATTCGCATGAATTTCGGTGCAGATCTATGTGCATTTTTGCAGCATATCCGCACCAAAATCCACAATTTGCCTTCCATTGAAAAGGGTGAACTGCGCAGTTAAAACCGCAAACATAATTTACATGCTGCAGATTTGGCAATCTGCAAAGTGTACATGACATTTGTGAAATCTCATACACTTTGCTTGTACTGTATTAGGGCTTATGCACACGAATGTAAGGGCTCCGTGCTTGTATTGCTTACCGCAAAAGGTGGTTCTGCTATATACGGGCATCGGCCATGTGCACTCCATGCTGCGGAGTTGAATAGGTCCGCAATCTGCAAGATACGGGTTTGATCCTTGCTATGGGGTCCTTACTTCTCTATGTACGCCACTGGCCAAACATAGGACCTGTTCTATCTTTTGAGGAGCAGAGGCACTGATCGGAAGCCTACGGAAACAGCTTTCAGGTCCTTGCCTCTGCACCACAAAAGATAGGACATGTCCTATCTTTTGCTGTATCTTGCGGATTGTGGACCCATTCATGACAATGGGTCCGCAGCATGGAGTGCACACAGCCGGCACAGAGCCCTTACGTTCATGTGCATGAGCCCTTAGGCTGAGTTCACACTGGCGTTGTGGGAAAAGGTGCGCGTGCGTTGCGGGAACATGCACGATTTTTTCGCGCGAGTGCAAAACATTGTAATGCGTTTTGCACTCGCGTGAGAAAAATCGCGCATGTTTGGTACCCAAACCCGAACTTCTTCACAGAAGTTCGGGCTTGGGTTCGGTGTTCTGTAGATTGTATTATTTTCCCTTATAACATGGTTATAAGTGAAAATAATAGCATTCTGAATACAGAATGCATAGTAAAATAGCGCTGGAGGGGTTAAAAAAAATGTTAAAAAAATTAAACTCACCTTAATCCTCTTGATCGCGAAGCCCGGCATCTCCTTCTGTCTTCATCTTAGCTCTGTGCAGCAACAGGACCTGTGGTGACGTCACTCTGGTCATCACATGGTCCGTCACATGATCCATCACCAGTGTCGGACTGGGGTAACTAGGGCCCACCAGTAAAATTTATTTTGGGGGCCCACCGTACGGATACATTCAAATATAATAAACAAGTTTTTTATATGAACATAGGCTGGTGGAGGGGCTGTACATTGAATATATGTATGTAGTGCAGTAAGTCTACTGTGTTATGTGTCGCTTGTGCAGGGGGTGGGAGACTAGGGGCCCACCTTGCTCAGGGGCCCACCGGGGGATTCCCCTGTACCCTTGTGGGCCAGTCCAAGCCTGTCCATCACCATGGTAAAATATCATGTGACGGACCATGTGATGACCGGAGTGACGTCACCACAGGTCCTTTTCCTGCAATCAGCAAAGAAGGAGACAGAAGAGAAGCCGGACTGCGCGATCAAGTGGACTAAGGTGAGTTTAATTATTTTTTAATTTTTTTTAACCCCTCCAGCCCTATTTTACTATGCATTCTGTATTCAGAACTCCAGCCCTATTTTACTATGCATTCTGTATTCAGAATGCTATTATTTTCCCTTATAACCATGTTATAAGGGAAAATAATAATGATCGGGTCTCCATCCCGATCGTCTCCTAGCAACCGTGCGTGAAAATCGCACCGCATCCGCACTTGCATTCACTTCTATGGGGCCTGCGTTGCGTGGAAAACGCACAATATACAGCATGCTGCGATTTTCACGCAACGCATAAGTGATGTGCACAGCCCCATAGAAATGAATGGGTCCAGATTCAGTGCGGGTGCAATGCGTTCACCTCCCGCATTGCACCCGCGCAGAATACTCGCCCGTGTGAACTCAGCCTTAGGGTCCATTCACACGTCTGCAATTTCGTGCCGCATTTTGCGGAACGGAATTGCGGACCCATTCATTTCTATGGGGCAGCACGATGTGCTGCCCGGATCCGGAATTGCGGACCCGCACTTCCGGGTCCGCAATTCCTTTCCCCAAAAAAATAGAACATGTCCTATTCTTGTCCGCAATTGCGGACAAGATTAGGCAATTTCTATTAAGTGCCGGCGATAAGCGGTCCGCAAAATGCGGAACGCACATCGCCGATGTCTGTGTTTTGCGGATCCGCAAAACACACACGGACGTTTGAATGGACCCCTAGGCCTCATGCACACAACCGTTGTTTGGGTCCGCATCCGAGCCGCAGTTTTGGCGGCTCGAATGCAGACCCATTCATTTCAATGGGGCCGCAAAAGATGGTCCGTGTGTTGTCCGCATGCGTGGCTCCGTTCCGCGGCCCCGCTAAAAAAATATAACATGTCCTATTCTTGTCCATGCTTTGGGGACAAGAATAGGCATTTATATTACCGGCGCCCGTTCTGTTACGCAAATTGCGGAAGGCAACACGGATGCATTCCGTTCTTTGCGGCACGTTCGTGTGCATGAGGCCTTTTTTCTGCATGGGAATCTGCGCAGAAAAAACGTGTGTATTTTGCAACATGTGCAGGTGGCCTTAGGCGACATCCACACGACAGTGATAAACGGACGTGTGATGGACGTCTTTTTTTTAACGGCTGTCAAACGTTCGTTTTAAGAACAATTGTAGTCTTAGGGGTTATTCACACGGCAGTTTGTTTGACAGCCAGTGAATAATGGACTTCAAAGAATAGAATATGTTCTGTCTTGTCCATTTTCACTGACCAACAGCCCCCAAACAAGTGAATGGGACCGTTTTTAATGTCCATTTCTCAGAAAGGCATCAGACAGAAACTGACAGTTTATCTGTTTTTAACCACCCCAGGACCGCCGTACGCAGGATTGCGTCTTTGTGGCGGTCCTGTTGTTCTGGGTGGACGCGACGGTGCGTCCTCTCGCGAGACGCGAGATTTCCTGTGAACGCGCGCACACAGGCGCGCGCGTTCACAGGATCGGAAGGTAAGCGAGTGGATCTCCAGCCTGCCAGCGGCGATCGTTCGCTGGCAGGCTGGAGATGTGATTTTTTTAACCCCTAACAGGTATATTAGACGCTGTTTTGATAACAGCGTCTAATATACCTGCTACCTGGTCCTCTGGTGGTCCCCTTTGTTTGGATTGACCACCAGAGGACACAGATAGCTCAGTAATATGTTGCACCAAGCACCACTACACTACACCCCCCCCTGTCACTTATTAACCCCTTATTCACCCTTGATCACCCTTGATCACCCCTGATCACCCCATATAGACTCCCTGATCACCCCCCTGTCATTGATCACCCCCCTGTAAAGCTCCATTTAGATGTCCGCATGATTTTTACGGATCCACTGATAGACTGATCGGATCCGCAAAACGCATACGGACGTCTGAATGGAGCCTTACAGGGGAGTGATCAATGACTGTGGTGATCACCCCATATAGACTCCCTGATCACCCCCCTGTCATTGATTACCCCCCTGTAAAGCTCCATTCAGATGTCCGCATGATTTTTACGGATCCACTGATAGACTGATCGGATCCGCAAAACGCATACGGACGTCTGAATGGAGCCTTACAGGGGCGTGATCAATGACTGTGGTGATCACCCCATATAGACTCCCTGATCACCCCCCTGTCATTGATTACCCCCCTGTAAAGCTCCATTCAGATGTCCGCATGATTTTTACGGATCCACTGATAGATGGATCGGATCCGCAAAACGCATACGGACGTCTGAATGGAGCCTTACAGGGGAGTGATCAATGACTGTGGTGATCACCCCATATAGACTCCCTGATCACCCCCCTGTCATTGATTACCCCCCTGTAAAGCTCCATTCAGATGTCCGCATGATTTTTACGGATCCACTGATAGATGGATCGGATCCGCAAAACGCATACGGACGTCTGAATGGAGCCTTACAGGGGAGTGATCAATGACTGTGGTGATCACCCCATATAGACTCCCTGATCACCCCCCTGTCATTGATTACCCCCCTGTCATTGATCACCCCCCTGTAAAGCTCCATTCAGATGTCCGCATGATTTTTACGGATCCACGGATACATGGATCGGATCCGCAAAACACATACGGACATCTGAATGGAGCCTTATAGGGGGGTGATCAATGACTGTGGGGTGATCACCCCATATAGACTCCCTGATCACCCCCCTGTCATTGATCACCCCCCTGTCATTGATCACCCCTCTG